>NW_022436941.1:81556409-81600972 GCF_009761245.1 Sapajus apella | reverse complement strand
TCCTGTCTCAGCCTCCTGAATAGCTGGGACTACAGGCACATGCCACCGCACCTGGCTAATTTTTGTATTTTTAGCAGAGGCAGGGTTTCACCATGTTGGCCAAGCCGGTCTTGAACTCCTGACCTCAAGTGATCCGCCTGCCTCAGCCTCCTAAGGTGCTGGGATTACAGGTATGAGCCACTACACCTGGCCACATCTAGGCAATTTTAAATACCTGTCTGTGTTTTATAACCACCCAAAGCTGGTCAGCCTCAAGGAAATCAACTAGGAGAGTTCAGAGTTTTTCCATGTTAAATTCTGTCTCTATTTACCAAAGCAAACAAATTAAGGTACTGAAAGACTTTAGTAAACACAAATATTTTCACTCATGGTTACAGAGGCTTTGCAAGAGCTCTTGTTCCTAGCGGTGATTATGCTGAGCCACTCATTTCATTCATTTAAATAGTCTGACAAAATGTGAGTGCCTACCACGTGTCTGGCACTTTCTAGGTGATGGAGACACAGCAGGAAACAAAGTTCCTGCACTCTGGGATCTCACATCAAGTGCAAGAAACAGACAGGCAATAAACAAGTATAGCCATAATATGTCAGAAATTGACATGTGCCATGGGGAAAAAGAAAGTAAGAAAGTAGGCGAGTGGGTACCAGGCTGTAGAGGTAGGGAAGGGTGGTTGCAATGTGTCCTATACGAAATGGACTCACTGATAAACAGAATTGAAAGAAATGAGGAAGCAAGCTTTGTGTACATCTGGAGGAAGCTGTTTCCAAGCAGAGGGGGAACACGAGTAAAGGCCTGAAGTAGGAGTAGCATATTCTTGGAATAGCGAGGAGGCCAGGGTAGCCAGAGCAGAGTAAGGGGACAGTGGAAGGAAATGCTTCTCAAAGTGAGGTGGAAAGGCATTAAAACTGTGGAACCCAGGAGTGACATGATCTGATTCCATTTAAAAGAATCATGTTACCTGTGTATTGAGAAAAAAACCATAGCTATTATTGGCTACTACAAGAATCCAGGGATAATGGTGGCTTGGACCAATGATGGTAGCAGTAGAGGTAGTGAGACGTAGTAAGATTCTTGGAGGTAGAGCTGACAGGATTTATTGATGGATTAGATGTGAAGTATGAGGAAAAGAGGAAAATCAGAATGACTTTCAAGATTTTACATTGGGGCAATGATATGGTTTGGATCCCATGCAAATCTCACATTGAACCGTAATCCCCAATGTTGGAGGTAGGGCTGGGTGGGAGGTGATCAGATCATAGGGGCAGAGTTCTCATGAATGGTTTAGTAACTTCCCCCCTTGGTATTGTGCAGTGACAGAGTTCTCATGAGATCTGGTTGTTTAAAAGTGTATAGCCCCTCCCCCTTCTCTCCTTCTTGCTCCGATTCCAGCCGTGTAAGATGTGCCTGCTTCCCCTTTGCCTTCCCCATGATAGGACATTTCCTGAGGCCTCCCCAGAAGCAGAAGTCACTATGCTTTCTGTATAGCTTGCAGAACCATGAGCGAATTAAACCTCTTTTCTTCATAAATTAACCAGTCTCAGGTATTTCTTTACAGCCGTGCGAGAACGTAGTCATATGGAGCAGCTCTTGGAGAGAACTGCCTTTTGCTAGAATGAGGGAGGCTAGAGTAGACTCGGGGTGGCAAAGGGGCTGGGAGTGCTGGTGGGTTATGAATCAGGACTTCAGCACTAAACATGCTGGGCTGGAGATGCCTGTTAGATATCCAGTTAACAGAACTGATTGATACAAGTAATGGACACATTTATTAGAGAGTCTCAAGAATACAGTTGGAAACACAATGGAGATCTCCAGCCTAGAGACATAAATGTTGGTGTCGTTAGTATCTGGATCATGTTGAGACCCTGAGACCAGATGAGATCACCTAGTGAGGGTGGATGAAAAAAGTCAAGGAAGGACCAAGAACACAATTATTTGCATGTCATTGAGATGAGAAGAAAGCAGCAAAGAAAGCAGAGGAAGGGACCAGAGAGGCAGACAAAGATTAGAGAGCAGTATTCCCAAGTCGGGTAAGTGGTCAGCTGTGCCCAGTTCTGCTGATTCTAGAGACAAGCTGAATGATAACGGGAAAAGCAAAACAGAGCCACCTGCATCTCCTGCTATCCTATTTATAGCCTCCTGTTATAACAATAATAGCAAGAATAGTAAGAATAGGCTAGACACAGTGGCTCACACCTGTAATCCTAACACTTTGGGAGGCCGAGGCAGGTGGATCACTTGAGGTTCAGGAGTTTGAAACCAGCCTAGCCAACATGGTGAAACTCCTTCTCTGCTAAAAATACAAAAACAAATGTAGCTGGGCGTGGTGGCAGGTGCTTGTAATCCCAGCTATTTGGGAGGCTGAGGCAGAAGCGTTGCTTGAACTCGGGAAGCAAAGGTTGCAGTGAGCTGAGATGGCGCCACGGCACTCCAGCCTGGGCACCAAGAGCAAAACTCCATCTCAAAAAAAAGGAATAGTAAGAATAAAGAACTATCATCTGTTGAATGTCCATCATGCCCCAAGCATTGTGCTTCAGCAAGTATCACATGTCAACAGTGATGGGTTGGTAGTGGCTACGTGGAGCATCCTGCTGAGAGGGATTCTGAAGCTGCTCTTTGCTCAAAGGAAAAGGATTGAGCTGTGATATCTGCTATGTATATAATAAGGAATTGACATCACAATTGCCAGGATTTGTGGACATTGTACTAAGATTTTATGTATATCGTCTGAGGAGCTCACAACACCAAAGTAGTAATATAATTAGCTCCATTTTACTAATGCAGAGACCCAGGTCAGAGAGATGTACTAACCTCTGCCCAGTGACACAGCAAATGTGCCAAAGGCGGGGCTTGGCCCAGGTCAGCTGGCCTTTGTCCCACACTGCAGTTTCTCTCTCCTTCTTTCTCCATCCAATCAGAAAAGTACATGGAATTTCAGATTCCCAGGTTACACCTTTTCTGATTTAAACTTATGACACAGAAAGCATATAATCAACAGGATAAACATCAAGTGTGCTGATTCCTTTAGGCGCAAAGAAAATGTGGTACAGCTGGATTCATAAACTTATTTAGAGTTTATGCAAGCTCAAATACAGGAGAAAATGAAATAAAACATGAAGAGTAATAAAACCATTCAAATAGCAAGTTTTTTCAGCCTAGAGCAGTTGAAGATGACACAGTAACAGCAACCATTAAAATATGACTATTATTTTGTCTTCATCATTCCCATAGCAACCTAGTATTATTCCCTGCCAAAAAGTAACTCAGTAGGCACCAAGAATTCTCAGCTTCTCTTTTAGCACCAAGCCCTTCCCACAGTCATTTGTATTAACATTTGTAAAAGATTTATTTCCCTTTGATTCAAATAATTCCACATTCCCAAGAATATCTAGACTGGAGTGTGGCCAACTGCCTGCAGGGCCTGCAGCCATCTCCCTGGTCCTGGGTAGCTCCCTGGGTGCCTGTGAATGGCTCATTGTTCAAGACAAACTCACTGCAGAGAACAGAGAAGACACAGAAGAGGAATTAGTGTCATGGTCTGGGGACCGGTCTGGACTTTGAGCAATGAAACTGCATGGCCTAGCCACCACCTAAGGCTGCTATGAGTCACAACGGGCAGTGCCTCCCAGCCCAGGCTTCCCTGAGATACAGCCCAGTTCATCATCAATAATCAACTCACATCTGGAGGTTTTTAACCCAAGTCCTTCCATGTAACCAGGCAGAGGGCTACTAAAACAGGTGCCAAAATGAAAATCTTCATCATCCATAAGTATTTGTTAAGGACCAACTATGCAGGATTAAACATTACTATTCAGAAGAAGGTCTGCTGGCACCTTCAAATAGTCTGCATGGCTTCAGCAACTGACCAGAAATCTAAGGAAGGTGTGATGTCTTGACTCTTATAAGATGGAGACTGGGAACCTAAATCCTGCTCTAGGTTTTGCTACTGAGTTTCTGCATCTCTTCTGTATGTTCAGATTAATAGGGTACTTCAGAGAAAGGTCCAACTACCCACTTCAAAGTCCACTGAAATCAAACGTAAAAGGACTATAATTTTAGAATTTCTTGGGATTAATCAACCTGTCGCCAAACTCAATTGTAGAGTGTAACAAATGTTTCCTGGTTTAGACTTTCCACACTTAGACCCTATTTATTATTTCAGTGATATATTCATGAACTACACAATTAATGCTTGATAAGTATAATTTAGTAGTCAAACAAGCTTATTTTTCAGAATATGGCTATTTTCAAAAAGCTCCACTTCTTTGTATTTATTCAAGCCTTTTATTGTCCTTATTTGAGACTTTTTTTTTTTGAGACAGGATCTTGCTCTGTCACCCATGGTGGAGTGCAGCGGCATGATTTCAGCTTACTGCAACCTCTGTCTCCTGGGTTCAAGCGAATCTCCTGCCTCAGCCTCCCAAGTAGCTGGGACTACAGGTGCGTACCCAGCTAATTTTTGTATTTTTAGTAGAGATGGTGTTTCACCATATTGGTCAGGCTGGTCTTGAACTCCTGACCTCGTGATTCCCCCCACCTCCACCTCCCAAAGTGCTAGGATTACAAGCATGAGCCACTGTGCCCAGCTGAGCCTTTTTTTTGATAGTCAGGAAACTACCACATTTCAAGATAAATTTCTATGCCACATTACTTTTCCCAGCTCTCAGAAACCCATCAAAATACATAAAAGAACATCAATATGGTTATCCAGAAACAATAGCCTAATTCAGTTATGCTCCCACCTAACCCATCTGCAAAAACAATAGCTATATTTGCCCAAGTGAATATATACCTGACTTCATGCCATGGAGAAAAATAAAACTAACCTGCCAAGACATGCCTCTACCCTTCAACTTCCCTACTTACTATCTGCAAATAAGGCAAAAAGCCTATATAGAGTCTGAACTTCTAACCAATGGACCCATGTCAGTCTTCATTGAGGCCATTAATACATTGAAAACACTGATGAAGGGCTATTTGTTGGGTAAAGTCATTTTTCCCTTGACATTTATTATCAGTAGAAAAGTTTTTCTGTTTTAATACCCACATTCTGGCATATAATTACTGTAATAAAGTCTACTTCTGCACTCTGGGTGACTGCTGCCAGTATTATGAAATCATGGCAATGGTTGTAAAAATAAGGGAGGTCACAACCCTTCCACACACACACACACCCACTCTGCAGCTGATATTAAATAGCTTTGGTGGGAAAATGCAGACCTTTAAACTTTCTCCACCAAACTCAATGCATTCTGTATTTAACTTCTTTAAAACAATTTGTGTTATAAGAATTCAAAAACTGCATATGGCCATGGAAAAAAAAAAAAGAAAGAGCTTATACTTAATTAGCCACTAAGTCCAACTTGGAGGAAGCACAATAACAACCATTTCTTTGTGCTAACTATTTTTAATGATATGCATTACATGCATTGGCCTGTCTACTGCCCAGACTGTTCCAGCATCAATCCTGCTTTAGTCTTATGCTTTTGGCAAAGAACAGCATTGGGAAAAGTCTTCATCGCGATGTTTTGCCATTTTGGTAGGGATAACTCCTAAGGCATGATTTCCCTCTGAAGCTTAAACTACCGCCATGGTTTCATGACCACAAGACAATCAGTGTCCAAGCACATCAGATGCTGTACAAATATTCTCTTTGCACCTCAAACAGTACTCAATATTTTGATTCAGCCTCTCTGGGCTTAAGCCGCTTGAATATTTTAATCCAATTGCTTCCAGCTATTCTCTTACATAACTGTTGAATACAATTTTTCTGCTTCCAACCAAGACCCAAGTCAAGCTAATTCAAGATCATAAAAAGGAGAGACAGGTCCAAGATGCAGTGGCTTGTGCATTAAAAAAAAAAAAATCTTTTAGCTCTTTACACAATATGTATTTCCTTAGAAATGGTCTTTTTTAAAAGTAGAATCTTGGGTTTCCAAATGAAAATAATCTTAAGTAGGGATGCTCTTTGAGGGTCTGAAGGCTAGGATCTCCTTTTGCCCTCAGAATAAGAAATCCATTGTCCTCCGAAGCATCACAGATAATATAGAATGTGGAAGGAAAATATGTCTAAGGACCACAGGAAAACATCGACAGAACACAGAACAAAGAAAACCAGGCCCTGAGAATGTCACCTCTGCTCTAAACACAGCAACTCTACTGTCATCTATTTTATTTCCTAGCCTTACGTATCAGGTTTAGGTTTAGGAAGGAAAAGAGCCACTACAACCGTTCTGGAAAGCAGTTTGAGGTGTGCAAACCCTGCAACCAGCAATTCTACTTCTAGGTGTGTGTCCTGGAGTAACTGGCACATATGTGCCCTCAGAATGCATGTACGTGAATGCTCACAGCACTGTTGTTAACAATGGCTCCAAACCAGAATCATCCCATAGTACAATGGATCAATACATTGTAGTGAATTTGTACAATAGAAAACTATACAGCGGGAAAAGTAATAAACCAGAGGTTTGTGCCACAACATGAATGAATCTTGCAAACACAAGGTTGAATGACAAATGGCGAGACATGAAAGAAAACATAGCATCATTCTATCTAAATAAAGTTGGAAAGGAGGCAATGCTAATCTATATTGTGTGGAGATGCATATATGAGTGATAAAGCGCTGAAGAAAAGCAAGGAAATGATTATCACAAAAGTCTGAAGAACATTTTCTTTGGAGGGAAGGCAGGTGAGAAAGTTGTGATTCAGACTCGGGATGGGAAGTAGGGGAGATTTCTGGGGTGCTGGCAACGTTTTGTTTAACACCCTTTAAAATCTTTCCATGTGAATATTGTATCATTTACTTCACAACTGCAAAAATAAGCAAACACAAAAAGCACCAGCTAAAGAAAAAAAAGTTTGAAAAATCACTCTTTCAGTCCAACTTCTTCATGTTAAATAAGGAACTGGTGGTCAGGAAGATTAAGTCAGTTGCCATTTCTCCTGTTGTCCTGATGTGGGCTCTTGGATGTGGGGCTTGCCGTGGAGCTTCTCTTCTCAGAACCTGGGGACCTGGAGAGGCCAGGCCATCTGGAACTAATGTCCTTCCCATTATTTTACTCTGCTTGGTCCCCAAGCACTGTGCCCAGCCCAAGCTTCTTTGCCTTTCCTTTCTCTCCCTTCAAGGTAAGGATTTTTCTACTTGGAAAAGAGTTGTTAATGGATAGCCTTTCTTCTCCGATGGGTTTTAGGGGGTCAAGGGCCTGTCATTATACCACTGGGCTCTTCCATTCAGCATACAAACTGACCCACTCCTTTTCCTCCTCCACAACCCCTCTTCCTCTCAGGCAGCCCCCAACATCTCTCAACACTATGGATCCAAACTGGATAGACACACGTACCATACCAGCACCTCGTATACATGCATACCCCCACTCGGACTCTGTCTTGATTCTGTGTCTGCCTGACTTACAGTCCTATGTAGACCATATCTATTGTATAATCTACACCCTAAAACATATTACATTTTGCTTTTCATGGATGTTTAAAATGTTAGCCCTACATGTTAAACTCAATGCTTCTTTAGATACTTTTCAATCATTCTTCCAATAAATAATTGAAAGTATCCAATAGACATGTACTTTGGCCACTGGAAGGGCCTCATTCTAAACTCCTATTGCTTGAGCTGCCTGGCATATATTGCCTTCATAATAATATTTTTAAAATATTTTTATTATCTCCTTCCTCTAAAAAAAAGTCAGTTGCTGAGAAAACATCTAGCCAGAACATTGTTTAGAGGTAAAATTGTGTGTTAAGAACTTCCACATGAGGCATTTGTAAATAATAACATGATTGTAAATAATAACATGATGTAAATTCACAGCCTATACAGGGATCTGTTTACTAGACTTCTCCAAGTCAGAGGCATTCTTGGATTTTAAGACTCCAAAAGAAATTTAAGAAATGCAGAAGACATAACCTAGAGAAGTAAATGAAAGGGTAACAGCAAAATCCAGAAGTGCTGGTAGTTGTGTTTGTTTGTTTTAGGCAGTTACACAAGCAAGAAATTGCAGGGCGGAGCTTGACCTTCCAACGGAAATCTCTACACAGGCCACTACAAGGATCAGCAAGCCCACTGTATGTCCTCACCGTCAGAGCAAAACACATTACAGTCTGCAAATTTGTACATTAAAGAACCTGTATCATCCCTGAGTGTTCAGAGTAAGGGAATTTCTGCTGCCTCTCAGCATTCCTATCATTGCCCTGAAGCAGGGTGGCTTGATTACAAAAATCTTCAAGGAATCTTCATTCCAGGACCAGAAATTTCAGACTTGACAAAGTAAAGGTAGAAAAGTAAAGCCATGTCCCATAAGTGAGAAACTCTAAGATAAGTCTCTGAAAAATTGAATTACAGAAGGAACCAAAAATCCAATGTAATCCACGCCACCAAGCAGAGCAAAAACACAGAAGAAAATGACCAAAAAAAAATGTAAGCAGCAAAAGAAAAATATTATGTATGCAAATCCAAATAAAGGGATAGATTCCTTACTCCCATGAACAACTCTCTCCAAATAAACTTGCCATCACTCTCAAAGAAGCTCATATGCATGGAGTTTTCCAGCCATGAATAAACAAGAAAGAAGTGTCATTTCAAGAAGAGCTGGCCATGAGAAAAAATGTTTTTGTCAGAAGAACAACAATATTTCCAATCTCCCACCTTCTCTGCAGAAGGCCAATGTAACCAAAAACATCTGAAGAAGCCAAAATCCTCTATGTGTCATGTGGGCATGATGCCAGTACCAGATAAAGCAAAACAAGAGGACTGATTATTTATTTTCTCTTCAAAATGACCCCATGTGCAAAGATTTGATTTGCCTCCTCCTGTGCACCTTCAATGAGATGAACTAATGTAGTTAAAATTCCAGATCACATCACTTCTTTAAAAATCGCTCCTAGGGACTTTGCTCTCTGGTTCTTTTCTGTGCCTTGCTGTCCTCTACCCATCCTTCCCAGCGCAGATCGAGCTCAGCGGTCCACATGGAGCCTCCCTTGCCTTTGGATTCCTGAGGCATTAGCTATGCACATCACTCATTCTGACCCAAGGTATGGAGCACTGCTTAGGAATCGAACTGCCCCCCAAGTTTGTGGTTTGTTTTCCCAACCAGATTCTAAGATCGTGGAAAACAGAGACCTTTCTTGTACTTCCTTATCCATCCCCTACCACTGCACTGAGCTCATAGTAGGCGCTCAGACCTACTATGCTCCACGCTGACTTCCCCAGCCCTGCTCTGGATCATCACCCAGAAATAAATGCCCTCACAGCACGAAGGCACCACCACCAGGGTGACCGTGGCTTCCCCTCTGTTGCTTTAGTGTCTTCTCTTTCTCTGGTTTGCTTTTTAGACAAATAGTGGACAGAAACTAGCCTGCAGGTCAGTGAGTGTCCATTTACTTCAAAATGGTGGCTCTCAACACTAGAATACAGGTCAGGTCACCACCACTGAAATTTAACATAGCATGATGATAACAAAGGTCATAGCCACCCTGAGCAATAAACAATGTCAGGCTCACTGAATAGCAAACAATTGCAGGGGACAGACTGAAGTTTTCGCAGTGTCTGGAACTAGGTTCTTAATGCATCCAACAGCACCATCCCTTCTGCTATAATGTGATAGTAGTTTCTTAAATATAATGTTTTATCAAAAATTGGGATATTAAGATCGTTGTTTCAAGGGAAGGGGAAGGCGATTGGGGTTAGGATTGGAGAGTTTCAGACATGATAACCAACAGTAGAGGATTTTTATAGTTACATGTGATTATCACAACCTAAAATGTACATACCCATTGATCAAGGTTGACAGGATAAACCCAAGTGTTTCAAACCACACACCCAGTAGTATCAGTCTTCTCCGTCTCCTTTGGCTTTTATTTTGTGATTCTGCTGATTGAACCCCCAATCTTAAACCAAAGAGAGAAGAATATAAGCGAAACTTCAGAGCAGCTCACCAACAAAACATGTAACAGTATCTTGCTAGGCTTTGCAGGGCCCCAATTTTCTCTTGCCCCTTGGGGTTCCAGTTCTTCTGTCACCCATTTTAACCAAAAGAAGCTGTATAATGGAAAAATGCTCCAGAATTAGCAGAATACCTCGCATTTATTTTCCATTATGAAAACTCCCAATAGAGGGAAAATGGCTAAGCTCCAGGCTCAAAATTCAATTTGGGATTTTCACATCAATCACTGACTTCCTGGGGCCACATCGGTGATGCTTCTGTAAAGAGTGTATGGCTGTAGAGATATTAGTTTTGCCCATTCCTGAGCAGCCCTTCCATATTGTTTCCCTCCAAAATGCAGGAAAATGTTCATTGTACAATTTTTTAAAACCATAAAACTTAGTAGAAAGGACCAGAGGCATCACCCTCAGGTACAGCCACCCTCCGGAGCAAGAATGATTCTAGGGCTAAGGATAAAGGTGCCTGTGGCTGTACCTTCTGGGCAATTCTTTGTGTTACATGGCTCACTGGAGTTGGTTTTTTAAAAGAATATTGTCAACAGGGAAAACTAGCAGGCCCCTTTTAAAAAGTGAGAGTGTAAGTCTAGCTTTTTTTAAAAAAAGACATCTCGTTCATCTTCTACAGAATTTGCCAGATCCATCCTAGATGAGTGGATGAAAAGTCTTATTTCCATGTCATCAATTAAGACCACTAATCCTTTCTAGCACTGACATATTGGTCTGGGCTTATTCAGGATTTTGACTCAAAAGCTTACACAGCAGGTTTTCTGATTGAGTCATTCTAAGTAATTCTGAGGCCCTGAGAAAGTCAACCTGCCATATCTTTATAACTGCCACAATGCTAGGTGTGCCACCTGGATGATACAGACCATACATGACATTTCCAGGAAGCTTTTATAGCACCATCTCACAGATGAGAAAACCAAAGCATAGGGAGGTTAAGTATTGCTATGATCTGCATCTTTGTGTGCCCCAAAATTCATATATTGGAATCTAATACTCCGTGGGATGGTATTAAGAGGTGAGGCATTTGGGGAAGTGATAAGTCATGAGGCTCTGCCCCATGAATGGGATTTATGCCCCTATAAAAGAGACTCAAGGAAGCTCCCTTACCCCTTCTGCCATGTGAAGGCACAGCAGGAAGGCACAGTTTTTGAAGCGGAGAGAGCAACCCTCACCAGACACTGAATCTGTTAGTTCTTTGATCTTGGACTTTCCAGCCTCCAGAACTGTAAGCTATAAATTTCTTTGTTTACAAGTTACTGAGTCTAAGGTATTTTGTTACAGCAGCTCAAATGGATTAAGAAAGTGGTTTGCTCAAGAACATGTGCCTGATAAAGTTGGCGAAATGAGGATTCAAACCTAGGCTGTCTGATACAGGCCCACAGGCTTAACCACTACACCACCCTGCCTTTCTCCATGTATCCCACAATGACTTAGTATGAGTGGCTTACAAGGATTCATATTAAGTGACTTCCCAGTCAACCCTTTGTGCTCACATCACATGCCCTCAACACACCTTTCTGTTCTCACATCATAACCCCTCAGCCCACCTCTGATTTCAGCCACCGCTTTGGCATTGAGTTCTAGAAATCTCAGGTCAATTTCTTGCTTTCCGCCTCAGGACCTCCTGTGAAGGCACAGGAGCCCAGGCAGGCCACATTCAAGTCAGCCTGAAAATCCTCAAGCAATGAGGCGTGAGAAGCAGTGGAGAAGTGCCCGAGGCTCCAGCATAACAAAGGATAATCTGGAGACTTTCCATGCACTTCTCAGAATGCCAGTGTAACCATGCTCCCGTTGTCCACAGCATCAGCCTTGACAGCATACCCTAACATTTTCCTTTCTGCCACATTCTCTGCATCCCCTCATTCCTGCTTCTTGAGTTCAACTCCCAAATAAACTACCTGCCCCTGAGATCTACTCTCAGGCTTGCTTTTGGGGAACCAAACTAAGACATCCTGCCTTTGCAGCTTGATGAACTAGACAGTTTCTTGGGGCTCATTCCTAATCTGTTATTCAGACTTTTACATCCTACACAAATGTTCAGCAATCTGCCTGCCATTAGTTAGCCCTGAATGAAGTCCATCAAGGCATACATTCCAGAAGGAGCTGCTGCCAGTACACGAGACAATTCTCATGTGTTAAAATTTACCTAAAGATTCCAGGCTGTGAATTGCTGAATCTGCATTTCCCCCTAGTTTGCAGAGAAGTGGCTGTTCATCCAGGAAGGCTTGTTCTGCTCACTAGTCTATACAGAAGGCTTGGCATACTTCTGTACTCAACTATCCAGAAAGATAGTTCTGGTCCTCATATTATCACGTGGATGCGTTTAGGGATTCTGTAAGATGAAAAAGCAATCTGCCAGTTCATTAATTTGGAGAAACTATGTATTTCTATTTTAAAACTGGAAATTGCTTTTTAAAACTTTTCATTTCTCCAAATATTTTATTTTTCATTATGCTAAATGATGCAAATGTGTTGTACATTCCCTATGTTGTAGGTAAAATTATCATGCCTTTTAACCACCATAGATGCACAATAAACACAGAGTAATAAATTAACATTCAAGAAAAATAATAAAATTCATGTTCACAATTCCTCCCATAAAGACTGTAAGCATTTCTTTAAAGGTATGTGACAGCAATGTTATTTTTGCTTACGATCAATTTTCAGTGCACTGATCAAGAATGTCCCTTACTTTTTTTTTTTTTTTTTTTTTTTTTTTTTGAGATGCAGTCTCACACTATTACCCAGGCTGTAGTGCAGTGGCATGATCTCGGCTCACTATAATTTCCACCTCCTTGGTTCAAACAATTCTCCTGCCTCAGCCTCCTGAGTGGCTGGAACTACAGGCATGTGCCACCATGCCCAGCTAATTGTTTTTGTATTTTTAGTAGAGATGGGGTTTAACCATGTTGGCCAGGATGGTCTCAATCTCCTGATGTTATGATCCACCCACCTCAGCCTCCCAAAGTGCTGGGATTACAGGAAAGAGCCATCACACCTGGCCAAGAATGTTCCTTATTATTTTGTTTGTTTGTGTTTTAATTGTGGCAAAATATACATAAAATTCATCATCTTAGCCATTTTCACTGTACAGTTCAATAGCGTTAATATATTTACATTGTTTTACAATGAGTCTCCAGAAACTTATCATCTTGCAAAACTAAAATTTTCTATCCATTAAACAACTCCCTGTTTCTCCCTTCCCCTAACCCTTGGCAACCACCTTCTACCTTTTATTTTTATGACTTTAAATACTCTAGATAACTTATATTATTATAGAAGTGGAGTCAACTTCTGTGACTGGCTTGTTTCACTTAGCATAATGTCCTTGAGGTTCATCCATGTAGTAACTTCCTTTTTAAGGCTGATCAATATTCTACTGCATGCAAATACCATATTTTGTTTATTCATTCATCCATCCACATACATTTTGTGTGGCTTCCACTTCTTAGCTATTGTGAATAGCACTGCTATGAACGTGGGTGCACCAGCAAGTTGCTTTTAATGAAAATGATTACATTCTGTAGTGTTCCTTCCAGCTCACAGTCATCAAGAAAAGCTAACTTAAAGTCCTTCTTACTCAGTTAACCACATTTGGAATTAGTTTAACCTGTGGGCCTAACAGTCACGACCCAGTGTAGCCACTCATGTCTCAGCACAGAAGAAAAAAGGCAATTTGTCTGGGAGGAAATAGGCCCAATGGAGGCTGGTCTTGGAGAACTCAACAAAGTGGAGACAAAGTTATTTTGGGAGGTCACGTAAGCAGACTGATTATCACCATGACGTCTGGGATCAAAATCCCAGCTCCAGCCATTACCAGCTGTGTGTCCTTGAGAAAGTTACTTAACCTCCCTAAGCCTCAGTTCCTAATCTCTAAACAGAGGCAGTGATCATAATAGTATGGACATCTAGGAACATAGTGAGGAGTAAATAAAATAATCAATGTTAACAATTTAGAGTCTGCTACACAGTAAGTGCCCAACAACTGTTAGCCCGTATTCTGAAGTCACAGGCCGCTGTTCCAAACCCCTCAATTTGCAAATGCGGCTCAGCAAATTGAAGGAACATTTACTCCTGCCTTCACACATAGCCATATGCTATGCAGACACAAAGCTCTACTAGAAAAACAAAATTAGTTGACCATGGTGGAGCATGCCTGTAATCCCAGCTACTCAAGAGACTGAGGCAGGAGTGTGTGAAAAGACCCCTGTCTGACTTTAAAACCCTGTGATCAGGGCTTTACTATTTAGCTATGAAAGTTTGGTTTATCTCAAAACTTTGATTTAAAAAAAAAAAACACATCAATTAACCTAAGGTTGACCCTGAGAGCCCACAGGCTTACAAAGAAAAGCTAAAAAACAGGAACTGAAAAAGTTACAAAAAAAAAAAAAAAAAAATGAGCAAAACTAAGTAAACAGCACACACTTTTTTACTTTTCTGCTAAGAAAATCCTTAACCTTGTATTTCTTAAATCCTGTTTAAAATATATTTGGCTTTCTTTTGCTTTTGCATCAAACGTGGACCATCATAACGGTCATCCAAAGACTACTGCATTTTAAATAATGATCCATGTTTTACTTGGCCTTTCGCAGGCTGGACCAAATTTCTCTTCCCCCCATCCTCCCCCTGCCCTACACATTTCTGCTTTTGTAGCTCTGACTTACTGGGGTTGAACACATGTGGGTAGTTCATTAGACAACAGTCCAAAGCTTCAGGGCAACTTGGGGGCCACATTCGCATAGAATTGACAGTTTGCAGCCTGCCAGCCAAGCACACTCCCTCATGCACGCTGCTGCCGAGCAACTCCCAGTCCCACAGAACAGCACCCCCGCTCCAGTGTCCTCTCTAGATCTCTGGCTCACGGTACCTTTCAAGTACATGGTGAGCTCCTCTAGCATTCTGGGACAATTTAAGGAACCTACTTGGCTCTTCTTTTTCATTTTAAAATTATTATTATTATTATTATCTTGAGACAGAGTTTTGCTCTTGTTGCCCAGGCTGGAGTGCAATGGTGCTATCTCAACTCACCACAACCTCCACCTCCCAGGTTCAGGCAATTCTCCTGCTCAGTCTCCTGAGTAGCTGGGATTACAGGCATGTACCACTGTGGTCGACTAATTTTGTTTTTTCAGTAGAGATGGGGTTTCTCCATGTTGGTCAGGCTGGTCTCGAACTCCTGACCTAAGGTGATCTGCTTGCCTCGGCCTCCCAAAGTGCTGGGATTACAGGCATGAGCCACCACATCCAGCCAATTATTATTTATTATTATTATTTTTTAAGCCAGAGTCTCACTCTGTCATCCAGGCTGGGGTGCAGTGGCAGGATCATAGCTCACTGCAGCCTCGAACGTCTGGATTCAAGCAATCCTCCTGCCTTAGCCTCCCAAAGTATTGGAATTATAGGCATGAACCACTGAGCCTGGCTTTCTTTTTTTGATCAGATTTACATTCCTCGATATTCAGAGTTCACAATGCAAAGCAACATTAACAATTTATTTCTTTCTCCGATATTGTATGTGGGTGCATGTGTGTAATTTTATTTCATTTTCTAGCTGGAGGGAGGCTGTTTCTCTTGGGGCTAGTCAATTAGTAGAGATACCAAAGGGCTCAGCCTTTCATATGAAAACTACCCAATCTTGCCTGTACACCCAAGGAGGCAATACTCTGCCTTAATTAACCCGGGGCCAGCTATCAGGCAACTAGGGGCCACCCTTATATCTTAGACCCTGCCCCAAATCATTCAAACTAGCCAATGAAAACCCCATTTATTGGCTCTGGCCAAACCTTCCCCGGGTTCCCATCTTCTGCTTCCAATCACCCTGGTGTTTTTCCCTGTGGCCCTGCATGGCATGACCATGCCTCCTGTCTCCAGGACCTGTGAGCATAATAAACTTTGTTTTCCTGGGCTTCTCCTCTCTCTCCTTTTGTGGCCCCACACCTAATGAAGCATCTCATGAAAGAGTACAAAATATCAGGCCACCCTACCTTGCTCCTGTTCCTGTTGATACCTTTAGCCCAAGAACCACCCAGCACATGAGGGGTTAGCAACACAGGCTGGGCATTAAAATCACCTGGAGCACTTTTCCACAAAACTATGGCTATCTAACTACCACTCCAGGCCACCTGAAGCTGCACCTCTGAGGATGACATTCAGGGCTCAGCTGTTCCGAAGAACTAGCCAGGTGATTGTGATAAATGGAGAGGGCTGAGAACCTCTTCCCAACCAAAACAGGATGTCAATGTACAGCCCCAGGCCCCACACTCCAAGGGCAGGCCATGTGCAAGATGAGTTGCTGCAGAATCCTTCAAAGCATACCAAAAATTCCCCAAAGAAGTAACCCCAATTCGCCATTAAAGGAGAAAATGTCCTTCCTCAGCTCATCTAGAAATAAAACCTACAGGACTCATTTCTACCTGGGTCACTGAAGGCCTCACCTTACACTGCAGCCAACATCACACACTGAGTGCACATCTTATCTGAGTGAACACTGTTTCCAGCCTGTCCTTGTGACTACTCCCACATAACTCCACTTCACTGCAGAGTAAGTCAGAGAGAACCTTGCTACGGTTGGAGCTCTCCAGGAGAGCTCAGGGGCCACCAGCAGAGTTCTCTCTAAGCAGCAGAACCAGTCCAGGTGAGATGGTCACGACCCAGAGAGCAGGCAGACCCCTGAGCATCATCAGCAAAAGATTATGGAGGTAACCAATGTGGAAGGGATTCAATGGCTGGACTGAAAGCAGAACATACAGGAGGCTTATCTCAGTGTAATTAGGCTGTACAAAGAATCAGGGCAGAGACTGAATATTGAAACAGGTGCAGGGTAGAGAGGCACTGCCCAGACCACTGGGCTCTGGATGTAAAATGCCTGGATTGAACCCTGGCTCTGACCCATAATTTGTGGCAAGCCAGAAAACAAAAACTCTGTAAGCCTCAGTTTTCTTATCTGTCAAGTGGGAATAATTGCTTTCCTCACAGGGTTACTGTGAGGAGCAGATGAGATAGTGAGGGTGAGTGCCAGCACAACAGCCGGTCCTCAATCAAATATAACTGTAAAACAGGGGCAGCTCCTAGGGCCCAAGACAAAGTTTTAGTCAAAAGGAAATAAGGCAAAAGACCACTTGCAAGACAGAGCAGGCCCTGCAGTAGAGTTAAAAACCCGGGTCACCACAATGGCTGTGGACTAGAACTTTGGGTTCTAGTCTCTTTGCAAAAACAAGATTGTCCCCCAAGTCCTGGACAAATTTGGCAGCCAGGGCCTTAGCTACAAAGGTTAGAAAGAGCCAAGCAACCATTACCCTGACTGGCTTGGTACAGGTTCAAAGCCGGAGATCGCTCCCTGAGACTTTGAAAGGCCACTTTCCTTTCAATCCACAGGTCCTTCCCAGAGTGGTCCTTCAAGAATTACTTCTTTTTTTCTTTTTTTCAACTAATCCTAGTGTTTTCCATGTCCAATGCCACGCTTCTATCCTTGTTCTGGGCAGTGGACTCCTCCCGTCTAGCTCTCCAGCCATTTGAGTTTCTCCATCCACACTTCCCCTATTTTGCTCTGTTTCCCCAGCAGCCTTCATTCTAGACGCTTCACACAGGCAGCTCCCCAGGCCACAGAGTCCAAAAGCAGGCCTTCTTCTGTACCCTCTCTCCCTGCTCTCACCAATTCCATCCTCTGCCCTACCCACCCGTCCCGGACAAGCTAGGATCTCATTATCCTCCAACTGAACCATATAAAGCCTCCATTTAGGAATTCTCATACATATTTTCATGTTAGCAACACCCACCATCTTCCCTGGAAAGTTCCCACTAGCTTTTCCTTAAGCACTCAAAAACAGTAAGACTTCACATTAACATTTTAACACAGAAACTTCTGTCCTGGCTTTTCGGTTCACTGTCATTCGGGAGGAGGGAAACATTTTACCATACTCTGAGAACCAACTCCCGAGGTGGAAAAATTGGGACTTTTTTTTTTTTTTTTTTTTTTTGAGATGGAGTTTCGCTGTTGTTGCCCATACTGGAGTGCAATGGCGTGATCTCGGCTCACTGCAACCTCCGCCTCCTGGGTTCAGGCAATTCTCCTGCCTCAGCCTCCCAAGTAGCTGGGACTACAGGCACCCACCATCATGCCCAGCTAATTTTTGTATTTTTAGTAGAGACGGGGTTTCACCTTGTTGACCAGGATGGTCTTGATCTCTTCACCTCGTGATCCACCCGCCTCGGCCTCCCAAAGTGCTGGGATTATAGGCGTGAGCCACCGCGCCCGGCCATTGGGACTTTTTTTTAAACACATTTGCTTCTGATCTTCCTTGCTGTCCTCCCGCAGCCTCCCATGAAGCTGATACCCCCATCGGATTGGACCTGCACTCATGACAGCAGAGAGATATTTGTGATCTGTTTCTGGCACAGACCAATAGATCTGTTCTCTTCCATGGTCAGAGCTTGAACTTCTAATCTCGTCCAGCCATTTCACAAACTTGGTTATAACCTGTCCTATAGGGGACCAAGCAGGAAAACCATTTGAGAGCATCAGTGTGGCTAAACATCAACAGGCCCAAGTGGTAGAAGGTGGCCAAGAGGGTGCTGACTCACCAGCAGCATGTCCTACTATCTGTGCTACAGAATGTTGTCTTCTGTTCGGTTATTCTCTGCACTCACACAGAGGGACTGACTGAAAAAAGAAAATAATGATATAAGGATCAGTTGCACTCTTGGATTAGCCAGTACTAGAACATTGCCTTTTTACAGAGATAGCCATTCACAGACTATTTTTAAAGGCAAAAGGGAATCCAGGGATAATCATCCAACTGCTTTTTTCTTAACAGATGAAGCAACTGAGGTTTTAAGAAATAAATGGACCCACCCAAGATCACAAGAGCTGGACAGGAACTGACCTCCCTCTTTCTGTACTTTTTCCATTGCACCACACTATTCCAGGAACATCTTTATCCTGGCTATTTAGAAAATTCATTTTTAAAATATAAAATTATGATCAGAGACAGACAGAGAATGTATCAGATTTTTTTCCTTGAAAATTACTTGTAATGCCATAATGTTTTTACAGGTAATATGCATAGAGTGATAAAGTACTATGGATCTTTGTACTTTGATAAAGTACAAAGAAGTTCTTTGGTTGCAGGGAAGGAAAAAGGAAGAAAGTGAAGTTGGAGAGAGAAATCATGATGGGAGGTTTAAGTAAGTATTGGGGTGAATATCAGATCAAGGAGAGAAGAACAGGGATGAAAAAGGAAACACATGGAAGAAGGATATTAAAGATCAGGAGAGACAAAAACACTTCCAAGAAACCTAAAAAAGCACTTCCAAAGGTAAAGTGTGAGAATTCTTAAGGTTAGCAATTTAAAAACCTGTGAGTCAGGTGGTTTACCTATTTTCTCACTCACTCCTCACAAAACCCCACTAGAGATTATTATTACACTTATTTTACAGACCAGAAACTATGTCTCTGAGAAGTTAGGTTGCCTATGGTCACAAAATTGTGACCGAGTTTCTAATTCAAGATTGACACCAAAATCCATCCACCAATCTAGAAGTCATGGCTTTCTTTACGTTAGTAAATAGTAACACAAGTTATACTGCAAAGATTAAATCTTTTCTTAGAATAACATTAAAAAAATAACATTAGCATGTTATATTTGTGCCTCTAACATCACAACCTGGAAATGCTGTGTTCTACTAACCTTTTACCGTGGGTCGGAAGCAGTTACCGCCAAGCATTACAGGAACTTGGACTTGGATTTCAGAACAATCAAAGAGTAACTAATGCAGGAATTCCTTTAATTCCCTCAGTGATACAAGGGTTATGTCCTTATTTCCATGTGA
This sequence comes from Sapajus apella, assembly GCF_009761245.1. NCBI lineage: Eukaryota > Metazoa > Chordata > Mammalia > Primates > Cebidae > Sapajus > Sapajus apella. Next base: position 81,581,188 of record NW_022436941.1, on the reverse strand, counting down.
GACAATGTGAGTCCTCACCTGGCAGCTATAGTTTATTTTTTCCACCTCGTTTCAATTCAGAGCAGACTTGAGAAGTCCTAGTAAGTATTCAGTTTCAATTCCTTCATTCTTATATATTTTTAAAAGTTTGATCATATTTTCAGTATAACTTAGCTCCAGAAGTTCTAATAGCTCCTCTATTTGAGAATATACCACAAGGTATCCATATGTTGGGGAAATGATAATAAATTGACTAAAAGTTCAGATTTCCTTGATAATTTTCTTTCCAAGGAAATTGAATGTGTGTGTGTGTCTGTATATATATATATATTTATACACACACACACATATGTATTGTAGTATATATTTATATATAATATAGATAGATACTCATTTAGGAGGTACATTTTGCTTTCTCTTAAGATTATAACATAGCTGAAATTTTCATGATCTCTTGTGTAGTTTATTCTTTTGTTCTACACATTACTTCTTAATTTCCCTACCCCCAAAGGGGTTATAATATCAAAGTAACAGAACCGATGCCATTTTTGAAGTGCTAACATGACAAAAGGATTTTAACAGTTACCAGAAGTTGATTTGATAGATTTTAATAGATGTAGTTGCTTTCATTGGATTATGATTTCAAATGACAGCAAAAAGGGAGTGAGGAGATTGGAAAGGACAAGAACATCAGATTACCAGAAAGGAGTTTCCTCACCCGAGATAACTTTTGTTAAACTTTTTTTTAACCCAAAGCTGAATTTACTTTGTATTCATTTCCACATTAAATTATAAATAACACGTTTTGAGGTGTTATATTTAGATGTTTTAATTTGGCCAGTCTAATATGTAATCTAAAAAGTTTCCATGTAGGGTGTGACAATGCCTAAAAACCAAACCAAACAAAACCTTTTTCCTGTTCTGTTTAAGGTGGGTGGATCAAAGAATGTTTAGGCAGATAAGAGAGTTTCAGAGGCCTTACAGTCCCAGTTACTGAGAAAATTATAAAGAAGGGTTTTTTAAATCATGGTTGTGCAGAGGTTCTTTCCCAAAAAGGCAAGAGAATTCTCCAAACAATTGTTGGTTAATGTCCAAGACAGTTTGCTACATTTCACATCTTCTCTGTCTTCAAAGGCTGCAAATTTGAAACTTTACTGGGTAGGAAGGTTTTGAAACTCAAGTTCCATTTATTCTTGGCCAAGCCCAGCAGTCTGGTTCCTGGGATGGGCATGGGAGAGGGTCAAACTGTTGAAATAGTGATTTCCCCATCACCCAAGCTCCCCAGAGAAGGAGTTAAAAACAACTTTTAAACAAGTATGGATCTAAAAACATAACTAAAAAGGTGTTTTGTGTTTTAACAGCCAAGGTCCAAGGCGTCCTGGCTCTGCACATTGAGCCCCACCTTTCTTTGTGGGTAATTTCTTATTGAAGTCAAGTGTCCTCCCCATAGTGGTGGAAAGACGTGTTCATTGCCATCTGGAAGCAAGACATAAAATAAATCACAAAGGGCAAATTAGGACTGCTGCACCACACAGGAACTTAAAGCTTCATTTAATGTTTTTTTGGTTTTTTTTGGTTTGGGGGTTTCTTTTTTGTTTTTATTTATGGTACTCTCTGATAAATATGAACTGAACCTGCCTTTATCAGAGTACTCATAAGAGAGACATTCTGAGATCTTGGGTTTGACTCCTGGGTGAGTCTTCCTGCACCCCCACCACTCACCCATCAGTCCCCAGGCTGCCATTACATTTGAAAAATAGCAAGTGAAGAATTACCATAGGGAAAATGTAAACTATAAGGAAAAAACTATGCTGGGGACAGTGGCTCATGACTACAATCCCAACGCTTTAGGAGGTGGGAGGATCACTTGAGCTCAGGAGTTTGAGGCCGGCCTGGGCAATATAGTAAGACCCCCTCTCTACAAAACACTTAAAAAAAATTAGCCAGTCAGGTAGTACATGCCTGTGGTCCCAGCCACTCAGGAAGCTGAGGCAGCAGGATCACTTGAGCCCAGTAGGTTGAGGCTGCAGTAAGCCATGACCGTGCCACTGCACTCCAGCCTGGGTGACAGAGCGAGACCTTGTCTCAAAAAATAAAATAAAATAAAATAAAATAAAATAGAATAAATGAGCAATCTTTCCTTTTGCCCCCTATACTGCCATACACAACACAGGATTGAAAGTGGACACCTCAATGGTTAATCAACACTCTGACCTCAGTTTACACATCCTCTGGAAAGGAAGCTCCTTTATAAGGAGTGCATCGTGGGAAAACAAGGGGAACGTTCTTCATAAATCTCAGGGCAAAATACCTGCCCTGCAGCTGCACAACAAAGTGGTCCCATACACACCATACATCCACCTATAGCCCAAGTAAGATTCCCTCTAGATAAATCTAGGCCATCGCCTACATTTTTTGTCCCATCTCCAGTTTTAGGGCTTATTTTCTTTTATACTCCCTGCATGGTCCCCAATTCTTTTTCCCTACATCATTCTCCCTCATATCGAAATTAAATAATGTTTATAAAACACCCAGTGCAGGGCCAGGCGCAGTGGCTCACACCTGTAATCCCAGCACGTTGGGAGACCGAAGCAGGCAGATCACAAGGTCAAGAGATTGGGGTTTCACCATCCTGGCCGATATGGTGAAACCACATCTCTATGAAAAATACAGAAATTAGCCTGGCGTGGTGGCGCATACCTGTAATCCCAGCTACTTGGGAGGCTGAGGCAGGAGAATAGCTTGAACCCGGGAGTCAGAGGTTGCAGTGAGCCGAGACAGCACCACTGCACTCCAGCCTGGTGACAGAGGGAAACTCCTGTTTCAAAACAAAACAAAACAAATAAAAAAGCAAAACAAAACACCCAGTGCAGTGCTTGATACTCTGTGGCCTCACAATAAAACTGCTTGTTCCCTTTCCTTTACAAGTAGTGGCTCTGATGTGCCCTACTTCCAGCTCTAAAGCTTCTCTCCCATCCCCTTTCACCTTCTTGTCTCCCCCTCAGCTTATCCCCCTTACCTTAGAGTGCTGATCGTCATCCTTCTCCTCCCTTGAAACCCCCAAAACAGACCCATGCACGTCTACTTTCCCCTCACAGTTCAGTTCCAACAACACTGAGGACCAGTCAAGGTAAAAATTGTGAAGGTGGCACTAGGGATTGCCAAACACTGACACGCTAGATGTCAACCAGCTTTGCCTCAGGCAAGAACACTGGTCTCTCAACTTCTCTAGGCCTAAATCCTCTTACCTGTAGAACAAGACAGTTGACGCCAACCTCTAGGTTTTCTTCTATTAACAGCACTGAATTCAGACACTGGATGGGTCTGCTATGGTCTGATTGGTCATGTCCCTCCAAGGTGATAGTATTAGGGAGTGGACCTGTGGGAGATGATTAGATTATGAGAGCAGAACCCTCATGAGTGAGATTAATGTCCTCATACAAGAGCCCCAGACAGCTGCCTTATCCCTTCCCCTTTGTGAGGACGCAGCAAGAAGACACCACCTTTGAACCAGGGTGTGGGTGTTCACCAACACTGAACCTATCAGCACCTTGGTCTTGGACTTCCCAGCCTCTAGAACTGTGAGAAATAAATGTCTGTTGTTCATAGGCTACCTAGTTTATGACACTTTGTTATAGCAGCCAGAATGGACAGTTTCCTTGGCATTTCAAGGTAGAGAGTGTAAACATACCCAGGAAAAATTTCACATTCTTCATTTTTCATAAAACCATAGATTTGAATTAGTAAAACAGAGCTTAGAGTTCAACTAGTCTTACTCTCTCATTTTCAGATGGGAAAACGGAGGCTCAGAGAGGATGGTTGACTTTCTGAAAGTTGCTCCATGATTTGGCGTAGAGTTGGAGCTGAAACTCAGGTTTCTGAGCTCACAGTCCAGTGCTGAAAACAGCAGGATAATGTAAGAGTTAATGGAGGAAAACCAACGTCTCCCTTTTATGAGTTCCTCTCTCAGCCCACAGACAAGAGCCTCCACCCACCACCCTCAACCAGTCCGACCACCTCCCTTCTGGTCCTCTAGGAGGAGAAGGCTCATCTGATTGCAGAGTGCAGTAAAAGGTGAGTGCCTGAGCTCCTTTGGGCTCTCTCTTTCCGTGCAATCTGCCCAGACACAACGAACATCCCACCTGCCTCCTGCCTCCTCTGCTAACAAACATGACGCAGGCAGGTTCTGCCTGGTTGGGGTAGGGCAGGGAGGAGTTGCACTTGTCTGACTGTTCTCCCTTCAAATAGGTGAGTATTTTCCTTCACTGGAAAAAGTGACAAAGAATAAGACGACTTGATCTTTATCTGACTTGTGGTCTGTTCCTGATTGGCTCAAAACTGGAGGAGAAAGGAAACACTCCCCTCAACCAAGTGACTGGTTATTGCCCTCAAATTCCTGTAAGTTAAAAGGCTTTAAAGTGGACTGACTGGAGTTCAAATTCTGCTCTTCTGCTTACATGTGTGGGTCAAGTGCCTTCCCTGCTCTAATCCTTTCCTTTGTGATCTCCAAGTAGGAATAACCCTGTCTACCTCATTCATAAGACCACCGTGAGGATAAATATGGTAAAATGCATAAAGTCTCAGCACAAAATCTGACAAAAAATATAATCAATAAATGACAGCAATTATTATTATTACGATTGATAGGTTTTACAAATGAGGTCTCTGAAAGTATTTGCTGAACTGAATTAGGTTAGTCTGAAATTTATGTTCTTTTAACCAACTAAGATATAAAACAACAATAAAAAGCCAGCAGAATTAGAAGACAAGAAGGTATTAGTAAATTATATGAGACTGGATAGTAGTACTTCCGAGAACTATTGTGATATCCCAGAAACGTTGTCAGCTTCGATGTCAATGCTTGTCTCTTTATTCCATCGTTAGTTTGTTTTGAGTGAGAGTATGGAGAGAAGAACTTTCCTACAATTTCTTCTTCAACCTGAGACCACTGCCAATATGTTTGTGATCTGTCTAGTCACTGCTCTCCAGCTCTTCACCAACACTTAAGGAATAGGAGCTTTGGGGGAAGCTTAAGCTTTATATTATAACCCAGAATTTTTAAATAAAAAATTCTGGTTTTTTGTTTACAACCCAGTGCATTTATTTAAATAAAGAAGGGAAAGGAATATAAGATCCCTTGGAGTTTCATAATTTTTGAACACTATTATTTAAAATATTTTATAGCTTAGGAGTATATGCAGCTGACAGAAACACAAAATCTGGTCAATGGTAGCTAAATTCACTAAGGATTTTCTTGTTTGTTTGTTTGTTTGTTTGGGTCCTCAGGCACCAAGAAACCCGGAGCGGGTTCACCATTTGCAGTTGTGCGGTTTAGCATCCACAATGTCAGGAGGCACCATTCATGCTACAATATACTTACAAAGCAGCTCTGCTCTAGAGGTAGATAGTGGAGAGAAGGTACAACAGGTTCACAAAGCCACTAGGGATGGAGGTTTCTTCTGGCTTTTTGCTGTGTTCTCCTAACCGTGTGGCTTTCTTTTTTTTTTTTTTTTTTTTTTTTTTTCACAGAATTTCACTCTGTCGCCAGGTGCCAGGCTGGAGTGCAGTGGCGAGACCTCGGCTCACTGCAACTTCCACCTCCCAGTTTCTAGCAATTCTCCTGCCTCAGCCTCCTGAGTAGCTGGGACTACAGGCACACGCCACCACGCCCAGCTAATTTTTTTTTGTATTTTTAGTAGAGACAGGGTTTCACCATGTTGGCCAGGATGGGCTCGATCTCTTGACCTCATGATCAGCCCGCCTCAGCCTCCCAAAGTGCTGGGATTACAGGTGTGAGCCACCTCGCCCAGCTCCATGTGGCTTTCATTCTCATAGTAGCTTCATGGTCACAAGATGGCTGCTCTACCACCAATACCACATTTATATGACAGGAAACGAGAAGAGCAGGAAGGGGGGGTGCCTGCAGCAGGGAAACCAAAGCTTTCCTAGAAACCTTCCAGGTATAACACTGGCCGGAACTGTGTTCCACATACACCCTTGGCCTCAAGAAAAGGAGAGGAGATGTGATTTTGTTGCAGTTGTCATTCTGGTTTTTGTTTTTGGACACATTGCTGCTTTGAAAAAAATTGGAGACCTATTAGCAAGGATGAAGGGAAGAAAAGACTTTTGGATGGGAGTCACGGCCTTTATAACCTAATCTCTGATGTGATACTCCATCGCTTCTGCTATATTCTGTTGGGCACCCAGACCCCCTTACACAAGAGTATGAATCCCAAGAGTTAGGAATCACTGGGGCTGTCTTGGAGTCCAAACACCACAGAAGGCGACTAGCAACATCTGCCAGACATCGACCCCCTAACTTTTATTTCATACACCCTTATAAAACTTTTACATAGTCACAGTGCCAAGGGTACTCGATAAATATTTATCAAATAAAGAAGTTGAAGAATGAACATTTCAAGCTATTGTGCCAGACTGCTATCTTCCAGCAAAAAGTTGGTAGCATAACCACTTTATTAGGATTCCAGCTTTTCTTTCTTCAATCATAGGTTGATGCAAAAGTGACTGTAGTCTTTGCCATAAACATAATGGTAAAAAACACAATTGCTTTTGCACCAACCTCATATTTGGATATTTTGTTAGAGTGATTTTCAAGCATAGCTCCAACGGGTCCCAAGTGGCACCCCAGAAGGTATCTCTTCACTCTTTCCTGGTTGAGTCAGAGAAGCTCCTTTGACATCTATTTTTACATATTGGATTTCCCTTAAAAAAACAATTCTTTTGAAAAAAAATAAAAGATTTGAAACTTTCTTATTGCATTTGCCTTTGTTATTTTAAATGCATACATGAGAAAATAAATAAATGAAAAGTGTGGATAGTGTTAAAAAGTACAGGCTGCTAGATTGAATACAATTAAAAAAGAAATGGGAATCCTCAGAAAAGCCATATGCAGTGAGCCCTTAATGCCATTCGAGGCATCAGATTAAGCTAGTCGACTTTGGATTCAATTATACAAAACATCAAAAGAAAAAAAATGAGAAAAAAACATGCATAAATCTAGACATACATGATTGAAGATTATGTCTTAAAAAGGAGTAAAATTAAAATTTTCTAGCTCTCGAGGAGTAGAAACTGCCTCAGAACATGCAAGCCTATCTTTTGACCTTTCTGTCTTACTTTCCTATTAGTTTTTGAATACAAATTACACAGAGAAGTAGACTCTTTCCTGCCTGTGTGTGCCTAAACTTACCTTGACTGTCTCTACATTGTCCTCGGCAGGGGCTCTCAAGCACTTAAAGGCACTAGCCTTGAAGACAGGGTTTATTTGGCTATTTTTTTAAACTGATTTTGTCTTCACATTTAAAGTTGGGAAATTCCCTCTTAAAATCTGGACTTCCAGCTTCTCTTGAAAAGTCAGAAAATCCGGCAGCAAATGCAAACTTGGCAGGATTCCAGGCCTCCTTTGTGCACGTGATCTCGTCTGCTTTGAGTCGTAGTTATTTTTATACTTGCTTTTCCCTCTTACTAACTTAAATAAGTTTCACTCATCTACTTATTCCCTGCTACAGTAGTTCTTAAACTTCAAGGGGCATCAGAATCACCTGGAGGACTTGTTAAAACCCAGATGGGGCCAGGCACAGTGGCTCACGCCTGTAATTCCAGCACTCTGGGAGGCTGAGGCAGGCGGATCACCTGAGGCCAGGGGTTCAAGACCAGCCTGACCAATATGGTGAAACCCCATCTGTATTATAAACACAAAAGAAATTCACCAGGCATGGTGGTGGGAGACCGTAGTCCCAGCTACTCGGGAGGCTGAGACAGAATTGCTTGAACCCGGGAGGCAGAGGTTGCAGTGAGCCAAGATCATGCCACTGCACTCCAGCCTGGGCAACAGAGTGAGGCTCCATCTCAAAAAAAAATGAAAGACAACCCAGATGGTTGGGCCCCACCCCATAGCTTCTGATTCAGTAGGACTTGGGGAGGCCGATGATATGCCTTTCTGGCGTTTTCCAGGTGACCCTGCAGCTGCAGGTCCCAGGACCACACTTTGAGAACCACTCCCCTATAGCACAGTGGAGGGCCTTGCAAATAAATTGTTGAATTGTTATTGGTATTGCAGAGATTATAAGAGTGCACAAAGAGAAATTCTGTAAATTTCCATTCATTGCTTACTCTATCTTTGCACAAACTATTTAATCTCTTTGTACTTCTCTTTACCTATATAATGAAGAAAATAACAGAACCCATGTATTTCAAAGGATTATTAATATTCAGTGAGATAATATATATAAAAACACCGCATCTGGTATAGTTAGTGCTAAGTAAACATGGTTATTATTACTTTTAATTATCTTTTTTCCTAGTCTGTTAGTTTGAAGTCAGGGTCTACTTCTAGTTTTTCTTTGTGAACTACCCCTTAGAAGCCCCACCAGTATCTAAAGCTCTGCCTTTCACAAAGCAAGTACTAAATAAATATATCCTGAGTGAATAAATAAATAAACAAACTAATATACAATCAAATGTCGTGGATTGAACGTTGAATACGACAACCACGTTCAGTCTACATCTTTATAGAGAACTTTTAATCCCAGCATGAAGCCAAATTAAATTGGATATTTCTTCATTAAAGTGTAAACTCAGAGATGATGAGTAAATGTAAGAATTCCGCAAGTGGGTGTTAACAGCTAGCCTTTATGCACTCAGTGCCAGGCACTGTTCTCTGTGCACATTAACCTACAGAATCCGGCCTCAGTTAGTGTTAAACCTCAAGTTGATCTATCAGTTAGAAATTGCATGTAGCTACAGAGGACCCCAAAATAGTGGCTCATACATGCAAAGGTATTTTCTCTCACATAAAAATGCATTTTAGGTCAGCAGGTCAGGGCTGTGCAGTGGCACAGCAGAGTCTCCAAGGACTGAGACCTTCTGTCTCTCTGCTCCAGCCACTTACACGCACAGCCTAGCTTCAAATCCACCTCAGAGTCCAGGATGGCTGATGAGAGCATTCGCTTCCTATCGGCCTTCCAGCTGCACGGAAAAAGAAAAGGATCAGGTCAAAAGCCTCCTCCCTCCCTTTTAAGAAGCCTTCCTGGAAGTCTCACAAAATAAATCTAGTCAGTCGGAGCCTGGTCACACAGCCACACCCTCTCTCAAGGGAAAGGTGATCTTTGAACTAAGCACATTGCTGCCCTGAGAAATCAAGCTTCTTTTAGTAAAGAGAGCAGGGAGAATGGGTGTTGGTTTAGAGAATTTGCCCTGTCTGCAATAACTAGTGTGCGTGTGCGTGCGCACGCACGCACACACACACACACACAGTCTTCCTTCTTGAGTCCCAACGAACAACAAATCACACGTTTCAATATTTGCTAAGTAAGCTGCCGTGAGTGTGGGTTTCACTCACACGTTTTTGCTATCGCATTTTTGATAAGGCAAAACTTGAAACTTAACCGTGCCTAAGCCTCAGGGAAAGCAGCTGGCTCGGCAGCAGGGCCACATGCTGTGTATATGCAGAGTGTAAATTTGGATCACACACACTGTGATGATGCTGGCAGTTGGGATAAAAATAAATACCTCCCAACACCCTCTGCATTGTGATTATAGTATTCAAACCTTGAGCGTGAGGGTGATGAAAGCAAACAGCGGGAGAATGAACACACTGTAACACCTTCTTCAAGGAAAGCTGATGGGATCTGAAATAACAGAAGACATCATTTAGTAGGAATCTCTCTCTCTTTCTGTATTCCCTCTTCCCACCATCTATGCTGTATCACAGCTGCAGTTTTACTTAACTTCTGCAAGCTAAATTGTAAAGCATCTATATGCCTATCTCCAGAGAGAGCCTTCGCCATTGAAACACTCCAAGCCATCAGCTAACCTGGATCTGCAGCTCCTCCATGGTTGGAGCCTCGGAGGCAGACAAAAACTCCTTTATAAAGAGGCTCAGAAAGAACTAAACTCTGAAACGATAGGGTCTCTGTGTTCTTTGTGTAGGCAGGCAATTTCCCAGCAAGGTTTCGGGTTTTGCAGTTAGCTTTTGTAATTACAATAAAAGAGAGATAGTAACCTTTAGAGTGAGTGGCAGCAGCACCCTCACACCAGGCTGTGTGAAAACAGATCACATTACTCCGGAGCCTCACATTGCAGCCGGGGTTATTGTGCAAAACTGGGTTCTGTGGTAGGCATCCAGGGAGCCTTTCTTCATCAAGGCAGGTCATTGCACCTGTGCGAAGCAGATTCTTTTCTTTTTTTTACTTTAAGGGAAAACTCCCTGCACCCCCAGTTCAATTGATATTGAAAGTCAATGCAAAGTAGGTTTGTGTGAGGACGTTATCAGGGGATGCGCAGTGAAGGAGGATATCTTGTAGGGGTCAGGGGACAGTGTCCACAGGCAGAGTAAAGTCTTGGGTGAACCACGCCAGGGGTGAAACTGTTCTGCAGTTCCTTCTGGTGCTGCATGTGACCTGCTGGAGCAGACAGAAACTTGGGTGTTTCGCTACCTTGATCAAGCCACCCACCAACAGAGTTTAGAAGCTGCTGGTCGCCATCACTTGTGATTTCTGTGATAAGAATGAATATTAGTTATTCAGGAACTGTTTTCAGCTCGGAAGACTTTTTTTTTAACTTTTTTCATGACACATGAGCCTTCTATCTAATACGTAGCAATTTAAAAAGCAATATCCTAAAGGAAAATCATTCTTCAAGCTGAGCATGTGCTAGTGGAAGGATTTCAAGGGCATGGTTCTGATCTACTAATGGTAATGGCTCCCTCCCCATCAGCATAGCCGGGTTGTGACTCTGTGGAAGAGGCAATGGATGGTGGAAATTCAGTCCCAGTCCAGGCGGCTCAGTTGACAGAAGATACGGAAAATGTGAAGTGAGGAAAGCAGTCATTCGTTCATTCAACAAGTACTTATGGAGTGACAGCTGTATACCACTGTTTGACCCTGTTCTAGTGTTAAACATCATTTTAGAAACTAAACAGACCAGATCCCTACTCTTGTGAAGCTCAAGTTCAACCAGTGTTTCTTGTGCAGGATGTACAGGCAAATTTCTGTACGAGGCACTGATGGTGGACAAAAATCAGTAATTCACAGCCATCAGAAATTACAAGGTCTCTTACAAGCTTGTGAGGGAGATACCAATGCCACGTCAGGAGCTTACACAGGACACTGTCAAGGCTCAGCGAAGGGTGTCTATGTGTTGGAAGTGCTCTAAGCTTAATACACATGAAAGAGCAAAACCGAACAGCTGGGAGGAGCTGCAGAAGAGAGCATGGTGAAGAGAGTTCGCCACAGGGAGAGGGATTTGGACTGGGCTGATTTGGAATTTGGAGTTTAGGGCTCTTAGCTCCATGTCCCCTGCCACAAGCTGTAAATTTCTGCTGGACCTAATAAGGCCATTCACAGCGCTTCAGAGCCCACCCGCTCTGCAGCCCAAGTGGCTAGAAGTAGGGCATAAGGGTTAGCAGGACATTTTAAGCACATATACGTGTCCCTCCCTATCCTCAGGCTTCTTGGGAGCTGAAAAGGGAATACCAAAGAGGTTACAATGCAGTCAGAGAAGTATTTTGTTCAGCAAGCAAATTATTTGAAAAAAAAAATTTGAGCCAATATTTGAAAACTAAAAGATTTCTGTTTTGTAACGCAGCTTTCCAGCATGTTTACAAGAGATCAGAAGCTTTGGTAACACTGGGTCCACACTACTGCAACGGAAGAGGAGGCCAGAGCAGGAGAGGTTCCCACTGACCCTGCCTTCCCAGGGAGACGGGCCATGCACCCACACGCCATCCCCACCACTCCCACAGGTCTGCCCTACTCCCAAGCCAACCATCAGTTGGCATTTCTCATGACAATTACAATGTTGGTATTTTAGAGTAAAGAAGTATCCCCTTCCCATGTTGCTATTAAATATGGGGACATGAAAGACCTAAGGGATGGCATATCTTTCCAGAAAAAAACTCATTCTTTCCTTCATTTTACAAATATTTATTGAGGGCCTACTTTGAGTCAGGTACTGTTTTAAACACTGGGGGTATAGCAATGAGAAAAAAAATGGCAATGCTCCCTCCACCCCCCACTTGAGGAGCTGTTTTTCACTTATGAGAGACAGACAATAAACAAATACACAATGTGTCATCAGGCAGTGGTGTGAAATATGATGGCAAAACGTAGGGACAGGGTGAGAGAAAGGGATGAGGATGGGGGAAAGGGGCAGATGTGTCACTGGTCAGGGAAGGCCTCGCTGACAAGTAATGTCTGAACAGAAATCTGAGCGACTGGATGGGTGAGTGCTGAGAGGGTACATTTCCTTGTGGAAGAAAAAAAATATTCCAGTGCGTTTAACATGCAACAAACATTGGAGTCAAAAGAATTTAAGACCGTTAGGAAATAAATTAAGGTTAAAAAAAAAAAAAAAAAAAAAAGCTGGGACCAGCACACAGAAAGATCAGTGTCCCATCTTCAAGAATCCTGATTTTGTGATTAAAAAAAAAAAAAAAAAATTGAATTTTTATAGTCATTTGACTGCATGGGAGACTAAAGTCAAGTTTAATATTAGGAATCTAATTGCATTTCAATCTTTGTGACTGTGTGAGATAGGTAAGAACATCTCCATGCTTCAGATAGAGAAATAATGCTCAGGTCAAATTGTCTAATGTCTCTGCTTGCAATAATGTGGTTACTAAGTGGTAGAGACAAGACAAGATTATCTTAACTCCAGCCCAGCGTCTTTCCGAGGTTATGCTTCAATAACTCCCTCCAAAGCACCCAGAACAAGAGTAGAGTGAAAGCAAAGCAAGGGAGAGGAGGTAAGGAGGACAGAGGCAGAGAGGCCCAGGAAGTGCTTCAGAGCAACCAGCTCTAGATGTGGAATTTCTCCGTGATTTCATATTATCTCGGAAATGCATATACATTTTGCATTTATTCCATAATATATGTGTATTTGTCCATTTCAATCCAATAAAGAAACACTACAGAAAGCTGCACCATGTTTACTACCCAACTCTGCTTGTCATTCTCCCATGCACTCAGGAGGACCTCAGTTTTGAAAATGGTGCCAGGGGTCTGCAGAATGTTACAAGCAAACTAGCAGAACAAGAGCTAATGGGGAATTGACCCAGAAATGCTACAGAACATAATATTCTCCATCAAACGCATAATTATTAAGATGCATCAACTTGCTTAAAAGAGTCTCTACACTACAAATATAAGAAAGCGTGTACTACCAAATGACATTCAAGTGCCAAAACTTTGTTTCCCTCTTGTAGTTTAATTGGTGAGATGTTGTGCACATCTGGAGATAAAATAACAGTCCAAGAAAGCTGGAGGTGGTAAAAATCCAAGAATAAAGTTACTGTCATTGAGTGAAAATAAGTGCTTTTCTGAGACAATTTTCCTTTACTGTATAATAATTCATTATTCACTAAGGGAAAAGGATAACATTACTGTTCTGGAATGTATCACATCGATGTTGGTATCTCTGCAATCTTCTAATCATAAACTGTTACAGATGGGTTTCCAGAGTTCTGTAGGTCACATGATGAAAATCATCCTCCCTTGCCCTAGCTCTCATTTTTTGTATAATTGCAGGGTTTTTTCACTTAGTCTTTGGCCCATCTCTAACAGAGATACTCTTCTTTCTGACTTTCCCCTACAGGGCTATATTTATATCGCATCTGATATTTTACCCAACCTCTGAGTAGGAAGATGAACCTGGCAAGCATCTTTCTTCAAATCATTCATCACGCTTGCAAATGGTTGGCATGAGCCCACATTACTTCCCCCGCATTCCAATGCATGTTTTTAAGGCATCTTTTGATGTACCATTTAGGAAAGAGCCCCATACATTAAGAAACAAAAAACAGCCAAGGAATCTAATATTCTGTCCAGGACCTATGAAGGAGATGCTGATATTGGTTCATTTGAATCAAGCCTTCTAGAAATGAATCTGGATATGAGTCGGTAGCAGACTTAAAGGAAGGGGTGTGGCACCATCCTTTTGGGGCCTATTTCAAGAGAAGGAAAATAAGGCTTCATCAGTAAGCCATTTGAGAAAGAAACTGATGGGGCAGTTCTCTCCAAATGCTTGGCTTCTGCCTCTAACAAGAGAAAAGCCGCCATTTCCCACCCGTCATTTTTTTCCATCTTCTAATTCATGTTCTTTAAAAAAAATTGATTGTGCAAATCACTGTAGTCCCACTTGCTCAGCTGTCCTAGTTTAGGCTGTCATTATTGTTCTCCTCCCTTGCTGGAATGGCCTCCTGATTCATCTGCCTGCCTCTGGCTTCTCCCCACCCCAGGGCACCCTTCCCACTGCACCAGAGAAAACTTGGTAAAGGACAGATCTGGTCATGTCCCTCTTGTGAGTAAAAGTCTCGGAGGCTCCCACTACCTGCAGGGGAAAGTCCACATGCACTAAGCATAACACACCAAGTCCTTTCTGTTCCACCCCACTCACCTTTCTCCCTCATCCCAGGAGCTCCATGCCCCATGCAGTCCTAGCCCAGTCTCAGTAGACTGTTAATCTGCTCTCCCTTTGGTGCCATACCTTCCTGCCTGTTGGCCTTTCAGGACGAAATACCTTTCCCTTTTCTCTGCTGGTTTAACTTCTACTCAACCTCCAGGATTCAGCTCATATGTCTCCTTCTCTCAAGGTTCCCCCAGCTCCACTCAGGACACCTCCAATATATTTCTAATTTAGCATGTACATTTTAATAATTTTCTTTTACCATCTCTACTCAGCCCCACCAGCTCTCAGAGGATAAGGACTAGGTCTTCATTGTCTATAATGCCCCACAGGGTTACTAACTCCTATGAACACCCAGTCTGCCCTGCTTTGGAAAAAAAAAAAAAAATCTCAAGGAAAGAAGCTGAGAGATGTTGCAGCAGGTGCTTGAGGTAGGCTCCTGGTGGCAATACTGGACCTGTTCACCACGGCTGCAGCTGAAATGAGGTGAGCAGAAGGTGTGTAGCTCCAGGGCACAAAACATGTCTGCCGCAGGCATGTTGATTTGAATAACCATGGAAACACAGAGTAGGAGGGCACATCACAGGACCCCAGCCCAGCTGCCCATACAGTGTAGGAATGCTTTTACAGATTGCTTCAGTGGAGAGCTTCCTCTGCTCTCCCTTTTTTGACATGAGCAAATGATATCACCAGACAGCTCATTGATGGGCATTTTTGCCAAACATAGCTAATCTGATTTTAACTATAATAATAATAACATTATCAAGTACTTATTTTATGCCAAGGACTGTCCTAAGAGCTTTGCATGTAGATTTTCATAAGCACCATATGTGGTAAATACATTCATTATCACTCCCATTTTCTAGGTAGAGTGTAGCAGATGCTGCCTGCACCCTGTCCATCTCCCCTCAAGCCTCCCCATTTTAGTGCAGGCAGGCACAACTCCCCAGTTCCTGCAGCTGCATCTCTTGGCCAGAGATCATTGTCTGGTACCAGAGTCCACTTTCCTGAAGTATTTTGGCCAGAAGTACCAGAGAATTAACACCTCCTAGAAGCATCCCTCAATCAATGACTGATAGGATTGCTCCTCGAGTGGGTCAGCTCTGAGTTAGGTGGTCTACACTGGCTCCCAGAGTTCCCTAGAGGGATTAAACTCTAGTTGTCTGCAACTGTAACACACTTGATAACTCACCTGTTACAGGCTGCCTTACCTCCACCTGCTCACTTCTCTACCAGTGTTTCCTGAAATACCTCCCAGTATTTGAATTTTGAAACCTGGTCTCTAGGTCTACATCTGGAGGAACCTAACAAAGATAATGAGGCCAAAGCACAATAAAGATCCTGGGACTTGCCCAAGATGATGTCTTACTCTAGGGCCTACACACTTATCCACTACCCTGTACTGCTAACTCATCCAGGTTTTCCCACTGTAAAAACAGCCATCTTTTCCTTCCTCTATACCCAGTTATGTGGAGACAGCCAAAGACTCCTCAATTCCTTCTGCCGTGACTGTTACAAACATGGTTTCCATACCAATCATCCCCTCGTGAGGCACCCTCTCCCCTGCACAAATTTTCCACTTAAAATTAAACACATGAATTTTTTTCTTTTTTTTACCTTACATGTTTCATCCATCTGTTTTTTATTCCTGTGCCATTATAGAAGTATAGAATTCAAAATATGGTATGGTAGACTATTCAATTTTAATAGTATTTTAACACAAAATTTTTCTAGAACGAGTTGTATGTTCAAAATAGCATCCATGCACACAAAATGTTGAATTGGTTACAGTGAATCTTACTTATATAAGTAATGCTTACATTAATAAGGTCTTATAAATGTAGCAAGATTTGAATATTGGTGTATTTAGTATGTATTTATTGACAGCAACAACCCACTGATTCCTTCTATGTATTTGAGTGAATTGCACCCTCATCCAGAGGTCCTGAATTTATCATTGTCATGCTTCCTTCTCTATCATCTTCTATGCCAACCATAAGCAAAAAGTCAGGCATCATAGGTTAGCTGTTTGCAGAAAGAATTCCCAGAAGTAAGCACCGCAATGGGATGCACAAAATATATTGTTGATGAATGTAAGGTTCTTGAGCTGCTATCTGGACTCAGTCTACATACAGCATAGTCAAAGTAAAATAATAACTTTAGAAATTGTAAGATGTCATAAACAGATCCTAAGATGAAGAGTCACAGGATGTTATGACAAGAGGCAGGGCATGGCAGCTCATGCCTGTAATCCCAGCACTTTGGAAGGCCGAGCTGGGTGGATCACTTGAGGTCAGGAGTTTGAGACCAGCCTGGCCAACATGGTGAAACTCCATCTCTACTAAAAATATAAGGATTAGCTGGGTGTGGGGGCACATTCCTGTAATCTTGGATACTCAATTGGCTAAGGCAGGAGAATCACTTAAACCCGGGAGGTGGAGGTTGCAGTGAGCAGAGATGGCACCATTGCACACCAGTCTGGGCCAAAGAGGGAGACTCTGTCTCAAAAAAAAAAAAAAAAAAAAAGAATGTTATGGCAAGAGAAACACTAGAGAACAACATTTCAATTTCATCTTTTACAGAATTTAAGATATTACAACTACGCAGCGACATGATCAGAAATAGAATCCAGATTTCTTAGCTCTTAATTCCATGCTTAGTCTACTTACCACAACCTGTTACAAATTCTGAATAATTTATTTTTCATCCCAATCACAATAGAGTGTCTTTGCATACCAAGTCACTAAATTATCTCCCATGATAACCAACACCTGGTTTGAAGTAATACATGAAAATAATTCAATGTATGTCTCAGAAATTTAGAATTAAGACAACGAGGGACTGAATGTATGAGGGACTGAGCCAGTGGATGGTGCTTAAATTGAGACGTCATGCTAAAAACAGTAAATGTTGGGTGCCATATTGGGTCTATGCAATAAGATCAATGTAAGTAACAACACAGAGCCCCCAAAAAACAGAGAATAGTCTGAGCCTCACTTTCTCAAACCAGTTCTTCTAAGACCTGGTGATATTTAGACTTCGTGAAGCTTATTTGTATTTTTAAAGTAATATCCCTTAACACATTTACCTGGGCTAATTTGAGTATGTATCTCTTCCTGTAAAGAAAAGTCCTGGATAGAAGACTCTTCCCTCTTCTTGCTACTAAGGTAAACAACTACATTTTTTAAATGGGTGTCAGATAATGGAATAGTAAGAATGGCCATTGGGATTAGCATGAAGAACTGAATCAGCATGAATGAAGTAGGAGACTAAGTTAGTCAAATACCAGCTGTGGTTGGAGAATGTTGTTGTATGGGGAAAAGAGGCTGATATTTCTCTCTGAGTCTTTTAGCAAGTTCAGAAGCAGGCTCTTGGTAGTAGAAATACATGAGAGTCTTCAACAGACCCATCTGCTATCTGCTGTCTTCAAGACACTCATCTCACATGGAATCATACTCACAGGCTCAAAGTGGAGTTGAAGAAAGATCTATCACACTAATAGGAAACAAAAAGGAGCAGGGGTCACTATTCTTATAACAGATAAAACAGACTTTAAACCAACAACAGTGAAAGAGGACAAAGAAAGGCATTACACAATGATAAAGGCTTCAACAAGAAGACTTAACTATCCTAAGTATATATACACCCAACATTGAAGCCCCCAGATTCATAAAACTACTACTTGTAGACCTACAAAAAGACTTACACAGCCACACAATAATAGGGTGGACTTCAACACCCCGCTGATACCATTAGTCAGATCGTTGAGGCAGAAAACTAACAAAGAAATTCTGGACTTAAATTTGATACTTGACCAATTGAACCTAACAAACCTCTGCACAATACTCCACTCATAAGCCACAGAATATACATTCTTTTTCATCTGCAATTAGAACATACTCCATGGCCCACATGCTCAGCCATAAAGCAATAAATTCAAAATTCAATAAATTCAAATAAATTCAATAAATTCAAAAAAATTAAAAACACACCAATCATATTTTTCACCAGTGAATAAAAGTAGAAATCAATACCAAGATCTCCTGAAACCACACAATTACATGGAAATTAAACAACTTGCTCCTGCATGACTTTTGGGTAAACAATAAAATTAAGGCAGAAATCAACAAATTCTTTGAACTAAATGCAAATATGGACACAACACAGAAAAATATCTAGGATGCGCAAAAGCAATGTTAAGAGGAAAGTTTATAGTGCTAAATGCCTACCTCAGAAAGTTAGAAAGATCTCAAAGTAATGATCTGCTATCGCATCTAGAGGAACTAGAAAAACAATAACAAACTAACTCCAAAGCTAACAGAACTAAAGAAATAACTATAATCAGAACAGAACTAAATGAAATTGAGAACCCAAAATCCATACAAAGAATCAATGAAACAAAAAGTTGGTTCATTGAAAGGATAAGTAAGATCAATAGACCACTAGCTAGATTAACAAAGAAAAAAAGAGAAGATTCAAATAAACTTAGCTGGAAATGACGAAGGTGATATTACAACCAATCCCACAGAAATACCAAAAGTCCTCTACAAAAGAGACTATTATGAAAACCTCTATGCGTACAAACTAAAAAATCTGGAGGAAATGGATGAATTTCTGAAAACACGAAAGCTCCCAAGATTTAATAAGGAAGAAATTGAAAACCTCAACAAACCAATATCATGTTCCAAAATTAAATCCATTAAAAAAAAAAAAGCCTACCAACCAAAAAATGCTCCAGACTAGATGAGTTCACAGCCAAATTCTACTGGACATACAAAGAAGAGCTGGTACCAATTCAACTGAAACTATCCCAAAAAAAATTTAGGAGGAGGGACTCCTCCCTAAGTTAGTCTATGAAGCCAGCATAACCTGATATGAGAACCTGGAAAAGACATAACAAAAAAAAGAAAACTCCAAGTCAATATCTCTGATGAACATAGATGCAAAAATCCTAAACAAAATACTAGCAAACCAAATCCAGCAGCACATCAAATAGTTGATGCATCATAATCAAGTAGGCTTCATTCCTGAGATGAAAAATTGGTTCAACATATGCAAATCAATAAATGTAATTCACTACATAAACAGAATTAAAACAAAAAAACATATGATCATCTCAATGGACACAGAAAAAGCCTTCAATAAAATCCAACATCTCTTCATAATAAAAAAAAAAACCTTCAACAAAGTAGGCATCGAAGTAACATTCGTCCAAATAATAAGAGCCATCTACGACCAACCCACAGACAACATCATACTGAATGGGCAAATACTGAAAGCATTCCTCTTGAAAACTGGAACAAGAAAACGATACCCACTGTCACCACTCCTATTCAACATAGTACTGGAAGTCCTAACCAGAACAGCTGGGCAAGAGAAAGAAATAAAACGCATCCAAATAGGAAAATAAGTAGTCAAACTACCTTTCTTTGTTGGCAATATGATTTTATACTTAGCAAACTAAGGATTCTGGCAAAAGGCTCCTGGAACCAATATATAACTTCAGTAAAGTTGCACGATACAAAATTGATGCACACAAATCAGTAGCATTTCTATACGCCAATAATGTTCAATCTGAGAGCCAAATCAAGAACACAATCTCATTTACAATAGCCACACCGAAAAAGAAAATACCTAGGAATACATCTAACCAGGGAGGTGAAAGATGCCTATAAAGAGAACTATAAAACACTGCTGAAATAAATTGTAGATGACACAACAAATAGAAAATTATCCTGTGTTCATGAATTAGAAGAATCAATATTGTTAAAATGTCCATACTGTCTAAAGCAAGCTACAGATTCAACACTATTCTTATCAAACTGCCAATGTCATTTTTTAAAGAATTAGAAAAAAATATTTTAAAATTCATATGGAACCAAAAAAGAGCTTGACTAGTCAAAGCAATCCTAAGCAAAAAGAACAAAGCCCAAGGCCTCACATTACCAGACATCAAACTATACTATAAGGCTACAGTAACCAAAACAGCGCTCTACTGATACAAAAACAGACACATAGACCAATGGGACAGAATAGAGAACCCAGAAATGAAGCTGCAAACCTGTAACTGTCTGCTCTTCAACAAACTCAACAAGCATAAACAATGGGGCAAGAAGTCCCTATTTAATAAACAGTGCTGGGAAAACTGGCCAACTACATGCAGAAGTATGCATTCATATGGATCTCTACCGTTCACCGTATACAAAAATTAAATAAACATGAATTAAAGATTTTAATGTAAGACCTCAAGCTATAAGGATCCTAGAAGAAAACCTAGGAAACACCATTCTGGACATCAGTATTGGGAAATAATTTATGACTAAGTCCTCAAAAGCTAATGCAATAAAAACAAAAACTGACAAGTGTGATCTAATTAAACCAAAGAGCTTCTACACTGCCAAAGAAACCATCAATAAAGTAAACAGACAACCTACAGAATGAGAGAAAATATTCACAAACTATGCATCTGGCAAAGGCCAAATATGCAGAATTTATAAGAAACTTAAACAATTCAACAAGCAAAAAACAACCCATTAAAAAGCAGACAAAGGACATGAACAGACACTTCTTAAAACAAGGCATACAAGCAGCCAACAAACATATGCAAAAATGCTCCACATCACAGGTCATCAGAGAAATCCAAATCAAAACCACATGAGATACCATTTCCAAGTGGTACATATACATATACACTATGTACCACTTCATCATAAAAAAGAACAAAATCATATCCTTTGCAGCAACATGGATGCAGCTGGAGGTCATTATCATAATAAGCAAATTAACATAGGAACAGAAAACCAAATGCCACATGTTCTCACTTATCAGTGGGAGCTAAACATTGACTACTCATGGATATAATGATGGAAACAATAAACACTGCGGATTAATATAGAGTGGGGAAGAAGGAAGAGGGCAGGCATCGAAAATCTTACTCTTGGATACTATGCTCACTACCTGGATGACAAGGTCATTCATATCCCAAACCTCAGCATCACACAATATACCTATGTAATAAATCTGCATCTGTACCTCATGAATCTAAAATAAAAGTTGAGATTATTTTTTTAAGAAATGTGTAGGTTTTGAATGGTGAGTTTTCTCCACCCACTTCCTCACCCCACACCACTTTAGACTTGCCCTGGTAGTTCCAATCAGGAGAAAGAAAGAAAGGAGCAGAACCTAACATGTGACTATAAAAGGGCATGTTCGCAGGCCAGGCACGGTGGCTCACGCCTGTAATCCTAGCACTTTGGGAGGACGAGGCAGGTGGGTCACCTGAGGTCAGGAGTTCAAGACCAGCCTGGTCAACATGGTAAAACCCCATCTCTACTAAAAATACAAAAATTGGCTGAGTGTGGTGGTGCACGCCTGTAATCCCGGCTAGTCCAGAGGCTGAGGCAAGGAGGATCATTTGAACCAGGGAGGCCGAGGTCGCAGTGAGCCGAAATGGTGCCAACGCACTCCAGCCTGGGAGATAGAGTGAGACTCTATCTCAAAATAAATACGTAATAAAATAAAAGGGCATGTTCTCTTTCCCACCAGCTACTCTTCTGACCATGGATTCACAGTCCTTCTGAGCTCTCTGATACTCCCAGCTTTGGGAGGTGGGTCAGCATCTTAAGTCAGTTTCCCGCTGGTCTTATTGGTTTCCATAGACCCAAGATAGTCAATATATCTCAATCAAGAAAGCATTTTAAAAGGTTTTCTCCCCAAGAACATGAAACACATTTGTACTGGCACTATTCATTTTCAGTCAACAGCCCCTCTCCCACTTCTTTGTTGACAGACCCTGATTATCCATTTCTTAGTGATCCTATCCCCACCTCATCAGCTCAGAAAAAAGAAGCAGCTTGACCAAGATGTAAGGGTTTTAAATTCATCAGAAAAAAAGATGAATTTAAGACCAGCATGTGTTCTTACGGCTTAAGCCACCGCTGATCAAGTTTTCTGATAATTACAAGTTAACCCTGGTAAAAAGAAATAATGGATAGAACTTAGAGTTTTTATTATGTGCTGAGAATTTTCCAAGTGCTTCACGTGGACTAGTTCATTCAATCTTCACAACAATCCTAAGAGAATGATGATGACGATGATAATCATCATCATTCTCTTTTACATCTGAGGAAATGGAGGCACAGAGATGTTAACTTGCTCAGTATCTCAGAGATAATAATTATAGAGTTAGCATTTACATCTAGGCATTACATCTATCCATTATCTGTGCTCTTTATCACTATATTAAACTATCCTAATAGAATGATTTTTAATAATATAGAAAAATTATTAGATTGAGTTGCCATATTTTGGATCACGAATTAAATGTTAACGCTTGGATTAAACAAAACCATGTAGTTGTCCATTATACCCAGGCTAAATTTTGTTACCTGGTCTGTGTTTTAGAAATCATATGGCTGAGGGCTCTGCTATAAACCATTAAAACCTTTTACTCTCTGTCAGCCCTAGATTAGAGCTTGCCAGGAGAGCAATTTAACAATTGGTAACTGTTTAAACATTACTCCTGAAGGAAGCCTTCCATTCCTGATTCTCTCTCTTGTGTAGCCTTGTTCTTGTAGCCTCCTACTCAGAAATCAACTGAGACCCATCTGTAGGAATTACACTGTTCAAAAAAATCTTTCCCCTCTTTCCCCTTGTATCCAGCACTGCTAGAGACTTAAAAGTGGAAGGTGTGAAGAGACATTTCTTTCTTGTATCCATTCTTTCTGTTTATTTTGTTTGCTATTGTTGCTTGGTCTTAGGTACCTAGATTTTAAACATACCATGGGTCAAAATCTGACCAAATTCTTTCCCAAGATGCGTTTGTTTTCCTGCAAGGAGGGAGGCTGCAGAAAGTAAAACCAGATATCTGGATTATCGTACTAAATCAATAGCTCTACCAGGCTGGTCCCCAGTGGCTGAGAAATCGTGTTTTGGGGAAGCATGTCTGCTCATCAACACAATTATGTAAGCAACTCACCAAGTTAACACAAGATGAAGGATCGTCCCAGTGGCCAAGGTGTTTCAGATGAACCAAAGAACTATGTAAAATGAACAATTAAATAAAACAATGTCATAACTTTTACAGTTTTTTTTATTTGGATACAAAAATACACACACACACACACACACAAACAAACAAACAACAACAACAAACAGCAAAAAAAAAAAAAAAAAAAGAGTATCATTTGCAAAGTGCCTGTGTGGGGGACAGAAATCATGATGTAGCTTTTGAAGGCATTTCATGAAAATAAAGATATTGAAGTCTCCCTAATTCTGAGTCCCAGCTTTCTCTTTGTGAAACAAGTTTTTGATAGACTAGAAAATTGTCTCTTAAGGTTCTTGTCAGGTCAAAAACCTTGCTCCCTCACCTCGGTTCCCATGCTCTTTACAGCTCCTCCTATGATGGTACTAATTGCATCCCATTGTTCTGTAATTAGCAGGGAGAGTTTCTTTCTGTCTCCTACCACTTGACATGAATGCAAAGTCAGATATTAACCCAGCAATGGCCCAGGATTGAGGCTTTGAAATGAATAGATTGATGTCAAAGCCTCAATCCAAATTTTGAATGCTATTACTGTAAGAAAATTATCAAAACCATCATCATTCTAGAAATTCACAGGAAGCAATCAGGCAACTATTACAAAAAGCTATGCTTTGATAATATGGGGGTAAGACCCTTGGGCACTTATCTAACATTTTCTGACTATAATTATAATATGTGTACAATCTGAAAAGATGAGTGGTTTGTTTTTTGTTTTTTGTTTTTTTTCAGACAGAGTCTTGCTCCATTGCCAGGCACCAGGCTGGAGTGCAGTGGCATGATCTCGGCTCACTGCAACTCCGCTGCCCGGGTTCCAGGTGCACACCACCATGCCCAGCTGATTTTTGTATTTTTAGTAGAGACAGACGGGGTTTCACCATGTTGGCCAGGATGGTCTTGATCTCTTGACCTCGTGATCTGCCCGCCTCTGCCATCCAAAATGCTGGGATTACAGACGTGAGCCACCACGTCCGGTAGATGAGTGTTTTTAAAGATTTTTAAGGCCAAGCTCAGTGGCTCATGCCTGTAATCCCAGCACTTTGGGAGGTCAAGGCAGGTGGATCACTTGAGGTCAGGAGTTTGAAACCTGACCAGCCTGGCCAACATGATGAAACCCTGTCTCTACTAAAAATACAAAAATTACCCAGGCGTGGTGGTACACACCTGTAATGCCAGCTACTCAGAAGGCTGAGGCACGAGAATCACTTGAACTCAGGAGGCGGAGGTTGCAGTGAGCCGAGATCACACCAGTGCACTCCAGCCTAGGTGGCAAAGCAAGAGTCTGCCTCAAAAAAAAAAAAAAAAAAAAAAAAAAAAAAAAAAAAAAAAAAAAAAA
>NW_022436941.1:81244465-81556399 GCF_009761245.1 Sapajus apella | reverse complement strand
AAAAAAAAAAAAAAAAAAAAAAAAAAAAAAAAAAAAAAAAAAAAAAAAAGATTTTTGAGTGACCACACAAATGCTCTGAGTTATTGGTGAAAGTAAGCTTTTTGGTGAAAACAAAAATATTCCGGCTATCATATTCACGGTGCCATTCAAGTACAGTGGATTCTTTCCCTGGAAAATATCCTGTTCCAATGACAGAGAGAGCATGGGAACCCTCAGAGAACTGCGAAAAAATCTGATGGGAAAATCTTCCCCAAAGAAAGGCTCACTATGGAATAATCAGTGCTCTGCATGTGCCTTTTCCAGCAGTGGGTGGGCACATTCTGAGACACAGAACTAAAGGGATTTAAAGGACAGAATTTTTTTGTTCTATGTGATTAGAAATATGCTGCTATCACAGAGTAGATGTTGAAACAAATGAAAAAAGGCAAAGAATGAATGAATGCAAAACATGTTCCTTAAAAAAAAAAAAAAACAGAAAATGTATGGAGAAAGGAACAAAAGGAAGAGGAGAGAAAGGGAGGAGGGATCCCCTAATTCCATTAGTTGGAAGAAACCATTTTAAGAGAGGAAAGGAGGAAAATGAATGGATTTCAAGATCAAGTAGGATACCATGGTAGAGCTCTAAGAAAGTCTGACCATTTCTCCACATCTCATGGGCTTGGGAGAGCCTCCCCAAGCAGATTCCTCCTACCTTTGGGGAGAGGCTCAGAGAAGCAAGTTGGCCAAGATGTAAAGGTTTTTGAATTTTGCTTTTCAACT
Organism: Sapajus apella; assembly: GCF_009761245.1. Taxonomy (NCBI): domain Eukaryota; kingdom Metazoa; phylum Chordata; class Mammalia; order Primates; family Cebidae; genus Sapajus; species Sapajus apella. The sequence goes on along the minus strand of NW_022436941.1, from coordinate 81,555,640 downwards.
GTTAAATAACAGCCATATGAATAAAGGAGTTTATCAACTTAATCATGCTAATCTCCTCCACCCAGAATGGATAAGAGTCTTCTTTCCAAGAGAGAGAGGCATTCTCCAATCCTTCCAGTGCTCAGATCGTTGTCTGCAGTGTATCATCTCCAAGTTTCATATGTGAAAAACAAGCACATTTGTCTTTAGTTTTTTTAAAGAACCTACTAAGTGGGCAAGAGGATTGTTTTTGGAACAAAAAGTCCATCTCAGGCCACTGGCCACATTCCTCTGATCATCTAGAGGAGATCTCTTAAGTCAGTCCATCTTTTTTTTTTTTTTTTTTGAGACAGAGTCTCCAGGCTGGAGTGCAGTGGTGCAACCTCAGCTCACTGCAACCTCCAACTCCCTGGTTCAAGGGATTCTCCTGCCTTAGCCTGCTGAGTAGCTAGGATTACAGGCACATGCCATCACGCCCAGCTAATCTTTGTATTTTTAGTAGGTACGGGGTTTCACCATGTTGGCCAGGATGGCCTCGATCTCCTGACCTTGTGATCCACCCTCCTCAGCCTCCCAAAGTGCTGGGATTACAGGCGTGAGCCACCACACCTGGCCAAGCCCATCTCTTAATTAAGAGAAATTTTCGCCAGGTAGTTGTATAGTTGATTCATTCCTTGAAGTTTTTTTAAAAAATGCAGAAATTACAGGATGAGAGATCATGACGTACCATGACTCACCTCCTATCCTTTCCCATCCCCCATTGCTCCAAGAGAAAATGTGCTTTTGTAGAAAGCTCAAAATATGAATGAAAGAAAAACGCTGCAGTTGAAACAAATTTCTAATTTGGAAACAAAAGCGCCACGATCATATGAAAATTTTTCTCTACCACAGAGGACACCAGCCCGGTGCTTCCAGCTTTCAGCCCTAGGACTTCAGACAACCACAAGGAGTTAACATTTGCTGAGTGCTTGCCATGCAGGCTGAGCACTTATGCACATTATCTTCATTGAAAATCTTTTTGGAACAAGGATTTGTTACTTTCATGCCTACAGCACAGAATCCATGATAGAGATTATTATTTTTGGAGAAATTATTTCACTGAAATAATTATAGCTACTTCACCAGCTACTTTGTAAGCCCTGATTAAAAAAAAAAATCTTGGCTCAGAAACAAGCCAAAGAACGTAACATAGTCCTCTAAACCCAACCTTAAAGTTGTCCTTGTCTCCATTTCACACTCTTGTTTGCAAATCCAGCCTTTACATAAGAGGCCGACCTCACTGGGTGTGGCTGGCATGTCCAGACAGGAGACGTAAATATTTCTCTTTAAGGATCAGCATTTGGGGCAGCCTTAGAGCACTGTCACCACATGGCTGGAGTCCCAGATCTCAGGAAGAAAACTGAGGTTCTAAGTAAGTTGAATCAGAGAATATGAAAACAAAAAAGGAGGAACCTGACAACTGATTAATGCAGAGCAACTGTCAGCTTTGGAAGCCCATTCAGGCTGGAGAGAGACCGATCCTCTCAGTATGACTGCCAAGAGTCATGACAGAGCTAGACCTAGGTTTTACAGGTGCCCGTTGGTGTACCAGGGAAAACCAGGAGAGAGGCAACAGCAGCACCACACAAACCCAGCTCAGGAGGGCAGGCCGAACAGTGGCACAGAAAGCAGCTTGTACAGTCAGCAACCCTGAAACAAACACTCCTCGCCAATGCAATGCCAATTGGACTGCTTCACCAGGAGTAAACGTGATTCTTCTTGTGATTAGTTCAGAAACTTGCCTTCCAGAGATTAAAAGAAAGCAGCTTTGGAGAGGTTGGATGCAGCTGTAAAAAGAAAAATGCCTGAGCTTTGCAGAGAAAGCTGAACGTGTACTTGACCCAGTTACAATCTTCCTTTCTCTTTTTTCCTGCTGGTTCAGGAGCCTATCTCTTTTCTTACTTGGAAGAAATGTTTCTTTTGCAGTGGAATTTTGATTTTAAAGTTAGGTTACATTCATTTTAATTTTCTTTTCTTCCATGTGTTCTCTTTTTAGAAAAAGTATATGAAAATTAACAGTTGCTCATTATAGAAAATATGGAAAAATTTTAAAAAAAATTAAAATCACAGCTAATCCTACCATTTGGGTGATCATTGTTAATATTTTTATTTTTCTTTATTATTTTCAAGTCTTTTAATTTTTCATTATGTTTGTGTGTGTTCGTGTGTGTACACTTACACACACACACACACACACACACATATATATATAGTTATTTTACAAAATTGGGATTATCCCAAAATATCGTTTTGTGACCTGCTTTTTTCACTTATTATAATGGAAACATTCTCAGGACATTAAATATTCTTTGAAAACACATTTTTTAAATGACTACATAATTACTATTCTTTTTCAAGCTTTCACAGTCTGAATGCAGTACATTAAATAAAATAATATACGGCTATTTTCCATTTTAATGTAACTTTAAGCCATTTGTGTTTGATTGCACTCATTTAATGTATTTCTCTATTGTTTTTGCAAGCTCAGACACTTTAAGTGCAGCCAATTAAATCAAAAACACTAAGCACATCGGGAAAGATTTACTGATGGTATAAGCTACTAAAGAAACCTAAGCCAGCTGTTATTTCACAAAACAGCCCTGTCTATCTACAGTCAAACAATAAAGTCTGCCTCCTATAAATAAGAGATTGCTTGTTTCTTATGATTGTAGGTGCTGCAATAGGTTGGTTTCATTTTGTGGCGATGGCACTGTGTCTTCCCAAACATTCAGAAACCTTTTAACCTAGTAGATGGCATTTAATAATATCAGACCATCTGGAATTTAGAAAAATCTAGATAATTGATTATATTATCAGTAGGACTTAACTTTTGAACAGGTAATGTTCCCAGTGTCTGCTTTCAAGCTCCTTTGGAGCTCTCAGGAAACTTTCTCCCAAAGAAACAAGCTCTAAGAGGTGGGCAACTGACAAGGAACCCAAGGCATCGCATGCCATGAGAGGAGTTCCATCCAGCAGCACAATGATGACACTGGGAGAAAATGAATTTCGATCACTTTGGTGGGATCCATGGCTCTTTCTCACCTTTCACCCCAGCTAGCCAGCAGCAGGAATGAGGATTCCAGAGGACCATCTTGGAAAACTCAAGAGGCGGAACTGGGAAAGGAAGGTTCCAGGGAAATCTGCCTCCTCCTTGGGGCCCTCTTGGTGTCTGACTTCTCTGAGCATCTCAGGTTGGCTCTACCTGCTTCGACTTTCTGCCATCACCACCTTTTCACATGCCTCAAGCTTCACACTCTACCCTGACCCATTTCCCAATTCTCTTAAGCCATCCTTTTCTTGCAGCAAGTTCAAAATCTTTTTTGAGGCTTTCAAAAAAGCACCTTGCTAGGAAACGGAAAACTCAAAACTCCCTCCTGAGTCAACTCATAATTGTAATATTCTACAAGGAAAGACAAAGATGACAGTAGGAAGTAAGACAGGTCTTATAGCACATAGAGGTCTAAAGAAAAACATGTATCTGCATTTCAGAGGAGCATTCCATGTCAATAACCCCTCTGAACATGGAGCCCAGAAAAGAAGAAAGAAGAGCCAGACCCTAAAGGCAGAGACTAGGAATTCCTCCTAAGGGACCTCACAGGTAGCAAAGGGAGAAAGCCAATAGGAGAATCAGCTTCCTGTCCTCTTTTCCTTCTTTTTGCTGTTAAAATTGCCACCACCATCTGGATGAAAATGAAGGTACATTAAGAAGGGAATGAACATTTCCCAAGTTCGTGTCATGTACCAGGAATTGGGCTCTTGCAAAAGAGGAAACGAGACTCAAGGAGGTTAAGTAAGAAACAAGGACAAAAGTGGAGCAGTGCGAGGGTGCCATTCTTCGCAGGAGCAAAGCCAACAGCCAATTGGAGAACAGAAGCAAGTCCCAAAGAGTGACAGCTGCGCGGGCAGAGTAGCCCTGTTTCCTGACCGCGGCTTCCTGATCCTGAGTAAAATAGGCTTCCACTCCAAAGACTGTCCCAACATTCGGAATGGATGTAAGGCATGCATCTGTAAACTGGGGCTGCGATTTGATTTTCATGCAGATGTTCTGCATCATACACACACCACCAGGGCACGTTTTAGTTTCTACCAAAGCAAAAGATGCTCAGAAGAAATTCTTTATAATTAAATGTTTCCAACCAGGCAGCCACTCCTCCTTCTCCAGACTTCACTGTAAAGCTCCGAATTTGGTTCCAGGATCCCACTCAAGCCTACAATCTAGAAACAAGTCAGGATTCACACATTAGTCCTAGTATTCCCAAAAGAAAGGGTGCCCGGTCTTACTTTCTGTTGTTTTTATGTAAACTTAGGATTTTTTTTCTTTTTTCAGGATCCCCCAATTCTAAATTTCATAGCTTCTTTCTTGTCCCTTCAGCTGTTTATGTCACTTTTTCAAATGGTTCAAGTTTACATACTCTAAAGCCTTCCAATAAATCTAAGTTGTAGACACTGTGATCTCTAGAAAAGTTATCTTTCCTATGGCAATTAACTTAGAGCTGTATCGTCTTATTTTAATAAATCATTTAGCTGTTGTTATTGACAAATAATATTAAGCAAAAAAATTCCTAAGCAGAAGTTCAGACAAGAATTGATATCTTAATGAAGATTCCCTTGTACTTACCAGATTACATTTTATTGCTCGGTTTAGAAATTGGCATTACAAACGTTGTAGAAACAAAAATATGAGTATATTTGGAATAGTCTTATTTTGAAAGAGTAAGAAAACCCTTGATAATTGTACACAAAAGATCCAGACTTTCAGCAGTGAATTGGGAGGAGGATGCAGTTCCTAATAGCAGCAAAGGCAGCACCAAAAAAAAGACAACCTCATCTACTTATAAAGCAAAAATTCTTTGGGCTTCCTCCCGTGCCCAATTGTCCCCTCAGCATAGAATATATACAACTGCCTCATTAGCACCACCATCAATTAAAAGTTCTTTGCAGTCTAAACATATTGGACAACTTTATTGCTGAAGGGAAGCAGTGTCTAGTTCCCCAAGCTATTGCAATGCCAATTCCCAGAAGCAAAACAAGATTTTCTTCATTGCTCTGATGGGATGCAAGATGTTCCTGAGGTTTAAAGTTCAACTTTTACAGGCACTTCCCTTTTGCCTTCAGAACTGTTTCATACTTACATGGTATGGTCCTTCCATTTCCACAGGCAAATTTACTTCCTAAAACAGAAGTCAAACATCAAAGAAGACTGACTTCAGTCCAGAGACTTCTGAAGACCTTGGATTTGATTTATATTTTTTGTGCCTTGGTAATTATTTATGTGCCTTAAGGTATTTTGGATACAGAGAACTTGTTCTTAAAATTAGATGAATGGGAACTCATGACAAGTCAATACATTTATAGAATATTGGCATGGTATAATATGCACTATTGCTTCACTTTCACTATTTAATTACTAATAATTAGATCTTAAATGATAAACTTTTACCTTTCATCGGTGTTTATTTACAAGGCACAATTATTTTCAATAGCTGCAGTTTTCCTTTTTTTTTTTTTTTTGAGACCAGAGTCTTGCTCTGTCACCAGGATAGAGTGCAGTGGTATGATCTCAGCTTACTGCAATATCTGCCTCCCTGGTTCAAGTGATTCCCCTGCCTCAGCCCCTTGAGTAGCTGGGACTACAGGTGCGCACCACTACACCTGGCTAATTTTTTGTATTTTAGTAGAGATGGGGTTTCACCATGTTAGCCAGGATGGTCTTGATTTCCTGACCTCGTGATCTACCTGCCTTAGACTCCCAAAGTGCTGGGATTACAGGCATGAGTCACCGTGCCCAGCCTCTAAAGTTTTATATAATATTTTGCACCTGAACCTGTTCTCGTTTTTAGTATTCTGTTCTATTATTATGATTTTCCCTTATTTTATTTACTTAGTTTAAATATACTTATTTTATAGCATCCTACATTTCATATTGCTTGACTAAGTTTTATGGTATAAACTTTTCTCATTTTTGTTCTATCATTTTGTTCTATGGCATGGGGGAGAGTGTGTATTTTGTATGCTGGGAATTGTAAAAAAGTACTTAAAGAGTGATTTTGAAACTTCATATAAAGGAAGCCCCAGTGTTTTCATCAGGCCATAGTCAGTTTCTATATTAATTTCTCAGCGTGGGATTCCCCAACATACAGGTAGGGTAAACTTGGATTCCACACCCATGCGTGGCACTTATAAACTTTCCATTTATCATGAGAGGTATTTTTTTCCATCAAAACCCAGGGTAGTCATACATTTCCCTAAAGCATCCCTGGGCCAGTGGGCAGTTTTCAAATTTCTCTTTTACTGAAAGAGCGGGCATTCACGACTCTGGGTTTTGCATTTATGGAGGTAAACACAGTAGGAGAATGGTTAAATAAGCCATGTTATATTACACAGGGGGTTAAAAATAATAATGACTTCCAATATATAGTTGGAAGTTGCAGCATAATACATATGGTGTGATAAAGTTCGCATTAAAAAATACATACACCACACATAAAAAGCAGTACCAAATACTGTTATAGGTGCATATACACGTATATGAGAGCAAAGGAAAGATATCTAGATACATGCCGTAGTACTAGTAATATAGGATGGGCTTAGAATTAGAACTCTGGTCAAGAAATGAGAAAAGGCTATAGCATTATAGGTTGCATCTAATTTAGTCAATGAAAATGTAGATGTATATTAATTATATAACTAAAAATCAACAGTTATATTTAAGTACATTTAAACAGAGACCATGTAACTGAATTCGCAATAGCTTCTTTTTCACCTTATGTAATTTCTCAATCAACAGATACTAAAAAGTTACATTAATTTATGAAAATTGTTGAGGCACAATGGGCCTCATAATGGCATTCCTGATGATCTCTGTCCTTAGCCACATGCCTGTTTGTGTAATTAATAACTATGTTTGTGAAATTAGAAAAACAATCTGGCATTATTGTGAATCTGTAAATCCAAAATGTGTGAAGACCATGACCAAGGGTAGGAGACCACACCAAGGTACATTGAATAGGAAAGTATCATGGACCTGCTGCTGCCACAAAAGTTAATGTAAGAAAGACAATGTGTCAGAGGCCCTGGCTGTGAAAGCCACTTTATCTGTACTTTGATCTGTAAAACGGACCAGATGGAAAGATCAAATAACCAAAAAAAAAGCCATCTTACCTCTTTCTTTGATCTCTGTCACATAGGATTGCCTGTCTTTGGCGATTGTTACTCAGTGAGCGATACACTTAACAATCTGACATGCTGGATATTCCTATTACCACTGAAATTTCATACTTATCTTGCTTCCTTCTTAGACTCTCTGAGTTTTTGCTAAGAAAAAAAAAAAAAAAAAGAAGTTAGCCCAAACATATTGAGACCTACATCTCCTGGTAGAAATTTCTACAAATATAGAGTGAAGGATCTTTAGATTAAAATCATTTTAGCACCTATCTTACACACTATGGTGTTCTGGGAAGGTTTATTTTTATGGTGAAGAGGCCCAAGAAAAGATGATAAGGAGCATTAGCAACCTAAAACAATCACATGTCAACTGCAAGATGGCAATGGAAGAGCCTATACACACTGCTGATAACTGGGCTCAGCCCCCGTAGATCCAACTCATCCTTTAGATCACCAGAATGCACCTTTGCCAGAGAGAAAAAATGAAAAACAGCCAACCTGTACCTTTAAAATGGGAAATGTCATTGTAAATAGTGCTGCAATAAACATACGTGTGCATGTGTCTTTATAGTAGAATGATTTATAATCCTTTGGGTGTATACCCAGTAATGGTATTGCTGGGTCAAATGGCATTTCTGGTTCTAGATCGTTGAGGAATTGCCACACTGTCTTCCACAATGGTTGAACTAATTTACACTCCACCAACAGTATAAAAGAATTCCTATTTCTCCACATCCTCTCCAGCATCTGTTGTTTCCTGACTTTTTAATGATCACCATTCTAACTGCTGTGAGATGGAATCTTATTGTGGTTTTGAGGTGAATTTCTCTAATGACCAGTGATGATGAGCTTTTTTTCATATGTTTGTTGGCCACCTATATGTATTCTTTTGAGAAGTGTCTGTTCATATCCTTCACCCACTTTTTGATCGGGTTGTTTTTTCTTGTAAATTTATTTAAGTTCCTTGTAGATTCTGGATATTAGCCCTTTGTCAGATAGATAGGTTGCAAAAATTTTCCCCCGTTCTGTAGGTTGCCTATTCACTCTGATGAGTTTCTTTTGCTGTGCAGAAGCTCTTAAGTTTAATTAGATCCCATCTGTCAATTTTGGCTTTTGTTGCTATTGCTTTCGGTGTTTTAGTCATGAAGTCTTGGCCCATGCCTATGTCCTGAATGGTATTGCCTAGGTTTCCTTCTAAGGTTTTTATGGTTTTAGGTCTTACATTTAAGTTTTTAATCCAGACTTGAAACCAACCCAAATGTTCATCAGTAATAGTCTGGATAAAGAAAATGCAGCACATATACAGCATGGAATACTCTGCAGCCATAAAAAAGGATGAGTTTATGTCCTTTGTAGGGACATGGATGAAAGCTGGAAACCATCATTCTCAGCAAACTAACACAGGAGCAGAAAACCAAACACTGCATGTTCTCACTCATAATTGGGAGTTGAACAATGAGAACACATGGACACAGGTAGGGGAACATCACACACTAGGGCCTGTCATGGGGGGATAGGGGAGGGACAGCACTAGAGAAATACCTAATGTATGTGATGGGTTGACGGGTGCAGCAAACCACCATGGCACGTGTATACCTATGTAACAAACCTGCACATTCTGCACATATATCCCAAAACTTAAACTATAATAAAAAAGAAAAAAATGGGAAATGTCTTTAAAATAGATAGGTCACATTCTTCCATAAGCAAGAACCCATTCATAGATCTGGAATTCACCAGAAAGAAAGGAGTTCTGCAACGCTAAGCCAAAGGAGTCGAGACAACTTGACTCTCAGGAACGTTCCTCAAGCTGGCCTCCTCTTCAGAGTATCAAGAGGCCTCAGGGGCATACAAGAGTCTCGTCTGTCAGACAAACTGTCATGGAGAACGACTTCTCATTTTGAATCAACTCATCTAAAAAGTAAAACAAAACAAAAGAGTTGTATCATAATGACAGTGAGGAAATCAAAACGCTCACAGCTCTCAGTGCCTGGTCAGTGAGGTCTAGACCCATGTTGCTGAGGGAGATTCCAAAACACAGGGTTTACAGTAGGCAGTTTTTATTCAAAAGAAAGAAACACCATCAAAACCCATGAGAGGAATTCTCCAAATGCTTACTTTAGAAACACATTTCCCATCACTTTTTTAAATACACATTTCCCGGTACATAAACATTTGCATACAGATTTCATCATTTTATTCAACTTGCAAATACAGCAAGTCATTTCTGAGACATTGGGTGAAAAATACAAAGACTCCATAACCTTGCAGGATTGTAGAAATGTAAGAGGTCTGTTTTTTAAGTAAGATACATTAACTTTAGAAATGCCAACCAGCTGGAGCCCTTAGCTGTTTTTGAGTTTCTTTATAAAAGCACCATTGTACTTTTGTCTATTCTAAGTGTAATGAGTTTTCATATTATTCCTTCAAGCAAGGGGGCATCTTATATCCAGTAGGGGAAAGTAAATGAGTCTATGCTTAGATTCATAAGAGACTCATTTACTTTCCCCTAGTGGATAGAATCTTGGTTTAAAGGTTGCAATGAAAAGTTGCATTTTATAGGGAATTAAACCTTGAGTTCTCATTTTTCCAATATAGCTTAGTTGTTTTCAACTGTGCATTAAAATCTTCACCTGATGCCAGATGGGTTGGCAGTTTTGGCAGGTAGGACTTGGCATAAACAAGGATTGAGAATTAGGTCCAAGATTCCATTAAGAGCATGTGTCATCATACAAGTCAAAGACTAAGAATCACTGGGGTGTTATTGCTGCAAAGGTTCTGATAAATCTGCTGAATTTTGCCATTTGACAGGAGAGGAAACTATAGTGACCATCAATGGTGCATTTTGCTGTAATGTATTTTCTCGTGGAATTCTCAGTGCTACCTTGTGAGGGAGGTACTATCATTATCCCATTTAGCGATGAGGAAACTGAGGCTGGAAAATATTAAGAACTTTCTCTGAATGTCTACTCAAATGTCACCTTATCTGGGAGGTATTTCCTTTACAAAACAGCAGCACCACCCTGGCGCTCCCTCTTCCTCTCATCTGGCTTTGTTTCTCTTCTTGCCGCTTGATTCTATCTGACACACATATATTCACTTTTGTATTGCTATCTCCCCCTTTCTTCATGGGGAAACTGATTTTGCTTTGCTCACTGCTATTTTCCCAACACAGAGAGTACCTGGCTTATAGTTGGTGTTCAGTAAATATTTGCTAAATAAAGAAATTATTAAAGAAAATTGCCCAAGGCCACAGAGCTTGTAATTGGTGGACCCAGTATTTGCAGCTGGACTGTCACCCTCAAGCACACACATTTTGGTTACTTGAGGTCACTTGGTGTCTTAGTCCATTTGGGTTGCTATACAAGATACCATGGGCTGGGTGGCTTATAAACAACAGACCTTTATTTCTTACAGTTCTGGAAGCTGGAAAGTCCACGATCAAGGTACTGGCAGATTTGGCAACTAGTGAGAGCCCTCTTTCTGGTTCATAGATGGTGTCTTCTTCCTTCTTGATGGTGGAAGGGATAAGGAGTCTCTCTGGGGCCTCTTTTATAAGTACTAGTCCCATTCATAAGGGCTCTACCCTCATGGTCTGTGTACCTCCCAAAGGCTCCATTCCCTAATACTAGCACTTTGGAGGCTAGGACTACAACATATACATTTGGGGGAGACACAAAAACTTCAGACCATTGCACTTAGGCTATTCATTTTCTCTTTCTAAGGAATTGGCTTATTTCACTTTAAGATATTTTGCAGGAATTCCAAGCTATCCTTAACTTTCTCTGGTTATTTCCCTTGCTGTGACTATACTATGAAGATACTTAATTGAAAGACACAGAAGGGGTGCCTGGTATGGGAGTCATAGATATGGTTCTAAACCCAGCTAACTGGGTAACTAAGAGCAAGCTGTTACATTTTTCTCCATCTCAGCTTCTTCATCAGCAATGTGCCAGCTCTGTTCTAAGTTCTTACAGCAGATATTTCTAATATGCCAAAAAAATCCCCAGGGACTCCAAAGAATGGCAGCAGCCTCCAAACCAAATTAATTTTAATTGAATTAAAAATTTTAAATAACTATTAATATTATATCCCATATTCCACTTCATCCCCCTCCCTAACCAAAACAGACAAACAAACAAAAGAACTCTTGATAGAAAAGGCTGCATGAAAATATACAAAAATATTAATAAAGTGGTCTTTGGAACCAGGGATGATTTTTTTTTCTTTTTAATCTTTTGTAGTTACCATATTACTTTTGCAATGGAAAAAATATACTTTATTTTTTTAAATAAGCTTAAAAACAAAATAAAGGTAGACTCCATATAACTTTTAGGGCAAGTAGCGTTTTATCAAGAAAGCAACGATTCACTTGTTCCATAATTTATTAAGTTCCATTATGTGATAGGCATTATTCCTCCAAAAAAGACTATAATCTTTATTTTATAAAGTTTAAGAACAATGGGAGTCCTGGATAAAAAGGTTTGTTAGAAACAAGCCCATTCAAAAGTGGGCGAAGCATATGAACAGACACTTTACAAAAGAAGACATACATGAGGCCAACAAACATACAAAAAAATGCTCATCATCACTGGTCATTAGAGAAATGCAAATCGAAACCACATTGAGATACCACCTCATGCCAGTTAGAATGGCGATCATTAAAAAATCTGGAGACAATAGATGCTGGAGAGGATGTGGAGAAATAGGAACACTTTTACACTGTTGGTGGGAGTGTAAATTAGTTCAACCATTGTGGAAGACAGTGTGGCAATTCCTCAAGGACTTAGAAATAGAAATTCCATTTGACCCAGCAATCCCATTACTGGGTATATATCCAAAGGATTATAAACCCTTCTACTATAAGGACACATGCACACAAATGTTCATTGCAGCACTGTTTACAACAGCAAAGACCTGGAACCAACACAAATGCCCATCGATGATAGACTGGACAAGGAAAATGTGGCACATATACACCATGGAATACTATGCAGCTATCAAAAACGATGAGTTCATGTCCTTTGTAGGGACATGGATGAACCTGGAAACCATCATTCTCAACACACTGACACAAGAGTAGAAAATCAAACACTGCATGTTCTCACTCATAGTCAGGTGTTGAACAATGAGAATGCATAGACACAGGGAGGGGAACATCACACACTGGGGTCTGTTGGGGGGAAACAGGGGAGGGACAGTGAGGGGTGGGGAGTTGGGGAGAGATAGCATGGGGAGAAATGCCAGATATAGGTGATGGGGAGGAAGGCCGCAAATCACACTGCCATGTGTGTACCTATGCAACAATCTTGCATGTTCTTCACATGTACCCCAAAACCTAAAATGCAATTAAAAAAAAAAAAAGGTTTGTTAGATTTTATGTCACTTTAAGAATGGATTAGATTTAATCATAACATACAAAGAAGAGATACACAGCCACCTGCTGTGACGCTTTAACTTGTACCTTGTCCACAGAAGTCACAGAACTGCTGGGTTTCGTTCCAGTTCAGGGGAGCGTATTCATGTAAGAATCAACTCAACATTGATGCACATGGTGAGCCATGGGTCTTGACACTTTTCTGGTAATACAGGATGGCAATTCTCAGTTTAGAATTCTTCTCCTTTCATTTTTCCCATTATATTGGTCCCCCTGGTCCTCTCACTTTCCTGGACCCTGGAGTCTCTACCCCTCATTGCTGTTTTCTTTATCAATGCATGCTCTCAGTCTTAACAGCAGCCAACTTCACTGTGCCCATCCTTTCAGATTTAGGCAAAGCAGAATGACATGCCTAATGAGAGAAGGGGCAAGAGGAAAGAAGCCAGGCTCTTCTGTAGCCCTAATTTATAGACTCATTAATAGTCTTGGTGCTACCTAGTCTTCCAAAAACAATGGGGCAGTAATTAGCTTGGCTTGGCCAGCCAGCCAGCCCACAATAAAAGGCAATGAATGGCAATAAATGGAAAGGCAAAAAAATAAATGGGTTTACAAGCAACATACCTTTAAACATTTTATTATCATTTAAAATGAGAAGGTTTAGATTTTTAATTACATAATTAATAGCCCGAGAAGCTACTTGTCTGGACAGAGGCATACCAACTTCAAGTACCAGAAGGAAGGTGCCTAGGGGCAAATTGGGCACAGGGAAATGCAAATTATAAATTCTTCTACAGACTGCAACAACATCTGAAATCCTCTGAGCTTCCTTATGAATCTGCTTCCAGAGATCGGTAAGTGTTCTGTTATCCCTGAAGGAGCCACCACGACTGGCAGCCCAGAAACCTCCTAGGACAATTTCACCTTCAGTGAAAGGAAGCCTCTTTATTTCTGGACTGGGTGCTCATTACACAAACACCCCAGTTACATTTTCAATATATGCCAAACACAAATGTCACTTCGGCTTAGCGTCATTTCTGGATTTCAATCTGGTTTTTCAGGTCTTCTTGCAATGTGATGATATGGAACTGAAGAAGCCTTGGGAATTCTAAACCAGAAGTGAGAAAGCTGGGGTCTTCTCACCACCACTGTCTGATTTACCTCCAAATCTGTTTTCTCATCAGCAAAAACTAGTGATTGCATTGTCATTGAGACTAGCAGTCATGATGGCACTGTCCCCATGGTTATATTTGAGCAGATGCTGCTACTGTGTGTCTTGGGTTGGGGTAGGAGCAGGGAGAGATTCCGAGATCTTAATGCTGAGCCAAAGGAAAAGGAGAGAAAACAAGAGAGGAAGGAGCCAAGGTGGCCCCATAAGAAGGCAGCCCCTAAGAGGAGAGGCCAGCAGTGTGCAAAGGGACAAGGGACCTCAGCTCAGTGCAGACTAGTGTGTATGATGGTCTGAGTTGCTGAGTGCACAGAACATCTTGGGACCCCAAACAGATGAAGTTCAGCACACTAATTCTAGGAGGTCTTAGGTCTAAGCAGGATCCTAACCCAGAAAAATAAGTCTCTAGGAAGAGTTAAGGAGCACAGAGAAGCTCCAGGTAAGCAGGAGTCTCCAGGTATGCTTTAAACCTAGCTCTAAAAGGATAATACATGATGAGGAAAGAGAAGACAGACCACTGCTCATGCAGCTGTGCTCAAGGCCACAGCCATTCAGGTGCATGGAGAGGCAGGTCTAAGGCAGGAAGAAGAAACAGAGTTGCTAATACCTCCAAGCCTTGACCAAGATCAGGTCAGGCTCCCAATCTGTTGGTAGAAATCTCCTCAATATTTTAGCAGAGGTGGAGATACTGAGGGTATCAGGGACTGGCTTGAGAAGGGTCTTAGCATGCTGGCACTCAGTAACAGAAAGGCCCACTGGGAAAGAAAATGTGTTGAAATAACCATGAGAGTTATTAAACCTTGGCATCTGTCCTAGCCCAAGGACCAGCGGAAAACTGCTTTTAAACACTTTTGTGTTTTCTGAAAGTGAGCACTTGCATGAAAATCAAGACTCAATCCCTCAGTATGTCTTTGCTGTCAAAAGAAGAGAACATAACTGCCCAGAGGCCAGGCCTGGATATTCTCTCCTTAAAGAATATTAGGGGACAGGTTCTATGTAAAGGTGCCTTCCAAAGCCAGAAGAGAATACTGAAGACCAGAAATTGTAGCATGTGGCCATCTCGTCACTTTAGGGTGAAGCCAGTGGCTGTATCTGCTCCTGGTTGGGAGTTTCCTAACCAGCTCCTAGACAAATGCTTAATTGACATTATTCCAACTCCATGGTTGGAATGGTTCATGGTGTTTTGTTTTACAATATGAGGGGAATTCAGTGTCCTGGAAACTGGGTGGCTAACCCAGACCATAGGTCAGTGGTTTTCAACTCAGTCTGCATATAGAATCATCTGGAAACTCTTTCTTTATAAAAATACCAGTGTCAGGGCTCCACCCTTAGAGATTCTGGCTTAACTTGTCTGGAGTAGGGAATATGTCGGGGAACGTTTTGAATGCTCCGCAGGTGATTCTTCCATCCAGCTAGGTTGAAAGCAGTGCCTCTCAAACTCTAACATGCATATGAATCCCTCTGAATCTTGCAGAACATGCAGATCCTGATCTAGTAGGTCGGGATTTTAAACTAGATCTGGATGATACCCAAGCTATTTGTCTGCAGGCTGTATGTCGAGGTATTCCAGAATGGGAAAAGTGTTAGAATTTCAGCAGGTGAGCCGTCCCTCACCAGGGCAAACCCCACCCACCCCAGAGCTGTGGCTCTGCCTCAGCCTTCTGTCAAGTTGAGCAGATGCTTCCAGAGCTCAAAGATGGCCTTCCAAGGTTAGCTATGGAAATGAGCAACAGTCCAAATAGTACACTAAGGGCTCAAATAAGTCAGGTGACACCAATGGGAATCCAAGAGTGAATGAATAAGAATCAAGCAATGAAGTTTAAAAAAACAATCAGCCTTTGTTTTGGTTTGGCTCTCTGTTTGTGGGGAAACTCCAATGAGTAGAGGCTTAGCCCTATCTTCTGGAGTAAACAGGGGCTGTGAGTGAGGAAGGGAGATGCTGGGGAAAGAGGGCTCCATACACGCAGAGCGGTGCAGAACACATCCCACACTCTAAATAAAAACCTCTTCAGGCCTAAGCCTTGGCCACTTTGAGATTGGACTGTGAAGTCCTCCTGCAGTGACTGCCACACTTGTGTTCTTTTGTCTTCTTGAGATACTGCTTTCCTCGTCTCCATTCCCTGATCAGAGATGTTCTGCAAGATGAACTGTGCAACCTGTGCAGCCATCAGATCTGTGTGATCCCTCAGCCTTACCTCCCAAGACCTTCTTTTCTCTCCTCTGAAGCACAGGGGTCAGCTCCTCACCAGGGCTTTCAGCCTAGCTTCACCCTTCCTGGAATAGTCTCTCTTTCACATTTCCAATTACTGAAATTCTTCCACCTTTCCAGGCCCAACTTTAGTCTGGTCTTTTCTATCAAGCCATTCCTGACCCACCTCCAGCACTCTTCCTGGGCACTTCTAGAGCATTTCCTTGTTGTCCATGGCTTTTTCATGCTGTGTTGCTCCCGACTTACCACCTTTTCATGAGAATACAGTATCTCTCCCTAACCACATCATAAACCTCTGGTGGTAGAACTGGACCGTATACATCCTTGTATTTCCTATGCCTACTGTGGTTCTTTACAAATAATAGATGCTCAGTAAGATTTGTCACATATTTATCAAAGAGCTCGCCACAATTAATGACCCTGAGCTTCCCATAGGAAAGAAAAGTTCTTAGGAGTTTGCACTCACAGACATGACTTCCTACCAGAAAGCCCCCATCCCTTCAATGCCTTAGGTCTCTCTACTCTGGGTGTGGTACTCTACTCTTACGTGGCACCCAGCAGTCCCTGCTCTGGATTCCCTCAAAGCCCTGTGCTTTTGCCTCCAGCAGCCCTCATTCCTAGACCATCCCTTGTGCTGAATGTGCATCTAATTCAACACCCTAGTCTTCAGACCTTTGCAGTTTTCACTCCCTGTAAGGAAGTCAAAGGTCCTTCCAGAGTCAGGTCTTCAGTCTGTTCCTCCGAAGAGGAAAACAATAGGGCGTGGTCAGAAGAAAAATAGAGCCCCAGTCAAATAAATGTCTCCTGGAAAACCACTCATGCAGCTAGAACAAACAGGTATGGTCACTCCACTAGCTCTGGGCAGAAATCTACACTGATGCAAGGCTGCAGATGGAGACATTGGAATGCTATCCAGTGCCGTCTATCCAGGGACTACCATCAGACATCTCTACAGGGGAAAAACTTGTCTAAAAATAAATAAAAACGATGGAAACTTTGAATGTGATCATTAGAGTGCACCCATGGGAATACTTTGAAAGCAGAACCTTCCTGAGGGGACCTCAGGAATGTCTTAGTGTACTGGCAGCTCCTGACAAACAGCAGAAGAGAAATGAGATGCCTTTGCCACAAATTTCTGTTTCTCCCCCTGGGCTCTATGCACAAAGGCCCTGCTCCCTTCTCCCCCAGGACACGGCCAAAAATGCTGCCCTTGCTCACACATGACTTGTCTTAGCCAGGTTCTGCATTGGCTCTAGCCACTAAAGGCTGCTCCGATTCCTCCCCCACTCTCCCAAGGTCCTCATTTGTTTATTAAGCCTGACTTCTCCCAGGTCCCACTCCTCTGGCAGTACATGGAGGGAAGAGAGTTAAATTCAGTCAAGGTTGAGGAGGGAGGAAAAGACTTTGCAATTAAATTGCTAATTAAGGAAGTACCAACCTGAAGAAGCTAATTTGCACTGACCTATTTCAAATATCTAGCAGCAGATCATGCATGAATTGAGGCACAGCCCTTTTATGCGTCAGCCAACTGGCTTCCTTTCAGAGCAGCAGCTATCAATAATTCCATGCTGAGGACCATCTGATAGGAAATCAACCACTGGCCCCTGGAATGCCAGCATTCCCCACTGCTCTGTTTTCCCAGTTGTCAGCTCTGTTTATAAATTGTCCATTTATAGCAAATCCAGCACCTGCTATGAACACCTCATCCTGCCAAGTGTTGGAGTGCATCTCAGAAAGAGCCACTATGGACTTTTTCAGTTCCTTTTAACCTTTTCCCAACCCAGGAGTTTGAATATTTGCATAGGAACTCTGAGGGAGGACTTTTTCTGTGCAGAAAAGGCAAGATAGTCTATTAAAAGTTAGCATTTTGCTCCACTTTAAAAAGAAAGAGCAAATTATCATTCTCTTGGGAGACACAATGCACTCTTTCTGAACAAGTCTGACATTGGGACACATTTCAAACAAGCTCTGAAAAATTCAGCAGGGTCAAAATGCTCTGGAGAAGATTTAAGGGGGGGCTTTCTTGTGAACTCGATTATGCAGCTTTTTAGCTCACTATCAACACTGAGCAGATAATGCAGCCTGCTGCTTAAAACCATTATGTAAAATATATGGAAAGATACCTTCCCAGTGCTGGAAACCCAGTATATTACCTAGTTTGAGTTTCTTCTTGCCAATCATCCATTTGCAAAGTGCCTAGAATTAATTCTCAAAGTTCCTCTCCCAATATGCTTCTGTTCATTTTGCTCTTTGCAAGATAAAATAAAATATGGCACACGTGGACTATCCCTGGAGTATGGGCTCATGGATTCTAGAGGATTGTGAAGGTCAAACCAGAGGCTATGGCAGACAGAAACTGGCTGATGGCCTTGGGAAGATGGGACAAGCCTTGATGCTTCAGTTTACACATTCCCACAGTAATCCTTCTCAAGAATAAGATTGTCACCCTTTTAAAGCCACAGAGGGAGACCCTGATTAAGACCACGTGGCAGAGGCAGCTGAGCTAAGCGGGCAGCATTCCTGATCCCTGGTTCTGCAGTCAGCCAAGTAGGCGGCCCCATATTTTTTATGAGAGGACTCAAGGGCTTAGTATTTCTTTAAAAAAAGAGAAAAGAAAAAAAAGATTAAGCTACCTGGATGAAAAAGAATCTGTGCAATTCTTTATTGTTATTAATGATCCAGTAAAGCCAGGCCATAAGAACAGACAAAAACAGAAGTGATTTAAAAAATAGAATTAGAGAGCACGAGATGAAACACCCTTCACGAACGCTTCACTTTGGGCAGTGTGTTTTCCTCTGCTAGGGCCTGGGTCCTCAGCATTCCAATCTGGGGTGGCTTGTAGCTTTGCGGTGCAGTTTGCATAGATTCAGCTAACTTTAGATGGCATGGGCATCAATTATTCCTTTCCGAAATAGCATTGTGCTTAATCAATTACATGTTACTCCAGTGCAAATCTTCCTTGCTTGCTTTTTGGTCATTCGATGGCCATCTGTTTTACCAACCTGGATTCTTTCACTCATCACAGAAGTCAGGCCCCATTACTTGAGATGATCTCTGAGATGCCCCTGCTGGAGAAAGGAATGTGCAAATTAAGAGACTACAAATCAGTTTGAAAACTCAATGACTCCTTCCCATAAATCTGCGCCCTTAATATTAAAAATCATTTGGAGGTGCTGAAAAGAAAGAGAACTGATAGCTACAGAAAACAGCAGCCCCACTCTCTTCGGGGAACAGATTAGTAGTCAAGAGGGGTTATGCAGATCTAAATCCATATTCTGATACCAAAAATAGAAAAGAGGAAACCTTTGAAGCCAAAGAAGGCCTAAGAATAACTGTCAGCAAAGAGCTAGAGCCACATGGACAGGAAGCAATGCTCAAGTGGCAGTTCTGTGCTGCCTTTTTCTTCCTCCCCAGTAGCTTTTCACATTCATCCTGTTAAAAAGATAGCTTTCAAAGGCTTCCTTCAACACGAACACGTACGCCTGCACAGCCGGCCTTTCCACAGCAGCCCGGGGGCCGGCATTGAGCATCGCTTCCACACAGTCCTTGGGTTTAGTGTTATTTCCCCCCACGGATCATTTCAATCTGTTTAAAGCTGAACAGTGAACTCTTCATAAACCACATTGCACAGAGAGCCCTCAATAGGAAATGATCGACTGAGCAAACACTCATTTCCTGTTTTGCTTTTAATCATTTTACATTTCAACTCAACCTAGACTTCATCCTTTTTTCGGCACTCATGAAGCTGCAACAAACCAATAAAGTATATTTTATCTCATGTGCCTTAAATGACACTATAAAAACATGCCTTTGGATATGTCCTGTAAAAGGTATTCAAATTAGGAGAGGTTCTTTGGAAACACAAGGGTGTGAGACCTTTGGAATGGCCTATGGGGTGGCTAGAGAGGGGCAGAGGGCAAGAAGGGTTACAGGAAGGGGACAGGTTGATGGGTGGTGATAAGGCGATTTGAAGTGCAAATAATGGAAAAGAAGGGAGGAGGGATAAAGGAGATAAGAAAGACATTGAGGAAGACAGGGCAGGGCCTCTTCCAGCCTATATAGCAGCTTCGTACAAGTTAGAAAAATGCACCACTTCCTCTGAGCACACACAAACCCATGCAAGATTGCATGGCTAGATTTTGGCCTGTGCTCTTCCCTTCAGCCAGATAATCTTCTAGAAGGTACAGCCTGCACAATACCATACATGATGGCCCAGGAAAAAATGTGGGTAAGAGATTGAAAAGCCTAAATGGGGAACTTTAGAAGTACTGGCAGGAAAAAAAAAAAAAAAGTCATGGATGCTTCTGGTAGCATACAGGAAATCCTGTTTGAATCATAGAGCTTTGCTGGCTGGTGGGGGCAGGGAAGGATAGTTAGCAAAATTGGTTTCTCCAAAGTAGCTAACCAGCAGAGCTATCCTTTGTCATGTTTCATAGGATGCATGTAATGTTCATTTCAAAGGAACTTCAAGTTAATCATATTAATAGCTAATGAATAACTTCTAGGATTAATACAATTTATATTTATTTGTCAGGATCAAGATCTGTGCCTAGATGCAAACTGCTCTGACTCATTATCATCTGAGCACAACCCTTCACCAAAACACAAGAACATCTGAACTTCATATGATGAGCAGTTGGGGATTCTTAACTGCTTTTATGTCAAAATTCTTGAATGTTTTACTGAAACAACTGGTTAAACTTTAGTCAAAAGAAAAAAGACAATAACCCCATGATTAGGACAGGTCCATGATTTATATCACGGTTGGCAAAACTGATATGCAAACAATACATATATATTACATTTGTGGCATGCAAATATTAAAACTATTTGGGGTCAAAACTTACTCCAGCAAAACTAAAAGTGATGAAATATTAATTGTGTGTTAAGTATTTTTTATTGCATATTAGATTGGAAGTTCTCTGGTAATGGCTGAATAGAAAACCCCACTGAGTACTCTGTCTGACATTTGTTTGGGGTTTTTTGTTTATTTCGTTTTGTTTTGACTAAATCTCCCTGCACTGGCTCTGCCGGTGACTGTTGCTATTAACCACACTCTTGCTTAGGGTGTGGGCCTTCATTCCATCACTGTTGACGTGACAATTTACAGATTTTACAGTTCCTCAACAACTGTGACATGGATCGTTTCACTAAATTCTCAGAACAGTACTTTCAAGTAGGTATGGTTTTGTCATCACCCTATGGTAGATGAGGAAATTGAGAATTTAGACAAGCTCAGAGACACATCTGAGACTGTCCAAGCAGTAAGTGACAGAACAAGAGCTGCATCCCAGGCCTTCTGGCTCAAACCAGTGATCCTGCTAATATAACAGCCCTCTGGTTCAAACCGAGACATCTCCTCAAAGCCTTTTGCATCAAAAACAAGTTTACCTACATCTGGGATGACAAGTATTCAACCTGACTGGGGAGAGGATGAGCAATGTCCTATTCTGGCAACCTCAATGACTCAGTTTTTGAATATCTGGTTTACCACTCTAAAGATTTTGGCCTATAAAGCTATACGCTCTGTTGCAATTGACCCAGGGCATAACAATTATCTGAAAAATTTGATCAAGTCCATGGACTTATAAGAGCCAATAGCAATATTATCAAAAATCATGTTTTCTTTAATAGATTCAGGGGTTCCATGTACAGGTTTGTTACATAGGTGCATTGCATAGTTCTGGGGTTTGGGCTTCTTGTGAACCCATCACCCAAATAGTAAACCTAGTACCAAATAGGTAGTTTTTCCAGTCCTTCTCCACTTCCTCCCTCTCCCCTTTTGGAGTCCCCAGTGTCTATTGTTTACCTCTTTATTCCATATGTACCCATTGTTTAGCTCCCGCTTATTAGTGAGAACACATAGTACTTGGTTTTCTATTTCTGCATTAATTCACTTAGGATAATGCCCTCCAATTGTACCTGTGTTGCATGATTTCATTCTTTTTTTATGACTGCATAGTATTCCATGGTGTGTGTATATATATATATATATATATATACCACTTTTTTTTTTTTTTTGAGAGGGAGTCTCACTCTGTCACCCAGGCTGGATTTGCAATGGCGCCATTTCAGCTCATTGCAACCTCAGCATCTTGGGTTCAAGAGATTCTCCTGCCTCAGCCTCCCGAGTAGCTGGGATTATAGGTGCCTGCCACCACACCCAGCTAATTTTTGTATTTTAGTAGAGTCGTGGTTTTACCATGTTGGCCAGGCTGGTCTCCAACTCCTGACCTCAAGTGATCCACCCGCTTCAGCCTCCCAAAGTGCTGGGATTACAAGCGTGAGCCACTGCCCCCAGCCCATGTACCACATTTTAAAAATCCAATCCACCACTGGTGAACATTTACATTGATTCCAAGCCTTTAATATTTTAAATTGTGCTCTGATAAACGTAAGAGTGCAGGTGTCTTTTTGATGAAATTACTTCTTTTCCTTTGGCTGGGTACCTAGTAATGGGATCGCTGGGTTGAATTACTATTCAGTTCTATTTTCAGTTCTTTCAGAAATCTCTATATTATTTTCCATAAGAGTAGAGCTAATTTACATTCTCATCATCAGTGTATAAGTGTTCCTTAAAAATCATGTTTTAAACAGAACAGGTTTTGTTTGGTTTTATTTTGGTTGTCTTTGGCTGATTTAGGAATGTTAGAAAGTGTGATGTTCATTTTAACGTGAAAACATTTAAGTTTAAAGCAGATCTCTACATATGGTCTAGGCCAGTTCTAAAGGTGAGCCTACAGTTGATCAGTTCTTATTTCTTTGAGCACCAACATCCAGGTGAGAGGACAGCCTAGTGTGTTGGTTCCCCTTCCAGATCAATAACTTGCACGTTAGAGGCTAAGAATAAAGTCCTCTGCTACATACATTTTTGGAAAAGTAAGATATTAACTGATTTCAGTTAATAACAGCCTCTGAGATATCTGCTTCTATAACAACCTCTTTCTATCCTAATTCAGATTCCTGATTAAAAATGACAAACTATTTTTAAAAATTAGAAACACCTTTGTATTTGTCATTGCAGGTGTCTGGAACCAATTTGACTGGCTCCAGAATGTAATAGTTTCACTGACAAAACAATTTGAGAATATTTTAAGACAAAAGCTGGCCATGATCCATTAGAAGACCTAGAAGTTCAGCCGTATGATCAAATGATGACACTAGAGAGTCAAACTCATTCATCATCACAATATTTTTTTTTACAATAAAAATAGCAGCCCTTAGAATTTATCTAGTGGAAATGAGACATATAGCGTAACCAAGTAACTAGAGATAGTTTCAGTAATAAGCTCCTTCCTGCTTCTACACCTCAGTCATGTCTAGTAAACATTATCATTCCACAATCCACTCTATGACACCAGTAATTCCACTTCTAGTTATCTACCCTAGAAAAGTGTGTGTGTGAGAGAGACATGCACGAAAATGTTTGTGGCCATGCTATTTGTTATTTTTTTTTAACTTAGAAACAATTAACTTCTTAATTAGAAAACCTAACTGCTCCTCATTGGAGAAATGGATTTAAATACTGTGAATCAACATGAATCAGCATAGTTAAACAAAAAAAAAAAAACCCTCAGAATTGAAGAATATTTGTGAATCATACATCTGATAAAGGATTACTACCCAGGATATATAAAGAACTACTACAGCTCAACAGCAAAAAAACAAACGAACTGTAATTTAAAACAGGGGAAACAATTTGAATACATATCTTCCAAAGAAGATTATACATATGAGCAAAAACACAGAAAAAGATGCTCAACATCACTAATAATTCAGAAAATACAAACCAGATACCATTTCACACCTGCTAGATTCTGAGAGAGAAAGAACAAGAGATAGAGAAGAAAATAAATGCTGGTGATGATGTAGAAAAATTAAAATTGTTGTGAATTGCTGGTAGGAATATAAAATGGTGCACCACCATGGAAGACAGTATGATGGTTCCTCAAAAAGTTAAGCATATAATTCCTGTATGATTCTGCAATTTCACTTCTAGGTTTATACCCAAAAATTGAAATCAAAGACTCAAACAGATATTTGCACACCAGTGTTCACAGCAACATTATTCACAATGGCCAAAATGTGAAGACAACCCAAATGCCCATCAA
The DNA here is from genome assembly GCF_009761245.1 of Sapajus apella. Lineage (NCBI taxonomy): Eukaryota > Metazoa > Chordata > Mammalia > Primates > Cebidae > Sapajus > Sapajus apella. The sequence goes on along the minus strand of NW_022436941.1, from coordinate 81,531,596 downwards.
TGGATGAATGGATAAACAAAATATGGGATATGCATACATGCTTTAGAATTTTATTCAGTCTTTAAAAGGAAGGAAATATTTTGATGTATGCTATATCATAGATAAACCTTGAAAATATTAAGCTAAGTGAAATAAACCAAACACAAAAGAACAATTATTTTATGATTCCACTTATATGGGGTACCTAGAACAGCCAAATTTATCAAGAAAGTAAAATGGTGGTTACCAAGAGCTGCTAGAAGGAGGATGAAAAGCAATTGTCTAACAGCTACAGAGTTTCAGTCTGGGATGATTTTAAAAATTGTGGAAATAAAATAGTGGTGGCCGGGCATGGTGGCTCACGCCTGTGATCCTAGCACTTTGGGAGGCTGAGGTGGGCATATCACTTAAGTCAGGAATTCAAGACCAGCCTGGCCAACATGGTAAAATCCCATCTCCACTAAAAATACAAAACTTAGCCAGGCGTGGTGACAGGCACCTGTACTCCCAGCTACTCGTAGCCTGAGGCAGGAGAATCACTTGAACTCGAGAGGCAGAGGTTGCAGTGAGCCGAGATCACACCACTGTGCTCCAGCCTGGGTGACAGAGCAAGACCCCCATCTCAAAAAAAAAAAAAAAATAGTGGTGATGTTGCACAACAATGTGAATATACTTGATGGTACTGAATTGTATACTCAAAGAGACTTAAAATGGTAATTTTTGTAAGGTTTTTTTTCAATAAAAATATTTTTTTTCCATCAGGAAAGGGAAAGATAATCAAATGTGGTAAAATGTTAAAATTAAAATGCCTTTAAACTCAGTAGTAGGTTTATTTTACTAGTTCTATACTTTTCTATGTATTTGACATGTCTCTGCTTATTCTTTATTAATTGTTATAAGTTTTAAAGGAAAGTTTTTCTTAAAATCATCGGACCTTCTCTGTCAGGTAGAATGCTAAGATGCCGTAAGGTACTGAAGGCTGAAGGTTGTCTCTTTAATTAAAAGATTCATTTCTTGTGGCCTAAAACAGTGCTTATCACATCTTGTTAAAAATGAAAATTCTGATTTCATTGGTCTGAGGAGGGGCCTAAGGTTCTCTGACACCCAGGTGATGCAGATGCTACTGGTCCACAGACACACTGTGAGTAGCGAGGAGCTAAAGAGCCACATACATCATTCATCCGAAATTTCTTCTCAGTTATGTACCACTGGATGATAAAGTGCTGAAACCAGCCTTGACTACCCTTCAATGAAAAATCTACTATCTTATTATTTGTTTGATAAAGACTACTGTAAGGCAAAATTACGAACAGTTAAACCCTAATCATTGTTGAAAATATTTCATAATGACTGCATCTCTTTTAAAAATCCTAATGGAAACTTTGGACTCAGCTGTCAAAATCCATAAAAAGTGCACACTTTGGGACATACTAATTCCTCTCTCCCAAATGAATTTTGAAATAGCAATTGCCATAGCACAAATTTCTATTAATAAAAAGTTACTTTACTTGATTATATGGTCCTTGAACAATCTCTCTCTCTCTCTCTCTCTCTCTTTCTCTCTCTTGCTCCCTCCCTCCCTGTTAATTCTAGATAATCCAAGGTCAGGAGTTAATATTCACCTACTATAAAGTGATTGATCAATTGCTTAAAATAGAAAAAGCTCCTAGGAGAAGATTTCTTGCCAGGATTGTTTAGAATCTGTTCTGTCTGGTGGGCCCCCAAGGTGCCAATCTAGTTTTCTGAATTAAAGCTTTCAGGAGGTCTAATGTTCACGTAATTGGCCTAAATATGATTTAACACATTGCCAAAATGGGAGAAATCTTCTGTATACCCCAGTTAACCACCAGACCACCAGACCTCTCTTCAGAAATGAATGGTAGGGTTCTCCGAATAACTATAGTTGATTAAGAATAAGCGGATTTCAGCCATAATTATTCCACTGCTGAACCTGTTTTACTCCAACATCCACCAAAGTTTTAAACAACATAAGGCTATTTGTAACACTCATTAATCTTTCATCAGCCCGTGATTTCAGAGGCATGAAATTTTAATCCAAACTGAAAATTTTGACACATGTCCCAGGTCAATGGTTCTTTGGAACCTGCACCATTTTTCCAAATAGAATCATAGTTATAATAATAATACATACATACAGCTAAATCTTATGGTGCCCTAACTCTGTGTCAAGCCCAGTTCTACACATTTTAAATGGATTATCTCATAGGATCCTTACAACAGCCCTGTGAGATAGGTAGTATTATCATCTCCAACTCATAGTTAAAAAAAAAAAGACTCAGAAAATAAACATGTCCAAGGCCACAAAGTCAGTGGCAGTTTCTGACTCTAGAGCTCTGTTCTTTGCCATGATGCTCAATTGATAATTTTAATTATAATTGCTAATTCCAGTCATACATGGGGTCAAATAGGGCTGCTCTTAACTGCTTGATAGAGCTACAGCAAATTAGGAAGCATGTCCCTATTTTAGCAAGCATCTTCCTCTATGTCTTTATTCACTCTCACTTGGAGTAGTCATTAGAAACATATGGGCCAGCTAGCTAATTACTGTCAAGAAAAAAACTTTATATTTGGCAGAGAATCTGCAATATTCAAATGGAAGAACACTAATGCCTCTATTGAATCCTTCAGTTCATTTTAGCTACTTAGGGAAGTTTCTATCAGGAGGACTACAATCTAGGGGTATGCTGAGGTTTCTTTTTGAAGAATAGCTCATTGTAATACAGACTTGATTATAAAAACCTGGGGCTTGAATAATATCAGCACGTTTTTATTTCTAAGGCAGTTGAATTCCCTTCCAAAGTACTTATATCCCTCAACAAAAATTAGGCTCCTCCTAGGCCTGATACTTCATTAACGAGTAAAAACGCTCTATGTATGTACAAGATATTAACAGGCCAAAAGGAGCCATTTTCACATCAACTCAAGATGCATCTACCCATTTGCTGCGGCGATGTTGGGAGAGCTCATACTCTGGGTGGGTCAAAGAAGGAAAAGGCTGAAGAATATTGACCATATTGAGTCAGGAAACAGAAAACCCAATTTATTTCAATCCCATTTGCAGTCTTAAATTACAACTTTTACTGACAATGTCTCTATTTCAAAAAGATATTTCTCAATAAAATGTAATTCACACACAATTTGCTTGCCAAAGGCCAAATTGCTATCTTCTACCTCTGGATTTGCATAGCACATTTCCATCAGGACCTGAAGGCACTAAAGATATATTTAACTGGCTTCCTACAGGTACAGAAAAGTGAGCTTTTTTGATACGGTAGCAAAACTCAATAGATAGTAGTTTCCTTAAGATTAGCTGCAATGTGGAATTTAAAACTGTATTGTTGAATTTTTTAACAGTCCCATTAAAATCCATCAGTCTTATGCACTTCCAAAGAATCTTTTACCCATGTTATCCATGTAATGCCATATGCCTGCCGTTTGGAAAGTGTTAGCTCACTATGAGAATCTTCCAAATGTTGATACATTAATTTAACAATTTGAAAAAGGTACATTTGTTGATATATATAAATAATGCTAGCATATAAAGTTCATATTTGCTAATATAACATTGACCTCAGAAAAATCTTTAAATATTGGGAAACTGTTGAACTCACAGTGATGGATGCGAGGCTTTTACAATTCTAATTTTTGCTTGAAATCTTAGATTTTAACACTGATAAAAACACTGTGAGTTGTTTGCCTTAAAGTAACAGCCTTCCTTTGTTCATTTTGGAGAAAATGTCTACCAATACCCAAATTTGAATATCTATGGTTTGTCAGTCATTCCTTCAAACAAAAATGCTGTTCCAAAAATAAAGTTCTAATTCAAACAATTTGCTTACGTTCTTTAAGACAATGAACTTTGATTGACAGCAAAAGTGCTTCATGAAGCAGACTTCCCATATGACTGCACAGAATATTTAAAAATTACACCAACTGTGTGGTTGTGAAAAATACAATGACAACTCGTACAGTCTGGCGCCTCTGCCTTGATTTGCATGAAGGCATTAGCAGCCTTACCCATCGTTGTTTTTGTACCAGTAGTGCAAATGACTATTCAGTTAAAAAGGTGAATTGAGTCTTAGCATTATTAGAAACATGGTTTTTCAGGTTGCAGACTCCTGGAGGTAGTCTCAGAGATGCAGAGATGCCCTGGGGTTAGTGGGTCACACATTGAGAACCACTGAACAGATTATAGTTCACATAAAACTAATTGCATCTAAAATGAGTTCTTTTTGAGACAATAGCTCTGGAATTCTGTGGTATATAGTAGCTGAGCAGATGGCCTACCAGGAGGAAGATTCTTGACTAAGGATCAAATGTTATGCGTTGAAATGCCATTTTCATTTGAAAAACTGTATTGTTCTTCATGTATGTCATCACATGGTAGAGGATACTAACCATCAGTGTGAAGAGAGGGGAGAGCAGCAGGAGCTCAGGCAGATGCGATTGGAAGGGCCCAGGAAGTTTCAATGACAGACCTGACTTAGTTGATTGGTAGCCAGTGCCCAATTCCTACACCTGGCAGGCCTTAGAAATGCCAGAAGCCACTGGGAGGGAAGAAGGGCCTGGTATCTGGCATTTTAGACGGCCTCAGGCAAGAGGAAGCTTGAGCAGAAGTTGTTGGCATCTGTGAGTTGGGTATTTCCAATGAGGACATTGTTATGCCAGAGGCCACTGAAGGCCCCTCCCTGTCTCTGTGGCTTAGTTGGCAGGACTTCTTTATCAGCATCTTTCCCTTTTCCCCAGACAGATCCCTTTCAGCACATACCTCCATGCCCCAGTCCCATACTGACTATGAGGTTGCAAGAGAGGTGCTAAGTAGCAGTTCGTCCCTTTCCATCCCAAAATCAGACTCCCAGATCTTGAATAGACATTTTATAGTTTGGCTCCAAGAATCTGTGTTCATAGTATAAACTTACAATTTTTATTTTTTGTGTAAATCACTTATTTTATATTTTTAAAAACTCTTGTTATTGAGAAGTGGCATCTCTCTTTCCATTGATTCTGACGAGATCTTTGTTGCTGCTATTTTGGTAACAAGAAGCAACAGCTGGGGTAGGAGTTATCCAAAGTCTTTTGAGTTCTGTACAGAAAATACTTAAGGGACTCTGTAAAAAAGTTCTCCTGCATATCCTACATGATTTTATCTGTAATGTGATATTATTAATATTTGTAAGTAATTCCACTTTATAGATGAAGAAATTGAGGCACCCAAGGTTTAGGTGAGGGCTCAAATCAGTGGACAAATACAAGATTTTAATACTCTCAGCCCAATGTTTTTTTTTTTTTTCCTAGGCCAGCAATTCTGGGGAATTTGAGGACCCAGGCTCATATCCTACCTTCCTATCTGCCACTACCTCCCACCACAGCCCCCACAAATAAACATTAGTCTAACTTTTTAAGTCATATTGTTGATAACATCTGGGATGTTAATTAAGGAGTGATTGTGACAGTGAATGCTGAATAAATATCAGTCAGCAACAAGAAAGGAAGAAAATAAGTAAAAGTTTACCAGGAAAGCTTTTCCATGGTGGCTTTAGCTACAAAAATATATTCTACAGATGTAATGTGTTCTTTTTATAAATATTGTATATTGATTGACTCATCCTATCCTACCCAGCAGTCTGCAGAGACCACCTTTAATAAATGCCTGGAAGCAGAGCTCTTAATTTCTTTCAATTTGATTGTTGACTCTATATTAGTATGACAGAAACTGTTCTCCAATTTAATACTTATAGAAAAGAAGTGCTATTTTGAAGTGTTCTGTGACCTCAGTTGCCTTGTTTTCCTTGCCTTTGTTCTGTAAGAAGAATTTCTCTTGGCTTCTGATTTATAGTACTAAATATACTCTGACAGAACCATAGCCCAAGTCCCAATGTTCTTAATGCCTAATTCAATTAAAGATATAAATGAAATTAAGAAGCTTCTTGCAGTGCAGAGAACATTTCTACTGCATGAAATGTTTTATTGGAATGCTGATATTTCTGCCATTGCTTACTGCCATCATTGTTAGTGAGCCCTCTATCTCTTGCCCAGGTGTTTACCTCATTACGTATACTTGAATTATTGATAACTGACGAGCACCTCATTACAGCGTTGTGATAATGAGGCCAAGATTTCAGACGTATGGCTGAGATCTCATTGGCTTCACTCCACTAATCCCCAGCCCCGGCTTACCATCTTGCATCTAGCTTTCCACATACTCACAAACAGTCCTCAGCAAGTGTTGACTTGATAAGAATCCAACACTGCTCTGCCAACTCCCAAAACACTTACTATTGACAGAAAAATCAAAAGTATGATCTAAAGTGTATGTAATTCTTATTATGTCTTGAATTTGTACAGGGTGTTTTCACTAAAGAAATTAAAGTACTACTAACGTGATCTTAAATTATCTTAACCAACATTTATTTAGTGCCTATAATGCTCATGACATTGTGCTCACCACTGTGAGGGATATAAAAATGAATATGGCCCCATCTCCACCTCACGGAAGCCTAAAATAGAGGTGGGAAGATAATAATAATTACAACGTGTATGACATTGTTGAGCCTTACTATGTTGAAGATGTTGTTACATTATCTTATTTTCTCTCCAACAATTTGGGTAGGTATTACTATCCTCACTTTACTGACAAAGAAACAAGCTCAAGAAGAGTAAATAATTACCAAAAGAGACTGATTTTCCAAGAGATATTTATGCTATGGCTCAAATTCATGCCTTTGTTTCTAGACATTTTAACACTTAACTGAATTTCTACAGACTTAAAATGGTAAAACAAAAAAGATAAAAATTAATATATTCAAAAGTTCTTACACTTTCCCAGTCCACTAATACATGAAAAGTCACAGAAACATAGTAGCGTACAAACCCTGTTTTTGTTTTACCTGCACCCCCAGGGTACCTGGAGGCTCCTTCTGAAGTGTGCAGCCCTTTCCAGTCATTTCTGAGAATCCCCAAAGGGAGGCACAGTTTCATATGAGCTTGCAAATCACTCTGGGCCATAGACCTCAAGAGGTGCCTTGCTGAGACTTGATGGAACATAAAGAGTTAGAACTAGACATTGAAAGAGCGGGAGTCTCACCCATCTTGACTGATAAGGTCCTTTAGTAGAGAAGCTCCAGGACTCTTAGCAAATTGCAGCACTTTTTTTTTTCATTGTCTGTCTTTAATCCTTAGAATAATAAGCACCTGGAACTCTGGCAGACATGGAGTTTTGCCACCCAAGTACCCTTTGCTGCTAAGTTGAGAAGGAGGAAAGAGACTATACCACAAAGGAGCACCAAGACCTACCTGGCATGTACCAGCAGGACCCAGGGGAGGGTGTGTGAGACTGAATTCTCAAAGTCTTGATCAAGGAGGCTGGGACACGGCAAATAGTGTGTTGACTTGGAATTACTTCTCTGAGATACACAGTTTAACACCCTGGAGAGGACCCCAAGAGATGATGCAAACTCACTACTGTCATGGCTCCCAAAAGTATGGAAAATGCACTGGGCATACTAAGTGTGAAATGGACATGCCAGCATTTCCATGATAGACAGCAGAGAGAGGAATTAAGAGGCTCAGGGAAGTAGAAATGCCAGAATGGATATACTATTATATACATGACCAGAAGATAATTGTTCCACAGGGAAGCCCAGAGGACACACCATTTGCCAAAGCATAAGGAATACACTACCAAGAAAACTAAAACACTTGGTGGTGGTTCCCCTCTGTAGGCCAGGGCTGATGGTAGGAGATACCATCATAGAACTGAGCTTACCGATACCAAAGAGAATAAGAGGACTCCAAACCACAAAGTCCAGGTTGCAGCTTTTAGCTGCCAGAAGCCAGAGGTTTACAATTAACAGAGGAACCAGCAAGGTTGAATGAGAATCTAGAGTGCCTAGCTCAGAACACAGCATCCAAAAGGCCAAACATAACAGATAGCAGAGAAGGGCACTACAGGAAAAAAATATATTACTTTTTCTGTACAGACAGAAGAAGCCAAGACAGATGGCTGAGAGGCTGAGGGCACTCACCCCAGTAAGGGGGAACAATTCTTGCCCAGTTTCTGGACCTGAGCCAGTTTTCAGGTCCAGAATTCACTTACTGAAGATACAGTGAGTCCCCTGGAGTAAGGACCACACTACACCATTAAGAAGAAAGCACAAAACCTGATGAACCTCTTGAAGTTCTAGAGACAGCATATCCTACCTCTAGGATTCTCTGCCAGCCCATAGTCACTGCTTGACTATGTTAATAAAGTTTTTTAACTATGTATATATGTGTATATATATATATATATATATATATGCATGCTATGTTAATAAAGTTCTTTAACTATAAAATTTATATATATATAGTTAATAAAGTTATTTAACTATAAAATATGTGTGTGTGCATGTATATATATATATATATATATACACACACATATATATATATACACATACTGGGTGATAGAAAAGGCTACAAGATTTTTGTATGGCCCAGAAAATAAAGGGACTCTACAGCATGTTCAGGCTATAGTATAAGCATCCCTGCCACTTGGGCCATATGATCTGGCAGTCACTATGGTGTTAAAAGTATCAGTGTCTCAGTCCACTTGTGCTGCCGTAATAGAATACCATAGACTTGGTAATTCATAAAGAGCAGAAATTTGTTTTCTCACAGTTCTGGCGGCTGGGAATCTGAGATCAAAGTGCCAGCAGGTTCAGTCGTCTGGTGAGGGCTGCTCTTTCCTTCCAAGATGGTGCCTTGTTGATGCATCCGCTGGAGGGGAGAAACACTGTTTCCTCACATGGTAGAAGGGCCAGATAGCCAAACACCTCATAAAGAAGTCTCTTTCATAAAGGCCGTAATCCCATTCATGAGGGAGAAGAGCCCACATGATCATCCCTTAAAGGCTCTACCTCTTAATACCATCACACAAGCCATTGAGTTTCAACACCTGAATTTTGGAAGGGATATATTTAAACAATAGCAATCAGTAATGGGAAAAGATGTCATGTAGAATTTATGGCAAGTCTCACTGGAAGATTTACACCACAGTGTAGTGTAATCCCTCTCAGTGTCTGCTTCCAGAGAACCCAACCTGTGATTGGGGTACATGGAATTCTTCCAACATTGCACATGACTGGAATGCAATACAGAAAGAAATTGGGTAAAAACATAAACTTGACAGGAAGCATACATTGGGTCTATCTATATGATGTATTTTAAGAAGGCAATTACCCTTGCTAGCAGGCTACTCATTATCTCCCCGTGAAAAATGTTCTGAAGTATACTGTCAGTATCCACTCTGTGTACTTTTCCTAGGAAGAAGCCACTGTTCCTTATCTTTCCAAAGTCATATAAGACTCAACACTCAAGTACCAGTGCCAAAGCCTGATCTTTACATTCACTGATGAAGAACATCAAGGAAACAGAATTGCAGCATGCTGGACACAAAAAAGAGTTTGTAGGTCTTTATTCTCACTGATAAAGTCTGATGCACACAGTGGAGCCTTCAAATGCCTAATCCTTGTTTTCCTGCCTTTCTTTGGGACTATGGCACAGGACCTACGTGCCTGCCTTTCCCAGAAAGCTTTCCTCTCCAATAAAAAGATTCAAAAGGAAACAACCCCTCATCTTCTGTGATCTTTTTGATGTCATGTTGTTTATGCTTGATGCCCAGAACTATGGTAGCCATCTGCAACCATAAAGAGAGACATCATGAACATGACACAGCACAGTAAGACAAAAGGGTCTGTGTCCTTTGTTACATCATTGAGCCATTGAACTAATCCTTCAAACAATCCTGAGTCCAGAATTTTTTATTTTTATATAGCACTTCCTTATTTTTAAAGTCATTTTTTTACATGGCTGTTTTTATTTGCAGCCAAAAGCTGCTGTATTAGGAATTATCTAGTCCAATATCTGTGTTTCACAGATCCAGGAACTGGGACTCAGAGTGAGTAAATAACTTGCTCTACACTCTGATTAGGTATCAGAGCTACAACTCAAATGCCAGTGTCCTGATTCTTGTGCTAAAGCACTTTCCACCAACCCTTATAGAACACTGTAGCTGTAATCAAAAGACAGTAATAAGTCCAGAGAGAGAGGCCTGACAGGCTCAGAGGGGAAGCCACTTCGAGCACTTAGGGATATGAGGGCTCCTGCCAGTGAGTACAGACCGACAGGACAGGATCCTAATCAATCGTGAGTGACTCTTCTGCCTTGCTCCTGACCTTGTGTCCCCAGAAAGCCAATTAAAAATAAGCATTGGCCATGTCACTGTCCTAGATACACAAAAATAACATTACTGTACATGACCAAAAGTGAACCAAATTCTCTGAATTTTTTTCCAACTTCCAAAAATAGTTAGGACTCCCTGCCAAAGAGAGTGGGGCTTGAATTCTCATGAAAAAAAAAAAAAAAAAAATCAGTCCATGGCATTTGCTCCAGTGTAGAAATAATTAAACACACACTGAAGAATGGAATTCTCAGTGCTCTCTCACCCCATCAGCTTGTTTTCTGAAAGTAAACAAAAAAAAAATGTTTTCTAATAATGTGGCAACTGCAATGTAACGAAGAAAGTGCTAGACTTGGAACCAGGAAAACTGGACTCGAGGCTGTAAGAAACATTTGTTATTCACTTTAGTCTCCCAACATCTGACCCTTTCATTACTGGTTTGAAGAATCCCTCATCTTAAAACAGAACCCATCTTTCATTGTATAAGCTTAAATAGCCCGATACTTATTTTTCCCAGCTTCCCTTGCAGCTAGAATTTGGGCACATGGCCTAAACTCCACTGCAATGGCTAATTGTGTGTCAACTTGACTGAGTGACAGGCACCCAGATACTTAGTCAAATGTTATTCTGGGTGTGTCTGCGAGGGTATTTCTGGATAAGATTAACATTCAAATCGGCAGACAGAGTAAAGCAGATTGCCCTCCCCAGTGTGAGTGGGTCTCATCCAATCCACTGAAGGCCTGAATAGAACAAAAAGACGTGGTAAGAGAGAATCCACTCTGCCTGTCTTTTAACTGGGACATTAGTTTTCTCCTGTCTTCTTACTCACACTGGAAATTATGCTATAAACTGTCCTGGTTCTCAGGCCTTCAGCTTTGGACTGAAACTATACCGTCAGCTCTCCTGGGTCTCCAGCTTACCCACTGCAGATCCTGGAACTTTTTGGCCTCCATAACCATATGGGCCAATTCTTTACTCTGTGTGTGTGTGTGTGTGTGTGTGTGTGTGTGTGTGTGCGTACACATACACATACATAGTTCCTATTGGTTCTATTTCTCTGGAAAACCTTAATATATCCACCAATCAGAAGCACTATCCTCAGATTTTGAACAGAAAGCTAGTGTGGCAAAGAAGGATCCAGAGAGAGTAGGCTTGGCAAAGAGGGGAGGGGAAAGAGGGAGCTGATTAAATACTCCTAGTTGAAGTTTGACCTGGAATCACAGGAAACAATACTGGGGATTTGCAGAAAAGATAGGGGGTATGAGGCTTTTGTTTTCTCTCTCAGTGCTGAGGCACTGGGGGTTACAGATCCACAAGTCAGTTTTGTTTCTTGCCCAGTCAGGGAGCCCCATGAAGAGAGAAATCTTCACTGGCCTGTTCATTACCATCTCCGCAGCACCTACCTCAGTGCCTAGAGCCTAGCACCTGCTCATTGTATCTGTTGGATGAATGAAGTCTGCTGTCTCTGCATACACATCAGCCATCTCTTGAAAATAGGATTATTTTGAGATTTTTTAATGCTGACCAAATCAAACCTTCTTCAGTATAGAAATATTAAAGAAGCCCCAGGCTAACAAGCATAATAATAACCAAAAATAATAATCAAAGAGGTTTGGATTTGGGCTTAACTTTAGGTTTCACTTTGATTGGAAGAAGTCACAAGATTGAATATTTTCTAATGGTAAGGACTTCAGGGATTGATGCCTTGGCTGGGAAAGTGACATCCTCCAACCATGTACATTCTCATACCTCCTGCCAAGATGAACTAAGATCAAGGGTGACAGACCTACCTGAACCACCTCTAATCAGATACTCTCAGCAGGGGCTCAACTCTCATTCCAGTCTTGCTTGTTACATTTTGCTGTTGCCATTAAAGGGTGAAAGGATGATCCAGGGAGCAAGCAGATTCCCTCTTTAATATTCAGCTTATAACCAAATCTCTAACTCTTTAGTTATTTTCTTGATACATTTACTACAGGAGAGTTTTTTAGTTCAAAGATAGCAAAAGCTTGAAAGTTAGATTTGTATAAAAATTTAAAAAGCAGCTTGTTTTGCCAGAATTATATCTATTTCTTCAGACCAGTATGTGGGTGTGGTAGCAGAAAAGGCAGGGCACAGACAGGCCCTCAACAGTCCTTTATTGGAAAAGAAACTTCTCTAGACTGATTCTGTGTATCCTAATAGGCTTCGGTGTATGACAGAAACAAGAGCTAACATTTGTAAATACTTATTATATGCCAGTCACTGTCCTAAGCACTTGACCTGTATTGACTGAGAGAATCCTCACAAATCCCCATGAGGTATGTGCCATCATACCCATTTTACAGATGAGGCAAGGCAGAGACAGAGAAGTAACTAATTTCCCCAAGTTCACACAGCTAGGAGGAGAGGAACCCAAGTTTAAACCCAAGCTTCTGGCTCCAGAGTCTCAGCTCTTAACTGCTGGCCGACAGGAACACTAGCCGGTCAACCCCACACTGCCTGGCATAGATTCCATGATGCCTGCTGACAACAGAGGAACCAGAGTTAAGCACCAATGGGTAAAGAAGTTGCTGAGGAACAGAGAGCAAGTTTAAGGTCTTTTTTAAAAAACACACACACATATGCATGTGCATGTGTCTTTATAATAGAATAATTTATGTTCCTTTGGGCACATACCCAGTAATGGGACTGCTGAATCGAATGATATTTCAGTCTTTAGCTCTCTGACGAATCGCCACACTGTCTTCAACAATGGTTGAACTAATTTACACTCCCACCAACAGTGTACAGGTGTTCCTTTTTCTCCAGAACCTCCCTAGCATGTGTTATGTTTTGACTTTTTAATAATAGCCATTCTGACTGGTGTGATATGGTATCTCATTGTGGTTTTGATTTGCATTTTTCTACATGGATGTGTATGTTCATTGCAGCACTATTCACAGTAGTAAAGATATGGGATCAACCCAAATGCCCATCAGTGATAGACTAGATAAAGAAAATGTGGTACATATACACCATGGAATGGACATGGATGGAGCTGGAGACCATTATCCTTAGCAAACTAATGCAGTAACAGAAAACCAAATACTGCTTGTTTTCACTTCCAAGTGGGAGCTAAATGATGAGAACACATGGACACCTAGAAGGGAACAACACACACTGGGGCCCATTGGAGGGTGGAGGGTGGAGGGTGGGAGGAGGGAGAGAATCAGGAAAAATAACCAATGGGTACTAGGCTTAATACCTGGGTAATGAAATAATCTGCACCACAAACACCCATGACACATGATTACCTATGTAACAAACCTCCACATGTACCCCTAACTTAAAAGTTTAAAACAAATTATCTTTATTCTTATTTCTGACTAGAAAAATACTATGCTCATTGGAGAAAAAATAGAAAACACTCAAAAAGTATAAAAAATACAAATCAAAAATCTCACCTAAGTTTGAGTCTTTTACCCCTCCCTACAGGTCTCATTCATTCATTTGCTCACCTCTTCTATCACTAATTCACTATCCGTTTGCCAAGTGTCATGCATGGCTCTGTGGAACAAGTAATATTGTACAGGTCACATGAACTAATCCAGCTTGATTACTTTAGAAGAAGTAATAAAGGATATGCAAGAATGTCTCATCTACAATTCAAGGAAAGCTGTAATTAAAAGTGATACAGGCCGGGCGTGGTGGCTCACGCCTGTAATTCCAGCACTTTGGGAGGTCGAGGCGGGTGGATCATGAGGTCAAGAGATCAAGATCATCCTGGTCAACATGGTGAAACCCCATCTCTACTAAAAATACAAAAAATTAGCTGGTCATGGTGGCGCGTGCCTGTAATCCCAGCTACTCAGGAGGCTGAGGCAGGAAAATTGCCTGAACCCAGGAGGCGGAGGTTGCGGTGAGCCGAGATCGCGCCGTTGCACTCCAGCCTGGGTAACATGAGTGAAACTCCGTCTAAAAAAAAAAAAAAAAAAGTGATACAAAAGAGGATGTTTAGGGCAGCGAAACAATTCTGTTTGATGCTAGAACTGTGGATGCCTATCATCATACATTTGTCCAGACTGATAGAATGTACAACACCAAATGTGAGCCCTACGGTAAACTATGGACTTTGGGTGATAATTCCGTGCCGCTGTAGGTTTATCAGTTGTAACAAATGTACTACCTGGTGCAGGATGCTGATGGTAGGGAAGGCTTTGCTTATGTGTGTTTGCAGGCAGGACACATATGGGAAATCTCTGTACCTTCTGCTCAATTTTGCTGTGATCCTAAAACCGTTCTAAAAGATAAAGTCTATTTAAACCAAAAAAAAAAAAAAAAGTTTGGTTTTTTTTAAGTAATAGAAAGTTAAAATAATGCTTTGTGAGTGTTTACTGTGGGCCACCAAGAGTTCTAGAAAATTCTACATAATTAACTCATTGAATCCTTACAAAGAATGAGGTGAGACTATATTTAAGTCCCCGTTTTATAGATGAGTGAACCAATATGCAGAGAGGCTAATTAACTCACCAAGTTACTCAGAGTAAGTGGTAAAGCCCAAAGCTGAACCTGAACAGTGAGCTCAAAAACCTCACTCCTAATCCTTTTCTCTTTGGCCTCTGTGGAGGTTTAGGACAAGTTAGGATGGAGGGATCTCTCAGGCAAGGGGATGTGGGGTGGGAAGTAGACTCTCCAGTGGGGAAGGGGCAGGGGAGCATTTGAGTGGATGAAGAGTGAGCAGTCCTCCTCTTTCCTGCTCCTGAAACAATACAGAGCCTTGCAATAGCTTGCATGGGAGTGTCTACGGGGGCAGAATGCTAGGTTCCGGGTCACTGGGTACCTTCCCAGAAAGAATAATAACTGTCAAAGTGTGCCCTTTCACTGCCAAGTGCTATAGATCAGTTGTGTCTTCAAGGAAGAGTTGGAGATGTCTGTGTCCAGTTGGTCATCTCCCACGCCTCCTTCTTCCTTCCCGTCACGGCCCTATCACAAATCACTTCCCAGCAAGGATTTGCCCTTCTCCCTCCAGGGCTGTCCCAGCATTTCCCCACACCCTCCCATCTGGCACCTCTGCCAGGCTGTGGTTTGGCCCCAGAGGTCTGGACAGAACAGGGACAGCCTGAGCTGAACCTCAAGGAACAGGAAAGTTCAGTGTTTGCCTGAGGCAGGACGAGTCACTCAGCTGTCAGTAACTCTCACTCCTTAGCACTCCATCCCCCAGCAGAGACCTTCTCAGGGGACATGGGGACATTTAGGCCTATTGAGGAGACTAGCCTCCATCGGTCTGCTTTCCTCCCTCACACTTCCTTCAAGGGGCTTTAGCAAGATTTATTTCTGACAGAAATGTCTTTCTGTAGACTTTCGTAAGCATTCAGTCACTTCACAAGTTTGCTTAAAACTGTACCAAACTGTATTTCATTCCATTTTCAAAAATGATCTGTGGTAGCATGACTTCAGAGATGACTGCCATCAACTGCTGCCCTCCTGTAGACACATGCCACCCTTCCATGGGGAGGGGAGGCTGCTCCTGCACAGCCTTGAAGCTCAGCTGGTGGGTGACTGCTCTCAACAGAAGGTACGGTGGAGGTGGCATTATGCCAGCTCCAGACCCTGGTCTTTAAGAGGACTGGCAGTTTCCACTTCTTCCTCTTGGATCCCTGAGAGACAGGGAAGGAATCCAGGCCACTGTACTGGAAAGAGACCACATGGAGGAACACAGAAGGATCACGCACATGCATGAAGAAGCCACGTTGAACGTCCAGCCAATGAAGCTTCCAGATGGCTCAGCCCCAGGCTCCCAAACAAGAACTACTGAGCTCAGCTCATTCAACTCACAGAACCTTGAAAAACAATAATATATAATCAGTTTAGGTCAGCACATTTTGGATTTTTTTTTACATTGCAATAAATAAATTATGAAAGGAAATAACTAAATTATGATCATTCACTTTAACCCACTAATTCTAGGAATCTAGAAAATAATCTGAAATATAATCCAAGATTCATGAATAAAGATATCTAATACACATCATTGTTGATTACTATTAAAAAAGAAAAAATGTATAGGGCAATAGTTAAGTAAATTGCACATATGATATATTATGTAACATTTAAATAATTTAAATAATGCTTAAAGTTGGGTGTGGTGGTTCATGCCTATAATTCCAGCACTCTGGGAGGCCGAGGCAGGTGGATCACCTGAGGTCGGGAGTTCAAGACCAGCCTGACCAACATGGAGAAACTCTGTGTCTACTAAAAATACAAAATTAGCCAGGCATGGTGGTGCATGCCTGTAATCCCAGCTGCTCAGGAGGCTGAGGCAGGAGAAATACTTGAACCCAGGAGGTGGAGGTTGCAGTAAGCTGAGATCACACCATTGCACTATAGCCTGGGTAATAAGAGCAAAACTCCATCTCAAAATAATAATAATAAATGCTTAAGAAGTCCTTAATATCATAAAAACGCTTTTGATTTTTTTTAAAAAAAGAAAAGGAGTCACCAAATTATGAATCGTAGGTTATCTCTACCATACAATACACATACAAATAGAGATGATTGGAAGCATACGTGCTAATGTTATCAGCATTTTTAATTGGTGGTAAGATTGTTATTTTCCTCTTTATAGTTTTATTGGCTTTTCTGAGTTTTCTAGAACAGGTTTGTGTTTTCAGATTTCTTATCATAAAAGTAATACATGCCCATTATTTTAAAAAATTCAGACAATTCAAAAGGGCAGAAAGGTAAAGTGATAGCCAACTCAAGCCTGCTGTTAGACAGATAACCGCTGCCAACATTTGAACGTTAATATTTAGAATTTAACATTAATATAAATTAGCATTTTAAAATGTTAGGATACTATATTGTTTTATATTCTGATTTTTGTACCTGTTTTACAATCATAAGAAAATACATCTTAATATAGCTCATTGTAATTTTTCTCAAAACATCTCATTGCCTTTTATCCCTCCTCTAAGGTTTGCAGAGATGTGTGTATATGCACAACAAAATGCAACCACAGGAACATACACACCATACTTCAAAATGTATTACACAGTGTAACAACTGTGCCTCTAAGCAGTAATTCATATATTAGGAAAGTTGGTATTTAGCAAATTAGAGAAAAAGCTTTCTGGTACTCCCTTTCCTCTTAGGATAGCTGGCCTGCCGGTAAGGAACCCTTGAACCTGAGTCCCCAGACAGGGCCTGTGAGGCCTGGTAAGCATAATGGTAACAGGCAGGGCTCTGAGCCAGCCTGCCTGAGCTGGAATCCTCCTCCTCCATCTCATACTGGTTCTCTGACCTTGGGCAAATGACTTAACCTCTGTAAGCTTCCATTTCCTTATCTAAAAAACAGAGGTAATTCTACTAACAACCTCAAAGTGATGTTGTACAGATTGAACTGGGCAGTCTGTATGATGAGCTTAGCATATTCAGTTAATATCTAGGTGGTGATAACGTCATTATTCTTTCTTTCCAGAAAAGGCTGTCACATTTGATTTGGCATGAATCCCACCCAGACAACCAGCATTTAGTCCTTGCACATATTCTGCATCCATTGTATTAAAATACTTGAATTTATGAAAAAGAAAAAAATATCAGCAGCCACTATACAGTATGTAGTACAGTACCATAGTATAGTATAGCATCATAATAATGTGCTACAGTTATTAACATCTCATGATAAATGTTAACAGAGTTTGGAAATAGATTGTAAAAAAGACTAGCATTTAGGTTTGCACACATTTTGTCAGGCATTAGGTATAATAGCAGCAAGAACAGGAGGATGAAGAAGGAAATGAAGGGAGGTTCCAGTGTCTGCACATTTTCCATCTGCCAAGCAGCATGCTCAGGGCAGCTGCAGAGCTGAGTCCTCCCTGCAAGTATTATTACCCCTGTTTTACAAATGTAGAAACTGGGGCTTAAGGAAATTAAGTAACTTGCTTAAGGACACACAAATGGTCAAATAGACTGAACCAGGATCTGAAGCCAGTGTGTTTGATTCCAAACCTCTGAGATCAACCATAAGGATAATCTCCCTAACAATTCCATAATGTAGGTATTACCTTCAACATGACCGAAGTTAACACCTAAGGAGATATCCACGCTGGAACTGTCAATTCACTCCCTTGTACCCCACTTATAATTATTTCCCTGCTCAGAAGCTGATTTCATGGCTACACGTTAAAATTACCTGCAGAGAGGCTGGGCGCAGTGGCTCCTGCCTGTAATCCCGGCACTTTAGGAGGCCAAGGCAGGTGGATCACCTCAGGTCAGAAGTTCAAGACCAGTCTGACCAACATGAAGAAACTTTGTCTCTACTAAAAATACAAAATTAGCCGAGTGTGGTAGCGCATGCCTGTGTTGCCAGCTACTCAGGAGGCTGAGGCAGGAGAATCACTTGAACCTGGGAGGCAGAGGTTGCAGTGAGCCTAGATCGCGCCATTGCACTCCATCCTGGGCAACGAGAGCAAAACTCTGTCTCAAAAAAAGAAAAAATTACCTGGAGAGGTGTTTTAATATACCAGTCCTTTCCACAGAGATTCTAACGCACTAAGTCGGGTGGCCAAGGGCCCGTTGTGTGTAACCAGCCAGCATGGAGCAGCACTGGCCTCCATGGTGCTGAGGCACCCACTGCTTCCAAGGACACTCGAATGGTTTCCCCAGCCCTTTGCCTCCCCAGGGATTCTTAGTCCATCCACCAGCACCTGCAGCTCTGGTCCTAGGTCTGCTCTCGTGCTCACCCTCGCTGACTCTGCTCCAACACCAGTGACCTTAAGTCACTTTCCTGAATGATCCTCTCACCTTCCTCCTCTCTCAAATCTTCCTAGAAGGCTTTAGTGAAAGCATGTTCCCTTTCCTTTGTTTCAGTGAGCTTGGGAAACCACTCCTTCAGTGATTTAAACAATAGAAAGGAAAAAAAAAAAAAAAAAAAAAGAGAGAGAGATCTTCCAAAAATCAAACATTTGTTGTTCCTAGGAACCTACCCTATCAGTGAGTTTTAAGAATAAATAAAGGAAAACTTCGACACTCCAGCCTCCCAAATTGCCTGGCAGACATTCGCACTGGCTTTTGAAGAGTGCGTTCTGGTGACAGGGTCATTCGGTATCTTGGTGGTCGGCTGGCCCTGAGGAGCTGAGGCTTTTGTCTTCTAAAAGTTACATTACATCTGGTCTGTGGAAGACCTGTATTATGTGGGTCTTTTTGCTCAGAGTTCAGTTCTTTAAAATCTCAAGCACTTTAACTGCTAGAAGGGAAAACCTCACTGATTTGTTCACTGGTAAAACCACATTAAAATATAGCCCCAAACTGATGTATCTAGGGTTTTTGCTTAAAATCACATGCCAGGAATTTATACTGACTACTCCCTTCTGTGTTCTATATTCACATATGGAATACAATTCTGAAAGTACTGACTTATTTTGACCTATTTAGGTCCTCAACTTCCCATTTTAGTTGTTTATTTCTACCTCAAATAGTTTACAGAGGCATCAGTCAATGCAAAACTTTTACTGCTTTTCACTGATAAACTCACAGAAAAGGGCTTTTATTTGGGATGAATTGACGGTTCTCTCTTCTAGCTCTGACAGTTTAACATCAATGTGGCCACAAGGAAATCTTTAAATAGCTCAACCTTCAGCTCCGCCTCTGGTGGGAACCAGGAATAAGGATGATGATCTTGTCTGAACAACTGAAAAACTGATTCCAGCCTCTACAGAACATTTTTGTAGTCTTATATCCCAGAAGAATCCAAGACTTTATAAGCAGAATATAAGAACTGAAACCATGGTATTGCTGTTCAGGTTTCTTTTAAAAGGACTTTGACTCAGTTCATCTGCACCTCATGATTAATTTACCTTTTGTTGCAGCAGAGACCAAGACAGAAATGCTCAAGGGCCAAATATCCTCAAAGAGGCCCCCCTGAGCCAAATGGATGGGCCTTCCCTGCGGGTTCTGAAAAAGCAGTCCCAGATTAATCCAGAATTATGAACAAATTGTTCCAGCGACACAAGGCTTTTTTCCTAAAGTGGCCCTTAAAAGAATATGTAGAAAAATATGGATCAAACAGGACTTCAGAAAGTTATTCAATGCAGCAAAGGCACTAAAAAATAGATAACTAGTCAGGGGTAACTTACTGATTTGAAAACAATGTGACTGAAAATTCTAAAATCCTCAAACTTCTTATTAGCTATTAAAAGTCACCTATATCATTGTGTATTCATTGTAACTTATTAACGTCTTCTGAAGAAGACAGAATAAGACAAATGTGATACGTTAAGATTTACAGATAAAATGGAATAAATTGGAATCAGAATAAGCAAACCAAGAAGTAGACCGGGTCATTGTATCATTTAAATACACTTGTTTGAAACTCCTCCGTGGAGATAGGTATATCTATTTGTACACAATTTTTTTCTAGGTTAGTAATATGAATAATGATTATGTTTAGTTTTTATGTTATGTTCAGTTAAGCTTACTAATCACATGCAAGTGACAGTTAACATAACAAGTGTCACCTAGGCAGGGAAAGTATAAACCATTTTAATTATTTCTATATTCTTTATCTTAAAATCCTAATACTTCACTTAAAAATTAAATATCACCCATTCTATTTTTCCAAAAATTAAGGAAGAGTTCAAAGCCATCCTACTAAAGTCAGAGCTTGTAGAAAAATACTTTGCGAGAAGTTTTCTAGAAACTCAGATTTTTTTCCCATTAGCATTCTTGTTTCACTCTCCATTAATGACGATATTTAAATTAGTTTTGTCTATGTTTTTGTCCTAGTTAAAAAAAATGTTTTGAAATTACAAACAAAACTAAAAAGCACCTCAAGACCCACCAGAATAGGAAGTTTTCTCAATGCGAAAAAGCTGTCATATGGTTATATTTTAATTAGAACTGTGGTTGGGGGCAGCCAGGCACAGTGGCTCATGCCTGTAGTCCCAGCACTTCAGGAGGCTGAAGCGGGAGAATCAGGTGAGGTCAGGAGTTTGAGACCAGCTTGGCCAACATGGCAAAACCCCCATCTCTACTAAAAATAAAAAAATTAGCTGGGTGTGGTGGCACATGCCTGTAATCTCAGCTACTTGGGAGGCTGAGGCTGAGGCAGGAGAATCCCTTGCACCCAAGAGGCAGAGGTTGCAGTGAGCCGATGTCACATCACTGCACTCCAGCCTGAGCAACAGAGCAAGATAATGTCTCAAAAACAAACAAACAAAAAAACCTATCATCCAGAACTGTAATTAGCGGGGTGGAAATCTGCAGTTTTATGAACTCTACTGAAAATTTGTAGTATACTGCTCCTCTTAGATAGGAATACTTTTGTATTTTTTTGTTCCTCACAAAGTATTACTGTTTCATTTTTTTCTATTGTCTAACCCCCAAGACCCTGGACTGAAGACCCAGCCAGCAGTCTGTGCTGGGTTTGAATTCACCATTAGCACCTGGGGTAACCTCAATCCGCAGAATCTAAGAAGACAAGTGAGGCGATGTTTGTGGAGTCCAGTGGCTGAACCTACTCTGCTATAGAAGAAATACCCCAATTGTCCTTCCTAAGCAAAAATTGCCACGATTCCCCATAAACAATCAGTTGTCCATTGACTGTTATAAATAGACTTCAATACACAACCAGCTCTCTGAGGGAGAGTTTATAACTGTTGACCAAAGACACAGTAGGGAAGGGAAATGAGAGATTTCCACATAGCAAGAGAATGACTTGTCTGCAGTCTGCAGTGAATAGGGTGGCACACAGATCTCCCATTTAAAATATGTCAGCATGCCTTGGACTCAAGTGAAAATTATGGGGACAGCACAATGGGCTTCATGTGGGAGTCTATTTCAACAGATACTGTATTCTTCTCTCATGAGCACCCTTGAATTCAGGATTGTGAAATAAGCGGTGGTTACCAGCAGATGTCCTGTCAAGTGCTGGTCACAGGAGATATTTTCAATGATACAGAGCAAGATACACTCTAACTGTGATAAGAACTAATCCCTTACCCTATTTCTTCCCCATTTCCTGTTTTGTTTCCTTTTATCTTTTCCAGGATGACTCCCCTTGCACAACCTCGTTGACAACCACTCTCTATGAGACAGTGTTCCCGAGCAGCTTATTTTAACCAGAACCAGTCCCCAGGATGAGGTGCTGTCTCAAAAATCTGATCAGGTGTTACAGAGAACAGGCTCTGGGCATCCAGCCACAGGCACAGGCCTCTCTGTACTGCAGCAGATCTGCCCACAGCTGCTCTGAGTTCTGACCAGCAAGCCAGAGACAACTGGATGTGGTGGAGGTTGAAGGTAGATGCAGGTATTGTCACAAAACTCAGTTAAGACTAAGCAGGGAAGGATACCACATGTGAGAGACACAAATGTGGGAATAAAGATGGTGGCACAAAAGAAAGGCACAGGAGAGCAGGATCCATCAGGAAAGACTTAGCAGAATGTTTCTTCACTCAGTAGAATATATAGAGATGATGAAACGAAAAGGTCATGTTTTGATAGAAAATGGTATGTTTAGTGGCCAGGCGCAGTGGCTCATGCCTGTAATTCCAGCATTTGCAGAGACTGAGGTGAGAGGATCATCTGGTCAACATGGTGAAACTCCGTCTCTACTAAAAATACAAAAATTAGCCGGGTGTGATGACACGTGCCTGTAATCCTAGCTACTCGGGAGGCTGAGGCAGGCAATCACTTGAATCCGGGAGGCAGAGGTTGCAGTGAACAGAGATCACACCACCGCACTCCAGCCTGGGTGACAGAGTATTAAAATAAAGAAAAAGAAAAAGAAAAGAAAGGAGAAGGAAGGAAGGGAGGAAGGGAGGGAGGGAGGGAGGGAATAGTATGTTTAGTGCATTTTTAAGATGTAGCTTTTCCAAAACTGTGTGAAATATGATTGGAGACACTGAAAAATTTCATATGCATTCCTAGGTTGATTCTCATCCCTTAAGTTTTAAAACTATGATAAATTTTCTTTTAAAATTTTACTTCTGAGATAAAAATAAACCTTCATGATTGCATTTGATCTACCCAGAGTCAGCACCCATCCTATGACCTCAGTCTACCCTTAAGTTAACGTAAGTGAGAACACTCATTATTCCAGTTTAAATTAGAGAATGTCTTTTTTTTTTCCTTCTGGTTGAGAGGCATGCAATTTAATGCCAGGACCTAGTTTAAAGCATTAGAAGTTCTTCTATTTTAAAGATGGAAAAACTTTGAGTAGGTAAAGGAATGTTTCTCTAGAGATGTATATAGAAGCATTTGAGATTTCTCCTGCTAGGAATCTGTAGATCGCTACTTTTTACTTCAATAAACCACTGTTCCTCTGTTTTCTCTTTTGTAAGACAGACCTTCCTCATAGTAAGAAAATTAATAGTTAGAATGCCTTGCACCAGGCACTTAATAACATAACCTATTACAAATTAATTCACTTTAAAGCTTCCCACTGTTTTTTTCTTTTCCAGGATAACTTCTATTGAAGTATAATACACATGCAGATGTGCCCAGAAGCATACAGTTTGATGAATTTGCACATAAGTATACAGTTTGATGAATTTTCACAAACTGAACACACTTTGAGGCCTCTGCCCAGATTAAGAGTCAGAACATCCCCCACACTTAAGAGCTCCTTTTTTTTTTTTTTTTTTGAGACAGAGTTTTGCTCTTGTTACCCAGGCTGGAGTGCAATGGCGCGATCTCCGCTCACCGCAACCTCCGCCTCCTGGGTTCAGGCAATTCTCCTGCCTCAGCCTCCTGAGTAGCTGGGATTATAGGTACGCGCCACCATGCCCAGCTGATTTTTTGTAGTTTTAGTACAGACGGGGTTTCACCGTGTTGACCAGGATGGTCTCGATCTCTTGACCTCATGATCCACCCGTCTCAGCCTCCCAAAGTGCTGGGATTACAGGCTGAGCCACCGCGCCCGGCCCAAGAGCTCCTTTTATACTTGCATCCCACACCCTACCTTCAGCTAACAGTAACGTTAATCTAGTATTTGCTTTGCCATTTGCAAAACACTTATTTGGTGAAATATACATAAAACTCACCATCTTAACCATTTTTAAGTGTGCAGTTCAGTAGCACTAAGTGCAATCCCATTGATGTACAACCATCACCAGCATCCACCTCCAAAACTCTTTTCATCTCAGGTAACTGACACTCCACACCCATGAAGCAGTGTCTCCCTATTCCCCTCTCCCCCTAGCACCTGGCAACCACCATTTTACTTTGTCTTTACGAATCTGACCACTCTGGATACTTTAATATAAATGGATTTGAAGTGTTTTTCCTACTTTTGCCGATTTTTGTTCTCTACATACATAGAATCACACATCTATGTTTTACCCTGTATCTAGTTTTTCCCTCAACATGTCTGTGGGATTTATCAGTTCATTTACAGAATTCTTCTTTATCTCTTCTCATTAAATAATACTCTCCTGTGTGAGTATGCCACGATTAATGTATTCTACTGATGATGAGCATTCGGGTAGTTTTCAATTTGGGGTTTTTACATGTAGTGCTGCTATATCTTTTGGTAAAATATGTGGCTAGAAAGGAAATTGCTAGAGCACAGGGTATGCATGTGTTCAGCTTTAGTAGATATTCCCATCACTTTTTATTAATACATTAATACATTCAAGTCACCAAAGAAAAATGATCTTTCATACACGACTTATACAATCTCTTTCATGAAGGACAGCAGTTACATATTTGCATTCACATGATGCTGTGGACTCTGCCCAGAAGAGTGAAGCTGCCCACTCACTCAACTTCTCCCACCTCAAACCCCACACTCCAGCTCTACTGAGCTTTCTCTGCTTAGCTGAACACCTTTCTCCTACTCTTTTCTCCGTAGGCCATAGTGGGTGCTGCTTAACTCAGCCTGTACCCTCTTTCTACATGGTTTGATGGCTGTTCGTCTCTCAGACCTCAGCCCCTTTAAGAAGTGGTACCAAAGCACAAAGCTGCCTCCTCGGAATGCATGACATCGTGAGCCCATTCTTTTTGGAATGTAAGTCTGAGGATGAGGCTCTGACATTCTCTTTTTACCCAGGTCTTGCCACTTACTACTTCTGCTTCTTTTGATCTTTTAGGAGTTGTCTGCACATGCAAATCAAACTTATTTTGAGCCTCCATTCTGGGTTCCCATTGACATAAACATGATCCTTAGAATATATACAAATCCACACCACTTAGATTGCCATCAGCAACCAGGACTACCCAGTAGCACTTTCCAAAGACTAAGTACAATCACAGATAGCACTGAACTCTGAGTTGGTCTTTCATGTTTGGCAAAAACAATGCTCTGCATCTACATGGTTTCATTACTGAACGGGAAGAGCAACATGGACTGATGCCTTAAAAGTAATTCCAGTTAACAGTTCCTTTCACACTAACAGTAACCTAGATCACCCAGAAATAATCAAAGTAGAAACTGCCATGGCTTAAAGGAAATAAAAACGAGGGAATTCATTCAGATCTTTTTCTCCATAAATGTGAAGTTATATCATGTTCATGGGTGGGAAGATACAGACATTCAGACATTTCCCATTAGAAATGGGAATATATAGTATATAGTACACATTCTCTCAGCACCCTAAGTATACCTTAAAACATAGGAATTAAGTTAATATGGACATGAAAATGAACAAAAATTAATGAATTGGAATAGAATGCCAGAAAAGACTTACTAGACTTAAAGAAATTTAACTTGTGATTTTAAAAAATAATGTCCAAATCAAGGTGGGGGAAGTTCAAATAGTCAATAAAAGGTTAGAACAGTTGGCTACTTTTTAAAAAAAAAGACCTGTGTCAGATAAGAATGTATTTGACTGCAGGTAACCAAAAAAAAAAAGAGTAAAAAACCAAGCTAACAGTGGCCTAATTAAATAGAGATACAATTTCTCATAAACTAGGAGACTCCACTAGTACCACCCACCTAATCAATGATACTGTAAGGCGAGTGTGGCAGTCTCTGGCCCACAGGCCAATCGTTGCAATTTTGCACAACTCAAAAATGAAGAATTATCTTTAAGTGGTTGAAAAAGAATATTTTGTGACAAGTCAAAGTTACATTAAGTTTAAATGTTAGGGCCCATGAATAACATTTTATTGGCATGCAAAGATGCTTGTTTGTTTACATTTCCTCAGTGGCCATTTCTATGCTTCAATGCCAGAGTTGAGCATAGTTAGACAGAGGTTGTATGGCCTACAAAGCCCAAGGTATTTACTATCTGGCCCTCTGCAGAAAAATCTTACCAATCCCTGCCCTAAGGAACCCGCACTCCTTCCAGCTTTGTCATCTTTGTTATACATCGCCCCCAAGTAATGGAGTGCTTTATTTCTGCAAACTAGGCCCTCAACTCCAAAGCAGATGACTCCCTGGAAAACCTGTAGACTCTCACACCTGGCTGCCTGGAGATTGGCACTGCCAGGCCTAGACACAAGGCCTGGGAGCCCCCAGCTTGCCCCACCCAGAAGCATTAATGTATAAATAAGACCACAAACACAAGAACTACAAGAGGCAGAGTGTGTATGATCTTCTTATGGAGAGACCAAATAGGAGCCAATAAAGTCAGAGACTGGCTTATCCATCTAATACCCCCATGCAGAAAAGAAATATATTTGCCACATTTTGTTATATTAAGAGTTTCTATAAGACAAAAAAAAGCCGGATAAACTCAAAGAATTCAACTGGCTAATTAGATATATTCAAGTTTTCATTTTTAAGGATGTAACTTAACAATAAAATGTTTCCCTTACCAAAAGGACTTGCCCTGTGTGGGGAAAATGATCTCACAGTTGAGAGAAATGTTAAACTGGCATAGTTTTTTGGGAGATCAAATTGCACCTCTGACATTTGCTTAGCAATTCTACTTGCATATAAGAATCTGGATTCAGGCCAGGAGCAGTGGCTCATGCCTGTGATCCCAGCACTTTGGGAGACTGAGGTGGGCAGATCATGAGGTCACGATATCAAGACCATCCTGGCCAACATGGTAAAACCCCATCTCTACTAAAAATACAAAAATTAGCTGGGCATAGGGGCACACACCTGTAGTCTCAGCTACTTGGGAGGCTGAGGCAAGAGAATCACTTGAACCCGGAGGCAGAGATTGCAGTGAGCCGAGATCACACCACCGCACTCCAGCCTGGTGACAGAGTGAGACTCAGTCTCAAAAAAAAAAAAAAAATCTATATTCAAAGATGATCACAGCACTGTAATAATGGGTGACTTTAAAATGCCCTTTTTGAATGTCCACCAATAAGGGAATCAGTTAAACGGGTATTGAACTATTTAAATACAATAAACAAGCTAATGTCCATGAAAAAAAAAATTAGGATTTTGAAATGTCTCCATAACACCTTGTTAAAGAGCTATAGGACTGTTTTAAAGCTATGTTCTTATACAAAGAAAGCCGTCTGGCAGGGCACATGTCACACCTGATAGTCACTACCTTCGTATAGGATTGGGGCTAGAAAGTCAGTTTCTCATATTGCACACTTTGCTATTAAACTCAAAAGCACAAACTACTTCCATAAATTTGCCAGAACTTCAGTCGCAGGGGTATAAAGAAAGGAATCTAAAAAGACAGAAGTTAGTTCATCCTTATTTCATGAAATCCACCATACAGCTGAGACCGAACTTGGGAAAGTCTGGAGCCAGGGGTGGCTCTCTGCCTCCTCTATGCTCAGCCCTCACCCTGACCACCATTCTACAGGGATACGCTGCAAGACGCAGGCTAACGTGAACTACAAACACCCACCGAGAAAGTAAAATTTTAAAAGTTCTCAATTTAACTAATATGACCCTCCTCCTATTAGGACAGATAACATGTTACTGAAGTTCTGAGTGTCATCTAACTTTTGTTTCTCTTCTGCCTCAAAAAATCTAATGCGTAGTTTTTGTATTAATATCTACATTGGAGTACTTCCTTATATCTTATTCTGAACCTGAGTTTTAGAACTTAAAGCCAGGAGTCACTGAGTGAATGCTGTAATGAACAAACATTTGTATCCAAGTACACTGTGCTGCTTCTTTCCCGCAATCCTTGACAATAGGATTTGAAACCCAACATCTAGCTACTCATTCTGATTCAGAGGTTCAAGGGCATTACGCAATAGATATCCAACAAAAGATTCCCACAATAGTACTAGAGTTTTATTAAGGATAGTAGAAAAGTACTATCATGAAGTTCCTTAAATGACAGTGAGACAAACCTTCCATGAGGCCAGAGGTCCCCTCTGCCTAGATCAGTTGAGTGACATCCTCCACTCCCAGGTTCCCATCTGACACTAAGTTGTGAAGGCCTTGGTGCCCTTTACCCATGACTAGTCCTTGACAGAATGCTTCCTTGGATAGAGCCCTCACTCTAAAGAGGCCAGGAGTGCTAGGTGGGGAGGAATTTACATGCTGAAGCCAGTTCTGGACCAGCCCCAGGACTACGGTACAGAGAGAAACAATAACAGCTGAATAGCTCAGAAGAGTCCAAAGCCAGCTTAACACCAGTAACAATTTTACCCCTACCCCAAGAGCTGATACGCATCCAATTCCAGTTCCTCTTTCTCCACCTACATGACCCCAGAGGCGGCACTAAGCCTGGCCCACTCATAATCTAGGACAGCGATAGTCAGACATCTCAAAGGGCCCAGCTTCCCAGGGGTAGGAGTGACTGAGAACAGCACTAGGAGTCCTCTGCCCACATCAAAGAGAAGCATCTAAGAGGGGTTACTGCCATAATGCCATCCTTCTTGCTGTGCTTTGAGAAACAAGCCAAATCCCACCTCCCTTTAAAGAGCTCTAGTCACTATGAAAACCAATCCCAGCCCCAACTAGAGTCCTGAGACTTAGGTGGTCCTGAGGCCAGTAGGAGGCTTTGGGGTATCTCAAGAGCAGCCATACTTCTCCACCAAGGAAGAGTTCACGTGGTGCCCACTCATCTTGTGTTTGTTATCCTGGACCATCAAAGAGAAGAGTCAGACCCTGGTGGGATGGCAGATCTGGAAGAGCCGGGGACAGGTAGGTACTCCCCTCTGCAGAAACAAAGGAGAGAGTAGTGAATGCCTTATAGCCACAGCCTCATACTTAAGGGCATTGGGAGACTTGGTAGGGGTATATGGGAAGGAAGGAGGAGGGCCTGGAGAGAAGCTGCTGGATCAGGGCTGCTTCAGAACAATCTTTAGGAAGCCGGTGTTGTTTCTTATGAACAAAGATGAAGGATAAGGTCACAGTGGGGGGAAGATGCTACACACTGCATCAGTGCTAGATTACATTAGTGCCAACTTCAGTGGCTTCCTTGACATAAAAGGAGCCAGGTCTAGAGAGTTGAGCACTTAAACCTATCCCAATATGACCCCAGAAGAGAAAGAACAAGGCTCCATGTCTTACCTTATAGCACTCAAAGTTGGATTGATGGAGCTCACTGCTGAGGGCCAGGCAGATCCCCTGACAGTAAGGGAAGCTGAGTCTTGGATGCAACAATACACTCGCCCCAGGCAGCTCTGTGAAGTTTCACCTTGCGATCCTGCAGATGGCAGAGATTCTCTGCTGGAAACATATTCTGGCCATGGCCTATCTCCCAGTGGTTCTGGCCCGGGATCCCCAGGATCTGCCATTCCATGTTAGGGAGAAAGAGCTTTTGGACATAAGGCAG
The DNA here is from genome assembly GCF_009761245.1 of Sapajus apella. Lineage (NCBI taxonomy): Eukaryota > Metazoa > Chordata > Mammalia > Primates > Cebidae > Sapajus > Sapajus apella. Next base: position 81,501,770 of record NW_022436941.1, on the reverse strand, counting down.
GTGAAACAGGGATGGCTGTGTGTGGGACAAGGTCATGAACAGCAACACTACATCTTATTTGCCTTCAAACTCTAGAACAAGCTCAGTGGCATGGGGGACAATGGGCATGCAAGCCCATAACTTTATCAAGGAAACCCCTAAGAAGGGAACTGCCTCAAAACCGAGAAGCCAGTAGCTGTTTAGGAACTGGGAGCCTATAGGGAAAGAAGTGGGGAAGCTCCAGGAGGCCGCTATCATGGAAAGTCCCATGTCCCTTTCAACTTCTTACGCCCCACTACTCAGCCTTACAGGATAGGACAAAGACTTAGCAGTCTCAGCTTGTCAAAGCCAGTGCGTAGTCATAGCAGCCAGGAATGGGCTGAAATTCCTCTACTCCCATCACCCTACCCCTGGAATTAGGTTAGAATGACTGCCCTAGTCCTGAAAATCACCCCAGTCACCATAACCATAAGACAAGCCACTTGCCCTGTTGTATCTCCTAAAACACTGTAGCTGCCCAGCCTACCAGCTTTGTGGCATCAGCCATAAAGCTTAAAGACATCCAACCTACCAGGCCTGCAGAGCTGAAACCAGGAAGCAGATTCCTTTTCTGCTAGACCAGCTGAGGAGTACTCTGTCCCCAACTCCTTGCTCTACTCACAAGAGCCCTAAATATCTGTTGCCATTTATACCACATTCCCCCAACCAGCCCCACAAAATGCACCAGGCAGCTCCTGGATCTCTCCTTCCCTGGCAAAAACCAGGGTTCTAGCTACTTACTTTTGGATGTGAGGGTAAAACCATGTTGCCTGGCAGAAAAGATCTCATTTATGTGGGAAGGCAGCATCTAGTTGGAACAGTCAAATGTCTCTACCAAGCTCAAACACGTGCACCAAAGACCCACAACCAAGAGCCCAGGAATGAGCCAGGACTTGCCACTTCCCCCACTGCCACCCTCCATCATACCTGCTCTCAGAAGCTGGGCTGCCTTATTGCGGTCTTTAAATATCCATCTGCCCAGGTGTAGGCCCTATTCTAACCCCCACAGCTTGGGCCTGATCAAGCATTCAAGAGAAATCGAATTCGGGTGAGAGAAACTCCCACTCCCAGAACAACTTCAATACCTACCCCTGCTTACAGAGTGGGGGTGCAGCAAGTGATAATATAGATTGTGTTTCTCAAACTCAACCTCGAAAACACAAGTACGTAATTGGTGAATAGATGACTTATGTGGCAGACGTGCTCTGACAGACTGTGTCGGTCCAAATACTGGAAACGAAGATAGGTATGGGTAGTTTTCAAGTTACAAACACTCCATTTAACTCACCTTTGTGTTCTTAGACTTCAGCTACCATCAGAATCACCTAGAGCATTTGTTAAGACAGATTTGTAGGCCCCATTCCCAGAGTTTCTGATTCAGTAGGTCTTGAATGTGGTCCAAGAATTTACTGTACCTCTCTAGCAAGTTACCAGGTGATGCTGATAATGCTGGTCCTGAGACCACACTTTGAAAATCACTGGTCCGCTTATTTATACCGTAACTAGTACATAGAAGACGCCCAATAAGTGTATTTTGATTCATTGATAATAGACTATACCTAGTGTGTTTGTGGCTCTGAAATTTTTTTTAAACAAAACCAATAAAACAAATAAACTCCTTCAGGTTAAAAGGATGAAATTCACTAAATCTGAAAATACCAGATTCTTCTGTGGGAAGTACCCAAATAAGAAAAGTAATATTTGGGATTCATGCTCCCAACATTCTTTCGTTTTCTTTTCAGAGAGTACAAAAAAGTAATGGACATAAGAAGCCAATACAGTCCTCTTCATGTTTCCTAACACTTAAATTTATTATTATGACCATGTTATATATAAATATAGTGTAGGAATAATCTGTCCATTAAACATAGAGTTAGGCATCCTTCACTATTAACCTGCATTTCATAATATTTGCTTTTCTTAAAGTATGAAATTACATTGACATATACAATAAGAGTTTAGTTTCTCTAAACTTGAGGTTTAGTTATTTTCATTAAATAATTCAATGTCCCCAGCCAGGCTCGGTGGCTCACCTCTATAATCCCAGCACCCTTTGGGAAGCTGAGGTGGGCGGATCACAAGGTCAAAAGATGGAGACCGTCCTGGCCAACATGATGAAATCCCATCTCTACTAAAAAATACAAAAATTAGCTGGGCGTGGTGGCTTGTGCCTGTAGTCCCAGCTCCTCGGGAGGCTGAGGCAGGAGAATCGCTTGAACCCGGGAGGCGGAGATTGCAGTGAGCCATGATCGCGCCACTACACTCCAGCCTGGCAACAGAGCAAGACTCCATCTCAAAAAAAAAAAAAAAAAAAATTCAATGTCCCTAATTACATAAATAGGTATACCATAAGTAATGGTAATCAGTGCAGTCCATCTTTAGAAAGCTTGCTGTATAAATTCATTAGGTAATGTTAATGAAATAAGCTTATGAGGTAGGAGTGACTATCCTTGTTTTGTGGATGGGGAAACTGAGGAAGAAGTAGGTAATGCCTGCCTACAGCAGGGCTGAGTCAGCTCTCCATGTGGAGTAGATTCTATGTTAAGACAATTCCTTTGGATTTTTGTTCCTTAAAAATGAAGAAATACAAAACAAAAGCAAATGAGAAAATAATTCCTATTTTAAAAAACAAGCTTTGGTAAAAGGAAAAGGAATAGGTTTTAAGTTGAGAACAGAATTTTGAAAGCTAATGACTTGTAAGCCTAAGGTTCCCACTAATTATCCCTACCTCTTCTGTGTTATTTTTCTAATCAACGAGAGGTTGATGATAACTCTGTCTTTTGAGCTTATATTCTTTGCTCTTTAATGAGCAGGTTCTTATGGAACCCCAATTAAATATGTGGTGAGCTTATGGAATTTCTAGCAAATGTGGCTTTCCTTTTTGTTTAGATAAATTAATCTTCAAATTCTCAGCAAGAGGAAAGGGGGCAGCTCCCATCTAATCCCCAGGCCTTCCCTAAATGGCTTCAAGAATGTATTAAGTAAAATCCTTCATAAATGTGTAAATTGCTTTAAATAAAACCCTTCAATAATAATCTTGGATGCGAAGCCTGTTTTACTAATTTATAGCTAAGCAGCTGTTGTTTTGTTGGTATCTTCAGCTTCATTTACACAAGAAAATCTGAAAATGAATCATGCAGACAGAAGAGACCAGGTTGCACTCTATGGTAAAAGTTTTTGTATGTTTGTCTCATAGGACTTTGAAAAGTAAACACCAAAAAAGACCATTCATCAACCATCACACTGGAGAAAGTGTTGGCCAATGATATGTTCAGCTTATATTTCAACGAATTTTGTATTTCATGTGTCACTGCCAAGCTACAGCTGAGTGTGTATGATGAAAATACATGCTAGCAAAATACAAGCCAACTTCTCTCAGGCCCTGAAAAACCTATCAAGTCCCTCATTGGGCTGGAAGGAAGCACTGACTACTCAAGTCATCGACTCTAGCATACCTGTATTGTCACCATTCAGTTCTGTCCATTTAGCTGTGGTAAGAATCAGAAGCAGATAAAAAGTACCTAGTTGATAATATGCTCAGTGTCTTTTCCAACTTGTGATAATATACCTAAAGGTGCTTTATAAACTACAAATTGCAAGTCCTTTCTGTGGGTAGGGTATCATATATTTATGTAATGCAATCATCTTTAAGTTTTTGGTTGAGTGTCCTAACAGTAAAAAATAAAAATTAAAAAAATTAACATTTACCCTAATGTCTACATATGGGTTTATTCATTAATAAACTATACGTGTATAGTTTATTCATTATTATTAATTAATAAACTATACATGTATAGCTTATTAATGAATAAGCATCTATATTACTATATATGTTACTCACATACATATATATTAATATATATGTTTATTAATGAGATGAACATATATATACATATAAGATACACAAAAACGGAGATTGAAAAAGGATTTGAAAATGAAATAGGAATTCATTTTCTAGTATTTCCACTATTTTCTTCCTGCTCCCAGTGGATCATCTTAGGAGACCACTGCTTTAACGGAATTAGTTCATTTTGAAAAGTAGGGGTGATCATTATAATTAACATTTATATAGTGTATGTAAATACTGCTAAATATTACTAATTCCAGTGCTTTACATATATTAACTTGCTTGATCTTGGTATCAGCCTTAAACAACAGGTATAATTATCATCTCCACTTAACAGATGATGAAATTGAGGTACAGACTGATCACCTAACTTGTTCATGGCAAGTATCAGGGATAGGATTTAAACCTAGGCAGCCTAGAGCTAGACTCTAGCTCATCTAAAATCTGAATGCCTGGCAAGGTATGACCATTCTAACCAGGAAGTAATCAAGTAAGACAAGTATTCAAAGCAACAATTACAATATGGTAAGATACATGTCATTATGCAGGTGTTATGGAAGCTAATGCTTCTTTAGAACAAGGACTGAAGTAGTTTTGTATTTACATAGCAGTATTGAGCCCAGTGCCTGGTACCTAAAAAGTACATGGTAGGCACTTGTTGGATGGATAGTTGGATAAAAGAAAAAATGATTTTTAAAAATGGATGGACGAATGGATAGATTTATCCCAACTTACTGGATAGCCACTGGAATTTGAATGTCCTTTAAATAGGGATGAAAAGCTCTCCTGCCAATAAAAATATTCACAGACTTTCTTCTTAATGAGATAATGCTCTATTGCTAAACCAACATATAGAAAAAAAATTATCTGCTGATGTTATCCAAGGCTTTTCAAGGAGGAAATACTATCCCATTCATGAGCATTTAAAACCCTGGAGAAAACGAAAAAGGTGAAAAAGAAAGGAATGTTGTTTATGGAAATAATATGTCTCGTCAGGAATTCATGTTTTCTCTCATAAAAAGAATAAAACAAAAAGAGAATCTGCCTTATGATCTGGTGTCAACAGGAAACCTAGTTCATTACAAATGTAGCCTGGATATTTCCAGGAATAGAAAAAAAAAGGATGAGTGAATGAATGAATGAATAATAGACTTGCCTTTTCTGAATTGGAATCCAAGCTTTAATCCAGTCTTAATCCAGTGTATGTGGTAACAGTTGCATTAGCAATATGCTTTGTCACAACACGAACTACCCAGACTGCAAGACTGTTGGACATTTATCCTCAAACCAAGAGTCTATATTTTATTCATTTTGAGTACCACAAATCAGCACTGAGATATGGGAGCTAAACCTTGAAAAGTTTCCTCCTATATTTGAAGCTGGAAAAACTTCAAGGCACTTTGATTCAAGAACACATTCTATTCAAATGTGTGTATCTTGCTTGAGCCCAGGAGGTGGAGGTTGCAGTGAACAGAGATCACGCCACTGCACTCCAGCACTCCAGTCTGGGCAACAGAGCAAAACCCTGTCTCAAAAAAATAAATAAATAAAAAACAAAAGTGCATATCTTTCATACCAATTACTTCTGTACCTGGTATAGATTAAGATACAAAAGTCTCTGAATCAAAACAGTAACTGCAGAACTGCTTTCACAAATCAAATAATGTACTTTATGTAATGTGATGGGTTCCATTTAAATAATGTGTAATTTTATCTGTTTTCCATTGCTTTATATTCTTTCAAATGGAAAACAGTTCTATAGAAGTCAAATTCTGGACTTCCCTTGTTATAACTATATTTCTGCTGATTAGTGTTGTTCTTGGGAGCTTTCTTTTAGCAATCAGATACAATTACCGTTGTTCTATATCACTGATGACCAAACTTATTTCACTCTGAGAGCTGTGCCTGTCTTGTCTTTATTTTTCTCTCTTCAGGATAATATCCACTATAGTGTCCATAAATCTTTACTGAAGGGAATCACTATTAAACTACTTAGCAAAGTTAGTGTTCTTTAAAGATATTGTTCATTTTAATGAGTAGAGAGGAGAGCAGAGTTCTGCCACGTTAAGTGTAGTTAAGAGGACTCTCAACACAGCATTGACATCACCTAAGAGCATCTTAGAAGTGCCAGAATCTCAGGACTTTCAGACTGTGCATTTGAACCGACTGGGGATCTTAAAAAGCAGATTCTGATTCAGGAGATCTGTGGCCCAAGATTCTGCAATTTCATGAGCTCACAGATGATGTCTATATAGGTAGTCCTCAGGCCACCTCCTAAGTAGCAAGACTTAGGGAAAGAGCCCATGATAATACTGCACTTGCCAGGTACCTGACTAAAACAAAGAGATTTAATAAGATCAATAAGTAGTTGATAAATAAAGATTTACTTAGCACATAGTCTGTGACTAATCCTTTTCTGATTTAGGTATTTGACTTTAAATATACCATAAGATTTCTCTGCCTATGATCGTTTTCTATTTAATAAGCATAATACTTAAAATTGTTTTCTGATAATGTTTACATTCAACACTTGTATTCATTTTATGCATTCTATTTGTCATATTACTAAGACCAGATAACTGTTTTTTGAAATAATTAAAGAGATAGAACCAAATATATCAAGATATAATTTTCAAGTAAAAAAACTGGTGCTTTTCTTTAAATTAAATCTTGTTATGATTTAACTCTAGTTACATGTTGTAGGAACCAAAACCAAGTAAAGTTACAGCAGTCTCCAATTCTAACTTGTTAGTACAAACCTTGGAAAATCACCTAATTGATTTCCTCACCATGTTCCTCATCTATAAAATAGGCTTAAATGTAAGTTTCCTCAAGGCATTCATGTTAAGAGATACTAACAAAACATGTTGGTTCTTCAATATAAGCGGTTCTGAAAGTGTGGTCCTAGGACAAGCAGCATCAGCATCCCTGGGAATTTACCGGAGAAACAAATTCTCAGACCACACCCAAGCCCAAGACCTGCTGAATCAAAACTTGGGGTGGAGCCAATAAATCTATATTTTTAACAAGTCCTCAGGTGGTTGTGATGTATGTTCCAATGTTAGAACCACTGCACTCTCTGTTTAGCCCAGTAACAATAACTCTCAATCAGTGGACAAAGGGGTATACTATTCTGACTAGCGATCCATATGGAACAGTAAATTAGGTCTTATTAAATCAGGAATAATAAATTAGACCTTACCTCACAATATTACATGTTTAAATCTATGCTGGTTAAAAATATAAGTATAAATATGGCCAGGCGCAGTGGCTCATGCCTGTAACCCTAACACTTTAGGAGGCCAAGGCAAACGGATGGCTTGAGGCCAGGAGTTTGAGACCAGCCTGGCCAACATGGCAGAACCCCATCTTGACTAAAAATACAAAAATTGGCCAGGCATGATGGCAGGCACTTGTAATCCCAGCTACTCGGGAGGCTGAGGCACCAGAATCCTTTGAGCCTGGGAAGCAGAGGTTGCTGTGAGCTGAGATCATACCACTGCACCACAGCCTGGGTGATAGAGTGAGGCTCCACTTAAAACATTTGACTGCACTAAAATTTTCTAGGCAACATGAGACATCATACACAAAATTAAAAGACAAATCACATACTAAGAGAACATATATGCAATGTAAAGTTCTCAAAATCTAGTATCCTTAGCATAAATTTCTTAAAATCCTACAAATCAACTTGAAGACAACTATTTTTTTTAAACAGGCAAAGAGTAAGAACAGATAGTTCACATAAGAATGATATGTGAAAATATTCTGTTTTTCATTGGCAATCAGGGAAATGTAGATGAAAATAACATGAAGCAGTATTTCATACATAAACAATTGGAAGAAAAATTAAAGTCTAATGGAGAAGTATGTACAGAAATGTGCACCCCACTGTCAATTGTACCATTTGGCAATATCTAGTCAAATAAATTCACATTCCCTACAAACTAGCAATTCTACTTCTAGGAACGGAGCTAGAGTCCCTGTGGGCATCTTCATAGGAAAGCTATCTGAGGCTCTTCCCCAGTAGCAACTTTTGTTTTAGGGAAAAATTGGAAATTTTTGTTACCCAGCCTGGGTAACAAGAGTGAAACTCTGTCTCAAAAAAAAACCTCATTGATAATTCAATTGAACATTGAAAATTCAAGTGTTCATTGATACATTAACAGATAAATTAAGTACATTTACACAGTGAAACACTATAGAGTCTTAAAACATATGAGATTAGTACTGCTTGCATCGATATGATTAAATCTCAGAATCAATGTTTCAAGATAGATATATACAAATCATAAAGTAATATTTTGTAGTGGGAGCATAATATGTAGTGAGAACACAAAAAATGTGGACAAGAAGGATATACACCAACCTCAGGCTGGCGATAACCATTGGGTATCAGGGAAGAGAATAAGGAAGGGAGGCCTTCCTCTATGTGGGAAGCAGAAAAGTTCCTCTTCAAAGTTTTCTTTCTTGTTAAATAAGAAATTTGCTAGTAACTCTTTCTTAAGCCCTATCCTATGTAGCTGTTAAACATGCCATGCTTACAGGAATGTAGCATATTCTATGTCCTTGTATTTTAACCAAAATATCTGTGCTGGATGTGCTCACAGGCATGTCCCAGCTTGACATTGCTTACCTGTTTAAAAAAGTTTTAAGTTATTAGCCAATTGGGTTTTAGTTTAGATTGTAAGGTCTGTCTCCAATCAATGGAGATCAGGCACAGCAGTAAGGACAACACCAAATGCGTAAGGGATAAATATGTCTGCATTTCCTTTGTTTGTTGTACTCAGTGGCAAGATGGCTAGGGCGGGAAGTAAACTGAGATATCCTTTGTCTCAGTGCTAATTTTTCTTTGCAGCACCGAGCATCTGTTTCCAACAATCTATATCTATTTTATTTATTAAAAAAAAAATTGGAGCAAGAGTAGCAAAATATTATCACGTTAAAACTTGTTGAAAAAATAAAATGAAAATAAAACTCATTGATAAGTATCAGCCGGGCGCGGTGGCTCACGCCTGTAATCCCAGCACTTTGGGAGGCCGAGGCGGGTGGATCACGAGGTCAAGAGATCGAGACCATCCTGGTCAACATGGTGAAACCCCGTCTCTACTAAAACTACAAAAAATCAGCTGGGCATGGTGGCGCGTGCCTGTAATCCCAGCTACTCAGGAGGCTGAGGCAGGAGAATTGCCTGAACCCAGGAGGCGGAGGTTGCGGTGAGCCGAGATCGCGCCATTGCACTCCAGCCTGGGTAACAAGAGTGAAACTCTGTCTCAAAAAAAAACCTCATTGATAAGTATCGAACTCTCTACTACTCCCACCACTTTTTGTAACTTTATATAATTTTAAAATATTAAAAATAAAATGTTTCATTTATTTCTGTGTTTCTAAAATTTTGTTTCAAGTAGTCAGCTAAATTTACATTTCCTTAAGCACATATGAGAAAAGCTTTTTTTTTTTTTTTTTTTTTTTGCCAGAAACTTGCTCTGTCACCGAGGCTGGAGTGCAGGGACATGATCCCAACTCATGGCAACCTCAGCCTTCTAGGTTCAAGCGATTCTCCCGCCTCTCAACCTCCGAAGCTGCTGGGAGTACAGGTATGTGCCACCACACACAGCTAATTTTTGTATTTTTGGTAGAGATGGGGTTTCATCATGTTGGCCAAGCTGGTCTTGAACTCCTAACCTCAGATATCTGCCCACCTTGGCCTCCCAAAGTACTGGGATTATAGACTTGAGCCACTGCACCCAACCGAGAAAAGCATTCTTTAAAAACTAATAAAAAAATAGAAAACTTTATTTTTCTCAACTTTCATTATGATAGAGAATATCTATAAAATTATGAAGAAAATGAAAACAAAAAATGTACAAACAAAACCTTTTAGTTGATTATGGAGCAGGGTAAACACAAAAGAAAAGGATTTCCTGTATTTTTTTCTGGGGGGGTGAGGGGTGTAGAAATGGATTTAAAGGCTATAAAGGAACAAAAGAGGTCAGTAATTAACTCCCCCAAGAATCCATGTAGAAGGCACTTCTTGAATAAAGACAGAAGTGACTGTTCAGTTTTCAGACACATCGGGGCCTTAATTCCAATTGGTTTCTTTCTGGTAGAAGAACAACATGTCCACATGTATACTTCTCATAGTTCCCTTCAGCCGCTAAAACATTACCTCAATTTTAAATAATACCGGCAAAAATGAGATTCAATTTCTGTATTGGGACTTAGAGAATTTTCATGTGACTTTATACATATAGTGTGTGGCTTCTTGTAGCCAGACCCTTGGGAGGCCCTAAACATTGAAAAGATTATGGAGTCCTCTCACCCCAACGGTGGTAATTCAACATTTTATTATGATGCAAAATTTCCATGCATGCTAAAATCAATAGAGTTTCTTCCAACATTTTTTTGTGCAAAGTTCTGAACAAATCTGTCAAAGCTAACTTGTTTGTTTTTAGGGTGGGGGTGCCCCTGCTTTGCTGGTGCTCTGAACTTGTCATCATCCATTGGGTATCTTGCACTGGCTCAGCTATCATTTAGGGAGCTAAAGTTCTCTACAAAGCTACCCATAATTTTAAATCTACCAGGTGACTAGGGAAGACTACTAAAGGTTGTTAAGTTTTCTCACTGCTTTCAAGACTCAGATTCTAATCTGAAGCAGCAAACATCCAAGTAATTGTGTAAGACTACACAGCTGAAGATTACCACTGAAATTTTCATTCACATTCTTCCACTCTTTGTCACAAGACAAGAAGGAAAGACATCAGTGGAATTTGGGTTTTGTTTTGTTTTGTCTTGTTTTGTCTTGTTTTGTTTGAGACGGAATCTTGCTCTGTCACCCAGGCTAGAGTGCAGTGGCACACTCTCAATTCATTGCAACCTCCGCCTCCCAGGTTCAAGCGAGTCTCTTGCCTCAGCCTCCTGAGTAGATGTGACTATAGGCATGTGCCACCATGCCCAGCTAATTTTTGTATTTTTAGTAGAGATAGGGTTTTGCCATGTTGACCAGGCTGGTCTTGAACTCCTGACCTCAGGTGATCCACCCACCTCACCCTTCCAAAGTGCTGGGATTACAGGCATGAGCCACGGCACCTTGCCGACATCAGTGGAATTTGGAACTGCAACCTTCTGAATATACTACATGAACCCTTTTTGAAAAGAGACTATACAGCCTCAGGACTCTCTTTGTTGTGTTTCATAAAATGCAGTCACTAAAAGAAGGTTGCTGAAATACCTTTCCCAGCCAATGATACAGATCTCTTTGCAAATAAAGGTCATGTGAGAATATGAACATTTATGTTTCAGAAATAAGGTTAATTGTACCAGTGGGTATAGCTTTAAACCAATTAATTTTAAGTCCATGCAATCTTACCAAAGGGCTTTCTAGTTTTATGAACTTGTTTTAGCAAACTTGTTGCAGGCAGAAACTGTCTATGATATTCTATGCAATACCTGCTGTGGTTTGAATGTGTCCCCTCCAAAATTCAGGTGTTGCCAATGTAACAATATGAAGAAGTGGGGCCTTTATCATAATTTAAAATAAAAAAATAATATATGGTGAAAAGGGAACACTTTTACACTGCTCATGGGAATGTAAACTAGTACAACCGCTACAGAAAACAGTGTGAAGCTTCCTTAAAGAACTAAAAGTAGAACTACCATTTGATGCAGCTATCCCACTACTGGGTATCTACCCAGAGGAAAAGAAGTCATTATACCAAAAACATATTTGCACATGCATGCTTATAACAGCACAATTTGCAATTATAAAAATATGGAACCAGCCCAAATGCCCATTAGTTAATAAATGGATAAAGAAAATGTGGTGTGTATATATACATATGTGTGTATATATGTGTATATATACATCATGGAATACTACTCCTCCATAAAAAGGAAGGAAATAATGGCATTCACAGCAACCTGGATGGAATTGGAGACCATTATTCTAAGTGAAGTAACTCAGAAATGGAAAACCAAACATCCTATGTTCTCACTTAGAAGTGGGAGCTAAGCTATGGATACACAAAGGCATAAGAGTGATACAATGGGCCAGGCACAGTGGCTCACGTCTGTAATCCCAGCTCTTTGGGAGGCCAAGGCAGGCAGATCACTAAGTCAAGAGACTGAGACTCTCCTGGCCAACATGGTGAAACCTTGTCTCTAAAAAGAAAAAGAGTGATACAATGGACTTTGGGTACTCAGTGGAGAGGGTGGGAAAGGGCAAGGGATAAAAGACTGCACGTTGGGTACAGTGTACACTGCTCAGGTGATGGGTACACCAACTTCTCAGAAATCACCACTAAAGAATTTATCCATGTAACCAAACACCACCTGTTCCCCAAAAACCTATTTTTAAAAAGGGGTGGGGCCTTTAAGAGGTGATAGGTCCTCCCTCAAGAATGGGCTCAAGGGGCTTATAAAAGAGGCTTCACACAGCATTCAGCCCTCCTTCTGCATGGAAGGGTGTGGTAAGAAGGCCCTCACCAAATGCTGGCATCTTTATCTTGAACCTCCCAGTCTCCAGAACTGAAAAATACATTCCTATTCTTTATAAATTACCTAGTCTCAGGTATGCTACAACAACATACCTGAGACTAGGTAATTTATAAAGAATAGGAGTATATTTTTACATTAAGATAGAACCCAAGGAGGTGGTGAGAAAAATATTGGGTTGTTACATTGCGCATCATAACAAGTCACCTGTTTTCAAGTCGGGTAAAAACGTTTAAAAGTATATGAGTTGGCCAGGCATGGTGGCTCATACCTGTAATCCCAGCACTTTGGGAGGCCAAGGCGGTGGATCACCTGAGGTTGGGAGTTTGAGACCAGCCTGACCAACATGGAGAAACCTTGACTCAACTAAAAATACAAAATTAGCTGGGTGTGGTGGCACATGCCTGTAATCCCAGCTACTCGGGAGGCTGAGGCAGGAGAATCGCTTGAACTCAGGAGGCAGAAGTTGCAGTGTGAGCCGAGACTGTGCCATTGAACTCCAGCCTAGGCAACAAGAGTGAAACTCCGTCTTCAGGGGGAAAAAAAGTATATTAGTTAAAATTATATAATTCTAAAAGGTCAATATGCTGATTTTTAAGAAAAGAATCACATGATACTAATTGAGAAATACTCACTGAGGCCTTTTTTTAAAAAGTATTTTCTTTGAGACTCCAAGATGGTTTGGTAAATCCATAAACTGTCAATCAATCAATCAATTTATCAACCTATGTTACTCCTCATTGCATTAGTCCCCCCATATCTTTGAGGGGTGCATTTCAAGACCCCCCAATAAATGCCTGAGACCATGGATAATACCAAATAGTACCCTATGCAGTATATACTGTTTTTCCTATACATTCATACCTATGATAAATTTTAACTTATAAATCAGACACAGTTAGAGATTAACAACAGTAATAATAAAATAAAGCAATTATAAGAATATGTCAGCATTACTAAGTCTTGTGCTTTGGGGCCATTATGAAGTAAAATAAAGGTGACTTGAACACAAGAAGCACGGTAATGCTGAAATAGCCGATCTGATCAATGAGACAGCTACTAAGTGACTAACGGGCGGGCCTCTGCAGAGCGAAACGTCCCACATATCTCAAGCAGGATAGCCTGAGATTTCATCATGCTACTCAGAATGGCGTGCAAGTGAAAATTTATGAATGGATTCTGGTATTTTTCATTTAATATTTTTGTGCTGCAGTTTACTGTGAATAAAAAACAGAAATCGAAAGCACAGAAGAGAAGGAACTACTGTATATGAAAAGAATCATGACGGTTATAAAGGGGAATACCAAAAAGTGAAAGTTATAGGTTTTGCCCTTAGATTTGTAATTTGGTCAGGAAGAAATGCTTAAGTACCTTAAACATAAATTGTTTAAATTTATACATTTATAAACATAAATTGCAACATAGAAAAGCAACACAAAAACAGACAGAAGAAATGGATGACCAGCGGTCAAATCAGTAATATAAACACTAAGTAAACATAATGTGGCTGGGCACGGTGGCTCAGGCCTGTAATCCCTGCACTTTGGGAAGCTAAGGCAGGCAGATCTCTTGAGTTCAGAAGTTTGAGACCAGGCCAGGCAACATGACAAAATCCCATTTCTACAAAAAATACAAAAATTAGCTGGGCATGGTGGCATGTGCCTATAGTCCCAGCTACTTGGGAGGTTGAGTTGGGAGGATTGCTTGAGCCCAGGAGGTCGAGGCTGCAGTGAGCAGAGATTGTGCCTCTGCACTCCAGCCTGGGTGACAGAGTAAGACCCTGTCTCAAAAACAAAGAAACAAAAATAATAATGCTTTCAGGAAAGAAATCATTGCAGAACAAAATCGTGTGTGTGAAAGTTTCATTATTTAACTAAGAAACACTGAAAGAGCCAAACACAGCAGCCTCACAACACTCTGGCAAGAGCCTTCCCTTGCTCCAAGCCTCCCCTTGCGCCAAATTTGTAGGTCAAAACTATTGGTTATTTACATGTCTTTCAGATAGTGAACTAAGATCATCAAGTGAGGAATGATCTGGGTAAACAAGCTGTGCTTGAAAAACCGGAATGCAGAGAGTTCCTTGCAACACCTTCCTGAGAAGAGGAAATGGGAGGGAGAACAACAGAGATGAAAACCTGGAGCAGATTAAGGGGTGCATCAGAGGATCAGTTTCTGGGGAGACTTAACATATCTATCATTTGAAATATTGATAATAGGGTGTCATTGAATTCAATGTTTAAAGTTTATTTCCTCGCTTTTTAAATGCAGGTGTCAAGAGCTGAGCTTATCATGCTCCTCAGCTCACTGCACAGTCCTCAGACTGTGGAAGAGCCCTTGTTTCTCTGTGTATTCATTACTTCTTCCCTTTTATCCCCATGCGTCACTCACTTTTCCCCCTTCCCTCAGAGACAGCCTTTCGGCCATGTTTAATGTGTATGGTGACATTTACATGTGTTCTTACAAAATGCATATTATAGTTTTGCCTGTATTTTTGTAGTGGCTTCATCGAGATATCATTAACATGCTATCTAATTCACTCATTTAAAGTGTACAGTTCAGGCCAGGCATTCTCATGCCTGTAATCCCAGCACTATGGGATGCCAAGGTATGAGGATCACTTGAACCCAGGAGTTCAAGACCACCCTGGGCAAAAAAGCAAGCCACCATCTCTTAAAAAAAAAAAAAAAATAGCCAGCCATGGTGGTGGGTGCCTGTAGTCCCAGATATTCAAGAGGCTAAGGACGGAAGATCCTTTGACTCCAAAAGGTCAAGGTTGCAGTGAGCTATGATTGAGCCACTGCACTCCAGCTGGGTAACAGAGTGAGACTCTGTCTTCAAAATAAAATTAAATTAAAAAGTGTACAATTTAGTGGTTTTAGTCTGCTCCCAGAATTGCAAAACCATCACCACAATCAATTTTACAATATTTATATCATCACACACACAAAAAAAAAACCTATGCTCATTAAGGAGCCACAACCCATTCTTCCCTCTGCCTAAACTCTGGCAACCACTAATCTGCTTTCTGGCTGTATGGATTTGCTGATTCTGGACATTTCATATCAGTGGAATCATATATTATGTGGCCTTTTCTGTTGTCTTCTTTCACTTAGCAGGTTTTCAAGGTTAATCCATGTTATAGCATTTATTAGTACTTCATTCCTTTCTATGGCTGAACAGTATTTCATTGTATATATCTATCGTATTTTTCTTTATCTATTCATCAGTTAATGGACATCTGGGTTGTTCTACATTTGGACAATTATGAATAATGCTTCTATTAACATTCGTGTATGAGTTTTTGTTTTGACCTATGTTTTCAATTCTCATGGGTGTATACCTCAGAGTGGAATTTCTGGGCCATATGGTAACTCTACATTTAATAATCTGAGTAATTGTCAAACTGTTTTCCAAAGTGGCTAGATGATGTACACCAGCAATTTCTTTACAGTCTCACTGAGATGGACACTCACTATCTGTCCATTTTATTCTAGCCATCATAGTGGGCGTGGAATGGTATTGCATTGTGCTTTCGGTTTGTATTTGCCTGATAGGTAACAATGTTGGGCATCTTTTCTTGTGCTTGTTTCCACTTGTGTATCTTCTTTGGAAAAATGTCTATTTCAATCTTTTGCCCATTTATAAATTGAGTTTTTGTCTTTTTATTATTGAGTTGTAAGAATTCTTCATCTATTCTTGATAGAAGTCTTTTATTAGGATTGTCTTTTCGATCTCCAAATAGTGTCCTTCAAAACACAATTATTAAAATTTTGATGAAGTCTAATTTGTCTGTTTTATTGTTGCTTGTGGCTTTAGTGTCATACATAGGTTTATTTTTGGATTCCCAATTCTGTTGATCTATATGTCTGTTTTGATGCCAAATACCAACTCTCTTAATTACTGCTTTGAAAGATTGTAAGATTTGAAATCAGAAAGTACGAGTCTTCAACTTTTGTCCTCTTTTTCAAGATGGCTTGGGTGCATATATTTTTATTTCTAACATAATTCTCTTTTTGAGATGGAGTCTCGCCCTGTTGCCCAGGCTGGAGTGCAATGGTGCGATCTTGGCTCACTGCGACTTCTGCCTCCCGGGTTCAAGCAATTTTCCTGCCTCAGACTCCCAAGTAGCTGGGACTACAGGCGCATACCACCACACCCAGCGAATTTTTTTTATCTTTAGTAGAAACAGGAGATTCACTATGTTGACATATTTCATTTTTTAACCACGTGTCCTTTTTATAGTTGATACAAATCAAAGTCCCAGTAATAATTGTATATAGAAACTGCTTCTTCCTCTTTTTAGAGGTATTCTGCTCATTTTCTTTTTGGGATTGACGTAGACCCGAAGGCCCACTTGCTAGAACTGACTGAGGCAACCCTCTTGAACAAAGCCCTTTCTGTGATGGTGGCAGTTTTTCCTTCTTCCTCAAAGTCTGTTCTTAGACCGGGTCCCTTCTCTTGACATCGGTTTTGGTTTTTTTATTTTTATTTTTTTTAATCTTAGAATTTTGTTAAACCTCTTGAGATCTTTGGGACAATTGCTCTGTCTCTGATCAGTCCCTTTGAACTGCTCAAACTGAAACTCAGTGAATGCCTTAATAATAGACTTTTTTGGAATATATTAAAATTATATGTATATATGGGCAGGCATGGTGACTCATGACTGCAATCTCAGCACTTTGGGAGGCTGAGGCGGGCAAATCACTTGAGGCCAGGAGTTTGAGACCAGGAGGGGCAACACAGCAAAACCCCATCTTACTAAAAATACAAAAATTAGCCAGGCATGATGGTGCTTACCTGTAATCCCAGCTATGGGGAGGCTGAGGCACGAGAATTGCTTGAACCCAGGAGATGGAGGTTGCAGTGAGCTGAGATCACATCACTGTACTCCAGCCTGGGTGACAGAGAGAGACTCGGTCTCCAAAAAAAAAAAAAAAAAATACATGCACACAGAGACAAGAGCACAAATCATAATGATATTGCTATGTACATATATATTTAATTTATGCAAATAATATTGTGAGAGACAGAAACATATATATGTGTGCATATCTGTTTTTCACATAAGTTTATACATACAACTCCTTTCATAACTGGCAAAATGTAAATTTGATTTGGATCCCCCACAGACTGTATATTTTAATTACAAACAATCCCTTACCAGTTTTTTGGCACCAGGCTATCTCTGTTGACTATTTTTGCGTCTTGTGGAGCACAGGTTTCCTGGTGCCACCACAAGGGCTGTGCCACTAGCCCTGAGACTAGTGGCCAGCTATTGCCTGATGCCATTTGTGATTGTCAGCTCAAATTCTGAAATCATAGTAATGTGTAGTGAGTGGATTTACCCAGAATGAGAGATTTTGTTATTTTCTAAAATTTTAAACTGTCCAATATATATCTCAAGAAATTATATTTTAAAAAACAGTAAAAAAATAACTTTCCAAAAGGCTGAAAAAAGTGAGTAACATTTTGCTCACATAAAAATCATGGTGTTTGGAGAGGAGGCCTCTGCCTATTTTGAACAGAGTTACAATGTCCATGCAAGTCACCTCTATCTTGGCTGAATATGGGAGTGGCCAAGGCTCTTTAGGTAACAGTGACAGAAACCTACATGACATGACAAACAGCCCAAACAAGAGAGCATACTATTTATGCCCATAATAAATCATTGGCTTTATATCACTTATGAATGCCCTCTTAGTATTTTGGACATAAATTGAGGTATTCAGTTTTTATTAGTATAACATTGATATTTTTTACACGCTCACTAGATGAACACTGACCAAATTTTTAGATAATACCTGTTGGGAAAATGCTGAATTATTAGCATGCCTGAAAATCCCACACATTTCAATCCAAGATAACCTTATGCCAATTTTCCATCTCCCATCAGAGGAGTTGCAAAAGGGTCGGAAGAAGTTTGGTTGGAGGGCTGGTGTGAACAGAGGCCGAGATTTTCAGAAGGTGGCCACTGTCATGGAGAGCAGCTGTTCCAGGTTTATGGAAGGGCCAAGAAGAGCACATTCAAGGGGTTGTCTGATGTCAGGGCCATTGTGATTTGCAAACCACTCCGTAGGTTTCACCAGTGAACAAAAGAGGACATTTACAGATACAGATCACCTGGGAATTCTGAGCCTGCAAACGCACAGATGAAGTCACTAACTTACCTGACACTTTAGAACAGTGCAAAGCACCAGTCATTAATATTGGAAAGGAGATGTTATGATACAGGGGTAATCTTGATAAATACACATTCCCAAGAACAAACCTCCTGCTGTGTATAGAGGGGTTAGGAATAAACCCTGGGCTTCCAAGGAGTGAATTCATAACCACAGAGGAGCAGAACTTGTTGACGACATTTAGAAATTGAAAACATGAAAACAGCAATATAACAGCTAACACTTTAGGGGAAACAAAATTGTTTCAATGGATAAATAGTGCCCATAAACATGTAAATGCTGATTCCTTACACGACTCAAATTACAATTCATTCTACTGGGAGGATGGGGGCGTATCTTGAGGAGGGAGGAAGAAAAGGGGACTGGATCCTCTTCTACTCTAGTGAGAAGACAACGGAGAATGTCTGGAATGAAATAATAAGTGGTGACACAGTACATTAATACATATGTAAAGATAAACATAAAAATAAGCAGCCAAAGGAGAGGAGATGACAGCAGTTATCTCTTTAGTAGGGTGTGGGGCGGGAATGTGGGAAGGGAAGCAGAAGACCACTACTTTTTATAACAAAACTTACAGAACTATTTGAGGTCTTAAACCACTTATACTGATAAAGCTTTTTAAAAGGAGGAGGCGGAAGAACAAGGGGAGAAGGGAGAGAAATTGAGACAATAAACGAGTAAACTGTCTCAATAATCCAGGAACAACTAAACTCTGGTAAAAGGATGGAAATGGGGAAAATAGAATTGAAAGGAGTTTCTTAGGAAACATGGAAAAGATTTAGTGCTTGAATGTGGAGAATACTGAGATACTGACACTGAGATGGTTGAAGCCTCAAGCCAGTGTCCTGGGAGTATAGGACATGCTTAGAGAAAAATAAACTAATATATTGCACGCATTGTCGATCTCATGCAATTAGTGCAGTATATACTACATTGTTTTCTAATTGTGTAGCTGTAGAATTTAGCACTCTATTTGCACAGGGCTATCAGTTTCATGAATTGCATCATAAACATGATCATTACGTAGTGTCCACAATTGGCGAATAGCACAGCATTCCACAATGGACAGTGTAGCTCAGAGGGAGAATGTGAATGGGATTAGAAAAGAGGGAAGGCATTATGAATGAAAATGGTTGGGAAATAATTCCAAAGGAAAGAGAAGATGAGCAGGCAATGGGTCTGTTTGTTATAACAGTCGATTTATCAAACAATCAATTTGCCAAATGACAAATTTGCTAAAATTTGTCAGAAAATTCATTTGCAGCTATGTCACCCCAAGAGACATCCACATAACCAGGAGCAGAAAGGGACACAGGTATCTGAACTGTGAGACTGGTAGCCCAAATTGATAGATATTTGACAAGTTTAACAAATCTCTAGCTACAGTGCTACAGTACAGCTTTAAGGAAACTAAAATGTGGGCAGAGTCTCCAGTTAATGTGATAAATTGATGCCTCAGCAAATCAGTTTTTGGAATCGATTTTTGGCGAACTGGCTGGTGGCAAACTCATTGCCAATGAATTGATTTTTGCTGTGTGGGCCTGCTTCAGCATCTAGAATTGAAATGTGTAAATATTGATTCCATTCTGCAGCCCCAACCCAATGATCTTGAATCCTTTTTTACTGCAACCTGCAGTAAGGAATACACTTTACACCATCACAACACACACATGCACACGCACACACACGAAACAAAAGACTCACATTGTCCTTACTCAGACATCGGACAATCCACTCTGATTTATTTTCTATCGTATTTCTTTTCTTAAAAAAAAAAAAAAAAGCTGGCCTAAACCTGAAGTTTAGAAAACCTTATAACAGCAAACCTGTTTAACCTTGATTATATAGTGCAAGGCCAATATTCCTATAGAACCAAACAAATATGTTTAACATATTTGGAGAAAATAATGATTGTAATTCCAGCTTCGTGTTGTGATACAATCCTCCACTGCAATGGGCTATGCTGCTCTAAATCTGCTGTGGGACTGTGGGGAGATCTTGCAGCTCCAGATCCCTGGTATGTCTGTCATGGCCCGACGGGGGGCTGGTTAAGGAGCCAGAAGGGACATAACTTGATCCTAAGATACTCACTAATTGTCCCTTCCTTTTCTACCAAATCTGCCTGTTTCTCTCTCCATGGCTAGAACTTGCCATCTGCCACCTTTAGGAGCTGCTCTTTTCCTTATCGGACTAATAAACCAAACACCATCTTAAGCGCCTCACTTCCTTTCCTGTCCTGAAATCAAGTCACCAATCCTTTGAGGTTTCTTAAATTTTTTGCTGTATTTGCATTATCCTCTCCCCTCCTCCCCACTCCGGGACCCTGGAGGAAAATACAGAATTGCACATGAGTTCTGGTGGTGGGTTTTCAAGTGCTATAAAGTTGATTCATCATCATTTCAAAAAAAAGCCAGACTTGGGCTATACTGACTTGGCTTTTGGGTCATCTAGCTAAAAACCACTATTTTATGATGTAATTTCTAATTCAGTGACAAGTTAAGTGTCAAAGGGGAAAATTATTTTAAAGAACCATATGCCAAGTGCTATTGTATATCTCTTCATTTCACCATGCGTTTAAACAAATTAGATACTGATTATTCTTCAAGTATAAAATGCTGAAGGCCTATTCTGTCCTTTTGAGCTCAATTAAATTTTTAATTACTCAGTAAAAGGAGGCACATGGGAAAGGAGAGGTGCCATTTCACCAAGGACTTTTTCCAAAATTAAGAGTTGAAGAACAATGAGATTTTCATCTGCTACTGTTCACTAATGATGAAACAATGCTTTTTTATGAGCTCATTTTGTTCTCATATTTTTTCAGGTTTGACCATCTCCGTTTGTCTATCTCCAATGGACTTGTATCAGCCCTACTGAAAACTAATAGCAAAGATTAGCATCAAAACCAAAGAATAAGTAAAACCCTTGCCTGTTTTCAGGTATTCACAATTTCTGGGATTATATCCTTTGCAGCTGGAGCTTTCCATATTGGAGTCAGCCCAAAATTTAATTTAGGGAGAAAGTTTGATTAACATTCCTTCAGTTACGAGTCCTTTATAAAGCAAAGTGTTTTCTTGGCACCTTTGTTAGATTTTTTTTCCTTCCTTATCCATGCAAGTATTTTTAGAAGAGGGAGGAGGAAAGGATGGAGCCAAACTTTGAAACAGACTTACTAAGAAGGTGAATGTAAAGAACTTAGTTTGCAAAGCTGAGAAAATATCAAAGTGAAAGTAGTATATCATTATTTGAGTACCCTGAATATCTACTATGCAAGTCGGATAATTTTAGTGAAATAGGTAAAAATCTGTGCTAAAACTCCAGTACCCTGTTAAAACATAATGCTAATGAGAAGAGATGGCAGTTATGGACCCTGTTTGTGTTATGCAGCATCATTCAAAGAAATTCACTTTTGCCACCAACTAACCTTTTAACCCTAGCAAACTGCTGGGAAATGTTGTGCTACTGCTTGAAATAGGACTGGTTGGGGACGGTGAGTGATTATTACACTATCGCTATGCAGAAGCCCTTCAATTGCATGGTACCTGATAGGCACTTGATAAATATTTATTGACTGATTAAGCGATGCCTGACTGTAGTACAAAGAATATATTTATTCCTCCTGGAAGCAGCAGTGTGTAGTGGAAAAAATACTGAATTTAGAGTTAGAAGCCAATCCTACCAATTTGCCAGCTAACTGATTTGGGAAAATACTTTTAAAATCTAAGGTTCTATTTTCAAGTCTGTAAAATGGGAAGAATTATGTCTACCTTGAAGAAGGGTTGTGGGAGAATTAAATGGGGTGACAGTATGCAAAATGCCTGACACACAGGGGTTTCAGCAAATGCTAGCTGAATTGAATTCTAGATTGCTTATTCTCTGGAAGGGGCTCGTCTCTAATTTTAGTCTTTCCACCAATAAGTTTGATACGTTTAGTTTGTTCTCTGGATTATTGAGTAGTCCTCCTCCCTTCAAAAATCAACTCATTTTGGGCAAAGTACAGAAGCAAGTAAGAATAAAAGGAATATTAAATATTGCAATGGAAATAAAAACAATTAAAATCTTTGTGATATGAATAAGCTCACAGAGCAGTCCAGGCTCTTTGGTGTACATTGTTAATGAAGGCAGTAAATCCAATAATGTTAATAACTTCCCTATGTAAGGGCAATTGCCGATTTTCACAGAGAACCCAACCCATTGTAATTTTATGTCATCCTCTTATTAAGAATGGCCTCTTGACAGTTACGTAAGCTCATAGTATCATCCTTGATTAAATTAATATGAGAAGTATGAAAAGTGCTGAGATACTTCCTTTCAAATAAGATGAAAACAGCATCCAAGGAATAAGGAAGAAATACAAGCAAAGTGGCCAAAAATCAGCTGAGTTAGCAGAGGCCACTCTATACAGATGCTCAGTATCTCAGGAGACTGACAGCTCCCCTGCATGTGATAGGCCAGCCAGTTTGGGAGCTGCCCCTTCCTTCTGCCAGACCAGATGATGATTAGCAACTGACATATGAATAGGAATAGCTGGGCCTGGGCCTGAAACTGCAGGGAGGGGCATTGGTCCCAGCCAACAAGCCTGCAAAGCAGTTGGAGAATAGAAAAATGCAAATGTCCGGAGTCTCCCAAGCCATCAATTCAGAATCTAAGTACCAGTATATAGTCAGCTGTTTCAGGAAGATAAAGAATTACTTTGAGAAGCCATTTAAAAATCAGCCTAGCATTGTTCTTATATTTCAGAAGATTTTTTATTTCCAAAAACATTCCTATAGAATATCACCCCTGAACATTTTAATATTTGAAAAAATTTTAAAAACCTAAATCTTCCTGGAATTAGGTTCTACTCAATTTGTCAATATCCTACTGCTAAAGGAGAAGGTGAATCATTAAGACGAAATTTTGGGAACCTCTGAGATATCAAAAGTGATTTAAAATAACATGAACAATTATACTTCCGTGGTCTTACTTTACCTAATCAATGGTTTCTTCCCTTTAAATGAGTTAGCATACCAATGGTTTCACATATACTAATGAGCTAACAACAATACTCATGTATTTTATACTAATCTGTTTAGAAATAAAGAAGGTAGCCAGTGATTTCACCAGCATTTGAAGCACTCCACAAAGAAAAATCATTCTTAGTTTATTTTGCCTCTCTCAGACCAGGATGGGATATGACTTGCTCTGTAGTCCACAAAACAGAGGGAAGAGCTTCTGTCTCAGCTTCCACAGATTACCATGTTCTACTACAGTTGGCCTAGCAGATTCTCTGCCCACTAAATCATCTGAAGCAACAGATGGGTCCCACAATTGCCAATAAATATTTGTGAAGGGGGAGGCTCTCTGCAGAGATTTCCTGTGTTTTAGAGCTTTTGCTACAATGACACTTTTCATTTTTCATCTTAGAAATTATTCTTCTTTGTAATTTGAGATGGAAGTCAATGATGAGAATCACCAGGATGTGCAGAGCAGTACTAAACTAAGTCTAAACACCAAGATTCTCTTATCTCATGAGTTGTTTTCAGTTTGTTTTTTTAGCTGAGCACCTCACATCCTGGTCTACCTTTTACTTCTTCTCTGGCTACAGCTCTCTATGGCCCCACAGCATCTCACTCCAGCCCCACCCTGTTACCTCTCACTTCTGCCCCAGGCGAGGGTGCTGGTGGCAAGCCAATTACCTTCTGCACAGGCACAAAACTTGAAATGTGGAAGGGTAACACCTCCTGGCACAGCACTTGTCCAGTGAAGACATGAGTTGGTGGGTAAATGCTACTCTACCCTCTCCCACATCTCTGTGTGGAAGGTGTAATGCAAGGCACCTTCCACACAGCTCCCCAGAAGGGCCCAAAGGGACCGAGCCCCAACCATCCACGACGGTGGAAATCAACTGGATAAGGCCCCCCAGGCCTGGCTTTCCGCCTCCCTCACTCCTGTTTCCCCATCTCAGAATCTGCTTTCAAAGGGCACAGATTGAACTCCTACCAATGATGACTGTTTCTTTTTGTCCTCAGCAATACCAGACATTATCCACTTTTTAAAATGTTTTCAGTCTGTCAGGAAATAAATCTCACTGTTTCAATTTGCACGTGTGATTATTAGTAAGTTGGAGATATCCCATTTTTAAAAATCACAAGTAAACCACAATAAAAAATCAGTAATTTCTCTTAAAATTAAAACAAAACAAAACAAAAATTAAAACCAGCACTTCGTCGCCTCTTCAACCCTCCCTACCCAGATGAAGGTATTACTTTCTGATTTTCACACCACAAATATGACGGCAAGGAAACAACATACCAGAAGCCTTTTCCTACTACTTTATAGCTCTTGAAATGGTAAGACAGAACCAGGAAATGATGGATATTATTTGAATTGGGGCCTTTGTCTATATGTGACAGACTTTCATAAATGGATAGAGCTGGACTAGGTGCTAAATATCACCAAGAGGAGTATCCTGACTTAGAAAATGGAGACACTGACTCTAGCTCCAAGATGGCCAAATAGGAACAGCTCTGGAGTGCAGTTCCCAGTGAGAACAATGCAGAGGGTGAGTGAATACCACATTTGCAAGTGAGTTATTACTGCCCACAGACCAGGAGATTCCTGGGCTGAAAAGCACTATGAGTTTCCAGCATGGCTGTTTCAGTGGTGCAGTGGGTCTCCATGCAAAAACTCACACAAATCAGGGCAGCCGTTTCAACTGGTGCCTGGAATGCCTGGAAGACAGAACATCCCATTCAACTGAAAAAAAGGGGGCTAAAACAGGGATCCAGGTGATCTGGCTCAGCAGGTCCCACCCCCCAAAGACCAGTAATCTGAACCTCTCTGGATTGAGAGTTTCACGGCAAGTGCAGCTGGACCCAGGATGGGCCAGCTCTGTTGGGGGAAGGGCATCAGCCATTACCAAGGCAGTCCACCATTACTAAGGCAGTGTGCCATTAACAAGGCAGTCCACCATTACAGAGTCAGATCATTACTGAGGCAGTTCTAACTATACCTCTATAAACAAAACCACAAGGAGGTTCACACAGCAGCTGGGCAGAGCACACGGCAGCTCAGCAATGCCTCTGCTGGCAGACCGTGACTAGGCTACCTCCTTGCTGGGCAGGGCAGCTCTGAAAAAAGGCAGCAGCATGTCAGGAACTTATAAATAAAGCTCCACCTTCCCAGGACAGAGCAGCTGGGAAAAAAGGCAGTTATGAGTTCCACTGCAGCTGACTTAAACATACCTGCCCAGCAGCTCTGAACAGAAGAACGGAGCTCACAGCTCAGCATTTGAGCTCTTATAAGGGACAGACTGTCTCCTCAAGCAGCTCCCTGACCCCCGTATATCCAAAGAGTCACCTCATAAAGGAGAGCTCAGGCTGACATCTGGCAGGTATCCTTCTGGGACAAAGATAAGAGAAGAAGAAACTGGCAGCAACGCTTACTGTTCTGCAGCCACTGCAGGTGATCCCCAGGCAAGCAGGATCTGGAGTGGACCTCCAGCAGCCCTACAGCAGAGGGGCCTGAGTGTTAAAAGTAAAACTAAAAAGCAGAAAGAAATAACTTCATCTTCAACAAAAAGGACATCCACTCAGAGACCCCATCCGAAATCACCAACTACAAAGACAACAGGTAGATAAATCCACAAAGATGGGAAGAAAGCAGTGCAAAAAGGATGAAAACACCCAAAACCAGAACACCTCTCCTCCTCCAAGGGATCACAACTCCTCACCAGCAAAGGAACAAAGCTGGATGGAGAATGAGTCTGATGAATTGACAGAAACAGGCTTCAGAAGGTGGATAACAACAAACTTCTCTGAGCTAAAAGAACATGTTCTAACCCAATTCAAAGAAACTAAGAACCTTGAAAAAAGGTTTCGTGAAATGCTAACGAGAATAAACAGCTCAGAGAAGAATATAAATGACTTAATGGAGCTGAAAAACACAACACAAGAACTTTGCAAAGCATACACAAGTTTCAATAGCCAAATTGACCAAGCAGAAGAAAGGATATCAGAGATTGAAGCTCAACTCAATGAAACAAAATGAGAAGGCAAGATTAGAGAAAAAAGTGTGAAAAGAAATGAACAAACCCTCCAAGAAATATGGGATTATGTGAAAAGACCCAATCTACATTTGATAGGTGTACCTGAATGTGATGGAGAGAATGAATCCAAGCTGGAAAACACTCTTCAGGACATTAGCCAGGAAAACTTCCCCTACCTAGCAAGGCAGGCCACTATTCAAGTCAAGGAAATACAGAGAACACCACAAAGATATTCCTCAGGAAGAGCAACCTCAAGGCACATAATCATCAGATTGACCAGAGTTGCAATGAAGGAAAAAATGTTAAGGGCAGCCAGAGAGAAAGGTCAGATTACCTACAAAGGGGAGCCCATCAGACTCATAGCAGATCTCTCAGCAGAAACCCTACAAGCAAGAAGAGAGTGGGGGCCAATATTCAGCATCCTTAAAGAAAAGAACTTTCAACCTAGAATTTCATATCCAGCCAAACTAAGCTTCATAAGTGAAGGAGAAATAAAATCCTTTATGAACAAGCAATTGCTGAGAGATTCTGTCACCACCAGGCCTGCCTTACAAGAGCTCCTGAAAGAAGCACTAAACATAGAAAGAAACAAGCAGTACCATACACTCCAAAAACGTATCAAATGGTAAAAAGCATTGACACAATGAAGAAGCTGTGTCAACTAATGAGCAAAACAACCAGCTAGCATCAAAATTGCAGGATCAAATTCACACATAACAATTTTAATCTTAAACGTAAATGGGCTAAATGCCCCAATCAGAAGACACAGACTGGCAAATTGGATAAAAAGTCAAAACCCATCACTGTGCTGTATCCAGGAAACCCATCTCACATGCGAGGACACACATAGGCTCAAAACAAAGGGATGCAGGAAGATTTACCAAGCAAATTGAGAGCAAAAAAAAAGCAGGAGTTGCAATCCTGGTCTCTAATAAAATAGACTTTAAACCAACGAAGATCAAAGGAGACAAAGAAGGACATTACATAATGGTAAAAGGATCAATGCAACAAGAAGAGCTAATGATCCTAAATATATACGCACACAATACAGGAGCACCCAGATACATAAAGCAAGTACTTAATGACTTACAAAGAGACTTAAACTCCCACATAATAATAGTGGGAGATCTTAACACTCCACTGTCAATATTAGATCAATGAGACAGAAAATTAATAAGGATATCCAGGACTTTAACACATATCTGGACAAAACAAACCTAATAGACATATACAGAACTCTCCGCCTCAAATCCACAGAATATACATTCTTCTCAGCACCACATCACACCTACTCTAAAATTGACCTCATAATTTGAAGTAAATCATTCCTCAGCAAATGCAAAAGAATGGAAATCCTAACAGTCTCTCAGACCACAGTGCAATCAAATTAGAACTCAGGGTTAAAAAACTAACTCAGAACCGGACAACTTCATGGAACCTGAACAACTGGCTCTTGAATGTTGACTGGATAAACGATGACATGAAGGCAGAAATAAAGATGTTCTTCGAAACCAATGAGAATGAAGACACAACATACCAGAATCTCTGAGACACATTTAATGCAGTGTCGAGAAAAACATTTATAGCAATAAATGCCCACATGAGAAGCAAGGAAAGATCTAAAATCAACGCCCTATCAACAAAATTGAAAGAACTAGAGGAGCAAAATCAAAAAAACTCAAAAGCCAGCAGAAGACAAGAAATGACTAAGATCAGAGCAGAAATGAAGGAGATAGAGACACAAAAAAACCTTCAAAAACTCAATAAATCCAGGAGCTGGTTTTTTGAAAAAATTGTTCATTTTGGACAGACCACCAGCCGGATTAATAAAAAAGAAAAGGGAGAAGAATCAAAAAGCAATAAAAAAAGATAAAGGGGTATCACCACTGATTCCACAGAAATACAAACTACCATCAGAGATTACTACAAACAAATCTATGCACACAAACCAGTAAACCTGGAAGAAACTGATAAATTCCTGGACACTTGCACCCTCCCAAGCCTAAACCAGGAGGAAGTTGAAACCCATAATAGACTAACAACAAGGGCTAAGGTTGAGGCAGCAATTAATAGCCTACCAACCAAAAAAAGCCCAGGTCCAGTTGGGTTCACAGCCCATTTCTACCAGACATACAAAGAGGAGCTGGTATCACTCCTGAAACTATTCAAACAATCCAAAAAGAGGGAATCCTTCACAAATCATTTTATGACACCAACACCATCCTGATACCAAAACCCGGCAAAGACTCAACAAAAAATGAAAACTTCAGGCCGATATCCATGATGAACAGAGACGCAAAAATCTTCAATAAAATACTGGCAAACTGATTGCAACAGCATATCAAAAAGCTTATCTATCATGATCAAGTAGGCTTCATCCTGGGGATGCAAGGCTGGTTCAACATATGTAAGTCTATAAACATAATCCACCACATAAACAGAACCAAAGACAAAAACCACATGATTATCTCAACAGATGCAGAGAGGGCCTTTGACAAAATTCAACAGCCCTTTATGCTAAAAACTCTGAATAAACTAGGTATCGACAGAACATATCTCAAACTAATAAAAGCTATTTATGACAAACTCACAGCCAATATCATACTGAATAGGCAAAAACTGGAAGCATTCCCTTTGAAATCTGGCACTAGACAAGGATGCCCTCTCTCACCACTCCTATTCAATTTAGTATTGGAAGTTCTAGCCAGATCAATGAGGCAAGAAAAAGAAATAAAGTGTATTCAATTAGGAAAGGAGGAAGTCAAACTGTCTCTATTTGCAGACGACATGATTGTATATCTAGAAGACCCCATCGTCTCAGCCCAAAATCTCCTGAAACTGAGAAGCAACTTCAGCAAAGTCTCAGGATACCAAATCAATGTACAGAAATCACAAGCATTCCTATACACCAATAACAGATGTAGAACCAAATCAGGAACAAACTGCCATTCACAACTGCTACCAAGATAATGAAATACCTAGGAACACAACTAACAAAGGATGTAAAGGACCTCTTCAAGGAGAACTACAAACCACTGCTCAAGGAAATAAGAGAGGACACAAACAGATGGAAAAACATTCCATGCTTATGGTTAGGAAGAATCAATATTGTGAAAATGGCCATACTGCCCAAAGTAATTTATAGATTCAATGCTATTCCCATGAAGCTACCTATGACCCTCTTCACAGAACTGGAAAAAAACACCTTTAACTTCATGTGGAACCAAAAGAGAGCCTGCATAGCCAAGTCAATTCTAAGCAAATAGAACAAAGCTGGAGGCATCACGCTACCTGACTTCAAACTATACTACAAGTCTACAGTAATCAAAACAGCATGGTACTGGTACCAAAACAGAGATACAGACCAATGGAATGGAACAGAGGTCTTGGAGGCAATGCCACACATCTACAACCATCTAATCTTTGACAAACCTGACAAAAACAAGCAATGGGGAAAGGATTCCCTGTTTAATAAATGGTGTTGGGAAAACTGGCTAGCCATGTGTAGTAAACAGAAACTAGACCCCTTTCTGACACCTTAAACTAAAATTAATTCCAGATGGATTAAAGACTTAAACATAAGGCCTAACACCATGAAAACCTAGGCAAAACCATCCAGGACACAGGCGTAGGCAAGGACTTCATGACCAAAACACCAAAAGCATTGGCAACAAAAGCCAAAATAGACAAATGGGATCTAATTAAACTCCAGTGCTTCTGCACAGCAAAAGAAACAGTCATTATAATGAACTGGCAACCAGCAGAATGGGAAAAAATTTTTGTAATCTACCCATCTGACAAAGGGCTAATATCCAGAATCTACAAAGAACTAAAACAGATGTACAAGAAAAACAAACAAACCCATTCAAAAGTGGGCAAAGGACATGAACAGACACTTTTCAAAAGAAGACATTTATGCGGCCAACAAACATATAACAAAGTGCTCATCATCATTGGTCATTAGAGAAATGCAAATCAAAACCACATTGAGATACCATCTCATGCCAGTTAGAATGGCGATTATTTAAAAATCTGGAAACAACAGATGCTGGAGAGGGTGTGGAGAAATAGGAACACTTTTACATTGTTGGTGGGAGTGTAAATTAGTTCAACCATTGTGGAAGACAGTGTGGTGATTCCTCAAGGACCTAGAAACAGAAATTCCATTTGACCCAACAATCCCATTACTGGGTATATATCCAAAGGATTATAAATCATTCTATTATAAAGACACATGCACATATACATTCATTGCAGCACTGTTCACAATGGCAAGTACCTGGAACCAACCCAAATGCCCATCAATGATAGACTGAACAAGGTAAATGTGACACATATACACCATGGAATACTATGCAGCCATAAAAAATGATGAGTTTGTGTCCTTTGCAGGGACATGGATGAATCTAGAAACCATCATTCTCAGCAAACTGACACAAGAACAGAAAATCAAACACTGCATGTTCTCACTCATAGGCGGGTGTTGAACAATGAGAATACACGGACACAGGGAGGGGAGCATCAAACACTGGGGTCTGTTGGGGGCAAATAGGGGAGGGACAGCAGGGGGTAGTGAGGTAGGGAGGTTGGGGAGGGTAACAGGGGGAGAAATGCCAGATATAGGTGACGGGGGGTTGGAGGCAGCAAACCACATTGCCTTGTCTGCACCTATGCAACAATGCTGCATGTTTTGCACATGTATCCCAGAACCTAAAGTGCAATTTTATTTATATATATATATATATTTTTTTTTTTTTAAAGAAAGAAAGAAAATGGAGACACTAAGGCCCAGTGTAATGAGAAGTAATGGAGAGACTAGCCACCTGTGACACAGACAGGGGTAGCCCTGGCCTGGAACTGGTGACTCTTACTTTGGTAGTTTTCCTGCTAAATCATGCTGCCCTTTCTTCAGAAACTGATAATTTGGCTTTCCCAAAACATCCTCCTTCATGGTGTCTTATAAACGACATTTACTATTGAAATAAGAAATGTTGTAATTTCACTATAAAGGCATTACAAAGAACTATTTTTAAAAAAAAAATTCAGAGACATGATATCTTTGTAGGAAACATTAAAATGGTGAGCTCCAGAGAGAGCTTTCTGAAGTGCCCCAGACTGCAATTTATTACTGGAATACTGGGATCCTAGTTCAAAAGTGACATAACATATGTGGTCGGCATGAGTGTCTAAACTACATAAAACAAAACTGACAGTTGCTAATGCAAAATCAAGACCAATAAATAGGCTGGGTGCAGTGGCTCATGCCTGTAATCCCAGCACTTTGGGAGGCTGAGGCGGCAGATCACTTGAGATCGGGAGTTCAAGGCCAGCTTGGCCAACATGGTAAAACCCCATCTCTACTAAAAATACAAAAATTAGCTGGGTGTGGTGGCGCATGCTTGTAATCCCAACTACATGGGAGGCTGAGGCATGAGAATAGCTTGAACTCAGGAGGCAGAGACTGCAGTGAGCCAAAATCCTCCCACTGCATTCCAGCTTGTGTGACACAGTGAGACTCTGTCTCAAAACAAACAGACCAAAAAAACCAATTAATAAAAGTGTCAGAGATCTTAAAGTTTTTAGAAGCCTGTACCCACCAGCATAAGGGAGCCTGGAGATCTAGCTCTCACAAGACTACATTCCAGAGTTAACTTCATCTCTTTGAATATGTTAGAGATTTACCTTAAGTTTTTACATGTATAGTTTTGATGTATTATAATAAAACTATTTAAAATAATGAAAGTTAAAAGTCATTAAAGGTGATTCGTATATTTAGAACAAGTGACTTTTAAATGCATAATTTAAATCCTTTTATGGTTAGTTAACCTATAATAACTCTGTTGAGTTTGTTTCAGCCATATATTATTTCAGCTAGGGAAGAGCTAACATTTGCAAGGAACCTACTAAATTCTTTATTATTGTTGTTGTTATACATTAAGTTCTGGGGTTCCTGTGCAGAATGCGCAGGTTTGTTACATAGGTATACACATGCCACGAAGGTTTGCTGCATCCATCCCCCCATCATCTACATTAGGTATTTCTCCTAATGCTATCCCACCCCTATCCCCCTACCCCCTGCTATCCTTCCCCTAGCCCCATACTCCTCCCTGTGTCCATGTGTTCTCATCACTCAACATCCACTTATGAGTGAGAACATGCGGTGTTTGGTTTTCTGTTCTTGTGTCAGTTTACTAAGAATGATGGTTTCCAGCTTTATCCACGTCCCTGCAAAGGACATGAAATCACCCTTTTTTTGGCTGCATAGTATTCCAAGGTGTCTATGTGTGGCATTTTCTTTATCCAGTCTATCATTCATGGGCATTTGGGTTGGTTCCCAGTCTTTGCTATTGTGAACAGTGCTGCAATAAACATACGTGTGTATGTGTCTTTGTGACAGAATGACTTATAATCCTTTGGGTGTATACCCAGTAATGGGATTGCTGGGTCAAATGGTATTTCCAGTTCTAGATCCCTGAGGAATCACCACACTGTCTTCCACAATGGTTGAACTAATTTACACTCCCCCCAACAGTGTCAAAGCATTCCAATTTCTCTACATCCTCTCCAGCATCTGTTGTCTCCTGATTTTTTAATAATCACCATTCTAACTGGCTTGAGATGGTATCTCAATGTGGTTTTGATTTGCATTTCTCTAATGACCAGTGATGATGAGCTTTTTTTCATATATTTGTTGGCTACATAAATGTCTTCTTTTGAGAAGTATCTGGAACCTACTAAATTCTATGCATTTTAGATAATTTCAACTTTATTTATTGCTATCCCCTGCCCTACTTTGAGTTCCTCCAAAAGAGGACCTTCAGATGGGATTCCAATTCAATTAGTTGATTCAGGAGGAGAAGGAAACTCTACAAGGGAGTGGAAAAGTGAGTTGGAAAAGCCGCCCAATAAAGGTGTTTTTCCAAACTGCCTAGTACTGTGGGCGATTAGAGCTTAACCCTTCTGGAAAATAAAATCCAGAAATCATTGTAGAATATACCCAAGTTATCCTACCCAGAGGGCAAGAGAGTTAGTATGTTGGTCAGTGTTTAGCAGCCAGCTCTGGGAGAATGGGAGAGCTTTGATTTGTAGCATTTGCCAATTTCTGTGGTGTAAATGCTCCCATTGTGGCCAATTTGAAGCTACAGTGTACCAATGTGATATCACCGAACTTAGAGTTGAGAAGAGGTACACACTCTAGGCTCTCAAGTTGATGCAAGCCACCTCCAGCACGCCATCTGCAACTCGTGTCATTGGCTAAGGACTGCTTAGGATCAGGAGCAGAGCCACTTCCAGGCAGCTATATACTCAGCAAATTGAGCTTCACAGGCCATACAGATACAAGTGCTGCCATAGAAATCTGGCTTACGTGCACCAAAGTAGTGGTAAGGTGAGAGGAAAAGGGCAAGGCCCCAACAGTGAATGCTATATCACTGTATTAATGATGATTAAAGTGTGTACAGCTTGCCAAAGATCACACAGTCATGGACAAGTTGAGATTTAAACACAGACCTGGCTGATAGCAGACCTTTCTGGTCTATGTTACGCTGTTCCTCCTCTAGAAAGCCGTACATCTCACAATGCCTTAGTGAACAAATAAAACTGTACTGTATTACTTAGGGTCGATTAGTCTGCTCCAACAAGTAGATCTAAATATGCAATGGCTCAAGACAAAGGAATTATATTCCTGGGTGAGAACTCGAGTTGTCTAGGGGACTGTCCTCCATTCAGTCATTCAGGGACCCTTTCGCTCTGTTGCTTTGCCATCCTCTGGGCCATGATAGCCATCTGCATTCAGCTGTGCCATTTCTTGAAATCTGTGGATCACATGTTGTTGATGAGAACTAGTTGCATGGCCATACCTAGCTGCAAGGCAGGCTGGAAAACTTAGCCACTGGCTAGGCAAGTGCTTCCCCGCTACAGCTGTGTGGCAATGGATGGGGAGAAGAACTTTGGTTGGCAGCTAACCCTCTCGATCGCAGTTTCCCATAGAGTCTTCAGGATACTATTGTTTTCCATTTCTTTGTATAATGAACTTAATATCTATAGTAATTAAAAGGTAAATTTGTTGCCTAGTTTACAAAGAATTTTCAAAAATAAGATTTGAAACAGCTTGGCACTTTGGGTTAAAAAAATAATGCAGAGTGTGGTATCCCTTTCTCTATTCAAAGGGGTAAGGGGTATGTACTGGTGAGTGAAGATCTTCATGGTAACATTTTCACTTGAGAATCTTAAGGCATTAGAAAATGAAAGCTGTATTGAAACAAGAACACTGAAAGATCTCATAAATATGTTTCTCACTAAGAAAACAGCAGCTAACCACAGAAAAACAACAAAGATATTTTACATATGTTACGTTATCATAATGGATACACATTGCAGCTTTGAGGTTAAAAGAATGGGCAGTGGGCCCAGAGTATCTAAGTTCAAATCTCACCCCCACTGCTTCTGAGTAGTCTTGGTTAGGTTGCTTAACCTCTCTGCTTCAGTTTCTTCATCTGGAAAATGGAGATGACGACAGTGCCTACCTCACAGGGTTATTGTGTAGATTAAATAAGTTAACATACATGAAGCACTTATCACTGTATTGGCATATAGTAAATGTTTAATACATTTTAGATTTAATGATCATTTTAAACATCTTTTGCTCTCTAGAAACTTCCAGGATCCTCTTCTCCAAACCTTTGAGGTAAGTTTTGTGTTGCAGGTGGTACACACACCTAGAGACATTTTTCTTTCTTTTCATGGTCTTCTATCCAAATATTCAATGCCTTTTGATTGTATGACCCCCACAGTCTGCTTCTCAAAGTTCCACCTCCTCCCTCACTCTACCAACAATCCCTTCTCCTCACACAGGCCCCTGAAGTGCACTTCTAAGGCCTGAGTTTACTACCCCTCATTTTCCTTAAACTTTCCTGACTCTTCATTGCAAAACTTTCTGCTTCTTTTCTGCTATTCTATTTTTCTGCCTTTTAGATTCCCAGTTTCCCTGATCCCCCATCCCTGCCAATTGCTCCCAATAAGAGGCTCAGTGATTAGAATATATATAGAGAGATAACTTCTTACCTTTTTCTAA
Organism: Sapajus apella; assembly: GCF_009761245.1. Classification (NCBI taxonomy): domain Eukaryota; kingdom Metazoa; phylum Chordata; class Mammalia; order Primates; family Cebidae; genus Sapajus; species Sapajus apella. The sequence goes on along the minus strand of NW_022436941.1, from coordinate 81,466,134 downwards.
AATGAATGCACAATTAAATTCACAGATGAGGTGGTTTCATTTCAAGGAAGGGGAACTCCCTGTTAGGGAGGGAGTTTTGTGATTAAAGGTCAAATCCTAAGAACTCTTAGATAGTTGGAGTTTCCTAACCATCTAAATCAATTCCGGTTCACCGAGCATCTACTGCATGCAAGGCACTCAGATAGGGACACTGGGAGGTGAGATGATGAAAACGAAATAGTCCTGCTCCAGGGTCTCATAGGAAGAAGGAAACGTGCACACAGACACAAATGGCTCCAACACAAAGCAGGCTTTGTAAATTTCCAGAGGAAAAGGGCATTGTGTCTTGTTTTCTCTACTCCCAGCACCTCTTATTTCTCCCAGAACAGGGCCAGCCCCTTAGCAGGTGCTTAGCAAGTACTTCCCTTGGACCTGGGCAGGAGACTACCTCTGGCCCTGTGTTTTAGGTTTTGTGTCACAAATTCGTAAAAAGAAATTGACTCAAGAACACCCAGCTGCCCTGATCACTGGGATCTAATGCACAGTGGTGGCTCCGCAAACATCTGCTCTGCCGAACAACGCCATTGAGCCCCAAGGAAGCGTAGCTTCATGTGCCTTGCCCCAGGCCTTCAAATATCAAGAAGTTTTGTAGATGTTAATGCTGCCACTGACATTGGAAACAACATCACTTTGGATGCAGGGAGGACCTCACTGGTAGAAGCGTTCAGTAAAAGCAGAGACAAATGCACTAACTTGTCAAATCTCTTCCCTCACGTAACAGAAACGCAATGGATTCCTGGATAACACCGCACATCCTGGCTGTCTGAGAGTCCATGTTCTTGTTTCCCTTTGTGTTCCATTTCATGGATCCCTAACTGCTCACAATATGTGAGCAATATTAACGACATTTGCGCACAAACACTAAGGAATATTTTGCAATATGAAGCAATATGTGTGACTTAGATTTGTATTTATATAGATTTGACAAAACATTTAAAATATGTTGTCCATCCATTAGCAACTATGTCGATCTTGAATGCTAGACGTTCAAATAGTTTTATTTTAATAAAATATTTGCTAATAATCAAATTTGCAAATTTTTAAAGTTCAGCTTTATTTGAATCATTTTTATTTAAAATTTTGATGTTTGTCAAATTTGTATTTTGAATTGATTCTTGGCTTTTGATAATAATAGATGATTGGATTGTTTCAAGTGACTAACCACAAATTCTGTGAAATATCTTATTATAAACAACAGAATTAATAATTTAGTTGAATTAAAGCTAGAAAATTAATTTCATAAAAAATATTTGCAAATTACGTGTGTCTTTATTCCTTATCCAAACATTGTCAGCCCATCAATGTGCTGCAATTAAACACAACTGTCCTTGATATTTTGTCATAGCAGTCATATAAAAGCCATAACTTTACATATAGTATTCAATTTTATCTTCATAAAAGCATACTTATCAAAGTAGGAACTTAGAACATATTTTACTTACTGTTGGCTTACATTTTAACTTTTAGCTTCTGGGCTGGGGCACTTTCAGCCTGCTTGGTGCCAGGGGGCTGCCTACATTTTAACTTTTAAATAATTAAAAATGTTGTAAGGGGCCTCCATATTATCACCCTGGCCCTGCAAAGGTTAGGAAAGGAGTTAGCCCAGGGGTGGTGGTAGTGAGGGTTTTACAGGTGAAGTGGATTTAAGGAAGTGTTTTTCAGGAGAAGAGGAAAGAGAGCACGACATATTCCTAACTAAGGGGAACAGATATTTGTGGCTGGAGCCCGGGCCTCAGGACAGGATGTACTATGGTGATAACTGAACTGTCAATGCTAAAAAGTAAGGGAGGTGATAGACTGGGAGTTCCATGAGGGTAGGAATCATACCTACTTTGATCTCTAGCGTATGCACAGTGTCTAGCACATAGGAGGTAATGCACTTGATATTTGTTGAATGAATCAAAGAACGTGGATTCCATACTCTATGCAATGTGGAACCATTAAAGGGTTTGAGGAGAGAGGACAGAATCAGAACTGTAGTTGAGAAAGGTAACTCCAACAACGATGGCTAAAATGTATTTGGAAAGGTAACTACTAGAGGTGAAAAGGCTAATTTTCTTAGTTATGTGTTGCTGCAGTCATGCATCACTTAATGACCGGGATACATTTGATACATTCTGAGAAATGCATCATTAGGTGATTTTGTGAACATCATAGAGTGTATGTACACAAATCTAGATAGTATAACCTACTACACACATAAGCTATATGGTATAGCCTATTGCTCCTAGGCTACAAACCTATATAGCATGTGACTGTACTGAATACTATAGGCAGTGTAACACAATGGTAGGTATTTGCGTATCCAAACATATGTAAACATAGAAAATGTACAGTAAAAATATGGCATTATAATCTTCTGGGACCCCATCATATACGTGGTCCTTCATGGACCGAAACATCATTATGCAGCGGATGGCTATAATTTACATCCATTGTGTTTTTCTTTATTTCCTAAACATACACATGTGGATTATTTTTCTTATATACTAATTCTTACCTAATCAAGCATTTAACAATCCATAAAACTCATTGGTTTTAGGTACTATAGTTCTAGCTCTGCATTGTCCAATATGCTAGCTACCTGTGGCCTTTGAGCACTTGAAATGTGGCTAGTCTGAATTAAGATGTTAGAAATGTTCTGCAAGAGGAAAATACACACCAGATTTCAAAGATCTAGCACCATAAAAGAGAAACTATCTCATTCATAATAATTGTACATTGATTGATTACCCATGGAAATAATTTTTGAATATGTTACATAAAATAAATTATTGAAATTAGTTTCACCTGGTTTCTAATGTGTCTACTAGAAAATTTAAAATTATGTACGTGGCTTGCACCATATTTTGTTAGACAGCATTCCTCTAGAGCATGACAATTTTTAAAAATTTTTATTTATTAGTTATTTATTTCTAGAGACAGAGTGTTGCTCTGTGGCCCAGGCTGGAAGTGCAGGGTTTGTGATTATGGCTCATTGCAGTCTCAATCTCCTGGGCATAATCCATCTTCCCATCTCAGCCTCCCGAGTAGCTGGGACTATAGGTATAGAGATGAAGGTCTCACTATGCCACCCAGGCTGGCCTCAAACTCCAGGCCTCAAGCAATCCTCCTGTCTTGGCGTTCTAAAGTACTGGGATTACAGGTGTGAGCCACATGCCCAACCCCACGCAACTTTTTATATCTCTTTATGGCAGCTTTGGCCCCAAAACAATGGAAACCAATTGCAAAGTGAAGGTGCAAATGTTGCAACGGATGCAGAAGTGAACAGAGCCGATAAAAGTGGTCCTGAACTGCTCAGGTCACATGCAAAGTCTTATGAATGCAGGATTCAGCAGAGTTGGACCAGGAAGTTGGTAAAAGGAAGAAAAAACTGACAAGGACACTAGTCTAAAGAAAGTAATTAGGGATTACAGGAGGACCTTGGGAAAATGTATGAACCCTTCAAATACTTTTTGCAAAGATGGTAGCCCAGACTAAGCCACAAAGGTCAAATGGAAAAAGAATATCTCAGCATGCATCAAAAAACAGCAACCACGATGGCCATTCAAAGAATTCAAAGAATCAGTGCAGGATTGTAAAGTGAGAAGAATTTTGCTAACTCTTAGGCAGATTAAATTTAATAAGTTGTAGCTGTATTCTTAAATGTAAAATCCCAATTCAAGTACTTTTCATTGTTTATTACAAAATTTAGTTTTTCATTTTAGGAACATGCAAAGACATGCAAAATTTTTAGCAGGTTTATTAATTAAAGGGAATCACACGTATCTCTTAAGTATTTTACCTTAGTTTAAAACATATAAACAACAGTATTTTGTTTTGGTTGGTTTGAGGATTTTTTGCCCAATATTTGGTTGTAGGGCCTTAGTCTTTCGAATGTGGGCCCACCGTTTATAGAGTTCCATGTAACTTTCGCACTGTCAACAATTTTCAGTTTTAGTTTCTTTAAAGCAAAGTGAGTACTGACAGATAGCTGCAAAGCAAATTCTAGGCTTGAATGCTTTCTTCCCAGTCTTTCACAGTGGTCATATCCACAACTAATCTGACAGATTTTTTTCAGTGCCTTGCCTCAAAGACTTCCTATTAACATATGGTAAAGGAAGAACGCTCTTTTCAGTTAAACATGTCCTTTGATTATTTTTCTCTTAAAAAATCAGTATGTCCATATGCAAATGCATAACGACAACTTGAATATTCGCATAGGTGATTAAAATAAAAATGACTCAAAGCATCAAAAACTATTGGAAAGACCAGCACTTAGGTTTCCCCGTGGTGATATGTGGTGGCTGGGAAGAAGTTAGAGAATTGTAAGTAGTTGATAGTGCTGCACTGGGTACTGCCTCACTTTGATCCACAGTTTCATTTTCTCTTAAAGCATTTCACTTCATTTTCACTGGAACTTTCCTTTTGCACACACATACTCATGTTTTATTAATTTAATAATCAATTGTGTCCTATTTAATTAAATTTCACAAGGAACATGGTAACAGGTGGAATCAAGTTTGGGAACAAGTACAATGGATTCTCATGGGATCCATAACTCACCTACTGGAAACAGAAGTATGCAGGTGCACACCAGCTGCTGGCCTGAGCATTTATTGTGCTGTGTTACCCCTCTGCATGTTGTACACCACACAGTAATGGCTGGTATCTCTTAGTGGATGAGTCAGCTAAACAGAGGCTGGTTAAGAGACCTTCTACTACAACATCATTTTCAGTGCCCTGCTAAGGGGACAATTATCCCACTGATGACAGAATTTTCTGACTTAGAACATCTGAAAACACCTAGGAAGTGTGCTGTCTGGAAAGAGCATGCAGAACCAAATTATAGCCCCAGCACTCCTACAAGTATTCCACAATAAATATTTATAAGCTTGAAAGAACACCAGCTTTTATCCTATTCTTAAGGTTACATTATTCTTTTATGTTTATCTAAGATATAGATCTCACAAACATCTATGAATGTGTGAATAGATTCACATACTGATAGATATGAAATTCTACCAATCAGCCTGATAAATACCCATGCAAAAAATATTTGTAGATTGGAGTATTTTATTTATTCATTTTTGTAGAAATGGAAAACAACAAACAACATCCTCAGAGGAGAAAAATTCCTGCATGTGCACAGTAGGTGCTTAATAAATTTATGATGAATGATGTACAGACTGAAATATTTCTCCCAATGTATATTATGTCCGCTCATTCTAATATTTGTGATATTTATGCACAGCGAGGAAATGCCCAGTGTCAAAGTGGATCCTCAATGTGAATATGGTGTAGGAGCTGAAGTGTGATGCAGGCAGTTCCCAGAAGCACCATGTGGAAGCAGTGATCTGTAATGCACCAGTAAAAAGTTTACTAAAATTGTCATGAAATTGCAGGTGTGAAATCACTGCAAGGTTTATATCCCAGTGAGGACAGAAATAAAGAGCTTGGAAATAGGAACTGGAGCTTTCCATCTAGAAACAACCTTGGAAGGAATTCAGATCTCCTGTATGTCATTAAAGAAATCCTATTTAGACAATTCAGAGCCAATAGTACTTGATACTTGACATCCACCTCTCTGCAGTAACATAAAGCAGGATTGAACAGCACCAACACCAGAGCTAGAGTCTTAATCACGCTTAAGACTCAGAAACTTTGGTAGCAATCCCATACAGTTAAATGTTCCTCAAAACTTCCATTAACATATGGCAGAAGGAGAATACTCTTTTCAGTTAAGCATGTCCTTTGATTCTTTTTAAGAAATCGGCGTGTCCATATGCAGATGCATAATGACAACCTGAATATTTACATAAACAATTAAAGGAAAAATATGATTCAAAACACCAAAAGCTATGGGGAAAGACCAACACTTAGTTTTCTCCATGGTAATATGCGGTGAATGGAGGAAGTTAGAGAATTGTAGCTAGTTGATAGTGTTGCACTGGGTCGTCCTCTCACTTTGATCCCCAGTTTTAACCACTGTACAGTCAAAAATCTAAGTTTTGCTGGAATCTCGTTTTTACTTTGCTACTCTGGCTAAAGTCTTCCACTTACTTTTCTCACTTACAGGTACCTGAATATGTGTGTGCAAATTTTTAAAAGTCTTTAGATCAAAATAGGAACAAGGAAAGTTGATCCCTTTCAGTTTAGGATTTGGTGGGTGTGGCAATCCGGGAAGACCTGGGAAATAACCACTGTTTGGTTTGGATGAGACATTTGACTGCCATTAAAAGAGCATATAATTATAGCCTAAATGTAGACTTAATTTTTAACAGATTTATCTGAACTTTCAAAATTTGTACCGTTGGGTGTAACGATCTAAAACTATCTTATGGGAAATGTTACAGCAGTTTTCAAAACATTAAGCTGATATGAAATCTGGACTTTTAAAAACCCCTCTAGTCTAACCTGGTTACGCAGTTAACATTGTATCTGGCAAAGGGGCTTTCATTTTACCTAGTCTCAAGAAGTCAATGGAATTATTCTGTAAATAGTTCAGGCTTTTGTCTAAAATATATGAAGACTGACAAGATTATCTCCGTGAGAATCTGCACCCCTCCCCAAGCCTCCCCTCTCCTTAATCAGGTTTCACAAAGTAAATGTGTAGACGCTGCTCCTGGGTTTTGGGAGATTCCCAATCCTAAACAAACCGGCTGGAGGAAAGGAAAGGAAGAAAGAAATTAACACAACACAGAAGGTCTCCTTGGTTGACAAAAGGTCGAAAATCAGTAAGGTGTAAATGTTGCTTTTTCCATCCCAAAGCACCATCTCACGTAGGAGTACAGGGAGTAGGAGGACTCGGAACGCCGCGAGGGGCAGCCGGGCCCTGCAGGGGTGGGGACAGAGGGAACCCGGCTGGTGGCCCGACCCTGCGGGGAAGAAGGACGTGCGGCGTGAAGCATCGGATTCGGGGAGGGCCAGGACCTGGCCGAGGGTGACATTACCGAGCACTTCCAAGCACAGCGCTGGTTCCCTCCCCAGTCGCGCTCTATGTAATCCTATACAGGACTGTCTTTCCCAAAGTCAGCCAAAGAAAAACTCCAGCTCGAAGGGGACACCCGCCTCCCTTCCTCGCCCCCACGGTTTCTCAGAGGTTGTGGGGACTTGGTGCCGGCAGGGGGTGGCTGTCCCTAATCAACAGCTTCAGGATGTAAGGTATTACAGAAAACTTTGAAGTTTTGTTATTCGTAGCACAGGGATGGGGTGGGACAACAGAAAAGGAATGTTTTCTTTTCAAAAGAAAACAAAAACAAAACTTTATTTTCCTGCTCCGCGGCAGCCTGTCTGCTGAACGTTCACTTGCTTTCGGTTTGCTGCAGGCGACGGTCCCGGGCGCCACCTGCGCGTCGGTGGGAGGCTGCTGGTCCGCGCCGAGTCCCCCGACGCCCGCTGCAAAGGGCAGTGCGAATGACAGACAGTAAACCCTCTCGCCTACGTCCCCTTTAGGCACCAGAAACCCAAGTGGGAACTAATTCTTTCTTTCAGAAGCGGCAACTCCCCTCCGGCGAGCTCCCGCGGAGCCGGGCCGAGATTGCGGAGAGGAAGCGGCGCAGCGCTGCAGCCGAGGCTCTTCCTTTCGCCGGTGCGGCCGGGACTACCTGGCAGCGCGGCGCGTACAACGCGCAGAGTCCAGAGCGCCCCCGCGCCCGCCATCCCCCAGTCCACCTCTCCAGGGCGACAGCACAGCCCACTGCCTCCCACCTGCGGCCCCCTGGGCGCCCTCCGCCCACGCCTCCGCCGCAGACCGGACCCAGCGCGCCCGGCCGTCGGTGGGTCCAGGCCCGGCCGGCGGGCCCCGCTCACGCAGTTGGCGCAGGAGGCCTTACGCTGGCGGCGCAGTGCCCGCCCCCTGCGCTCTCCCCGCCCCCTCCCTCCCTCGCAGGGGCCGAGCGAATGTAGCCCGCGAGAGAAAATGGCGGCGGCGGCGGGGAATCGCGCCTCGTCGTCGGGATTCCCGGGCGCCGCGGCTGCGAGCCCTGAGGCGGGCGGCGGCGTAGGGGCCCTCAAGGCGAGCAGTGCGCCCGCGGCGGCCGCGGGACTGCTGCGGGAGGCGAGCAGCGGGGACCGCGAGCGGGCGGACTGGAGGCGGCGGCAGCTGCGCAAAGTGCGGAGTGTGGAGCTGGACCAGCTACCGGAGCCGCAGCTCTTCCTCGCCGCCTCGCCGCCGTCCTCCTCGACTTCCCCGTCGCCGGAGCCCGCGGACGCAGCGGGGAGTGGGACCGGCTTCCAGCCTGTGGCGGTGCCGCCGCCCCACGGAGCCGCTAGCCGCGGCGGCGCACACCCTACCGAGCCGGTGGCCGCGCCGGACAGCGGCGCCTCGAGTCCCGCAGCGGCCGAGCCCGGGGAGAAGCGGGCGCCCGCCGCCGAGCCACCTCCTGCAGCGGCCCCCGCCGGGTGAGCAGCGCGGCCGGGGGCACTGCGGGGACTTGGGGGGCGGGCAGAGGGCAATGAATGAATGCCGGGCTCCGTGCACGGCGTCCCGGGGCTCAGCGCGGCGAGACTACGCGCCGCTCGCCGGGACCCGCGCCCCTGAGCACCCCCCGACCCCTCCGGAGTCGGGCGGCGCCCCGGATCCAGCCTGGGGGACCGGACGGGGACGTGCAGAAGAGTTTGTTATTGTTTGTAGACATGTGACAGGCGTGCGAGCCGCTCTGCGGGGACCCGTGGCGAAAAGATGTGGGGGGCCACGGCTAGTTTTGTGGGACTCCCGGAATAGGGGCTCTCCTAGGAGCCGGGGGGCGGGGCACGGCCCTGCGGCGGCGCCCCCGGACGGGTGTACCCGGGGCCGGGGCACTGGGGGCGAGGCCCGAGCCTGCGGCGGGCGGTGGTCGGAAAAGGGGCGGGTGGAAGGGGAGCCCGAGGTCGAGTGGGGGACGGAGAGGGCCGAAGAGAAAGCAGCAGGTCCCCGCGGCCGTGACAGGCAGAGCCCCTCGGCCCGCCCGTGGCTCTGGTCCCTAGGCAGGTACCGGGGGCCGGGCCCGGACGTAGGCGGCGCGCCCCCAGCGCCGGTTGCAGGGCTCTGGGCAGACGGCTCCGTAACGCCTGTCAAAGCGGTGCGGCGGGAGGCTGCACTCTCGCGGGGGCTTGCAGTCTTTTAGGAAGTGCGGTTTGTCTAATTGCGGCCCCCAAGGGGCTCCGACTGTTCCTGGGAATGCGAACTGCACTGCTAAGACTTGAGTGACTTCTGCTTGGAGTTTGAATTTGGCCTTTGAAGTTTGCATTTGGCGGAGTGGTGTAAGAGCCAGGACCGGATGTGTCAGCCATTCAGTTTCAAAGCAGTGGCGGCTGCTCCCCGCAGCCCCTCCGGCTTGGCCCTGGGACCGCGGCGCGGGTGCGGTGCTTCCTGCTCGGTGCCACGGGGTGGGCCGCCCGCTGAATTCCAGGGGCCACACAGCGCGGTGGGCTTCGGCTCAGATGCGTCTTCTGGTGCATATGAAGTACAGTATGTGTAAGGTAATTTAGACCAGCGGGTCATTGACCTCGCCCGTTTTTGGCTACTGGAAATTTTTATGTTAAAGGAAATTCTTTTAGGTGTGACAGCTACGTCCTGGTTTTTTTGTTTTTTTTTTTTAACATCTGATTAACATATGCAAAGCACAAAGTCTTGATGGTATTTTGAGTTGCTGGAAATGTTTTTGTGATAGTCCCTTGTTGCCCTGTAGAATTCCCTGACCTTTAGTATGGGAATAAAGTGTGTCATTTTGTGAGAAGAATTTGACAGGAGTCCTTGGTTTGGATTAATTATCTAAAGTGATCTGGCATATTTTGTGCACTTGGTTATTTGCTTACAATCACGAACCGTTTATTATTTGGAAGTCCCCTTCCTCCCCCAGCAAGAACTAAAAAATATACTCTGCACTGTACCATGGCACTACTAACAGGAAAGGAGATTTGTGACTGACGATAGTTTTGTGTGGGCTTGTACATGTAATTTATTCTTACTAGAGTTGTGTACCTCTACAGTTTACTGTTTCTGTGCAGATTGTATTAAAACTTAACTGGAATAATTATTTGAAGGATACTGAACTGAACTTCAAATGAACTGGATACAAATTTTTAACCCCAAATTTGAGAAATTAATTGTATCCTTATGAGACCTAACTTTGTGGATACAATAAATAATTTAGCAAACGTCAGCAATTTAGTCCTCTTAATGAGCTGTGAATATAGAAGAGCATGCACTGTAAAAATAATATACAGAAATTGTTTAGTGTTGTCTCTTGACACAAAATAAGAGGACTAAGGTGAAGGCAGATAGAATGTAGGGACTAAGTAATCCATGCTTAATATTTGCGTTTTATAACCGAGGTTTTTTCCCCTTTGCTTAAGGTGTGGATTATAATTGCACAGTATAAGAAAATAATAGGCTAATAAGGATAATCATTTTTAAAAAATTATTTTTAGTAGCCAGAATGCTGTTGGCTTATCCCAAATATTATATGTAAAGATTTCATTTATAGTAAAACGTTGATTCCCTAACCTTATGAAATAGAGTGATTTTTTTTTTTCCCTTAACAGTGGGGTTGAAATTCATTTGAATCGGTTGGTATAAAACTGTGGGAAAAGGGCTTGTGTCTCATTTGTGTGTGTGTATTTTATGCTGCATGTTGGTTATGATACATAATTACCTCTAAATTAAAACTTTAGAAAAAAAGTTGATTATAGCCAACTCAATAAAATATCAGTTGAACTTTATGTTTCCTTTTTTTTTTTTTTTTTTTTTGACAATTGTTAAGTTACATTCATACTTCTAAGAGGAAAATCTGAGATTTTGAAATAATTGAGAGTTCTGTGATTTTTTTTTTTTTAATTTTAGAATTTCCGTCTGATATTTGGATGTAGAAAATACACTTGTGGATTAGAAATTATATAAATAATACTCATATTAAAATGGAAGATTTTAAGTTTGTTCCTCTTGTTCAGGTTAATAGCTGAAATCAGTGAAAGTGCCTGTAAGTGGCGCCCAAGGGTTTGGAATTTTTCCTTATATTACAGAATTTAGGGGCTTTTTCTTCCTATTTACTGACTTTGAAGAAAAATTACAGTGTTGCTCTCCATTGAACAGGCTATTGTGAGTTTGGTAGATATAATTACCCCATCCTATTTTTGTAACTTAAAAAAACCAAACTATCAATTTGCTGGTCCCATGAAAGGACAAGATATGCTGTACTTGTTAATGTTAGTTTTTGTTTAAAACTAAAGATATTTCACAGGCTGCTTTTATATCCTCATGTAACTCTCAGATTTCACTTCCTTTTTAAAACTATTAGGCTAAAAATATAATTTAGTAACCTTTTACTAAAGAGGAGGTATAAGAGCATTATTACCTAAAAATTACTCTTAAAATATTAAGTTAGTGACTTTATTTAAAAAAAATAGAGGTGGTCACATAAGTTAGTCTTCCATGATTTTGTACGTTTTTAGTTAGGAATGGTCTTAGTTTCATTTTAAATCAGGTAAGAAAATTAATGCATTCTTCAAAGATTAACCTTATTAAATATTCTAGAAGAGAAATATCAGAGCTAGAATTGTTGCCAACTTTTCTTTTCATATCTGATTTTGGCAAGAGTGACTGGTTAACCAACATTCCTTAATATATGATTTCCAATACACTGTAATAACTCCATTTTGTTAGATACGAAAAACAGGAAGTATCCCTGTTCATTGATATTCTTTTACGACTTCCATGGCACCTCAAGCATAACATGTTGTATGTTTTAGAAATGGCCACTGACTTGTCAACTTGCGGATTTCAAAATGTGGGAAGAAAGGAGTGTTCTTTTGCTTTCAACAAGAGCCAAAAAAAACCAGCTACAGCTTGCCTAGGCTGGTTGGCTAATCAGTCCTTGACACTGGCAGTGTGCATTCCAAAGGTAGAAATGATGGGGTGGCAAGGTAGTTAATGGGGAATGGATTACCTTGAGGAAAAGTATGGGGCATTCAGAAGTGCTCTCAGGTAGAAAGCACCGCTTTTGCGTTTTTTACCCAAGTTATCTTCTTGGGTTGAGGGCTATCTCTTATACAGATGGCAATGGGAAAATGTGTCATGGAAGAGTAATAGTCTCTAGTGGCTGCTTGGGAACTGCAGTTACACCTCCAATCTTGGAATTCTTTGCTTCTATCGGATATATCAAATATATTCCTTAGACTTGGTTGTTTTCCTTAGTTCTGGCCTCTTTTTATATCCTAAGTCAAAAGCTAAAGCAACTTAAACATGCAAATGGTAGAATATTAATGTGAGGAAATGTGTAAGATTAGGAATAACCCAAAGTTGTCTCTAAGAAAATATTTAAGAACATGTTTCATGACAAAATAAATAATCAGGGCCAGAATTAGTAAATGCTTCATTGCAAAGCATGAGATGAGTCAGGTACTCTTTTCAAATTGCAAAAATATATTAGGATTATTTAATTTAATGTTTTTTGAGATGGAGTTTCTCTGCTTCACCCAGGGAGGAGGGCAGTGTGTGATCTCAGCTTCCTGCAACCTCCTCAAGGGTTCAAGCAGTTCTCTGCCTCAGCCTCCCGAGTAGCTGAGATTACAGGTGCCCACCACCATGCCCAGCTAATTTTTTGTATTTTCAGTAGAGACAGCATTTCACCATCTTGGCCAGGCTGGTCTTGAACTCCTGACCTTGTGATCCACCTGCCTTGACCTCCCAAAGTACTGGGATTACAGGCATGAGCCGCTGTACCCGGCCAATATATTAGGATTTTATCTGCGGCTTAAAACATATTCATTGAGCATATAGATGTGCCTAGATAACTTTTATATAATCACCTTTTTTGCCTTCTCTGTGTGTATAATATATATATTATACATCTTTATATATAATCGCATTTAATCATCATTGCAGCTCCCTAAGATAGTGTAATTTCTGTTTGCTAGAGGCAAACTCATCTGAGATGGTAAAGCCTCATGATCACACAACTAGAAGACAGAGCTAGGATTTAATCCCAAGTCAGTCTGACTCCGCAGAGTCCATTTCTTTACACTACTTTATGCTGCTTCCATTTTCTTTTTCAAATTAATAATCAAATTAATTGATTATTTTTAAGGAGAAAGTTGTTCTGCAGGCATTCTAATAGACCATGAGCTAGGTCTCTACCCTGTGCTACGTTTTCCTGCTAGTATGTATAATAGGTATGTTTCTGTAACCTGGCCTTCTATATGTAATACAAGTAAACTGTATTTAGATCACCCTATCATGTCAGCCAAAGAGGATTAATCATTAGTGTTGAATGTTTCTTAAATGTATTGATTTGTGCTGTATTAAGTCATAAGTGAAAGGAGATAAAGAAGCTAAAATTAACGTGATTCATTCATGGTAATCACACAGAAGAGAACCTTTTAGTATTGCTAGACCCTACCCCTTTGTTATTGTTTTAGATTTCATCCATTCAACATTCATGAACTTATGCAAGGTGGTGGTCTGGGTGGCGGAGAAAAAGATCATGAGTACACAGGCTGTTTCTGTTTGTAGGTTGTAGTATGAGCATGTTTCACAATATCATGTTAAGTGCTGTAAGAGAGATGGGATGCAGAAGGGATACAGCATATTAGTTTCAAACTCTTTTTGCCTACTAAGAGGAATATATACAAAACTGCATGTTCAGGCATTATTTCTTTTTCTTGCAAGAGAAAATTAAAAAGGAGATGGGGGAGCAAGAAATTCAACATCTGCTAATAGCTAGTTTTAAACTTCCAGTCTTTATTATTAGTAACAGCAACTCTACTAGTTGGGAAAACAACTGGGGAAATGTAAAATATGCTCTAGGGCGTAAGAGATCAAGAAGATAGCCTTGTTTTTATTTACTCTATGGCATGTCATAGTTGATTTAGGTATGTTTGGTATGGAAGGTTCTGTATTGTTAGTGATTGAGTCCTTTGGAAAACCAAGCTGGTTAATTTACTTGAGATGTAGAATTGTTAAAAGTCATCAAGTATATATTTCTGAAAGTACGTATGTGTTACCTGGGAATTACTAAGCAAGCCATCGGACCTCTTGAAGACTTGAAACAGGCCCTGGAGCCACATGGTACAGCCTACACAGTACTATAGCTAGTGCATTAACTAAGTTTATCATGTAAGCATAATGGTGATGGATAATGATGATGGATAGATGTGGAGTGAGGAGAGGGTCGATACTGGGGTGTAGGTGGAAGGTTTGCTGTTGACAGATGTTATTATTACTTTTCTTTTTTTATTTTTAAATTAGAAGTGGGTTCTCACTGTGTTGCCCAGGCTGGATCAAACTTCTGGGCTCAGATGATCCTTCCACATAGCTGAGACTACAGGTGCAAGCAACTATGTCTGGCTTCACTTTTCTTCATTGCCTAAACAATAATTTAAGTGATATGTTGTCACATAATCTTCAAACTGGTCTTGTGGTATTCTGAATACTAAATATCAGTTGTTAACAGACGAGGAATTTTATCTGATTCTTTGCACCATCTCCCAGCATCTAGATTAGGGTCTGGGAACCATGAATATTAGGTGCCCAGAAAGGTTAACATGAATTAATTTTCCCAAAATGGTTAAATTAGCATATCCGTAGATTAAAATAACTTACTGTAGTGTGATTTTAATCATGACCTAGGTTAAGACAAGTTTTGAAGGCAAGAACTGTTTTTTAGGAGTTTTTGTACATCGTTTGGTATGTATGTATGTGTGTATGTATGTATTTTTGAAATGGAGTCTTGCTCTGTTGCACAGGCTGGAGTACAGTGGTGCAATCTCTACTCACTGCAGCCACTGCCTCCTGGGTTCAAGCAATTCTGTCTAGCCTCCTGAGGAGCTGAGATCACCAGCATGTACCACCATTCCCAGATAATTTTTGTTTTTTGTTTTTTGGTTTTTTTTGTAGAGAAGAGGCTTCACCATGTTGGCCATGCTGGTCTTGAACTCCTGACCTCAAGTGATCCACCCACCTTGGCCTCCCAAAGTGCTGGGATTACAGGAATGAGCCACCATGCCGTGACGATTGCTTGATGTTTAGTAGCAGTAGTTGGCATTTAGCAAGCAGTCATTGATAATATTGACCAATTATATATATAATGTGAACTTTCTAATAATTAATGTTTTAATGACTAAGTCTAGTTACAAAATAATTGGAGCCATACTCAAACTGTCAGATATTGAGAAAATTGAATTCCTGATGTTTGAAAGTGTCTAGTTGTTTGAGTTAATTGGTAAGCCCTCCTGATTTTCTTCTTAACCATGACACTTCTGTGACAGCCCATCTTCATCCTGTTGAACATTGATGCTAGAAGATCCCCAGGGTGATCCTAGGCCTTCATTCTGTCTCCTCCACCCCCACCCCTGTCTCATTAATGCCCTTAGATTGGTTATGGCCCATTTACAAATGATTGCAGAGTTTATTGTACTGACCGTGACCTCTCCTAAAGTCCAGACCTATACCTGGCTACATGACATCTGCACAGTCAGGTGTCTAAAACCAAATTCATGACCTTCCCTAAACCTTCTCCTAACATGTTTCCTGCTCATTAAATGGCAGAACCAGAACCCAGGAGTCACCCTTGACACCTCCTCCTTTCATTCCTCAAATTCAGTCCTTAGGTGCTAGCAATTTGACTTGTTACTGCACCCTTAGCCAGGTGCCCACTGTCTCTCATTTCCCCTAATCTAGTAGCCTCCTTGCCTGCTCCTTGTGTCCTTTCTCCTTTGTAATCTGTTCTCTGTATTAGGTGGCCAGAGTGATCATTTCAAAATGTAAATCTGATCATAACTTCTTCCCTCCAGAAAACTAAATTTAATTTAATTTTAAAATGTTCACATGCCTTCCATTTGGATAAAGACCAGGAAATCTTTAACATGCCTGACCGAGTCCCTGCCTGGTCAGGCCCCTGCCTGCTTCCTCCAGGCCCATCTCAGCTCACACCTGCCCTTGTTCCATGGCAGGGTTGCCTGCTTTCATTTCCTCAGACTCACTCACCGCCTCCTGCTATAGGGTTCTTGCCTGCACCCTCTGCCAGGAACACTGTTTCTCCACAAAGTCAGCTCCTCATTGTTAAAACCTTAACTCATTGACACTTCCTTA
Organism: Sapajus apella; assembly: GCF_009761245.1. NCBI lineage: Eukaryota > Metazoa > Chordata > Mammalia > Primates > Cebidae > Sapajus > Sapajus apella. Next base: position 81,450,047 of record NW_022436941.1, on the reverse strand, counting down.
GGGAAGCTTTCTCTGATCGCCCAGGCTGGCCTTGTAGCAGGGTGTCTCTACTGTCAGTGTTGTGCTTTTACATGTGTTACTTCATTTGATGAATGACTGCCTTCCCTCAGAAGACCGAAGACTGAGTGGGCAGGGCTTGTGGTTGGGTAGGGACCTAGCACCCAGCAAAATGCCTGACATAGAGTAGACACAGTAAATATTTGTTGAGTAAATGAACGAGAGGGATAATGGGATGGGCATGTTCAAATTAGGTGGATTCACAGTTTTTCCTGTTTAGTCATAGTTTAGGACATAGTTGAAAAGGTGTTAAATGGCAAAAGTCCAGATTATTGGTGTTTCCACATTGTAAATTTGTGATAGACTTGTTGAGAGCTATCTGGACTTGTAGACATACCTAGTACCTCGAGTGAAATAGGACAGCTTAATGTGGTAGAGAGCAAATAGCTGTACTGCATGACAACGTTATAGGGAAGAAGAGTCTGCTAGGTATACATAATTATTCTGTACTTACTAGGGAATTAAGAATGTGTGTGTGTATATATGCATTTATATATATATACACACACATACATCTGTGTGAGTAAATATACATATAAAGGTGTCATATATAAAGGTGTCATGCATTAATATAATCTTAAGGTTCTCAGAATGTCATCTAAACTTAAGATACCACTTTTAGAATTCTTGTCTCAATAGCCCTACTTCATCCAAAATTCATTAATTTGATCATAATTCAACTTGGCATAAATACAGGTTCACATTTGCATTGAAGAAAATATTTGTTAGGCAAATACTCCATGAGATTGTAGAAGCCAAGAACCCATGTAACTGAAAACGTTTTAAAGTTTACTGTTGGTAACTAAACCCAGCAGCCTCTCTTATCTAGAACATGGGTTAGCACTAAGAAGTAAGAAAAAATGCTCTAAGCAGCCAAAGGCCCTGTAACAAAATATGTGCTTTTGAAGCTCTTTGATTTTACACTTAGAAGAGTTCCCAGGACATTTGCTCAGGATTGACACTTAAGATGTTGTTCTTGCAGTCTTGTTCATGTGGTGTCCTTGACATGCAGCAGTTAGAAGCATCCAGTTAGAATGTGTGGCAACATGAGTCCTGCAAGAGGCAGGTGCCCCAAAGGCTGCAGTGTTGGCAGACCTGACAGAGGAGAAAGGGAGAAGAGGACGTCAAAACATTGCATTCGGGGTCCACCTGGCATTGGTACAATTAGTTCCAACTGGGTAGCTTCTGCCATTTAAAAATATACTCAGTGAAGCAAAGTTAGAAAGCTTATAATACAGATTAAGGAAAATTACTATCCAACGTAGTTACAGAAAGTGTCTTGATCTTTGAAGTGGTAAACCTCTAACTTTTCTGTGAGATGTAGTTCTGTAGCCTTGATGATACTGAATAAATATGTACTTTAGAATTACATAAAACTGGATGCTGCTCAGCAAGTCTTATCGATTATCTGTGTGTAAAAATCTTTGTTGACCTGAGTCATTTTATACCCTGCAGTTGCTATAAAATGCTTAATAATCACAACTACCACTAAAATATACTGATCTTTTCCTTTTTTTTGTTTTGTTTTTGAAACAGAGTCTTGCTCTGTTGCCCAGGCTGGAGTTCAGTGGTGCCATGTTGGCTCACTGCAACCTCCGCCTCCTGGGTTCAAGCCATTCTCCTGCCTCAGCCTCCTGAGTAGCTGGAATTACAGGCACCTGCCACCACATCTGGCTAATTTTTGTATTTTTAGTAGAGATGGGGTTTTGCCATGTTGGCCAGGCTGGTCTTGAACTCCTGACCTCAGGTGATCCACCCACCTCAGCCTCCCAAAGTGCTGGGATTACAGGTGTGAGGTACTTTTTCTTATGTTGCAGGTAGCTGGGCACTAAGCTCCACCATTTGTAGCATTGACCAAGTCACTTAATTACAGCAAGATTTTTGGTTAAATGAGATGGTTACTTGGGAAAACATTCTTAATGTTTACATGTTCTTAGATGATACTTACTTGTGTTTTGAAACAGGCATTTCACAGTTTATTCTTTTCTTTTCCCCCTCAAAATATCTTCATCAGGATACTTCGATCTTCATCAAGACACTTTGATGAAGATATTTGTTAGGAAGTATCTTTATCTTCATCAAGATACTTTGATGTGATGAAGATACTTGTTAGGAAGCAAGTTTCATAATTAGGAAGCAATGAGATTGTTCTTCTTTTTAAAGATGTTCTTTTATTTAAAAGAATTGCAGCATCTAATTTTATATAATTCTAAAATATATCTTATTTATTTAGTATCATCAAGGATACAGAACTACATCTTACAGGTAAGTTAGAGGTTTACCACTTCAAGGATCAAGGACTATATCTTGTATGTAAATACTTCATGGATTTCTGTTGGTACTTTTAAAATCTTCTTGGGTAACAGGAGGCAGAGGTTGCAGTGAGCTGAGATTGTGCCACTGCACGCCAGCCTGGGCAATAGAGCAAGACTCTGTCTCAAGGAAAAAAAAATCTTCTTGGGTAATAAGCTAGATTATTTTCATTGAATCTTAAGTTTGTTTTTTCTTTTAAGTGACAGATTAATGTAAATATTAACATTCCTGAAAAAGTTTTAATGTTTTAATCTAAATTTATTTTGAGTTTTGAAAAATATGTTTCAAGTATTCCTGTACACTGGCATTCTCTAGGCTATTAGACAATATTGTTACAAGGTCCTCAGGGTATTTCTGGTATTCAGAATTTACAGAATTAAACTTCATTAATAAAATGATTGAACAGTCCTTTTGAAAGCAAACAATTTTTTTAAATTTATGTTTTTATCATTTAACAAACAGGAACATATTATACACATTGCTATGCAAGTTGCTTTTTTCTTAACAATGTTTTGTTATTTTGGTGAACATAAAGCTATCTTTTTAATGCCTGTGTAGTATTCCATCTTGGGAGTCTCATTAATGAACCAGTTTGCTATTTGTAGACATTTACATTGTTTGCTTTTTGGTTGTTATATTATACTTCAGTGACTAGTCTGGTAGATTTTCATATAGTTGTGTGTGTAATTCTGTAAAATAAATGTTCAGAAGTGAAATTGCTGGGTCAAAGGGCATGCATATTTTAAAATTTGACCATATAGCCAAATTGCCGTGGAAAACGCCGTGTCAGTTGACGTTTATCTCCCAATATGTGAGAGTGCCATTGCCCACATTCTTGCCAACATTGTGTTATCATCAGTCTTTCATTTTTGCCAATCTGGTGGATAGAAGATGGTTTCTCATTTGAATTTGCATTTCTTAGTTTTGTTTTTTTGTTTGTTTTTTTCAGTATTGTTGAGCATCTTACATTTATTGACAATTTCATACTACTTTTGTGTATTTCCTTCCACACATGGAAGAGGTTTTTTCCTTATCGATTTATAAACAACTCTTTGTATATTAGGAATAAGCTATGACATTTGTTGCAGTTATTTTCCTCCACTTTTGTGTTATGATTTATGACTTTGATTATAGTATTTGTTTCCATTAAAAAGCTTTAATTTTTTGTTTTCAAATTTCAGTTCTTTGTTTTACAACTTCTGTGTTTAGGTCCGATAGAAAGGCCTTCCAGAGAGGCAGTGCTTGTAGTGATTAAGAGAGCAGATGCCTGGGTTCTACTCAGAGTTTCACCATTACTAAGCCGTCTAACTGGGTAGTTACTTAACTTCCTTGCACCTTGGTTTCTTTGACTGTAAAATGAAGATAATTATAATACCTACTTTAGAGTTGTTGTGAAGACTGAAAGAATTCATGTTTGTGTGGCTCTTAAAACAGTGCTTGGTAAATTCCAAACACTATATAAGAATACTGTATAGTATTGTTATTTTTTTTAAAGGTACTTTCATCTCAAGTCCATCTGAAGTTTAAGGGGTGACTTAGGGATCATATTTTATTTTCTTCAGCAGGTTGGCTTGGTAACCCAGCGCTGTTTATTGAGTTAAAATATTTATCATATACAGAATTTTCAATATATTTGAAAATTCTCAAATGCATTTATTTTAGATATTATTCTTGCTCCAAGTGTCTAGATTCTTAACCAAATTTCAAGTTTTGTACAAAGAGGAAAGCTAGCCTTTAACCAGAAAGAAAAGGATTTGTCATGAGATTATTATCAGCTGTATCTTTGCCGACTCATTGATATTTTGGTGTCTAGGATATCTTGGTTTTCTGACAGAATCCTGCATCCAACTTTCTCCAGGATAGTTCCTCCAGGAGAGACCCCTCTTGCCAGGCACCGTGGCAGCCAAATGTCCAAACTGCATCCCTGCCCTGCTCAGCCTTTCTGTCCTTGCATTCAGATCCCCATGTGGTTGAGGGTGCCTGTCAGGGTAGACACTGCCACTGTCTCTCATTGCTGTGCTCTTACTCTTGAGCTTTCACACCTTCAGCTTCCAGTCAGTCACCAGTTCTGTTGTTACCACTGTCCTACTAGCCTAAGAATACGTCCACCTTTCTCCGCTGCCATGGCTGCTAACCCAAAGTCAGGCTACTGTCAACCTTTTCTTTACCCTCAGAATAAAGTCCAGACTGTGAAATGCGCTTCAGAAACCCCTAGCACTCAGGCCTCTGCTCACTCTCAGCAGCCCCTCAGAACAGCCTGCTCCAGTCATTTGGTATCGTGCTCATAGTTGTAGTTCCCCAGCTGATCCTTCTTTTTTTTTTTTTTAAAGAAAACAATTTTTTTTTTAAGTATTGGCATTAATGCATAGATAAGGCATTTGAAATGGTGTCTCTGGTTGGACTCTTGACCAGCTGAATTCCACCCCTGTCTGCAGCTGACCCTTCTTTCTCAGCGTGCCCAGTGCTCTTACCTCCATCTAAAATACTCCTTCTATCTCCGTGGTGAGGTTTTGTTTTTATTCCCTTTGTAATAAAGAATTATTGGTATTCCACTAAAAAATATGGCTCTGTAGAAGTCAGTGCTATACTGTGAATTCTGAACTCTGGTTTACAATGTTCCTCGATATCTGAGCTAGATTTGCTACTTTTAAGCCCTTTTAGTTTCTTCTGTATCATTGTACATGTAGTCAGGTCTTTCTGAACAACGGTGTTTACAAAGAGATGTTTGTAAAGCACACATTATTGTAAAGTGAATCAGATTTTCTTGTTTTGTGTTAAAAGCTCAGAGGTGTGGTCTCAGGGAAAAAATGTTGCTGCCAACCCACATATTACTGTCCTTGAGAATAATCCAAGGCCTTCACAGGTCAGACAACAGATACGCTCAGATACTTCAAGCAGAGAGCTTGATGACAGTGTAGGCATCACAAGGCTTATGATGAGCCTCCAGGGACAGGGTCCCAGCAAGCTGACAGATTATAGGTGAGCATGCACAATATATGTGCAGGTTACTCACATCCCTTTTTGTTGGATCTGTGGATGTTCTTTCTTGAGAAATGAAAGGACAGAGTAGTAAGCATGCTAGGGCGAGTGTCTTCAGTCCTTCTATCAGTCCTGAGGAGGAGATGTCCATGCCTTCAGGAAACACTCCCATTATGAGCTGTCAGCCAGGCACTGAGATGCTAGGGACACAACAGGAAGGAAATCTCCATTCTGCAGTCACTGCCGGTGGAGGAGCTTACCTGATGACAAAGACAGCGCAGGACCCAGTCCACTGGGAGTGGAGGGGGCATCAGGAAGCTTTTCTGGTAAATGTGAGTTGGAGCACCAGGCTAAGTCGCGATAAATGTGGAGGAGTAAACCAGGTGAAAGGAGCTTGCAAGGAGGTTTTGTGGCCTAGGGGTGGGTGGAGAACACACAGACCCAGAAATCAGCAGTCTTGGAGCGGCATGGATAACTGCAAGTATGGTTCAGGTAACTCAGTCAGAGTGGAGGCAGGGTGCAGGGACCAAGCTGGGACACGGTTTCTGGCTGTGGCCAGAGAGACAGGCAGAGCTCTCTGCCTTGTATTGCCCCCACTGGCCAATCCTTGGATCTCAGCGCTTAGGACAAAATGAAAAAGTCTTTGTAATTTGACAGGTAACCACAGAGCATTAAGAAGTGGGTCAGGAGGCCCCAACAGAGCTGGGACAAGACAGTCTGGGGTCACAAGTCTGGGAGCTGTGGCTGTTGCACTTCAGTAGCTCCATGTAGTTTCACAGGTTTTGGAACTGAATGTTTCCATTTCAGATCGTACGTTCAGAACCTGGGCCCGGCTGGGCACAATGGCTTATGCCTGTAATCCCAGTACTTTGGGAGGCCGAGGTGGGCGGATCACAAGGTCAGGAGTTTGAGACCAGCCTGGCCAACATGGTGAAACCATGTTAAAACCCTGTTTCTACTAAAAATACAAAAATTAGCCAAGCATAGTGACGGGTGCCTATAATCCCAGCTCCCCGGGAGGCCGAGGCAGGAGAATCACTTGAAACTGGAAGGCGGAGGTTGCAGTAAGCTGAGATTGCCCCACTGTACTCCAGCCTGGAAGAGCAAAATTCTGTCTCCAAAAAAAAAAAAAAGAGAACGTCATGGGCCCAAGAAATCAGATCTGTTAGCTGCTTGGACTCCAGGGAAGTCATTTCTCTGAACCTTGAATTTCTTGTCTCTAAAATGGGGTTGTTGGTGGTATAATGAAGCACCATTCTTGTTCCAGAAAAGTATTCAGTTAATACTAGCTATAGATAATACTCCTGCAAGTAATTATCTGTGCTCACTACTTAAACCTTTACCTGTACAGATGAGGATGAGGTAAAGAGCCTTCCTCAAGTTTGCCATGCAAAGGCAGTTTGTGTAGATTATGCATCATCTTGATAACAATATGTTTTCCCCTCTTATTTTGAAATGATTTACTAGAAAAATAGAAAATAGCAGCTTTCAAAATTCTGTGGTATGGGATAAAGCGTCTTCTTAGGGTTCTCATCTCTGTAACCTAATGCAGGTTTCTTGGTCTTGTTTTCTCATCTGTGAAAAGAAAAGGTTGGTTTACATAATCTCTAAGTTCCCTTCAAGCTCTAGCAGCTCTCCAAAGATTTAACTTGGTAGTTATTTCTTGTGGCTGAATTTAGCTGTAATTATTGAAATAACAGTTTTTGAACTTACAAACCCTTAAAATTTTAAACCCCCGGTTTAAAAACAACTATAAAGAGAAATGTAAATGAAAAGCAACAAAGGCTCAGAAAAAAGAAATCATATTTGTTAAGTAACATTAAGTGATGAGAAAATATGTTTTTAAAAAAGCTTATAACTGCCAGGAGAATATAATTTTGCAAATTGTAGAAAATAAATTAGGTCAAAGTCATTAGCATGTTTGTGTTTAGCAAAATACTACTTGGGGCAGTTTTGAAAATAACTTTAATTTTTGACAACTGCTATTCAAAGCTATCTTTTTCTTCTCACTGTTAATTGTGTAAAGAAGGGACATTCTGGGATATAACCTCTAAAAAAGCAGTCCTTTTACTTCTTCCTTTGTTTATAGAGACTTTTTTGTAAATAAACATATATATGCATCTTTTTTTAAGTTAAAATTCATCGCTTGGTAACAATCACATTGCTTCCTAATTTGTCAAAATTCACATTTAATTATATTTTGGGGGCTCTTTTCACATAATCTGGACAGAGTTGACAGCTGCTGGAAAATGCAAATACATTTCACTATTAATCCTTTTATTTTTCTTCTTTAATAATTTTGGGCTCAAGTTCTAAAAAATTGTGACTTTCAAATAGACTTGGAATAAGGCCTTTTAACTGATGTAATCATTGTAATTGCACCAACTTGAAGCATTGTCACACAAACCTTCTTGCCTATTGCTGTCTTTTCTCTTTTCTTTCTTTTTTGAAACAAGGTCTCACTCCTTTACTCAGGCCAAAGTGCAGTGGCATGGTCATGACTCACTGCAGCTTCAGCCTTTCTGGGCTCAGTTAATCCTCCCACTTCTGCCTCCAGAGTAGCTGGGACCACAGGCGCATGCCACCATGCCCGGCTAATTTTTTTTTTTTTTGTAGAGATGGGGTTTCGCCATATTGCCCAGACCGGTCTCCATCTCCTGGGCTCAAGTGATCCACCTGCCTTGGCCTCCTAGAATGCCAGGATTACAGGTGTGAGCCACCATGCCAAGCCCCCATTGCTGTTTTTTATACACATAACTGAAACTACTCATAATTCATTGCAGAGCACACGGACATTCAGCAGTAATTACTTTCTGTCTTAGATTCTTGATAGTAAAGAATATTTGACCTTTCCTGCTTCTACCCCAACCCATGCTCGTTCTTACCATTGTGATGAGTTGTTAGATATTTATTTGGGTCACTTACTATGTGCTGCTAGCCTGTGATTTCCAGATAAGTCTGTCGTCAGGAATGGAGCAAAGTCTTTTGAATCTTGGTCACCTCAGCACCATTCTCTAGCTAGTTGTGACTGATGGTGATAACTGGCTATAGGTTTTGTCATCAGTATGTAAGGCAGCTAGGCTGTCATCTGCACAATGCAAACTGAAATCTTCCTGCAGTTTTTTAAGTGGATAGTAGGGCATTCCCTCCTCTGCAAGAGGATTTGCTAGGAGAAGGTTTTAAATAGTGCCGAAGACACATGAGAACAAAGCCCCTGCTTTGGGGTTAAGGTCCAAAAAAGCAGTTTTGGCATTACTGTATAGAGAAAAGGTGGTTTATGCTCAAGAATGTTTCGCTTTTTCTTCTTCCTTTTACTTCTTGGACCAAGTGGTGATGATAAGATATAAAACCATTAGTGTCTGAAGTACCTCTGAATCCAGCAGCCTTCTAAAGAAATGTGATCAGAATTATATTGTGTAATATAATGCTTTCTTTTCGCTGAAGATTCCCCCAAAATACTGATAGATGCCACAGATTTTACATACTTAAATTGTGAATTTAAAATTTAAAATGTCATAAATTTTAATTACTAAAAACAAATTAGGAGGCAATTCTTATCTAAGTAGAAGACTCTGTTGGCCATACCCTAATCCAAAATGAAATTGTTTTTTTCCCAAGCTCTGTCTCTCTTTCTTGTAGCTCTCTGCCTCTGTCTTAAACACATAGACGTACTACCTCTCCCACCCCCGTACATATACAGGTCTTGCTAAATTACTGTCTTTTCATTCCACATGGCCAAGCTGTTTTGGGACTTGGTATTCCAGGATCTTCCGTAAGCCCCTTACACGGGTTCTGTGCTGTAGAAAAGTTGCTATAGTGCTGGTACACACACACATTTTCCTGTAAATTTCTCAGTTCTCTATTTAAAAATAAACATTTTATAAATCATTTATTGAGCATAGGGTTTGTGTTTGTAATTGAACATTACCCATCTGCTTTATACTTTGGATTACCTGTACTGTACCTTTTACTCCTAGTCTGACTTCCTGTCCTCACACTATTGGGTATTTAGAGCACATAAGTTAAATTTTATATTGGCTGAAGAGTTTAAAAATCTGTCACAAAATTTAGCCCAAAGACACAGAAAGTTTTATTCTGTCATTTACTGGTTTTTTTTAATACCTAATCTAGGATTGATTTTTTTTTTTTTTTTGTAATGCACTATGAGAGATTGCCTACATTAAAAGCATTGGTAACAGCACTTAAATGTTTTGTAAGAAGTTTCTGCTTAAGGAATATGATATATTTAAAATGTTAATTCATTCTTTCCCATATGCTTAGGCAGCCATGTGTGTCAGGTCTCTTCAAGTACAAAATAGCCTCTTTTTTTTTTAAACCCATGAAAATGGGTTAAAATGTAGGATTTTTTTAGGATCATATGTGTGAATTTGAGGTTCAGAGACTGCAGTCACTGCCGAGACCTGAAAGCCATCTCCATCTCTCCTCTGTGATTAATATGTGTCCCCTGCGATTCTCACCTGCAGGATTAGGAATGGGAAGGGAGAGCATGAGGGAGAAGAGGGAAGGTGACAGAATCCATCTCAAACCAGTGAACTCCAGAACCTAATCAGGCTTCTTTCTAGGCAGACTCTGAGGGAGGAAGACAGACCACAGAATACCTAGCCCTAATTTTTTTAACCCATGATTTCTAATGTTGATCTGTTTGTTCATTTTGTAATTCTAGTTTAATTAGACCAACTATCAGGCAGGCATTTAGTTTGCACTTTCGAAAACGGAAACTTATGCGTTTATTAAATGATATTCAGAATCATTTCCTTTTTCTATTAGAACATTGAACAATCCTTTTGAATATTCTCATTTACGTCAAGATCTTTATGATTGCTTATGTAGGACTAATGCAAAAATTAAATGAATTCCATGAAAATTCTTTTTTGACTTCACAAGAGTTAAAGAGACCTACTCTGTGTGAGGTTTTTGTAGATAATACTTTGAAAACCAAAATTACTCTGCTACCAACAGTTTACTGTGTCTGTTAAAGTGAAAAGCCTAATTGAATTGCAGTTCAAATTCAAGAGTCTAGACATTCCTTGTGGGCATATTTGATTTCCTCTTTCTCCTTTTAGCTGTTGGAGAGGGAATTGCCAGGTGTCTTTAGTGGAAAGATAATCAACCTGCTCTCCTGCTACTTGTGGTAGATGAACTGTTAGCACTGGCTCAGGCTTGTGAGACCTTTCCCCATCACTGTCTTAACACTTTGGCAAGATTTTGCGTAAAGTTACTTTATTTAACCTCTTTTGAGTTTGACTTCATCTGTAAATTAGAAATAATGATACCCTTCCTACTTAAAGAATTTGGGAAGAGCAAATGAGATGATGAATATATAAACCTACCCTTTCAGAAGGGTGAAAGTAAAATACTAGGATTTATGGTCATAGCATTTTAGAATTCAAAAGGACAACCTCCTGACTCTAAGCAATGCAAGTGGCATGAAAAAGAGGATCAGCCGTTGTGAAGAGATTTCCTACTTCAGTACAGTGCCAGGTCTGGGACCCAGCCTCAATCACCCTAATTCATTGTCACTCTCCTACTGTACTTATCTGAAATAGCAATGATAGTTAACTTCCTCTGTGCTTGGTACACTGGATGCCTTATATGGATTGTCTCATTTAAGTCTTACATCATCCTCATGAATTTTGATTCCCATTTTACATATGAGAAATCAGAGACTATGAGAGGTGAAGTATCCTGGCAAGGTGGTAGCACAACTAGTGGGCGGTGAAGCCTGAAACCGAACCTTAGCAGTTTGACTTCAAGCCTGTGTTCTTTATGATTATCTTTGCATAATTTTTAAATCCTTTTTTTAAACCAAGAGATATTTGTTTAATCAGAACACAAATTTTACTATCTTGGAGGAAATATTTCTTTGTCTTAGCTTTTATTCATTCTTTACGTAGTGTATGATGAAGTCAAAATCATATTTTGTGATGACTTTTTAAATTATCTCTTTAGGTCTTCCAAAAATATAGAAAACATTAGGGAAGCATTTTAACATTCTTTTGTTTTTATATGAAGTTGTTATAAAATAAGGCAAGTTACAAACACAAATACATTTAAATTTCAGTGTTTTTACTGTGCCAGGGGAAAGACGAGGCTCCAGGCAAAAATATGGTTGAACTTTGTTAATACATACATTTTTGCCAGCAAAATTGGAGATATGCTTGGTGTGCACATTCATTAAAAGCAGTAATTGTTAAGTTTTGGAGTACTTCACAGAGTGCCTGCCCAGACTGTCTTACATGCTTCACGGTTGGTGGGAATATCTCAGAAACTGAGGCAGCCTGTGTAGCCTTGCACAGTGGTAAGGGGAGAGCAAACACTCCTGCTGCTGTCTATGCACACACTCCCTCCTCCTCAGCGCCTCAGCTCACACCTGAGTATCACAGTCCCTCCTCCTCAGCGCCTCTGCTCACACCTGAGTATCTCTGTGCATGCCTCCAGGGAGCTTCCTGCAGTACCTTGGACATTTTGAAATGTGTGTCTTTACAACAAGACATACTTCTTAAAGCTCTTTACAAATGGGTCTGGGCAAGGAGCTAGTTTTCATTTCCAGTTATTTTAAATTTAGTCCTATTTCATACTTCGGCATTCTTTTAATTAATGCGTTTTAATTAAAATAATTATCCTTGGTAATTATTCTTGGTTGGTAAAATGCCCTTTTATTAATTTGAATAAAGATGATATCTAAGGCTAGCATCTAGTATTAAGTTATGCCTAGATGGACTTCTGTTCATTTATTGTCTTACTAGTGGTTGTTCTTTACTAGTGAAATAAGTTAACGAATGCCTGTCTGTCACATATGGGGCCTTTATTTTGTGTTCAGCAGGTACCTTCTTTGATAATTATTAAAAGAGCTTAGTGGCTCTGAGAGAATACAGTAATCTGCCTGACCCCTATGCCATCTTAACAAAGGAGATTATCTTTTAGTTTATAGAAAGGTCACTCAGGTAAAACTGAAATCTCCTTCAAGGCAAGATAAATATCTTTATCCTTGCTTGTGTCTCTGACCAGCCATTATTTTTTCTTCAATAATAATAGTTTGCTATCTCACAAGTCTTTTATGTGAGCTGCTTATGGAAGGAAATTTAAAAACTATCACTTCAGCTCAATATGTGTTTACTGACATACTTTTCTATGTGTATGTACTATGCTAGGAATTGAGTGAGCCCCAGGTAAATGCTGGAGCCAGGGAAGGTAAAAGAGAGTTTATTGTGTTCTCTAGCTAGTTATTAATTACTTGTAGCTAATTTCATAAGAAACTCTTGGAGGAAACAAGGGTAGTTGTAGGTTCTACCTGGATTTGACAGCATTATATGTGTATGCTGGATATGAGGGCAGCTTGGCGAATACTGCCTATTAATTGTGCTTGTGGGCAGATCATCATCAGATCAGGAGTTTGAGACCAGCGTGGCCAACATGGTTAAACCTCATCTATACTAAAAATACAAAAAATTAGCCAGGCATGGTGGCAGGCACCTGTAATCCCAGCCACTCGGGAGGCTGAGGCAGGAGAATGGCTTGAACTTGGGAGGCGGAGGTTGCCGTGAGCCAAGATGGCGCCACTGCACTCCAGCCTGGGCAACAGAGCAGAGACTCTGTCTCAGAAAAAAAAAAGAAGAAGAAGAAAAAAGGTGAGAGAAATATTGTTGTGCTTTAATAAAGGCTTTTAAATTAAAACGTGAGTTGACACCCCAGCCAGAATACCAAGGGTGATGGTGTCACACTCCTGAAAATGCTTTTATTTTGTATATTTTATTTATATACAGCTTTTAAGAGAATAACTTGTATAAAATAAGATACTTACTTTTATATCTTATTACTTATAAGTAATACTAAGTAATAATACTTATAAGTAACTTATTTTAGTTATTTTATACAAGTTAATTATTAATGGTAATTCTTCGTGCAGGCTTGAAGTTTCATGGCCTCTATTGTTTCTCTCCAATGATACCTTTGCTCCGTTGAACCTTAGATGGCTTAGAATCTGGGGCGAATGTTAAAGATTGAGAAGTGAATGATAGTTCTATTGGCAATTTTAACTCCTTGATAGGTAGGTCTAGGCTCATATCCATACCTTAGAAAGGGTAGCAGGGAAATATTAGCTCAGCTTCCCCCCTGAGAAGTGCCAGTATTTCCTGGAAAAGACCTGAAGAGGATCCCACTGAGGAGCCTGAGACACTGCTGGTTAGGAGACAGGAAGGCGGGAAGAGGGTTTTTTCCAAGGAACCAGTGGTCCGCAGTAGCAGTGCTGCTGGCTGAGGGCTACAGAGGACAGGTTAGTAAAGTGCTGGGAGCGGGATGTACTTCATTAAGGGATGAAGGGGAGGTGCGGACGCATAGGCAGCTCTGGAGAAACCTGGAGGAGGAGGGAGATGGGAGAGAAGTAGAAGCCAGTGTGTCTGCAAAGATGAAGCATTTTGGGGTTTGGTGGTTTTTTGTTTTAAGGTGAAAAGGGGGGGAATTTTACAAGCTGAAGAGATGGCACAAAGAGGAAAAAGTTTTATTTGTGGTTAAAGTAGTGAGCATGGTTTTCTGAAATGTCATCATTTCTCAAGGAGAAGGCAGCTTGGAGGGGGTTGATTGATGGTTAATAGGAAGCCAGTCTGTAATGAAAAGCTTGCTATGCTTTTGAAATAGGAAATTTATAGATAGGAATGTTTGTGCTCTCTTTGTTTAAATTATTGTAGCTTGTGATATAGCAAAACATTCAACAAATTTTGTAAAGAATTGGTTATATGCAGACACTAGGAAGATGGCAGTGATGAAACAGACAAAAATCCCTGCTCTCAGAGAGATAGCATTTTAACAAAAACGTGTTTATAAGTGTGCTCAGAACCCATTACATGGTTTCTGCTTGGTTTGTGCAGTTCCTCTAAGAGAACATCCCTGTCGCAAGTTCTTCTGAGAATTGTTTTCCGTCTGAGCCCTCTGAGTGGCTCTTGTGTTCGTCTACCCTCTTCCTAATTGTCACTTTAAAATGCCTCAGAAATACTCTCTCTCTCCATATTTCAACTTGGTCAGCACATGTACCTGACTAGCAGCCAGTCAGATTTTGGTGTTGATGACATAGGTGTGGCAGTGCACTGGGGGAGGTAATTGAAGAGTATTTTTTGGTAATAATGAAATGTCAAAGTTTTAAAGTGATTAGTTTCTAGAAAAATTAATTTCAGACCTATTTAGAAATACCCACATAGATGTTACTTATTCTGTTGCATACTGATAGGCTTTCTTGGATGGAAAGTGGTAGATACGTGATTAATACTTTGGCATTTTTGCAGTTTATCTTGCTTCTGCTTTGGATTGGGGGTGACTTGTTACTTATATATGGCTAGTGTTGTGGCACTCCCTAAACAGTTTACTGAAGTTTTGTCTTATGTATGTGACTGTCATATGACGGCAGAGTTGCTGAGAACAGCTCTATTGTCAAACGTTTTGGCCCCATCCACCCAGCACACTTCTTTTAGAGGACTGAAGGAAAGGGACCCAGGGGTGTCCGTGAAGACTGTCATCCTAGTAATACTTACTTGGAACAGTGAACAAAATTGATTCATGTCTCAAGTCTTTTGATTTACCTTAATTCATTTGAATTTTGTGTTTTAGCCACCTTAGTATCTTTAACATAAAACCATCATGGGGTACCCCTCTTACAAATCTTGGAATAAAATTGCCACTCTAGAAAATAGATGCCCCATTTTTCATGCCTATGCTCTGGTTTCACATGTATCCTGCCAGCAGTATTCCCCCACCCCAAGCCAGGAGAATGTGTGTGTGTGAGGAATCCGGATTCAGAGTTCCAGCACTGCCCCCCAGACATGCCCATTCACTGACCCCGCTCAGCTAGTTCCCTTTCTTCCTCTCAGGTTGCTTCCCTGATAGGATACCCCTCATGGCTTCTGAGTCTCCCCTCCCAGCCACAAAATCTTTGAATCCCTAAGGGTTTTTTTCAAGGCATTTTATTGCTACTAAACATGGGAAAGATCACCAGCAATTAACAAAATTATAGACGTGGGTAAGTTCCTAAGTTATGTTTTCACTTAAATATGCATGAATCCAGACTCACGGTTCTTAGCTTCTTTACTGACCATCTCTTAGTCTTTTCCTGGGGTTGAAAGCTGTCATTTTTCCCAAGAATGGTGTGGGAGCTATTCTCTCTTTCTACAGTGTCCCAGGACTAACAGTAGATACTTGGCATACACAAAGGCCTCAGTCAAGCTTATTTACATCTTGGAGATCTTTCTGGTGTAGATCTACGCTCATATTGGAAAGGCATTGCTTCCTCACAGCCTTCTATGTACAATACTGGGCATTTGGGAGTCGGTACGGCTGGATGAAAGATGAGTAAGACAAAGGCCTCGTTCTCAAGTAGAAGTCCAAGGGGAAAAGATCAATCCATTCTTTTATTCGGTACATATTTATTGACTACCACCCTTGTGCCAAGCTTTCTGCTAGGACAGGAGACATAAACTTGAAACCCATTTCCGTCCTCAAGGATCTCACAGTCAAGAGTGGGAAACAGATAAGAGGCTATTATAGCAGTGCTCTTTGCTGAGTGAGGACTGAGAAAGACTTCTTCACACTGAGTTTTAGGAGACTTGGCCAGTGGGGGAGGGTGAAGGCAGCACCTGGGATGGTTTCTCCAAGGGAGGCAACCCTAGAGCTTCAGTAATGAGGTGGACCCTACAGAGTACTGACACCAAGAAATATGCCTAAGGAAAACTAGATAAATCGGAGGTTTTATTTTTATTTTTTTGCTTCTTCTGTCGGCTAGGCATTGCATTTCAACTTGGTCAGCATGTGCACCTGACTAGAAGCCAGTCAAATTTTGGTGTTTGGTTTTATTTGGTACATATTTATTGACTCACATTTTATATAGCAAATAAAATAGCAAACTCACATTTTATTAGCTGTCAGTCTTGTTTTCATTTTTCAGCTTAAAAGTTTTCAGGTTGATAACTTTAGTCCAGTGTCAGTCAGAGTGATAACAAATTGAGTCAAAGCTGCTTTTAAAAAGAATATACATATGCATGCTTATGAAAAAGAGCTACTGTCTTGTTTTAAAATGGAGTAATACGGTTTCTGTATTACAAGTACAGTTCTTTGCCCCATTTCCATTCAAATTGTCTTTTATCTCTGAAATCATTAAAATTAGAAAACAGTTATGATGAATGTCTTTTGAAGCATATACTAAGAAAAGTCATAAGTCAAAACCTGCCAGTTTAAAACAAATGCAATTATTTGGTTCTGTGAAATTGTAGCTTTTGCTATAGTGAAAAGAGACTGGCATATTTTTGAACAACTTCAGGATCTCATTGAAATGAGGAAGACATTATTTAGGAAGACACTAATGATTCAGACTATACTTAGGACAGGATGTTGGAGTTAATGTGCCTTCTCTTTCAAGTGATTAGTGGGCAAATGACATCTTTGATATTAATAGTTGCCTGAGTTAACATTTTTAAGGAAAGAGTGCCACCTACTGAATGAAGAGCTTTTGTTTTCTCCCATCCAATTCCAAGAATCTTGTTTCACTTTGAATTCTTAGTAGGTGGCATTTGCTGGGTGGGCAGTGATCCCATCTTCCAGTGGATTGACTAGGGTAGCTAGGATTCTTAGAGGGAGTTTATGCCCTCAAAACCAGGTGTAGAAACACAGCCTAAGCATAAACATGATTCAGCACTTGGCAAGTCTCAAAACCTTCCCATCATGTTAATGTACTCACTGGGCCAAAAGTTTTTTGTTGTTTTTGGTTTTGTTTTGAGCTAGGAGCAAACGGCTGGGAGGAAATGAACTATTCCAAAAAATAATTGAAGTTGATTGAGGAGCATATGACATTGGTCAAGATCTTCTGGGGAGACTTCATTTTCCTAGGGGATAATATTAGTACAGAAATTGTTTGATCACGACTTGGCCATAGGTCAGTGGAGGGATTCCCAAGGTCAAGTTGCAAATCCAAAGGCCTTCTTCAGAGTAATCCATGTGGTTCTCTTTTGGTAGTTCCCAACAATAACATATTATCGCATCAGTGAAAGGTTGAGAACATGAACAGCAGCAAACACACCAATATCAGAATTAAGGACATCATTTGAGAATTTCATGTAGTCATAATTTTTGTATATTGGCACATTTTTGATGTTATGGCTTTATTTACTACGAGACATCAGTCATCTCCAGCATTTTCCACTTATAGATTGGATTATGCAAGTAATGAGTGAAATTTGAAGGAGGTGGACTATATGCTAAATTGATTTATTCTTGTTTATGTGTAGCAATTAATTTTATAATCCCTGAGGGAAGATATATAAAGACCCTGAAGTGAAATAATATAGTAACAGGTATTAGCATTCATTCCACATGAAATATTTTATGCTTTCTAAGCCAAATAGGTCAAGTTTGTGTCCTGAACACTGGATGTTATTAACCAATGGTAGTTGCCTTTTTTTTTTTCCCAGTTAAAAGGATAGCAGGTTCTTCAATAATATTATTTAATTCAACATTTTGAACAATTTTGCTAAAAAGTTGATGAGGAAAAAGAAATCCCTCTGGCAGGGGCTACTGTATGGAGTTTGTACATTCCCCCCATATCTGGGTGGATTTTCTCCAGGTACTCCAGTTTCCCCCCGACATCCCAAAGATGTGCACATTAGGTTCATCGGCATGTCTGCACAGACCCAGATTGAGAGAAAGTGGCTGTGTGGTAGTGCACCCTGCAATGGGATGGCATCCTAGCCAGGGCTGGTTCAAGGCTGGCACCCTGAATTGTTGGGACAGGCTCTGGACACCTGTGACCCTGAACTGGAATAAGTAGGGAAATAATTATCTTACTTGTTAACGAATGTTTCTTAAATGTATATTACACCTCACATTTTTTCAGTGTATAGCATTAGAAGTGTTTTGGGTCTTTAGAAGTTTGGTAACGTTTTTGTTACCAGAAATATGCCACATGAGTAGATGTCAATGGCAAGTTACAAAGAGTCAGAATTTCTCTTGTAACTTGCCATTGACATCTACTCATGTTACTTAAATAATAAGGTTTTTTGGTTTTGTTTTTAGGGATTTTGTTTGTTTGGTTGGTTTTTTTTTGAGATCGTGTCTTGCTGTGTCACCCAGGCTGGAGTGCAGTGGCCTGATCTCAGCTCACTACAACCTCCGCCTCCCAAGTTCAAGTGATTCTTCTGCCTCAGCCTCCTGGGTAGCTGGGATTACAGGCACGTGCCACCACATCCGGCTAATTTTTGTATTTTTGGTAGAGACAGGGTTTTACCATGTTGGCCAGGCTGGTCTCGAACTCCTGACTTCAGGTAATCCACCCGCCTCGGCCTCCTAAAGTGCTGGGATTATAGGCGTGAGCCACCGCACCCAGCCAAATAATGACTATTAATTGGCTGAATAACAAGTATTCTCTGAAAACATTATATCTTTTAATAATACAAAAGCAAAAATATTTTAGCAGTAACTGTGTTTTCAGATTAGCACTCAAAAAAACTATTAAGACTTTTAATATTGTGTCCCAGCATTTCTCCTTTTTAAAAACACAAAACCCTAACTTCTATAACTTGACCCAGATTAAGCATTTCTGATACCATTATTCCAGATTATGAGAAAAGTCAGCTGTGTGATTACAGAGAGCTCTGGCCTGAAGCAGTTATTAATAGAATTCAGATTGGGATATCAGAACAACTGGAACTGAAACTTGGTCTCAGAGCCGCCATGTTCATGTCTCATTTCAGGCTACTGCATTGCATCCTTTCGACTTATAGCAGTTAAATATGCAAAATTGATGTCTTTTTTTTTTTCTTGATGGCACGTTCTCAGTTCACTGTAACCTCTGCCTCCCAAATTCAAGTAATTCTTCTGCCCCAGCCGCCTGAGTAGCTGGAATTACAGGCATGCACCAGCATACCCAGCTAATTTTTGTATTAGTAGAGATGGGCTTTCACCATGTTGACCAGGCACGCTGTCTGACGCCTGTAATCCCAGCACTTTGGAAGGCCGAGGCAGGCCAATCATATGAGGTCAGAGTTGTTAAGTCTTTTAAGAAGGAGACGTTTGTGGCTTATTCATTTAAAAAAAAAACAAAAACTAGAGGGGTTAATATTTTTCATGTAAAACAATCTTAAAATCTTTGTGCTGTCTACTTTCTCTTTCTCGAACGTTCTACTTGACAGTTGTCTGAACTTTCTGAGAGCTTTGACAGAGTCTTTTACATAATACCTGCCCCTCAGTAAAGTTTGAATTGCTGTGATAGTAAATATTGAAGTAGTCTAAAGTTGGTAACAGTATGTCCTCCATACTGATGTATGTTCCCCGTATTGATATACTGCCTGAGTTAGTTACAAGGGGTCTGCGGATCCACATATCTACTGCATAGATGGCGATGATACCTTAAGGAAGGATTTTCACATTTGAAAACATTGAGAGCCACTGGATTATAGAAAATCAAAGAACGTTTTACTCAAAAAACTGTTGAAAGGTACTCTCCAGATTTTACAATTAAAATGGTCTGTGGGTCCTATTTAGCTTTCTATCTACTGATGGAATCTGTCTACCTGACAGGAATAATATTGATATAGCAGTGGTTTATCAATGTTAATGAATTGTAATGTTCACACGGAATGACCCTGAGCTATCTCATCTTGTAGTCTGATCTGATTTCATAGGTTCTTAAGTTCCAAAATGGTTGTGAATTTCTTAAGAGCATGTCATGCTAATGACATAATCAGGACTTGATTATGAATTTCTGGACCCCTGAATCCTGTCATTTTCCTTTAGTTCCATGAAGCTTCCCACAGTTTATAGTAGTTGTTCAGTGGTACATGTTTATTTTTAAGGAAATATTTCAAGCATGCAGAAAAATACAGAGGGAATATATTAGATAGTAGTATAATAAACAGCCATAAAACCTTCACCTGTATTTAGTAAATGTTAATATTTTAGTGTACTTGCTGCAATGCAGTTGGATGTGTATTTTTTAAAGGAACCAATATTAAAGAAACTAGTTGAAGCCTCCTTTGTCTTCCAGCTGGACCTTCTTCCCTTCCTCCCTGCCAGCAGAAGCAGCCTTGTACAGCCGTCTTCATATTCTGAAGCCAGAAAAAGTAGTTTTATTTTGCTACTGTCTTTTGTTTTTCAAATAACTTGTTAAAAAAAGTTACGAAACAGCGTAGTGGAGGAGGAAGACAGGTCTTTGAAGCCAGAGAGAACTGGTTTTGAAACTCAGAATTCTCACTTACTAAACTCCTTAATCTTTCTGCAAGTTTCTTTATCTGCCCTATGAAGATGAGGAGTCTTACCTTTTAGCCTTGATGAGATGTAAAACCACTGTATGGGCAATACCTAGCATAGTACTTAGAAGAGGAGGCACTGCAGCTGCTAGCTTTAATAGCAGCAGTGGTAGCAGCAGCAGCAGTAGTAGCAGCAGTGATATTAGTAATTCCGTTTATTGTGTGCTACCATGCACTTGGTGCCATCGTAAGTACTTCATCTTCATTTAAAAACTGAGGTAAGAATTAACTGTATGTGAAAGACTTACAACAAAGTATGGCAGGTAGCAGGTGAATCATTAAGTATTAGCTATTATTGTTGTCCCTGTTTTACAGGAGAATAAATTAATGGGAGGAACTCTAAGAAGTTAACTTTCTTCTAAGTACTTCACATATGTATTAATTCATTTAATCCTAATAGCCACTTTATATGGTAGATACTATTATCCCTATTTTATAGTGAGTAAATTGAGGCACAAAGAAGCACTTCTACCAAGATTGCACAGTGGATTAGTTAGAGCTCATATCTGAACCCAGGTAGTCATGCTTCAGAGCTCATGCCCCTGATCACTGTGCCATACTTCTTGTGTATGTCGTATGACTTCTTAAAGGTAAGAAGTCCTTCTTTACCTGATCCCAGGAATGTATCTATCTTTCAGGTGGTACGATCTCTATTGACTAAGAAGTCCTTCCTGGTTTTGTTGTAGATGCAACACGCTTCCTCATGTGACCCCACCCTGGTAAAATGGGGTCATTTTGTTAGAAGCTACCCAGATTGGATTGGTTTGGGTGGCTGTTGCTCCATAAGTACCTTTAACAGGCTCTTTACCCCCTACCCACCAATTCTTCCTGAAGTGCCCAGTGTAGGTCTTATAGGCTGAATTTGGCCAGTTACCCAGTAGCCATCTTTGGTCAGTACTGCTTTCTGGCCATTGCCATCACCTCCTTCAGCCACGTTGGCCTCACACCCTCTTACCTGCTTCACCCACCAGTCCTGCCAGTAACGCACCATCAGTGCTGAAGATGCATAACGTTCCCACTTTGCAGAGCTCCAGGGTCCTTGTAATAAAAAGAGAACCATTCCCCAGACCCATTTATTTTATTTTGTATTTTGAGACTTACTTGTAACCATATGGAGACATTTAGAGTATTAAATTATCAAGATTTCTTAGTTGTGTTGTGTTGTGTTGTTGTGTTGTGTTGTGTTGTGTTGTGTTGTGTTGCATTTTGCTCTGCTCATGGCTTTTTTTGCCTTCACCCCAGACCTGAGAGCTTGTTAGAGAGTGAGTGGACTGGGCCAGGGGCAAATCTTTGTGACAGACTCTGTCCTCTGCTAGTGGTTGGATTGGGCCAGGCTTGAATGTCTGATGCCCCCTTCTCTTAGGGTAGGTTCATACAAGGAGACTGCCCATCTCGCTGGCTGTCTAAATAATCTTTTCTCCCCATATTATTTTGCATTCTTGGAGCCTTTATTGCACTACAGACATGCTAAATTTTGTAATAGCTTAAGAAGTATTAAGACATTAAGATAGCTGGTGTTTTTCTCTGCAGTTTTCTTCTTAGAAATACTGGCTTACTGGAGCCAGAGGCTCTGTAGAGATGTCCCAGTACAGGTTTCTTAGAGTATGTTTCAAGGAACACTGCGCTATCAGCGATGCTCTGCTAAAAAAGACTTCCATGCCAAGTAAACATGATGAGTGCTGCATACCTTCTTTTTCATCTTGGAGATTTGTGACACATGGAGGTCTTAGTAGAGGCTCTGTGCTATCCTGTGATAAAGCCAACTAACTTCATTTTATCAAGTGTTCCCTAATCTGCAGAATCATGAGATGTTTAGTATTATAGGATATTATTTTTGCCAAAGCTATGTCTTCTGTTTAAAATATCTTTCGGCCTTCACCAACTCTATCCCTGCCAGTTCTGTTCTTTAAAATTATTCGGGCATCACCTCCTTTGTGGATCTTTTCAGGACTCTCCTAGATAAAATTAAGGATAGAGATCATTCCGCCCTTGGAACTATTTATGAGATGTTAAATACTTTTATTACATCAGAGGTGACATTGTGTTTTCTTGCTTCTGCAAGACAAAATGATTGGAGGAACACAGACTCTGTTTTATTGATTCGTTTTTTAATTTTTCTTCTCTGTTGCCTGGCCAGTGCTTACACGTGGTAGGTGTGCCAACATTCATTGAATGGAGTGGTTTGCTAGCATTCAAAGCATAAAGAAGAAAAGCTGCATTTGTCAGGAAGTCATTCTTCCTCATTCTGAGCATCCCAGTTAACATGCCTTTCCACCAGCTGGAAGAAAGTAGTATAGTACTAGCCGTTCTGTGGAATTCTGAAAGAAATCCTCCTAGCAAGCACTGTAAGAGGGCTTTGTGTGCTAATTCCGGGTTATCCCCTCTTCTCCATTAATCTCAGAGCATTAAAACCAATTAAGGGCTTTTTTAAATGGAAGGGATTCACTCAAAATATTACATATCTAAAACCTCTTCTTAAAATACAGAAGCTATAAATTTTGTTAGTGGGCTAAGAATTATAGTAAGTTGTATTATGCCATAACCTACATACACTAACAGACCACTTTCCTAAGTATGTACTAGCCCTGTTCAGTTGACCACTTAGAAGTATACTCAGACTGCTCTGTCACATTTCCTCAAAGATAATTAGTAAACATAGGAGAAACATACACTGCAGCCTTCATGTAACACTGACTTGGAATCTTTGACGAAAACCCAAATGGTGAAAGAACAGAAGTTTTCATTCCATTGTGTCATGGATTCTGTACCAGTGTCCTCAGATAAGGGCAGGATCCACTGCCTTGCTGAGAACTCCCCCACAGTAGTAGTGTAGGAAGTTCCAACTTATTTCTCTAGTGTAGTGTAACATCTTTAGGTTTATGCATCAGTTGTCTTGTAGACATTCCCAGCCCTCTATTTGTCAAGTAGCAAGGGGGAGTTCTTGAAATATACATGTAGACAAAAACTGTTTTGTTTTTAAAAACATTCTTTTTCTTACTTGCTGATCTGTGTTTAACAATTAGGAAGGAGGGTGCTCACAGTGTTTCATTTTGTTAACAAAGGTTTCTAAAGGTTTTTCCTCAGGTACCAAGGACACAACAAAGGAAAGAATAAACAATGGAATTTTTAGCACAGAGTATCAAAAGAATACAAGCTTTTGTGGGTTTTTGTTAGAAATGAACAAATGAGAAATGGGACCATATTGATCTTAAACTCACTCTATTGGGTGCTTAGAAAATAGTTTACATTAAGCCTGATTGATGTTCTGAGTTCCTTCCCCCAAGAAGATGGGTGGAAGAGTCGTGGTATTTAGAAGTACTGTTACAAAGCTGATTACTCTGATGAGTGATAGAAGTGTTTTAAATAAATATTTAGACTAAGTAGTAAATATTCCCAAGACAGCCAGTAACTTTACAGTTTGTCTATCTTAAATTGCAAAACAATGTTGTTTTTCTGTCACTAAGGTTTTTATATATTTACTTAGATGATGAATCATACAGAATCACCAAACTCATATTTCTGTTCAGGTCTGACTGTTTTTACAGCTTTCACTTGTCTATGTAAATATTATCCATACATTATAGTTAATAATTTGTGATATGTCAGCGGATTTCATTGAACTTGAGTCTTAGGTTACAGCGGAACTAACAACATATTGGTTTCACTCCAGTCCCATTTGTTTTCTTTTATGCCTACACACCAAGGGTGTTCACTAGAAAACATGCCTGCCTTCACCTCTTGCAGTTTCTCTTCAGCTGCTCTTTAAAAAATAGTTGTACCTGACTCAAATTGCTGGTTGTCTAGGATCTTCATTTGCTACCAAGTAAATTTGCTTACTAACTTGATTTGTCTTAACTCTTTTAGTTTTCTTTAAAATCTTTATCAATTTTAAGAGTCGTTACATATTCTTGATTGTTTCTGCACAGCTATTTCTCCACCATCCCCTTCTCCAAAATCTGTTGTATATTTATTTGTCTTGTCTGGATTATATTTCCTCCTGGCAAGGTTTGACTTCTGTTGCAGTTTGACATTTTCTTGACTTGTCAGTGCTCACGATTGTTTCCATGGTGTAACAAAATGTACATATTTAGTTTCATTCTTACATACGTTTGTTGATTTTTCTGTTCCTCTATTAATACATTTAGAAGGAAGAACTGTTCTTTTTCCAAATTTGGATTGAACATCTCAATTCTGTTATTGAGTGATATAATCAGTAATGTCTATTAGATTGATTTATTGTGTGTGGTACATTAATAACTTGAATGTGGTAGCTTTTAATGGAATCTGCCAGCTACATTTCTGAGAGACAGGAGTGTACCAAAGAATCACCATAACCAAGCTTTTGTACTGCTGCCTTATTTACTGTCTGGGACTAAGCAGGTGTAAAGAGATGATTTAGAAAATCTTTTTGTATTGTCTTTTTCTTAGTGTTTATCTGGGCTTCCCCTGGGGTGAATATAGCCCCTTTTATTTGATGATACTTACCCTATTTAAACATGTCCACCTGAAAGTTTAGCCATAATGTTTTACCTTAAATATGTCAATGACTTTGGAGGCTGTTGAAGCATATCCAAAATGTTTGTATGTTAACTTAAATGTAAAAGGGACTTGGCCAGATGTGATGGTTCATGCCTGTAATCCCAGCACTTCTGGAGGCCAAGGTGGGTGGATCACTTGAGGTCAAGAGTTCGAGACCAGCCTGGCCAACATGGTGAAATCCTGTCTCTACTAAAAATACAAAAATTAGCTAGGCATGGTGGTGGGCATCTGTAATCCCAGATACTTAGGAGGCTGAGGCTGGAGAAGCTTGAACAACCTGGGAGGCAGATGTTGCAGTGAGCCAAGATCCTGTCACTGCACTCCAGCCTGGGTGACAGAATGAGACTCTATCTCAAAAAAAAACAAACAAAAAAGTAAAAAAGACTTACTTACTTTTCCTGCAACGTGATTTCTCAAATTCGTATTTGAATATTTTTATGACTATTTGTGGTCAAGAAAGATGCCTTTTAATCATAAAATAATCTTGAATAGGGTTTTTAAAAAATGTACTCATGCCAGAAGACAAATGAGAATCTTTTTTCACTTAATAACGTATTCTCTATTCATAATAGTGACAACTGGTCTACAGTTGTCAGTATTTTATGCAGGCATTATTTTATATGTTCCAGTGGTTTGTGAAATTTTATAGTACACTGAGTTTGAGTTACCAGTGATAATTTACTTAGAAATCCCTTCAAGTTTATTCAGTATTCCATAGAGGATCAGTTGCTTTAAATATATGCATACATTTTGAGCATATAAGAACGTTTTCGTGTAGGAGAACTGTACAGTTAATATACATTTTTTCTTTTTGGTTCACTTTACTAAAGGGAGATTTGGGCTTGTACTTTACTTCATAGACTAAGTCAAAGGTAATCGACTGCAAAAGAAATTCATACAGAGTTGTCACTTTTTTTTTTTTTTTTTTTTGAGACGGAGTTTCACTCATGTTACCCAGGCTGGAGTGCAATGGCGCGATCTCGGCTCACCGCAACCTCCGCCTCCTGGGTTCAGGCAATTCTGCTGCCTCAGCCTCCTGAGTAGCTGGGATTACAGGCACGTGCCACCATGCCCAGCTGATTTTTTGTATTTTTAGTAGAGATGGGGTTTCACCATGTTGACCAGGATGGTCTCGATCTCTTGACCTCGTGATCCACCCGCCTCGGCCTCCCAAAGTGCTGGGATTACAGGCTTGAGCCACCGCGCCCGGCCCCCAGAGTTGTCACTTTTAAGAATGATTTGATGCTAACTAGTAGCTCTCTGCCTTTATTATAGTTGCCTGATGATTGTTAAACTAGTCTCTTAAAAATGTACTAATATGGAAGTAGTAAAAACTTTTGAATATTCTTCCTTTTCTCGTTGAAGTTGTTTACCTTTTCTCTTTGAAGTTGTTTACATGTTCCTAGAGACTAATTTATGGTGGAAGTTGTTAAGGGCTATGTGTGTCCATTATGAGTGATGTTATAACATCTACATGGTGTTACTTCTTAGATCTTTGTTAATTAGAAGTGATAACCAGCTATTCTTGATTCTGAATCAGGGAGTGTTTATCAAGCCCATGACATCTGTTCTGGGTGCTTTGTTCCTAGCTGCAGGACAGGGAAAAGGCCCTGCCCTCAAAGAATTTACCCTTTCCTTGTCTAGTTCAGCTGTGTTTACAGTATGATTATCTGTTAATACATTGTCTTATTTTAA
The DNA here is from genome assembly GCF_009761245.1 of Sapajus apella. Lineage (NCBI taxonomy): Eukaryota > Metazoa > Chordata > Mammalia > Primates > Cebidae > Sapajus > Sapajus apella. The sequence goes on along the minus strand of NW_022436941.1, from coordinate 81,423,165 downwards.
TTTTGGTTAATTTTATACATGTTATTTATGTTTCTATACTGTGTTCTAGTTTTCAAAATCCTGTAATTTGTGCTGGAGAATACTTTTAAAACTCAAAGGGAGTGGTATTTTAATGGAAACTAATCCATGATTTCAGGTAAATGGATTTACTGTGCACGACCATGTAGAATATTTTATAAATATGAGTCAGAATCACTAAGGTGGTATTAGACTGCTTATATTCATTGTTTATAATTAGTACGTCTTTGTTACTTGACTCTCATATTACTTAATTGTTGATGTGGTTAATCAGAACATGAGCTTTTTGAGGGTGAATTCTGTGCACATATCTTTCAAAGCCCTAAATAGGAAGGTTTGCACACAATACTTGAGATAGTTTTTCCACCGGTAAAGGTTTCTGATACAGATTCAACAAATTGTAAAACTGATTAGACCACAGCCATACCCATATTAAGAAATAATCAACTGGGTGTGGTGGCTCATGCCTGTAATTCTGGCACTTCGGAATGCCATGGCGGGAGGATTGCTTTGATCTCAGGAGTTCAAGACCAGCCTGGACAACATGGAGAAACCCCATCCCTACAAAAAATACAAAAAAAAATGAGCCAGGCATGATGGCTTGTGCCTGTGGTCCCAGCTACTTGGGAGGCTGAGGCTGAAGGATTGTGTGAACTGGGAAGTGGAGGTTGCAGCAAGATTGTGCCACTGCACTCCAGTGTGGGCATCAGAGCCAAATCCTCCCTGTGGGGGGGAAAAAAGAGAGAAAGAAAAGAAAGAACCCTTTGTTGTGCTAAAGAGAGGATATTTACCTTATGGGGGAATAAAAGTAGTAGTGCCTGTTTCTGGTTATAAATAAATAGAAGTTTTGCCATCTTTAGTTCTTAGGGTCAAACTTTACTGAATAAAACCTGAAATAAAATCTTGTGGAAACTAATTTTCAGAATGTGAGCCATTTTATACATTGTTACTTCTTATGTCAACCTACCTATGTTATAAATGTTGCATTATATAAAGATGGAAAGTTTGCCCTTCCAATGGTTTATTTAATCCTCCTTGCATAGAAGAAGGGGTAGGCCAACAGTTGGCAAAGACATTATATCTCTGGAGAAACTAGCTTACTGAAAATTAGAATTGTCCTAGTATTGAGATAAAAATATTTTGGTTTTGTTTGCAAGTGCCTCAGATCTAGGTCAACAGATTAAAAGTACTTGTAAATATTCATTTTCCTTTGGTTCTTGAAAGACACAGACTATGAAATCACTCATATCTGAGTGTAAGTCACAGTATTTTTTATATATAGACTTTATCACCTTGAACATGTAACCGAACCTCCCTTCTTATCCTTTTTCTCATCTGTAAAATGGGGTAGTAAGAGCCGTGTCCCATGAGAATTGAGTAACCCATGTGGCTGTTAGCCCTATCCATGAGAAGGAGTTGCCGGCCTTTCTGTTTCATTAGGCTCTCCCTGTTCTCCCCTAAGTCATTCCTGCTCTTGTCCTTTACCTGGAACTTTACACTTTAAGGGTCCCACAATGGACCAAGATCGTTTTGGAAGGTGGTTCCTCCCTTGCTCTCCTCTATCCTCAGTAATATGGTTTATGAGGTTGGTAGTGTGTGAATTTCTGGTGCTATTGAAGGCCTCACAAGTGGACCTTAATTAGGTAGCTCTGAATTGTACCTGTCCTAAATAATCTAACGTATTTTCTAGGGTTCCTTGATGTTCCTTGGACACCAAGAGAATGAAGATATGAAAACCTTTATTATTTTAAAGTTAAATCTCATTAATTTCTAGAAAGATTTTCTACGATCATAAGTCTTAATTGCCTCTATTGCAGTGAAATGCTCTAATAATGAAGATACTTAATATGCTTTATATGCTTTGTTAATCATTATAATGAAATAGTCACGGTTGTGAAAACAAAACTTTTTGTATTATTATCAAATAGGTATCAGCACAGGTGCTGACTTCTTGAAAAAACAAACTCAGATTGGGCAGTGAACACTCAGCAGTGAAGAGCACAGGCTCTTGAATCATTAGCCTGTGGGGGTTTGAATCTGGCCCTGCTACTTAGTTATAAACTGTGTGACCTTGGGCATAACCCAGCCTCCCCAAGCCTCCGATGGAAAAGACCTCCACAGGGTTGCTGGAAGGATGCAGTAAATTCATACGTGTAAAGCACCTAATGCATTGTCTGGCATGCAATGTAATTTTTCTTTGATGACAGTCTGGCAGTTATTTCTCCATATCACTAATTGTTGACAGGCATAATATTTCCTTCTAAAGATGAGCCATTTATTAAATAACTTAAACATTATAGTAGACTGGTAGGATTATACTTTTGAGTGTTTATTAAATGTCCCCTGTGTGCCAGGCATTGTGCAGAACTAATGTTTTAATCAGACTCTTTGAGGTTGCAGGGAACAGAGATGGGTTAAAATTTATTTCATTCCAAATGAAAGAATCCACCAGGAAGTTTCCTCCATTGCAGCATGTACACTTGGCTCCTGGAGAACTAGTCATTCATTATCCAGGGTGGTATAAAAGTGGCTGTCATCATCTAACAGCTTAAGGGACCCAGGTACAACTGTTATGTTAACTTTTGTTGCTCCCCCATCCTTGTCTTTCTTCTAATTTCTCTCTCCCTTATTTCTGTCTCAGTGTTTCTACTTATTACCTTGCTCTGTTTCTCTATAAGTACCTCTCTTCCTGCAGTGACACTATTTGTGTTTTACTTTCAGACTCTCAGAGAGAGAGAGATCTGACTCAGGCATGCAATACCGTTCAGTATAGAGGGTCTTTGGACCAAGGAACATTCCTGGAGCAGGCATCTGTGAACTGTGGGATGGATTCAGATGTATGAAGCACCTTGAGCATTAGCCACCACCCTTAGAGCTGGGCAGACCCTCTGGCTTCCCAGAAGGAGCAGTGTGTCAGGTACCTTTTGTGGCCCATCCAGGACATTGGGCAGTGTGATAGAACAATGAATAAGAGGTAACCTGTCCTGGAAGAGCTCACTGTGTGGAGAGGGAAGGAGATACTTAAACATACACTTAATTTTATGATATATTATAATTAATATTTGCCATGTAGGGAGAGAGCAGCTAACTGCCATAGAATGGTGGTAGGAAATACTTCATTGAAGCTATATTGAGATGGCAAAGGGTATTCCTGGAAGGGAAAAAAAAAATCATCTGCAGAGACGGGTATAAAATATCTTAGTGTGCCGGGTGTGGTGGCTCACGCCTATAATCCCAGCACTTTGGGAGGTCGAGGTGGACAGATCACGAGGTCAGAAGATCGAGACCATTCTGGCCAACATGATGAAACACCCTGTCTCTACTAAAATGCAAAAAATTAGCCGGGCGTGGTGGCAGGCACCTGTAGTCCCAACTACTCGGGAGTTTGAGGCAGGGGAATTGCTTGAAACCGGGCGGCGCAAGTTGCAGTGAGCTGAGATCACGCCACTGCACTCCAGCCTGGGCGACAGAGCAAAACTCTATCTCAAAATATATATGTATATATAAATCTATCTTAGTGTATTTATGAAGTTTTTTTTGTGCTATGAGAAGAGGGCCATAGTTGGCATTTAAGAGGCTCCAGGAAGAAGGTCTAATTTACAGTACTGATTAAGATGATTAGACACAAAACTAGGAGAAAAAGACTTTGTAGAAGAGTAGAGGAGAGATCTACAACAGAGCACAATCAGCAGTGGCTGGCACCACATTATAAAGGGAGGACTGACTCAAGTTTCCCTGAGAAAGGACCCTTGAAGCATCTTGGTTTTTAGCAGATGAGTTTTGTAGGACTAGAAACCTAACGTCAGGGAGTAAGGGTTCTTTTGAAGTTCTGTGTCAGTCACAAATTCTTAGGAATCTAGAAACCAAAACTGAGAAACCTCATGTTTCCTAAATAAACTGGAAATGAAGAGAAAGCTTGATCTGCAACAATGCTTACATTTCTTATATTTTTCTGACCACAATTTTGTTTATTTTTAAGTCTTCAAGGTAGTTTCTCAAAATACATTGTTTTGCTAAAATCTGTTATTTTTTTAAGGTCAACAGTATATAAGCCATTATTTTATTTAAAATAGGTATATTTCTAGGTGATGGATTTGGCAAAAATAACTCCCCAAAACATTCATGTTTAACTAACATGAATTGGAGATGGCTTTCCCAGTGACTTCATAGCTATCTGTTTAGATTAGCTTTGGTTAAAAAAATATTTTTTTCCTGCTATGGCTGTGAGATTTAACTGGATGACAAATCACTGCTGTATACATATATACATACATACATACATACACACACTCATCTGGTAAAAATAAAAACCCTAAATGTGCCTGGTTTATGGAAGATTATTGGTTAGGATTATAACAAAAACAAGTATGTAACAAAAAATTTCACACTTTGGTTTCCATTTCAGAGAGAAATTAATAAGAGTAGATATGATTTATTCCTGGCAAATAGAATAGGATTTACTTTATATTTCATTGATTCTAACATCCCAGTAGTTATAAGTTGTAACATTATTTTATATACCATGAAGGAAAAAAAACCTGCCAGTTAAATGACAGTAACATTTGATTACAAAAGGCATTCAGATTTCAGATATTAAAATGTGAAAAAAAATACACATTCTAGAATTAATGATATAATTATTACAAAGAGACTAAGAAAAATACTTCGGCTTATATTTGCAGATTAGGAACAGTGAAAATTGTTCTGAATAACATCTAAATTGCAAATTTAGTCTTAAAAATAGAGTTATTAAAAAAGTTAATAACAAGACTAGTCGTTAAAATTTAAAGTTAGGAAGGCTGTAGCACTGCCAGAGTTAATAAATACTATTCACTTAATATATGTTCATACTTATGAGCCAGACATGGTTAGATATTCGATACATAGATGGATATAACATTTGGTCCCCTCACTCATGGAGCTTACAGTTCATAAGAAAGGAACAGTTAGCAAACTGCGTTAACCATGTTAAAGGAAAAATACAAGTGCTGTGAAGGAATGGAACTGGGAGTTCTTAATTTGAAATTGGGAAAGCCTCTGAGAAATTATGGAAAACATAGACAGAGGGTAGAAATTCGGTAAAAAGTAAGCAGGAAAGGAAGCAGCCTGTTCAGAAGCCCTGAGTAGGAAAGATCTTGGGGTTACTGAGAAAGTGAAGAAGGGGAGGTGCAGGTCTGGTGATAGGAATTGAGGTGAAACCACATAATGCAGGGCCACTTAGGCTGGGCTAAACATTTTGGATTTTAGTCTAAGCCCAGGGGGCAGCCACTAGAGGATTTTAATGGAGGAAGTAACCCTAGCTACACTGTGAAATCTGGGTAAGATTCAAAGTTGAAGAAGCTCAGTTAGGAGCCCGTTGCTAGTTCAGACCAGGTTAAGTTAGCACTTTGACCTGGGTAGGGGTGTGGATAGAAGACATGTTTTTTAGAAGATTATTTGCCAATGTTATCAGAAGTCTTAATTTGTCTACATTTTTTACCAAGCATTTCCGTTTCTGGGTGTTTATTCTAAAGACATAATCTCAGCCGGACGTTGTGGTTCATGCCTGTAATAGCACTTTGGGAGGCTGAGGTGGGTGGATCACCTGAGGTCAGGAGTTCGAGACCAGCCTGACCAACATGGTGAAACCTCATCTCTACTAAAAGCACAAAACTAACCAGGTGTGGTGGCACATGCCTGTAATCCCAGCTACTTGGAAGGCAGGAGAATCACTTGAACCTGGGAGGCAGAGGTTGCAGTGGGCCAATTGCACCATTGCACTCCAGCTTGGGGAACAAGAGTGAAACTCCGTCTCAAAAGAAAAAAGAAATCTCATAGTACTTAAACATTAATAAGGTAAAAAGAAATTTTAAAAATAATCTCAGATGTGTATTAAAGTTCAGGTACTACAATGCTCATCCCTGTTATTTATAATAAAAATTGGTCTAAAAGATTATAGTATTTTCAAACAAATGGAGAGGAAAGAGACAAATCAGACTTTAGGAAGGCCACGCCATCCAGGAAGATTTGTTTAGACAAGGAACGTCCTTTGTTTGTTTGACTAGGGGCCAGGAACAGAAACTGAAAATGCATAACAGAGAAGAGATACTCCTGAAACAGATTTGAGGGAAGAGAGAGAAAAGACGATCAAGCACCTTGGTCTGGGAGTGCAGGAGCTTCTGGTATAAAAATGCACTGCAGTTCCACTCTGAGGCTCACTTTTTTGAGTACTAGCCTGGGAACTAAACCACCTCTTGCAACATTGTTACTGTAAGGGGAAAGGACTTTTCATACTAAAGACTTGGAAGTGAATTTTTGGTATGCAGTCACCACATAAATTCAGTTGCCCTACAAAGCCGAGCCTCCTGGAGTAAGTACCCACTGAGCAGGATGGATTTTTTGGAAGACACATTATCCCCTGTGTTCTTCACTCCTACCTCTTTTTCTCTCCCTTCCTCTCCCTCCTTTTTCTCCTCCCTTCTTCTCTGCCTTCTTCCCTTCCCTCCATCCCGCTTCCTCTTTCCTTCTTCCCTCTCTTACTCTTTCTTCTACAAATACCCCAACATTTATATTTTATAATCAGAGCTTTAAAAGCAGCCACACACAAAGAAGTAGATGAGATAATCCTCCTTTTTTCATACTTTTAAAAAATATTGTATTGCTTCTATGTAACAGTATTTATGTATGTGTGTGTGTGCATGTGTGTGTGTTGGAAATATTTTATTTATTTTTTGAGATGGAGGCTCACTCTGTTGCCAGGCTGTAGTGCAGTGGTGCGATATTGGCTCATTGCAACCTCCACCTCCTGGGTTCAAGCGATCTTCCTACCTCAGCCTCCCAAGTAGCCGGGACTACAGGTGTGCACCACCACTTCTGGCTGATTTTTTTGTATTTTAGTAGAGACAGGGTTTCACCATGTTGGCCAGGATGGTCTCAATCTCTTGACCTCATGATCCTCCTGCCTTGGTCTCCCAAAGTGCTGGGATTATAGGTGTCAGCCAGCACTCCCGCCCTACTCTGTGGTCTTAATACCCATTTTTAAGTTTCAAACCAAATGTTAGGTATTCTTTGTATTTCTAAAAATATCTAGGCCAGTCTCTGATACAGAGGTGTTAATATGTTGGTTTCTACTTCCCTCACTGTCTTGATGCTTCAGTGAAACCAGTTAACCATTTTCTTTCTAGTGAATTTTTAAGTAGTTTCATAGTTTCTTCTTTTCCTTTTTTTTTTTTTTTTTAAAAAAAGCTGGAAAATTCCTAGAGGAGTTTGAATTTGTCTTTTTAGTAAACTTGAGGTTGTTGTCTGTGGTATTTCCTTGAGTATTTCCTTTTCCTATGAGTGTAAAAAACTGTTGTTTAGCTTTGTAGACTTTTCAAAATAGTCATTCAAATTAGCCTCATATGTTTTAAGTTGTTACTAATCCCAAGGTGTAGTTGTTTTAACTGCATCCTTATGAATCAGGTTTTCAAATCTATGCGTATTCTGTGTGCATGTATGCTCATGCGGATGTGGATGTATTTTAAAATTCGTGATTTTTGTGAGCTTGATGCATTGCCTATTAGACTCTGTAGAGTTAATTCTCAAAAGTTCTTAGTTTAGAGATTGTTTTCTTCTGGTAAATCCGCATCATTTTATGAAGTAAAGATCAAATGTTTGTACTGGTTAATTTTTATTCTTTAAGTGTAGAGTACCCCAAGTGCTTTGTCATGAAATTACTGTTCTGTGAAAATACAAATTTAATCATGTAGGCTATGAAAAATTGTTTTGGGATCATAGACAATGCAGTTAAGTTTCACTTCACTTATTAAATATTTTTTGAGCTTATTTCAGAAAAATGAGCATATCCACCAGTTTCTATCTATATTGACTTAAGTTACTGGAAATCCTGGGATAAAGTGTAGTAATACACCCTTCTAAATATTTGTTATATGCTTGGGTGGTAGAATTAAAAACAAACAGTCTCAGTGAATATATTTGTTAATACAGTGCTTAATGTCTTGGCTTTCATTTTGTTAACTACATTGGAACAAAGGTCTGCATTATATGTGTCAGTAGTATATAGTTCAGAATATTTTCATGCTTTAAGTCATTTGGGGTTTTCAGCAGTTGTCTTTATTACATGTCCATTGGAAGTATAAAATAGAACTGTCCGTTCTGTTTGTTCTTGGAAATTATTTTTCATACATACATTTCTCATTTTCTTTGCTTCTCCCTCCGTTTTAGTCGTGAGATGGAGAATAAAGAAACTCTCAAAGGGTTGCACAAGATGGACGATCGCCCAGAGGAACGAATGATCAGGGAGAAACTGAAGGCAACCTGTATGCCAGCCTGGAAGCACGAATGGTTGGAAAGGAGAAATAGGCGAGGCCCTGTGGTAAGTGGCTATGGCTTACCAGCTGTAAGGAAGAAAGCATAGGAGGAAATGGAAAATTAAGCATAAATAGATCCTCTTGTAAGCTTTTCTTCTTCATTTTAAATGTAGTAGTTTTATTTACTTGATATTGTGGTCATTTGGAACAAACCATAATTAAAGCTGTGCTCACTATACAGCTTAAACTGTTCTGGGAACTTAACTGTTGTGTTTGGTGGAAGCGTACATGCTTAAACCAAGACTGCCCTCTCATGTCAATATCTAAAATCCTTTCATTGGAATTTTATACTGTACTTTGTAAATTTGAAAAAGAATTTTTCCAGTTTATTTTAGATGTTTATCTCTAAGACAGGATCTAAGGACCTTAATTTCAGAAATCTTCTAGGAAAGAAAATAATTGACCCCTGATCCTGCAAAGTAATTCATAAGTGTAATGATTGGGTTTTCACATGCATGCATAAGATATGCCTTTCCCCAGCTTTGTTACAATGTCAGCATGTTACCCTCATCTGACATGAAAAAAAGTTTAATAGACCCATGGGGATTAAGATAAATTAAAAATGTGTGGGGTTTGATGAAAGAAAATCTAGAATCCTAGATTTTAAAAAGCAGGGATACTCCATCCTTTGCTATAGGTATACGAATACTTTTTTTTTTTTTTTTGAGGCAGTCTCACCCTGTAGCCCAGGCTGGAGTACAATGGCACAATCTCGGCTCACTGCAACCTCTGCCTCCCTGGTTCAAGTGATTCTCCTGCCTCAGCCCCCCAAGTAGCTGGGATTACAGGCGTAATCCATTGCCCCCGACCAAGAATACATATTCTTATAAGAATATCATCATAAAATGTGTGTCTTAATTCTTAAAAAGGAAGAAATATTACAGTATCCTAGCACTAATCTCCACAAGCAAGTTTGTGTTTATTTTGTTCTTGTAAAACAGATATGGCAACTTAAAATTTATCTAAACTTTGGCAAGGGTCTAAAGTACACCCCTGCCAAATCATTGCCTGCCCATATACCTATTTAAGTTTACATTTAAATTAATTAGATGTAAATAAAAGTAAAAATGGTGGGTAAAGCTGCTGGAATGGTGGGTAAAACTGCTGGTGCCTTTTCCCAGTTTAAGCCTATGACTGTAAAAAACTGTATTCATTATTGCTGTGTATCAGCCATTAAAGAAAATAATGCCAATTACACTTGATAATGCCTTTGATAACGAAATAGAAATTTTATTAAATCTTTCAGTCTCACCAAGCACATTTCAAATGCTCATTAACCACATGTGGCCAATGGCTACCTTTTGGGCAGTGCAGGTTTGGCACATTTCCATTGCCTCGGAAAGCTCTCTTAGATGTGTAGTACTGACTTGTGTCTGACTTAAATAATCCCTGACTTGATAATCCCTGCGGCTTTGGATATCCTCATCCCTGAGCTGCAGTCTGTCAGGAATATTCTACCCACTGGTTCTAATTCTAACCCATGGAATTATACAGAATAAATCAAATTGTTCCTTTCCATACCAGTACTTTAAGTTGCTGTGGGTCCTGTCTTTATAGCTAAGTTGCCACATTTCTTCCATTTATTAACTCACATGAGGTGGTATGGTGGGAACCCCTCACCATTTTAGCCATTCATGCCAGGATATGAATATGAAGAAATTAAGGATATGTCTTAGAAAAGAGAAAGTGCTATTGAAACATCTTGTAGAAGGTTGGCAGTTAAAAGGGCATATTTCTACCCAGTCAATATAAAGACCCTTTGAAGAAGCAGAGCCATCCGAGATTTGAATGTGCTGCTTTCTGAGCTCCTTGAGCTGGAGGTGTTCAAACAGAGCCTAAATCTTTTGAGAATACCATAGAGCATAAATCACAATGTTTTAAAAATGGGCCAGCCATTTGTTCTTTGTTACACATGAACTAAGAATATCTAGTTCTCTAAGACAAAATTTTGGTTTTTTCCCTGTTCACTTTCTAGCAAATACCTTAGTACCTTGTCTGTATATAGACATGAGTGAAGAGGGAGGAGATGTGTGGAATAAGATGCATAACACATAGTCTTTAAGCTTATTTATGCCACCCTACATTTTATGGTTTAAAGATTTCATCTTATCCTTCAGTAAAGTTTATAGTCTACTTGGAAGGTCTGATTTTGTTTGTGTTTATGCTTTAAGTAAGTTGCATCAAATCCTTCTTGAAGCATAAAGTGTAAGTATCTCCAAATGGGACAATCAGACATACATAATAAGTAGAGTAATACATGCAGTATCACAAAGCAACTTGTGACCAGGTGTGCCAAATGTGTGGGATGGACAGAAGAGCAATAGAGACTTAGGAAAGAGAAAGAATGTCAGGCTGGTAGGCTTCAGGGAAGTTTCATAAAAGGAAGAATTTTAACTGATCCTTAAAAGATGGGTAAGTTTTCTTCATGTGAAGGTATACTGCCTGAAATGCCGTAGGCTGGAGATTAGTATTAAATTAGGAGTAGAGTAAGTGAAAACGCAGGAGGAAGAAGGATCAGACAAGCCTTTGGTCATGGCTAGATTAGGTCTGAGAGCCCTAATTTAAAAAAAGAAAAAAAGGGCAAGTCTTGTAAACTGCATTTCTGCTTGAGAAGTTGGTCTTTAAACTTCTAGCCTCTTTTAGTTTTCTGAGATATATGTCTGACCTATTGTAGTATAACATTGTGAAAACACACACACACACAGACACACACAAAAGCAGGGCAAAATGATTGCATAGTCACTAAACTATTTGAAATTATGCCCAGTGCTGTTTCAAGATCCTACATTTTGTCAAAACAAATAAAAAAGAAAATATCTAGATCTTTGGTCTAGTAGTTGAATAAGTAAACTATAGAAGTTATGAGTGCTTATTTTTTACATTTGTTTAATAACCTTTGACTATTGGTTTTGAGTATTAAATGAGTTAGGGTATATAAGAACAAATAATAACCTTTCTACAGTTTTGTATGCATTACAAAATTGTAATGGAGGAGGTTGCATTTTAACTAGTGTTAAATCCTAAATGACTGAAATTTATGTAGGTAAAAATAGTCTTTTACATTAATAGCTTAAAGTAATACTAAATAAAAATTGATATGTTGTCTTATATACTGGTACAGTATTTCATAATGAAAACTCATTGTTTATTTCCTAGTCTATGATATTTACATTGACTTACCTTTTGTATTTTTAAGTAATCAAATGTTGGAATACTTTGATTCAGGTGGTAAAACCAATCCCAGTTAAAGGAGATGGATCTGAAATGAATCACTTGACAGCTGAGTCTCCAGGAGAGGCCCAGGCGAGTGCGGCTTCACCAGCTTCCAAAGGCCGACGCAGCCCTTCTCCTGGAAACTCCCCATCAGGTCGCCCGGTGAAATCAGAATCTCCAGGAGTAAGGCGGAAAAGAGTTTCCCCAGTGCCTGTAAGTTAATGTTACAACGAATATGTTTTTATAATTTTTAGATTCATTTATAACAAAGAAAAGACTGGCCAGCCATCTGTTACAACATCAGTTTTCAAAATACGATCTCCAGACGGTTGAGGGTGGGAGGTGGTTCCTGAGACCCTTTCTTTGGTCTATTAGGTCAAAACTAATTTTGTAATAAAACTTGCATGTTGTTTGCTTCTTTACCTGCATTGATATCTGGAATGGTGGGTAAAGCTGCTGGTGCCTTTTCCCAGTTTAAGGCTATGACTGTAGAAACTGTATTCTTTATTGCTATGTATCAGCCATTAAAGAAAAAAATGCCAGTTACATTTGATAATGCCTTTGATAACAAAATAGAAATTAATTTTATTAAATCTTGACTCTTATTAAATACATACCTTTGTAATATTGTGTGTGATGAAATGGGATGCGTGCATAAAGCATTTCTACATACCAAAATGCAATCGTTTCTCGAGGAGAAGTATTTGTGCAATTGTTAAGAGTTGCAAGCCAAACTAGTCATTTTTTTCATGGAACATGAAATGTGTGACCAACAAACTATGATTATTTAGATTTGGGTATTTGGTAGACATTTTTCTTAAGATGAATTAAATGAGACTGTCACTTCAAGAAAAAAAACTTAAGGTTGGGTATGGTGCCTCGCACCTATAATCCTAGCACTTTGGGAGGCTGAGGCAGGTGGATCACCTGAGGTCAGGAGTTAGAGAACAGCTTGACCAACATGGTGGAACCCCATCTCTTCTAAAAATACAAAAATTAGCCAGGCTACTCGGGAGGCTGAGGCAGGAGAATTGCTTGAACCCGGGAGGCGGAGGTTGCAGTGAGCCCCGAGATTGTGCCATTGCACGCCAGCCTGGGCGACAACAGCGAAGCTCCATCTTAAAAAAAAAAGAAAAGCAACGCAAATATTTTTTCACCAGTGTTAAAAGTTGAGATGTCAAAGCAAAAATTAGAATTTTCGAAAGGTATTATCCTCCACTATGAGCTCAACAGCTTCTCAGTGCTTAGACTTTTCTAATCAGATTGGTGACAACAGATGTGATTCTTTTCATGTTGTATAGTGAAATATGTGAACATTTGAAAGATATGTGTAAGTTAGAGAAGCAATATTTTCCAAATGATCAGTGCATGCTAATAACAAAATCATTCATAGATAAAAGATCCATTCAAAGTGTAAAACACACCATTTAGATTTTTGGTTTGTTTTTGAGACGGAGTCTTGCTCTGTTGCCGGGCTGGAGTGCAGTGGCACAGTCTCAGCTCACTGCAACCTCTGCCTCCCAGGTTCAAGTTATTCCCCTGCCTCAGCCTCCCGAGTAGCTGGGATTACAGGTGCACACCACCACGCCCAGCTAATTTTTTGTATTTTAGTAGAGACAGAGTTTTACCATGTTGGCCAGATGGTCTCAGTCTCTTGACCTCATGATCCACCTACGTGCCAACACCCCCAGCTAATTTTTGTATCTTTAGTGGATATGGGGTTTCACCATGTTGGCCAAGCTAGTCTCAATCTCTTAACCCGGTGATCCACCCACCTTGGCCTTCCAAAGTGCTGGGATTACAGGCATGAGACATTGTGGCTTGCCCACCATTTGGATTTTTAATGTGCCAGTAGGAAAAGTTTGTTTATATGGTTTCAGATTTCATGTTACAACTGGGTTTAAGAAACTCTTTTTTGAGCTTTGGTATAGTACCAAAGAATATTCATCATTCTTTGAAAAGGTGACCAGGCTCACGCCTGTAATTCCAACACTTTGGGAAGCCGAGGTGGGCAGATCACTTGAAGTCAGGAGTTCAAGATTCCATCCTGACCAACGTGATGAAACCCTGTCTCTACTAAGAATATAAAAATTGGCCAGGGATGGTGGCAGGCACCTGCAATTCCAGCTACTTGGGAGGCTGAGGCAGGGAGAAATTGCTTGAACCCTGGAGGGAGGCCAAGGTTGCACTCAGTCGAGATAACGCCACTGCACTCCAGCCTGGGTGACAGAGTGAGACTCCTCAAAAAAAAAAAAAAAAAAAAAAAAAAAAAAAAAGGCTATTAAAATAGTTTTTTCTTTTACAGATACGTATCTGTGTGAGGCCAAACTTTCTTTCATATACTTTAATCAGAACATCAAATCACAGTAAATTGAATGAATAAACAGCTATGAGAATCCAGCTGTCTTCTATATTAAGCTAAACATCAAAGAAATTTGCAAAAAGATAGATGGTAAATTCATATGAGAGAGAGACTTCTAGTGGTGGAAATGCATATTAAGACTCACTTTCTAACTTTGAAGAACAAATGATTGAATGGAAAAATGGTAGAAATAGTGACCACAAGGGAAATTTGGGGTTTAAGATCTGAAGTTGTTAAGGTACATAAATACATTGAAAAGTACATTTAAAGCAAAAACATTTTATAGTAAAACCTGATGCCCAACAATAGTTGTTGGCTCTATGTTGAAACACCTTTAAATTAGCTATTAATTATTTTTAAACTTAAAACAGTAATCAGTTATTAGCTGATGAATCTGCAGATTGGTCAAGGGTTAGTAGGGGTGGCTTATCTCTGTTCCCCATACATGTGCTGAAGCTGGACTACGCAAGACTGCTTCTTCACTCACAAGCATTATTGCTTCAGCTGGGATACTAGAACACTTGGGGGGCTGTTGGCATCTCTTCCTAGTGTGAAGGCTGAGTCATAACAAGAATTGTTTCAGAGGTCGCAACATGCAAGCTCTTCTCAAACCTCCACTTGCATCGTGTTTGGTAATGCCTTATTGCCCAAAGCTGGTTATTACATGCTCAGTCCCAGAATTGATGTGATAGGGAACTATACAATCACATAAAAACTGGGTGGCATGATACATGGGGGCTATCAAAGTGAAAGTTTACTGCAAATATAAACAGAACAGAACTGTGTCTTCCTTCCCCACACACCACCCCCAAAACCCACTTTGGGCATATATGCTAGACAAAGTTACCCCCTCATTCTTTTTTAACAACTGTTACATAGCCTTTCATTAGCTGGATAAATCATGGTTTATTTAATGAATGATACACTAATGAACATTTATAATCCTTTTAATCTTTTGTTACTAAAAACAATGCTTCAAAAGTATTTTTATACATACATCATCTTGTACATCTGTGTGCCTGTCTCTGTGAACATATCCATAGGCTGGATACCTAGCAGGTCAAAATGACGTGTCTATATGACTGGCTTTTTTGTTTTTACTTTTTTGTAACTGCTTTTTTAAAAAAAATGGCTTTATTGATATATAATTAATCTATACAATCCTGTTTAGATTGTAGAATTCAGTGTTTTCCAGTATATTCACGGGGTTTTGTAGCCATTATTACAGTCAGTTTTTAAACATCTTTATTACCCCAACAAGAAATTCCAGACCTATTAGCAGTATTAAAGCAAAATAGGTAGGAGGCCATTAGCCTGGGATTGTTTCTACACCTGGAACTGAAACCAAGCTTTAGCCAGTCACAAACAGCCCACCTGCTTTAGCCAATCACAAACAGCCAGCCTATCTGTTGTATAACTAGGGACTTATCATAACATCATGCCCAAATAAGGCAAACACCTGCTGTAGCCAGTCAGCCGATTGCTTTGCGTTGCTTTGCTTTGCTTTGTGTTTGGCCTGTAAAAGCTGACTATTCAAGGTGCTAGATCAGAGATCTCTGAACTTCTTGTCGTTTTGAGTACCACTTGGTTCATGAATTATTCTTTGCCCAAATAAACTCTGTTCAATTTATTTTGTCTGAAGTTTTTCCTTTAACAATAGTCTCGTTGGCCGGGCGCGGTGGCTCAAGCCTGTAATCCCAGCACTTTGGGAGGCCGAGGCGGGTGGATCACGAGGTCAAGAGATCGAGACCATCCTGGTCAACATGGTAAAACCCCGTCTCTACTAAAAATACAAAAAATTAGCTGGGCATGGTGGCGCGTGCCTGTAATCCCAGCTACTCAGGAGGCTGAGGCAGGAGAATTGCCTGAACCCAGGAGACGGAGGTTGTGGTGAGCCGAGATCGCGCCATTGCACTCCAGCCTGGGTAACAAGAGCGAAACTCCGTCTCAAAAAAAAAAAAAAAAAAAATAGTCTCTCCCAACCCTAAGGAACCACTAATCTGTTTTCTCTATATATATAACTTGCCTATACTGGACATTTCATATAAATGGTATCATTTAATAGGTGATCTTTTATGACTGGCTTCTTTTGCTTAGTACCATATTTTCAAGGTTCATCCATGCTATAGCATGTGTTAGTACTCCATTTTTAATTGCAGAACAATATTGTATGGATATACCACATTTGTCTGTTTGTCAGTTGATGGACATTTGAGCTGCTTCTACTTTTTGGCTATTATGAAGAATGCTACTGTGAACATTTGTGTACAGGTTTTTATGTGGACGTAAGTTCTCATTTCTCTGGAGTTTATACCTAGGAATGGAATTGCTGGGTAATATAGATAATTTGTGTAACATTTTGAGGAACTGCTATACTGTTTTCCAAAGCAGCTGCACATTTTACATTCTTGCCAGCACTATATGAGAATTCTAATTGCTTTGTGGTCTTACCAACATTTACTACCTTTAACTATTTTATTAGGGATCCAAAAAGCCTGGAATTTCCACTGGACATTGATGGAAAGACCAAGTTCTAGGAAAATTAGTATAGTGAGAGTGTTACATATTACCCTCACCATAGGAGAGTTTTTGTCAGCTTCCACTAATTTGTTTTCGTTGAGGAAGAGGCAGAGTGTACCCTGGGTGACATTCTGTGGCAGTGTTTGTAAATTACCAGTTATGGAAGATTAATAAAGCCTTAAATAGATGACAGGAAGTTGGATGTTTAATTTTTACTACTAGACACAGCATTCTGCTTGCTTATGATATATACTTTTTATGCTTTTTGTTTTGGTTACATAAGATGTTTCAAAGAACTCAGATGTTTATAGAATAATTTATAAAATTATCACATGGTTATCTCTGTCAACCAGATATTTATCATCATTTATGGGGATGACCGAGATTTTAAAAGTTTACTTGAGATGACTATGTCAGACAAAATCATTTAGCCTTTATTCCATAATGTTTTAAATATGGCATTTTTTTCAGAATATAATCTGCCACATAACTGTCTCATATGACCTTCTTTGGATAATAGTTTCTTAATTAAGAAATAAGAAACATACCTAATAAAAGAAAAATGTTGTGAAGTTTCAGAGTGGCAGAATCACACCACCCCGAAGAGCCCCTTCACCAGATGGCTTCTCACCGTACAGCCCTGAGGAGACAAATCGCCGTGTTAACAAAGTGATGCGGGCCAGATTGTACTTACTGCAGCAGATAGGGCCCAACTCTTTCCTGATTGGAGGAGACAGCCCAGACAATAAATACCGGGTGTTTATTGGACCTCAGGTAGGATTCATCTCTATTTTGTATATCGTTATTAGTAGTATATGGTACTATTTCAAATTTATATATTATTCTTAAATTTAGATGAATTCCCTTTAGTAAAGAAAAGTAAACTTAAAATGTATTTTAGACTAATGTTTTTCTTTAATATGTTTATGAGGTTTTGACTGTCTTAATATACTATAGAATAGAAATTTGATCTGTTTAATAAGTTCAATGAAAATGAAAGATTAAATCATGGAGAAGATAGCTGTAGATTTTTCTTACATACAAAGATAATGAAGAATATGAATTAGTAGAAACTTTTAAAAGTTGGAAATACTGTAAAAGTGATAAATTTAGAAGTTCTAATGAAGCACAGACTTATTAACCTGTTAGTTTTTTTTTTAACTCTTCAGAACTGCAGCTGTGGGCGTGGAACATTCTGTATTCATCTGCTATTTGTGATGCTCCGGGTGTTTCAGCTAGAACCTTCAGACCCAATGTTATGGAGAAAAACTTTAAAGAATTTTGAGGTAGTTTTTAATAAATGCTTAGAGTAAAATTGTCAGCATATCCTTACGATATATTCTTAAAATTTCTCCTTCAGCATTAAATTTAGGCAGTGACCATTTTAAAGGTGTGAAGGTATGTAAAAATTAGTTGATGCTTATAAATAGTTCTCATATGAGATATTTACTAAACTTTTTCTTCTAGATTGAAAAAAAAAAACAATAAAACTAACCTGCTGTAAAAATGTTGTCCTTAGTGAATTATAATATGTTCTTATTTTTGAAGCTCTTTATGAAAAAAATATACAAATAAAAGATAAATAATTCAGCCTCTAGAACTTTTCATATGTATGACTATTGCACAAATATCATTGTTACTGTCTTTTTCCAATGTTAGGTTGAGAGTTTGTTCCAGAAATATCACAGTAGGCGTAGCTCAAGGATCAAAGCTCCATCTCGTAACACCATCCAGAAGTTTGTTTCACGCATGTCAAATTCTCATACATTGTCATCATCTAGTACTTCTACATCTAGTTCAGAAAACAGGTTAGTACTTTCAAAGGATTTCAAACCATTAATCCAGTGTTACTTTTAAGTTTAGTGGTAATTTTTTATATTTACTTGTTAAGTTGCTCTAAAATGATTTAATTATTGAATCTTGGCTTTCAAGTTAAAGTCAAAGGTGAAGATATTAAAAGTTCTCTGGGCATGGTGGCTCATGCCTGTTGTCCCAGCACCTTGGGAGACTGAGGCAGAAAGATCGATTGAGCCCAGGAGCTGAAGACCAGCCTGGGCAACATAAGGATATCCCATCTCTACAGAATTAAAATAATTAGCTGAGTGTGGTGACACCTGTAGTTCCAGCTACTCGAGAGGCCAAGACAGGAGGATCATTTGAGCCCAGGAGTTCAGGGCCCCAGTGAGCTGTGATCACACCACTGTACTCCAGCCTGGATGACAGAGCCAGACCCTGTCTCTTAAAAATTGTGTGTGTGTGTGTGTGTGTGTGTGTGTGTGTGTGTGTGTGTGTCTTGTTAAAGGTCATGTGAGAGTGTGTGCATGTATATAGACATTTTGTGCTAAAAACTACAGTATTAATGTGAATCTTCTTTCTATATATTGCTTTATTGCTTTTAGCATAAAAATTAGATTTTTAAAAATTACTTCATAAAGGAGTACTGCTCCTCTTACCAGGGCACTTCCTGTATTATTCCCCAAGTGCCCATTTTCAGAAGCACTGGTCAAAGTGGTTAAATCCTGTCTTCTTCCTGTCAATCTGTTAAGTATTGTAACTACCTCAAAATTAAAAATGGAAGAGTGATGGGGTTGTAACAAGGGTCCATTGAAGGGAAGAGAGGTTTTCTTCTTGTGGAAAAAGTAAATGTGTGAATTTTCTTAATTTTGATTAAATGAATTAATTTTAGAATCTTAGAGTTTTATGAGTTTCAGGACATTGAAGATTTTCTAATTTACATAGTTCAGTGACACAATGATAAGTGAAGCCAAGAGATTATGCAGCTTATTTGAAGAAAGACATTAACTTAGGTATCTTTTTCTTACCTCTTATCTCTTCTAAATAAAATGAAAAAAATGAGCTTTATTTCTCCAGCTTCCTGACCCAAACTTATTCTAGAGCTGTTCTCCTTTTTTTTTTTTTTTTTTTAATTTTTTTTTATTTTAAGAAACAAGACCTTGCTCTGTCGCCCAGGCTGGAGTATAGTGGTGTGATCATAGCTCACTGTAACCTTGAACTCCTGGGTGTAAGCGATCCTGCTTCAACCTCCCAAGAACCAAGACTGCAGGCACCACCACACCCACCTAATTTGTTTTATTTTTTTGTAGAGGCAGAGTCTTGCTATGTTGCCCAGACTAGTCTGGAACTCGTAGCTCCAAGCATTCCTCCCACCTCAGCTTCCAGAAGTGCTGGGATTACAAGTGTGAGCCACCACATCCGTCCCCTTTTTCCTTTTGAGTGACAATTCTGTAACTTTTTATTGTGGAGAAAAATAACAAATGTTTAAAACTCAGTAGCCAAAGTTAACAAGTTTCTCTCTGAGGTTTAAAAAAAAATTTATTTTGATTTGCATGTCCCTGGGGGAACCACAAAAGTTGTCGTGATTACTGAGATTGTACTATATAGTTAGGTAGATTTTTGTTTCATTATAACCACATATTTTTATATCTATAATCAGTAAAAAGAAAATACAGAGGAAATTTATCTGGAGAACTGATTACATACAATTTTAAATGGTATGCCAGAAATAATAATAAAACAATTAGGGTAAACAAATTGAAAATGAAAGGCAGAGAATATTCACCAAAAAAGAAGTTTAAGGGGCTAACAAACATGAAAAGTGTTCAGTCAACCTATTAACCAAAGGCTTGTTTTTAAAAAAAGACACCAATTTTTATTTACCAAAATAATGGAAACTTTTTAAATTATGTAATTCAGTTATTGTAAGAATGTGCTTGATTGTATATAAAGCAGTATAGCCTTTTGAAGAAAAAAGTAATATGCCTTTTAAAAATATTTACATTTATTGATCCAGTAAATGTTCTTCTTAAGTTTAATTTGAGAAATGCACAAGCCTTACATATGTAACTTTCTTATAGTATTATGGTGAAAAATTAGAAACAATTTAAGTATCCAATAGCAAGTGAATGATTAAATTAGAGTATGTCCATGTTATGAATGTCATCTGGGCATTAAAATTATGTTTTTGGAGAACATTGAATAGTCTGGGAAGATGTTGATAGGTGAAACCAAATCTAGGTCATAATATATTATGCAGGAACCCAGTTTTACATAGAAAAGGTATTACAGGTATGTAAAAATTGGAAAGAATAAAAACTTTAATGTTATTAATAGGAGGTGTTATTATAGGTAACTTTTTTAAAACTTTTGTGGGCCATTGGGTCTCTGTTGAAACTACTCAGCTCTGCCCTTATAGCCTGAAAATAGCCATAGACAAGATATAAATGAATAGATGTGGCTGTGTTCCAGTAAAACTGTATTTACACAAGCAGTCCACAAGCTGATTTGTTTTCCTTATGTTACTCCCTGCTCTATACTCATGTGATTTTACTTCAGAAAAAAAAAGAAACTGTGCTAAAAAAAAAAAAAATGCCTGAGACTGGGCACGGTGGCTCATGCCTGTAATTTCAGCACTTTGGGAGGCCAGACCGGGCAGATCACCTGAGATCAGGAGTTCCAGACCAGCCTGGCCAACATGGTGAAACACAGTCTCTGCTAAAAATACAAAAATTAGCTGGGTGTGGTGGCGTGCACCTGTCATCCTAGATACCCAGGAGGCTGAGGCAGGAGAATTGCTGGAACTGAGGAGGCAGAGGCTGCAGTGAGCTGAGGTCACGCGGCTGCAGTGAGCTGAGGTCACGCTACTGCACTCCAGCCTGGGCAACAGAGCAAAAAAAAAAAAAATCTGAAATGTCAAAAAAAAGAATAAAGATGTTTGTAGTGGTTTCTTAAAATGTAAAAATATGGAAATAGCTCAGATGTCCAACATTAATGGATACTTAAAACAGGATCTATCTGGTCAGTAGAAAATTATGATGGCATTAAAAATTATGTGGTGGAAGCAACACAAGTGTCCATTAGCAGGTGAATGGGTAAACAAAGTGGTATATACACATAGTGAAATATTACTCAGCTTTACAAAGGAAGTAAATATGATAGAGTGTGGATGAACCATTAGGACATTATGCTAAGCAAAATAAGCCAGTTACAAAAAGAAAAATAATAAGTTGCACTTATAATTTGACTAAATTGTGAAACTTTATTTTCCTTTTATGAATAAGCTAACTTTGGTGTAATTATTGGAAGAGTTAGTCGACCTTGGATTATTTTTGCCATGAATATTTGTATTATAGATTGTTGTTTATATCGCTTCTGTTAATTTTTGTTACTACTGCATGCATATTCTGACAGTTTTTCCCCATCCTAAGTAGCTCCATAATTAGGAAAAGAGGTGAGGCAGGTACATCAGGAGGGAGAGGCTAGTAACTGTGCCTTCATCTCAGGAATCACGCATTATGACTTTGCTGACTTGCTTGATTAGCTTTTTGGAAAGCTTTTTGTGCATTTGGGGAACTGTTATTTTGCTGCCAGTTACTCAGATCTGTTTTTCAGGGAAAAGTAATTGTAGTTTTTGCCATTACTTCTAATGGAAAAATTAGAAGTAATGGCAAAAACGGCAACTACTTTTGCACCAGCCTAATAGTTTAAGCTAGTAGAAGTACAGTATTGGGCCCAGGGGCAAGCCTAGCTTAACGGACTCTGGAATTTATAGACGTTGTAAGTTATGGCATATTCTTGTTGGATAAAAGTATAATGATAGATCTGCCACAAACTGATATCATGATTTGATATGAGGAAACTTATTTAACATCCCAGAGCCTTGTCTTTATATTGTAATGGAAATACAGTTATTGATTTTAAAAGCCATTTCTCAAATCACGAAGATTTAAACAAAAACATTTGTGAAATAGAAAACTGAAGCCCTCTTTTTCTAGCCTGGCTGCACACAAAATAACTATTGTTAACTATTTAATACAACTTTTAAAGATTATATAAATCAAGGAATGAAACTCTCCTTTGCACAATCCATACTTTGGCAGACAAACACATGCACACAAATTACCCCATCCGTTTTTCTCTCAACTTTCTTACTGTTTTTAAACAAATATAAAGTCATGCCATATGTTCTGGTGTGCAGTTTTGTTTTATTTTTAGTTTATATATCTAGCATATTTTTCCAAGTCATTACCAAATCACATACTTTTTTCTTTTCATGGCTGTATAAGATTTTATTTATTTAGCCATCGCCTTAATTAATGTACATTAAGTACACTTGCAATTTTGGTTTACATACTTAAAATACGTAAGGATAGCATCCTAGAAAATAGGATTTTTAGGTCATGAATATATACATGTAGTATTTTAAGAAATGCTAACAGGTGCCTGGGTTTGCCATAATTTGTTAAACCTCTTTTTGCTATTCATTCGGTTGTTTTGATTTTTTTCATTATTCTAAATAGTACTGCGATGGACATTTTCATACATACATCTCTCTGTATTTCTATTTTCTTATGATACATTCCTGGAAGTCTAGGTGAAAGATTGTGTACAAAATGTAACATGTTTCTAGATTCATTTCTAGGAAAGTTGGACCAGTTCATACTGCCACCAGAAATTTCTGAAATAGGCATTTAAATTTAGGATGTGGAATAGATGAGTTGAAGGTCCTCCAGTACTTAATTTTGAAATTGGTACCATGTAGTATATTTTTGTACATAATCAAACCTATTTGTTTATTCAAAAGGTAGAATAGCAGAATTTGGGGGATACAAATGTTCTAAGATTGCAGTCTGTGTATTGAATTGTTTTCATAACGAAGAAAGTAACTCACACCTACAATCTATAAATACTTGTGTGTTGATCTGATTTTAAATTAGTGTATATTAATAGCATAAATATCTCTTAGTTATATAAGATGCTCTTAAACAAGAATTTCTAATTATTTATATTCTAAACAAGTAGAGAGTGTTTTAGCATATTCTGCTTTATATTCTTTTATGCCTAATACTTTTTCTTCCCCTTTTCTGTAGCATAAAGGATGAAGAGGAACAGATGTGTCCTATTTGTTTATTGGGCATGCTCGATGAAGAAAGTCTTACAGTGTGTGAAGACGGCTGCAGGAACAAGCTGCACCATCACTGCATGTCAATTTGTATGTGGCTCTTTTGCTTCCTGTGTTTACTCAACACAGTTGTTCTCTGAGCTGACTGTGTTATTTAAGATTGTAACATTGCTTGAGGGGAGATTGGTGAGAGAATTTTTAAAAAGTATATCTAAGTATGTGAAAAGTTTTCCACAAATGGGAATGTAGGATCTTTAGGAGATGGGCTGTGTGAGCAAAGACATGCAATAAAGTATGATATCTGTGATAATGGGAGAAGTGCACAGAATTAGAAACAGTTTCAATCTGGAAGGTATACATGAAGGGAAGGAGATGAAAGAAGACCTGGGCAGGCATTACAGAAAGGCTAGCATCACAGTAAGGTTTGGAAGGACGTTACCTGGCAATCAAATAGGGGAGAACGTTTTGAAAAATAGTAAGCAGAGTGTGTTATCAGAACAAATAAAGTAACATTTGCATATCAAAATGATTTAACCTGCTGTGTTTACTTGCTTTCAGATAAATAATCAGATTATTTTTGAGGTTCCTTCTATATAAATCCTATCATAATTATTATAAATAATTATGACATATAAATAATGTTAAGCATTTATGTTTTTTGTAAGATTTTGTTTATGTAATTTTTCAGGGGCAGAAGAGTGTAGAAGAAATAGAGAACCTTTAATATGTCCCCTTTGTAGATCTAAGTGGAGATCTCATGATTTCTACAGGTAATAATTTTGAAATAATGAGATGTGTTTAATTTTTTTAAAATTCTCGAAGTGTGGTTTAAGTCTGTTAATTTTTTTAAAGCAAGTTTTGTTATTTTTCATTTTAGCCATGAGTTGTCAAGTCCCGTGGATTCCCCATCTTCCCTCAGAGCTGCACAGCAGCAAACTATACAGCAGCAGCCTTTGGCTGGATCACAGAGAAGGAATCAAGAGAGCAATTTTAACCTTACTCATTATGGAACTCAGCAAATCCCTCCTGCTTACAAAGATTTAGCTGAGCCATGGATTCAGGTAAGTAGTTATTTTTCGTTTCTCAAAGAAATATTTGTAGATCAGTTAATGTGTTTGTCCCCTTCCCTCAGTTGTTTATAATTTAAGAAAATACTTTTGCTTGCTCCTGTCATGACCCCTATTCCGTTGGAAATTTTAATGTTACTTTTAATATTAATACTATACTGGTTATTGTACAGCTTCAACTTCAAAACGTCTTTATGGTTTCACTTCACTTATCTAGAAACATCTCTTCCTGAACTAACAGACATACAGGGTTATTCAAGGATACAAGAATAGAAACCAGAACCCTTCAATGCTAACTTTTCCCAATGTTTAATCCCCATTCCTGCCAAGAATTTTTATATTTATTTGCTACCATTTAAAATCAGTTACTCCTTTCCATATCATAATGTTATAAATAATTGCTGAGCAGATGAATAAGACAAAAAGTGGTGTTTGCCTTGAGTTTATCATTTTTATTTGTGAGAATAGTTTCCGTTCCTTTACCATCTCTTTTGACTGGTCCTCAGTAAGTAGGGCTTTTTTGTCAGCTGGTTTCTAATGATATTCTTGGTTGTGGAATGCTCAGTCTATTATTTTTTAAATGTGGGATCTAAAACCAGACAGGTCTCTCCAGTAGACAATAATGAAGTAACATAATTATTTTCAATAATCTGTTAAATTCCATTGAATACAAATAAATTTGAGAACAGATGCATTAACACATTGAGCTTATATATCGTTAGGATTTGTTTCCTTTTTCTTTTGTGACCATTACAGTCCTGCAGCTTTGGAATTCTCTTAGCATATTAGCAACCCATTTATGAATCTAATAAAATCTGCAAAAATATTAAACACATATTCTTGTATCTAGTTCATTAATGAAATTTAGTGAACTGTTAATAGGCCTTCACCTGCCCATTTATGATCCATCAAAAAGAACTCTGAAGTTGATTCTGAGCTATTAGATGCCATTCTTTCAAGGATATGGTCTAGTTTGTTTTGCGTAAGCTTTAGATTGGACTAGGCTCTATATTCTTAGCTTTTTATTAAGCATATTAGATAAGACAGAATTAAAACCCAGGTAGTGGTACACTACTTAACAGTACCAGAAACTCACTATATTCTAGTTGATTCATTCTCCCATAATATCCCTTTATAACAAAACACATGTAAATAAGTATGTCATGATCTGTTTTTCCAAAAATTGTGTTTGTTCACTTTTAATATTTAGACATTTTTCACATGATAAATTATCTTGTGTATTAAGCTTACTTTTAGCTTTGGCCCATAATGTCAAGACCATTCACCCTTTCCTTATTATAGGGATTCTGTGGCTTTTAGGGCATGGTGTTGACAACTGTAACAGTATATACCACAATTCTAGGTCTACCATTATACTTTGCTTACTCTAACACAAGCATTTTTTTCTTCAGTTGTTTGATTGTTCACATCATTCATTACAGTCCTACCTGTTTTGTCTAGCTTTTTAAACTTTTTGTACAGACAAAAACCAATTAAATGCTTTTTGCTTATTGCTGTTGTCTGTAAGGGAAATACTCTGTATCTCTTGAAACCTTCTCCTGATACCTTTCTTGATTTTTTTTTTTCTTAATCTTGCTCCAATTTTTCTCTTTAAATACTTTAATATGAATATGGAGTTGAGATTTTCACAGTTTTTTGGGGTTTTGGCAAGCATGGGGGATAATATAGGCACAGAATGTATGTATAACCATCTAATGACTTGATGGAATTTTTTATTAATTTTACCTGAACTAATAAGTATTAAAGACTTTGGATAATTACCAGTTAAACTTGAGTATAAAATTCTTCCTTATGATGTTTAAGTGGCTGGACATATTTGAAATTGTGTAGTATGGTAAAGATTTAAGAAATGTCCAGTTTTTACGTAGTAATCCAAAATGATGCTTAACTCAAAACTGCATGCATAAGCTTTTCTTTACATTGAATTCACTGTGTGTGTTTGATACAGGTGTTTGGAATGGAACTCGTTGGCTGCTTATTTTCTAGAAACTGGAATGTGAGAGAGATGGCCCTCAGGCGTCTTTCCCATGATGTCAGTGGGGCCCTGCTGTTGGCAAATGGGGAGAGCACTGGAAACTCTGGGGGCAGCAGTGGAAGCAGCCCGAGCGGGGGAGCCACCAGTGGGTCTTCCCAGACCAGTATCTCAGGAGATGTGGTGGAGGCATGCTGCAACGTTCTATCAATGGTCTGTGCCGACCCTGTCTACAAAGTGTACGTTGCTGCTTTAGTAAGTAGCTTTACTCCATAATTATATCATTTTGGGTTTGGGGTTTTTTGATGGTTAGTAGATAGTGTTTTTAAGATACAGTAAAGCTACTTTACCTACTTTTGGGAAATCCAGATTTTATTTTTGTTCCATAATCCCAGGAAATTACAGTTTTTCTTTTATTCTGTTTATTTGAATGTTGCTGATTTCATTATATTCAGGGTTTCCAGTGTACTGTTTCGCTTTTTTAGTTTTAATGTTTTAAAGACTTTGAAGGGGTATCCGAGGGAGAGAACACAGTCATGGTTTCTTACTTTCTGTTTCTGGTTGGACCAGTAAAGCTCCTTCCTCATCCTCCTTTTCCGCTTATCACTAGAAACAGAAACAAAACCATGACTTCAGGCTGCTAAAAGCCTAAAACAAAGCAGAACAACAACAAATAAAGCGAGTTGGACCAGCTTGCTGATTTGTAAAGACTGTTTTAATGTCCTGCTGTTCATATCTTTACATTTTTCTGAGCAGATACCTTGTATATGACCAAATTAAAAATGCTTTTGAGGATGGCAAAGTCATCAACGTTATTCTGATTGTTAAAAAAAAATTATCAAATATTCAGGAAGATTTGTTTTTAATAAACATTTTGCTTGATAAATGAACATTGTTGTGTAGAGATTCAAAACCTTTTCAAAGAAAAGGGTTCCATGAGTTGCTTTTCCAGTTTAACCTGTTAAAAGTTCTTTCATGGTTGGGCTAGAGTGACAAGGAGGTAATTTAGGAGACTAATTGGACTTTTCTCCTTTCTGAGTGTATGTCTCTTTAGAATAGGGCTTCTCAACCTCAGTACTATTAACATTTGTTAGATAATTACGTGTTGAAGGGTCGGGGGAGAGCCAGGGACATTGTCCTATGTGTACTGTGGCAGCATCCCTGGCCACTACCCATTAGATCACCAGGAGCAAACCCACCCCCACACATTTATGCCCCAGTCATGACAGCCAAGAATGCCACCAGGCATTGCCAGATGTGTCCAGGGGTCCAGACTGCCCCCAATTCAGAACCACTACTTTAAAATAATTCTTATCTAGTCTGTTTTTAAAAGTCATTAGTCTGTAAGTTTCCTCCCTCAGTCTTTTTCTAATCCATCCTCTAACAGTTGGGCCTAATGAATCTTCTTGAGAGAGAATACAGTATGACAGTTATGAACATGGGTTTGGAGTCACAATTGAGTGATCTCATAATTTATCATTTCAACTACAATGCTTGCATAATGTGCAGGTTAAAGTGGGACTAGCCTAGGCAATCCGAACACATGATCAAGATTGTAGAGACAGACCTTGATTCAAATTATGATTCTCTTTTGCTAGCACAGTGACTTTACAAAGGTTACTTAACCTCTCTTAAATAAACTTCATTTTTCTCACCCATAAAATAAGGAAAATACCTCTTAGATTTGAAATGAGATTATGTAGAGACTTTCAACCATATGCCTTTCACATTGCAAGAACATTGGATATTATGTAATAGTTATTATTTCTTAAACACAAGTTTGATTATCCCTCAACTCCTTTAAAAACTGTTAGAGGTTTCTGTTTCTTCAGCTGCATTCCTAAAGCATATTCTGTGGAAGTTTGGCAGGGTTTGAAAAGTTCCCTGAAGAAAGAATCCTGTGTTCACTTAAGATTGGTAAACACTGGGTGACACAGGATAACTAGGTCTGTTGACTGAAAGGCTTCTAGCATCCTTCAGTAAGCTAGTGTACATTGTGAACCTAAAAGATCAAAAGGTAAAATGCATTGTTTCCCAGAGTTATTTTCATGTAGTGTCTGGAGGGACCAACATACTATAGAATAAAGACCAATTGGCCCAACATTTTGCCTCTTATTATTTTCCAACACAAACCTTCAGGCATACTTGACTAAATATAATCATTTTTTTGCCAGTTCCTTTTCTGCAAAGCCTTTGCCATGTTACTCTTTTTGTATACACCGTAACTGCCTTACTATCATGGTTATTTCTTCTTAAGTTCAGACTGTTTCCTAACTAGCTTATGAGTTCCTAGAGTGCAAGGACCACATGAAAGATACCAGGCTCCATGGAGACAGAAATGGCTCCTGCTGTTAAAGTTCACCCTTTCCCTTTCTTCTCACCTATACCTCCTTCCATTCTCTTTGTGTTTCCTCTCCCTAACTCTCCATATGTAATTTTTTTTTTCCGAACCATTTGAGAGTATTTTACAGGCATCATGACACTTTCTCCTCGAATACTTAAACATGTAAACATGTGTTTCTCAAAACCAAATACATTCTTCCATATATTCTTCTATATATAGTCAGCACAATGGAAAACTGTGATTAACATTAATCATAATACTGTTTTGTACTATAAAGGTTATACTCAAATTTCTCCAATTGCCCAGCCAGTGCCCTTTATAACTAAACTGTAGACTTTATTCAGATTCCACCAGTTTTTCTGCTGTTGTCTTTTTTCTGTTCCAGGATCCAATCCAGGATCCCACATTGCATTTAGTAAGCATGTCCCCTTAATGTCTTCTCATCCATGACAGTTCCTCAGACTGTCCTAGTTTTTCATGACCTTAACAGATACTTTCCAAGTGTACTGGCCAGTTACTTTGCAGAATATCCCTCAATTTGGGTTTATCTGATGTTTTCTCATGATTAGGTGGAAGATACATATTTATCACAAGAATGCCACAGAGGTGGTAGGCCCTTCTTGGTGCCTCAGATCAGTGGGTACATATGTCCATAGCTTTTTATTATTGGTGATGCTGTCAGTTAAGGGAATGTCTACCAAGTTTCCCTGCTGTAAAGTTAGTATTCATAAATATCTTGTGAGAGATACTTTGGGATTATGCAGATATCCTATTTCACCTCAAAATTCTGTCCACTGATTTTAAAAGCATTTGTGGATCTTACCTACTGCATTTATTACTACACCATTAAAAATGGTGTTCTAATGGTGATTTTCTATTTTCCTCATTCCTTCTACATTAATTAATTGAAATTATGCTGTAAAGAAGAGCTTCTGTGTTTATGTACTATTCAATTTTTAATTTACATCAGCATAGGCTTCTGGGTATTCATTTTGTTCGGTGGGTTGCAACCCAGTACTACCATGTGTTGTTGCTCTAATTATTCCAGCCTTGACCATTGGGAGCTCTTTCAGGTTGGCTCCTGTTCTCATTTTCTTTTTAAAAATAATTTTGTAACTTTTCATCTTGAAATGAATTCAGACTTTTAAAAATTGCAGAGAAAAGAGTTCAGAAAATTCCTTCCTACCCCATTCATTTATTTAGTTAGTTGTTTGTATAATTACAGACGCATGGGATTCTTATTCTATGGGTTATAATTCATTCCTATCTTCACTTACTTTGTCCCTCAAATTGTCTCAAATTAGGCCATTATCTCTGGTACCTTTTAAGTGTACATAAACTGACCTTCAGATTTTTTTCCTCAGAAAACATTGAGAGCCATGCTGGTATATACTCCTTGCCACAGTTTAGCAGAAAGAATCAAACTTCAGAGACTCCTCCGGCCAGTTGTAGACACCATCCTAGTCAAATGTGCAGATGCCAATAGGTAAGGCTTTGTTGATGAACCACTTCAAACCATCTTGTCTTAAAAGTGCTTTGCAGCAAGGCTCACACCTAGTGAATGTCTGATACATTTTATTAAATGAGTCTTTGAACATTGTATTTTAATCCAAGATTTAAAAATGAAAATGCAGCACTTAAAGCTCTTAAGGACTGGGGAAAAGAACTGCCAGCAAGTAAAAGCCAGGCAGACAAACTGCATGGATCTCCACATTATTGTATTGTGATTTATTCTCTTAAATAACATTCATAATCTGAAGTCCAGTTGATAAGAACGATAGTTGACATTTATATTCATAAGGTATAATCTCATTTTTGAGTACGGGTTACACAGGATAGGAACCAGTAAGATCATTACAGCTACATATGCCTTAATATCAGGATAAAAATTAACATACGCATCTCATTATTTTCAGTGTAATGGAATTTTATTCTAAATTATGACGGTTTTTGTCAAAAAATTTTTAGATTTTTTTTTACATTCCTGCAATATCCTTGAAAATTGTCAGGAATCAAGAATAACCCTAACTGGAAAGAAAAATATGAAGTAGAGAAGTGAGATACAGTGACAGTAAAAATGAGTGCAAGCCATGCTTTTTTTAGACCAATGGTTCTCTTTTATTTTTCCCTTCCATAAAATAGGAGGAAGAGATCACTTTTCATTTAATAATCACAGCTCCCATGAACAGTTGTTTGGTAGTTCCTGTTTTTTTTCTAACCCAGCAGATCTTGGTTAGCAAGAAGTACTGAATCTCCCTTATGTTGCCTCTTCCATTTCACCCATTTTGAGTTCTCTCAGTACCTTTCTCTTCCTCTTCAAGTCATAATGACTTAGTTTGCACGGGATCTCAAAAATTAGGTGCCTACATTTAGCTAATTTCTCATCTAATGAAGTCTGTCTTTTGCCTCTGTTTTCTCTATAGATTGAAAATGTTGGATGTTTTCTTTTCGCTTAGGGAAAACATTGTAATTATTTTTTAAAATGGGCAAATTGTCAAGCAGTTTGCAAAGTGCATAGGAAAATGACAGTTTTCAATATTAGAATAGGTATTTTTCTGAGAATTCAGTGATCTCATGGTGTTTGTTGTGCTGCTCACTTTCTGAAATTCTAAAGTTTGGTTGTTTACCTGGTCACCTGAATGACTGAACATCAGAAATACTGTAGAGAGATTTTGTAATATTCAGAACCTCATTCTGGCTATATAAGGGAATGTAGGATTTTTGGCTGGAAAGATTTTGTTTTTAATTCAAGAGATTCTTAGTGAAAGTTCAGAAATCAAAATGTCAGGGTCCTTTTTCTTTTCTTTTTTAAACAAAATATGATAAGACTTTTATCTGATTTGGTATTTAAATCAATACTTAGAGCCATTGTTGAAGATTCTGTGCTTAACATAGATGTATGTTAAATTTATGAAATTAGACCTAATGAATGAATATTACTATTTATGGTGACACTGTTAATGTGATTTCAGTGGTGGAAAAGTAAACACTTCTGAAAACATTATTTCTCCACTTTTTCACAAGGCACTGCATTACTCCTCTAATATTGAGTAGTATTTTATCCAAGATCCAGGATTGATATTGTTTTTCTTTTGCTTTTAGCCGCACAAGTCAGCTGTCCATATCAACACTGTTGGAGTTGTGCAAAGGCCAAGCAGGAGAGTTGGCAGTTGGTAGAGAAATACTAAAAGCTGGTAATAACTTTTCACTTAAAATAAATAGAACTTATTTTATCATGTTCCTGAGGAGCTTTATCTAATCTCATAATCTCTCATGAAGCAGTTACAGGATTTTGAAGTAATTTTATAAATTGATTCATTTTGTTACAGTTAGATATGTGAATTAATCTGAGACAGAAATTCTTTAAAATAGTTTAGAATATTTTTGTTGGCTGTATACCATTTATGTCTTGTTTTAGATTTCAATATCACTATTTTTTAATCATTTATTTTTACTCTCCTTTTTGTAGGATCCATTGGTATTGGTGGTGTTGATTATGTCTTAAATTGTATTCTTGGAAACCAAACTGAATCAAACAACTGGCAAGAACTCCTTGGCCGCCTTTGTCTTATAGATAGACTGTTGTTGGAATTTCCTGCTGAATTTTATCCTCATATTGTCAGTACTGATGTTTCACAAGCTGAGCCTGTTGAAATCAGGTAATTTTTCTTCTGAAAATGTATTACTTGGATCTTCCTACCCTTCCTACATCCTCCTTAAGAATGACACATTTTAGATTTATGAAAGACTCAGAAACTACAGAGCATAAGTAGGTTGCTGATACCTTAATATTTGGTTGACATATGAAACCCTGAAGTCTAAGGTGTTTAATTTAAAATTTTTAGATACTTTATGCTGAAATGGTTTTTGAAGTATACACCCTGTAAATTACTACCATTTTTTAAGTACTTTTCAGTAATCAGAACTTACATGGTAATGAATTTTTTTCTTTCAGGTATAAGAAGCTGCTGTCCCTCTTAACCTTTGCTTTACAGTCCATTGATAATTCCCACTCAATGGTTGGTAAACTTTCCAGAAGGATCTACTTGAGTGCTGCAAGAATGGTCACTGCAGTACCCCATGTGTTTTCAAAACTGTTAGAAATGCTGAGTGTTTCCAGTTCCACTCACTTCACCAGGATGCGTCGCCGTTTGATGGCTATTGCAGATGAGGTGGAAATTGCTGAAGCCATCCAGTTGGGCGTAGAAGACACTTTGGATAGTCAACAGGATGGCTTTTTGCAGGCATCTGTCCCCAACAACTATCCGGAAACCACAGAGAACAGTTCCCCTGAATGCACAATCCATTTAAACAAAACTGGAAAAGGATTATGTGCAACAAAATTGAGTGCCAGTTCAGAGAACATTTCTGACAGACTGGCCAGCATTTCAGTAGGACCTCCTAGTTCAACAACAACAGAGCAACCAAAGCCAAGGGTTCAAACAAAAGGCAGACCCCACAGTCAGTGTTTGAACTCCTCTCCTTTATCTCATCATTCCCA
The DNA here is from genome assembly GCF_009761245.1 of Sapajus apella. NCBI lineage: Eukaryota > Metazoa > Chordata > Mammalia > Primates > Cebidae > Sapajus > Sapajus apella. The sequence continues at coordinate 81,389,880 of NW_022436941.1, read as the reverse complement.
ATTAATGTTCCCAGCCTTGTCAACCCCTTCTTCTTCAGCCCCATCTGTACCAGCTGGCACTGCAACAGATGTCTGTAAGCATAGACTTCAGGGATTCGTTCCCTGCAAAATACCTTCTTCATCTCCTCAAACACAGCGCAAGTTTTCTCTACAATTCCAGAGAAACTGTCCTGAAAACAAAGACTCAGATAAACTTTCCCCAGTCTTTACTCAGTCAAGACCCTTGCCCTCCAGTAACATACACAGGCCAAAGCCATCTCGACCTACCCCAGGTAATACAAGTAAACAGGGAGATCCCTCAAAAAATAGCATGACACTTGATCTGAACAGTAGTTCCAAATGTGATGACAGCTTTGGCTGTAGCAGCAATAGTAGTAATGCTGTTATACCCAGTGACGAGACAGTGTTCACCCCAGTAGAGGAGAAATGCAGATTAGATGTCAATACAGAGCTCAACTCCAGTATTGAGGACCTTCTTGAAGCATCTATGCCTTCAAGTGATACAACAGTAACTTTTAAGTCAGAAGTTGCTGTCCTCTCTCCTGAAAAGGCTGAAAATGATGATACCTACAAAGATGATGTGAATCATAATCAAAAGTGCAAAGAAAAGATGGAAGCTGAAGAAGAAGAAGCTTTAGCAATTGCCATGGCAATGTCAGCGTCTCAGGATGCCCTCCCCATAGTTCCTCAGCTGCAGGTTGAAAATGGAGAAGATATCATCATTATTCAACAGGATGTAAGTATAGATTCTTTAAGAGGTTGGAAACCTTACTTGGGGCTGGGCAGTGACTCACACCTGTAATTCCAGCACTTTGGGAGGCTGAGGTGGAAGGATTGCTTGAGCACAGGAGTTTGAGACCAGCCTGGGTGACAAAGCAAGACCCCATATCTACAAAAAATTGCTTTAAAAATTAGCCAGGCATGATAGTGCACGCCTGTTGTCCCAGTTACTCAGGAGGCTGAGGTGGGCAGGTCACTTGAACTTGGGAATTTGAGGCTGCAGTGAGCTGTAATTACACCGCTGTACTCCAGCCTAAATGACAGAACAAGAAACTCTCAAAAAGAGAGTTTCCCTAGACCATGCTAAAATCTAATTCAGAAATGTTGCTTCTAACATGAGTTAATCATTGCAAGCAGGTTTTTCCACATAAAATTGTTAATTATACAACAATAGCATTTGTACTGTTTAGCAATATTTCTTGCCTATATAAAAGGCATTTCCGGTTAATTCTATAATGGTGATCATTTTTGCATTTGACATTGGTCACCAGTGCTTTCCATTCAGAGGTCACAATTATAGGTGGTTTGGGAGGCCAAACTGAACAAGAATAATATCTTGCCAGACTAATTTCACAAAATCTTACTCCTTTAACAGTAAAAAAATTGCTTTCATTTAATATGTAGACACCAGAGACTCTACCAGGACATACCAAAGCAAAACAACCATATAGAGAAGACACTGAATGGCTGAAAGGTCAGCAGATAGGCCTTGGAGCATTTTCTTCTTGTTATCAGGCTCAAGATGTGGGAACTGGAACTTTAATGGCCGTTAAACAGGTAAATATCTAGTGAGCATATAAATGAAATCATGAAAGGAAGCATGTTCAATAAAAACAAAAAATATGTCCACATGTGTGTACTTTAGTTCTTTAAAGTTTGAGAAACTTGAATTTCAAAGTAGATGTTTCCAAAGTACCAGAAACATCATGAATTCTGTTATTAAAAGTTGAGGCCGGGCGCAGTGGCTCACGCCTCTCATGCCAGCACTTTGGGAGGCCGAAGGTGGTTGCATCATTTGAGGTCAGGAGTTCAGGACCAGTCTGGCCAACATGGTGAAACCCTGCCTCTACTAAAAATACAAAAATTGGCCAGGCATGGTGGTGGGCACCTGTAGTCACAGCTACTCAGAAGGCTGAGGCAGGAGAATCACTTGAACCTGAGAGGTAGAGGTTGCATTGGGCCAAGATTGCACCACTGTACTCTAGCCTCAGCAACAGAGCAAGACTCCGTCTCAAAAAAAATAAATAAAAGTTGAAGTATGATTATTGTAAGACTATAATATCAAGATGGCGTTACAAATGTTTTTTGGTTTTGCTTTTTGTAGGTATTAGAGGTGTGGTTTTCAGGTACTTCTTTCAGCTCTGTACTGGTGGAGTGCCATCTTGGGGTTTCATTGGTTTACTTTTTATAATGAGCATACTTATCCTACCTTTCATTTTTAAATCATGTTGATTCTTCCATATTTGAGCTTTTCTCATTTTTACTCTGAGACTACTGGAATATTGACTGTATCCCATCATTTTTATCATTTTTCTGATGTTTACTGCTGCTTAAGCTAGATTCTTAATTTTTAAAAGTTTGACTTTTTTTTTTTTAAGTACGCTGCATCCATGAGCATAAATGCCATCTAATATATATACTAGTTTGCATTTGTTCATTTTAGATCAGATTGCTAGTGAAAATATGCAAAACTTTGTGAACATGTTTATTTGATACAGGTGACGTACGTCAGAAATACATCTTCTGAGCAAGAAGAAGTGGTAGAAGCATTAAGAGAAGAGATAAGAATGATGAGCCATCTGAATCACCCAAACATTATTAGGATGTTGGGAGCCACGTGTGAGAAGAGCAATTACAATCTTTTCATCGAATGGATGGCAGGTATGTTAATGTTTTAAATTACAAATATTAGTACATGGATTTAACTTTCTCCAATTAAATTTAGGAAAAGCTGGTTTAGTTAACATTTATTTTTATCAAATAGTTTGGGTTGGTTTCTAAAGACAAATCACCCCTAATATATTTTATGAACCACAAATACTTTGTTTTGTCTTTCATTTAATATAAATGAAATATTAACTACCTCTACCTTTTAAATTTTTCCAGTGTGTTTTTAAATGATTGTGTAGCATTTTTTTTTAAATACCTGATATGTATAAGATCTGTATACTTCCAGGTGGCCATGATAAACTGGACAGATGAGGAAGTGTTTTAACATAATATAAAAACAAAATTAACATATAACTTGAAAGCTTATTACAAGTAAACTGGCATGGAAACATAAAGTTGAACCTTGTCATCTGCTGAAATAAATGAAGACTGAGTTTTATTTTGTATTATAAAATATATACAATAAAATGAATGACCTGATGTGCTGAGCAGATTAAGTGTTTGGTTTAACTTCTTAAATTTGGGTGTGTATTTTAAGAGTGCGTTTCTGTTTACCAATCAGTTCTTAAGTACGTTATCTGTTGTTGGTCTTCATAAAGATTTACACTTCGGTAGATAGGTTGACTTATAAACACTTTGAAAAGAGGCTAGATTTGTGACATGTTCAGGTCAGAGCTAGTAGATGGTAGGATATGAAGCCTAACTCTTCTGTTCCTCCTCCATTTAGCATTCTCTGTCTGCTAAATCATGTTAACATTGTATACTTCAGTCATTATTAAAGTAGTTTTGTATATTTTGAGAAAACAGAGAAGTAAATTGTATATTTCAAAAATAGTTTCGTACAAAATTGTTAACTTTTACATCTTTCTGAAATCTTGACCCTTCAGTAAACTAGTTCCCTGAGGATTCCATGAAAATGTCACCTAATTAATAGGTCTTTGAGATGATACAGGAATATGTTAGTTTTGAAGTGTTGTTCTTCTATTTCAGATGCAAATGTGAATTCATGCAGTGAAAACTTTAGAGACAAAAGTGTAATAAATACTTCCAATTCTGGCTTAAGTTTATTATAATTATTTCTATTGTCTTATAGGGGGATCTGTGGCTCATTTGCTGAGTAAATATGGAGCTTTCAAAGAATCAGTAGTTATTAACTATACTGAACAATTACTTCGTGGCCTTTCATATCTCCATGAAAACCAAATCATTCACAGAGATGTCAAAGGTAGGAATTCTTTTCATTATTATCTAGTGACAATAAAAAAATTAATGTAACTTTAAAATTTTGGGCCAGGCGAAGTGGCTCACACCTGTAATTCCAGTAATTGGGTAGGCCAAGGCAGGCAGATTACTTGAGGTCAGGAGTTCAAGACCAGCCTGGCCAACATGGTGAAACCCCGTCCCTACTAAAAATACAAAAATTAACAGGGTGAGGTGGTGCATGCCTGTATTCCTGGCTATTTGGGAGGCTGAGGCAGGACAGTGGCTTCAACCCAGAAGGCAGAGGTTGTAGTGAGCTGAGATCATACCACTGCACTCCAGCCTGGGTGACAGAGCAAGACTCCGTCTCAAAAAAAGAAAAAATGGACGTTTATGATATTGGGATATCATAAACTTCTTTTAAGAAAAATTCCTTCAAATCTTTTGTAGTTCCCTTTCTTTTTCTTTTCTTTTTTTTTTTTTTTTGAGACAGGGTCTCTGTTGCTCAGGATGGAGTGTAGTGTGGCAAACCTGGCTCACTGCAACCTTTGCTTCCTGGGCTCATGTGATCCTCCCACCTCAGCCTCCCGAGTAGCTAGGACTGTTGGTGTGTACCACCATGCCTGGCTAATTTTTTATATTTTTTGTAGAGATGGGGTTTTGCCATGTTGCCTCCAGACTGATCTGGAACTCCTGGGCTCAAGCAGTCTTCTCGCCTCAGCCTCCCATAGTGCTGAGATTACAGGCGCAAGCCACTGTGCCTGGCTTCAGTTTATTTTTCTCAAGGAAATTTGGTTTTCTGTCATCAATTTTTTTAGCTAGTATTTGACATAATGTATTGAAGTAATTTTACAACTTTTTTTATTAAGCTGTAATTATGAGTTCGGCACATATGCTTTGAATTGGTCTAGATCAGTATGTTTCAACAAAACTGTCTTCAAATGTAAATTAGGCTAAAATGTAAATTTTGGAGAAAGATTTTGTTGGAAACCATATTAAAGGTTTTCAACACTTATTCTTTAAAGTTTCACTAAATCTCTTTTTTGATCTCCTTGTGCTTTAATACTTGTTTTTCAGACTTTCCCTTTGAGGCGTTAGATTTTACTTACAGTAGAGAGAGCTGTGTACCTTTAGCAAGAATGAAGTGAAAGGAAAAGAGAATAACTATCCGAACCTCTGACATGTAGTTCACTTCTTTCTTTCGTTATTGTCCTATTTCATTAGTATTTTACTGTATTTTTAATGTGTTCTTTTGTTTTTAACATACAAGGTCATTTGCTGTGTTTGTTGACAGGTGCCAATTTACTAATTGACAGCACTGGTCAGAGACTAAGAATTGCAGATTTTGGAGCTGCAGCCAGGTTGGCATCAAAAGGAACTGGTGCAGGAGAGTTTCAGGGACAGTTACTGGGGACAATTGCATTTATGGCACCTGAGGTGAGAAGCAGCTTTGAGTATGATGAAAAAAAAGTATTTTGGAGTTCTGTGTGACAGCATTATACTAAATTATCTTGCAGTAGTATCCAGTATATAGTTGCCAATTAGAAGTCCATGGCCCTTAAAATATGGTTTTGATAATAATGTCTTTGATTTCAGACCCTTACTCCTGACCTTTCTTTGTCTTGACAAAATTCAAAAAATAGCTTTTAATAGATTTGCTTAAGGGCTGTTCCTAATAAAGAATTTTGGGGTAATTTATAGCAGTTGTTTTGTAGTAAACTCAAAGTGCACATAACAGAACTTTTTAAAAATGCTGTCTCTCTATTCTGAAAGGAGGTGAGCACATAAGAGAGGCAGGTCCTGTCAGTGGTGGAAGAAGTTTAAGTGTTGCTCTTCTAATTGTTGTATTCATATGCAGTAACGATTTATTGTCTTCTTGCCCTATCATTTGCTAAGAGCAAAATTCTTTGACTTGACTCTGCTTCAGAATCTCCAATTCTCCAAAACAGTTTTGTGCTACCTGGAAAATTAAGCTCATTGATGAAATAAATTAGATATTAGGAAATCCACATAATTGCTGTTTGTATCAGTTTTTTTTCCCTAAAGTGAAAAAAGTATAATCTATAACTACAAAATGGCCTTCTCTTTTTCAAATGAGTCATATTTCCAAATTAACTCTGATTTATTTTAGGTACTAAGAGGTCAACAGTATGGAAGGAGCTGTGATGTATGGAGTGTTGGCTGTGCTATTATAGAAATGGCTTGTGCAAAACCACCATGGAATGCAGAAAAACACTCCAATCATCTTGCTTTGATATTTAAGGTAATTGTGAGATAAAAATTACTTCTTTGTGCTAAAAGGAGTACAGCAGAATTTGGCAGGAGGCAAATTCTGATGGGTTCTCCCTAACAATCTAGCATGAAGGTAAATAAATAGTCTGTATATTTATTCAGAGGGTTTGATATACAATTTTTTTATTTTAAGACGGTGTGAAAGCAATACAAATTCAGTAAAAACCATACGTTGAATTTTGATTTTTTTCTGAGCTAGCAATATGTAGTATGATATACTCTGATGATGCCAGGCAGTGGCAGTGAGCCACAGCTCCCAGTCAGCCACACAATCACAAGAGTAAACAACCAATACTCTATAGTGTACTGTGCTGTTAGGTGATTTTGCTCAACAGTAGGCTAATGGAGGTATTATAAGCACATTCGAAGTAGGCCAGACTAAGCTATAATGTTTGGTAGGTTAGGTGTATTAACTGCATTTTCAACTTATGATATCATCAACTTAAAAGGGTTTATCATGACATAACCTCAGCATAAGTGGAAGAGTGTCTGTGTATGTGTATATTTCCAGGAGTTGGTATTGTCAATGGTGTCATCTATGTTAGTGACATATATAGTCATTTCTTGTTATTTAAGGTAGTTATGCTTTGTTAAGTTGCTATAAACACTTAATTAGCAAATACTATAACAGTACTAGAAGAAATATGTAGTGCATATATTTATATGTGTGTGTATACACACATACATCCATCACTTTAAAAATGTGAGATTCAGCCGGGCACAGTGGCTCACGCCTGTAATCCCAGCACTTTGGGAGGCCAAGGTGGGTGGATCATGAGGTCAGGAGTTCAAGACCAGCCTGGGCAATATGGTGAAACCCCGTCTCTTCTGAAAATACAAAAATTAGCTGGGCATGGTAGCAGGCACCTGTAATCCCAGCTACTCAGGAGGCTGAGGCAGAGAATTGCTTGAACCCAGGAGATGGAGGTTGCAGTGAGCCAAGATCATGCCGTTGTACTCCAGACTGGGCAACAGAGTGAAACTCCATCTCAAAAAAGAAAAGTGAAATTCTTCATGAACTTTAGATAATTCAAAATTTTTAAAATCTAATTTACTATTTTCTTTTTGTTTGTTTTTTGTTTTGTTTTTGAGACGGAGTCTTGCTATAATGCCCAGGCTGGAGTGCAGAGGCACAGTCTTAGCTCACTGCAACCTCCGCTTCCCTAGTTCAGGTGATTTTCCTGCTTCAGCCTCCCAGGTAGCTGGGACTACAGGAATGCACCACCACACCCAGCTAACTTTTGTATTTATAGTAGAGACGGAGTTTCACCATACTGGCCAGGCTGGTCTTGAACTCCTGACCTCAGGTGATCTGCCCACCTCAGCCTCCCAAAGTACTGGGATTATAGTTGTGAGCCACTGTACCTGGCCTAAAATTCACACCGAAGTCAGTTCAGTTGCCAAATCCTGTTCTACCTACCTTTTTATAACTCACAAATCCACTCTCTGCTTTTCCACCATAGAATAGGTAATGGTTGAGATTTTCAGCTTTTCAGTAGACATGTGATAGTTGAAATCATGGGCTTTGGAGTCACCCTGACCTAGTTTTAAACCCTGGATTTACCCCTTAATGGCCATGTGATCACAGGGAAATTATTTTTTGTGTCTACTCTCCATTTTCTCATATGTAAAACTGCTGCAAGAATCCTATGACGCACATACTTCATAGGATTACCATGAAGATAAACAAAATTATGCCTAGGCCTTAGTCCCTCAGCCTACACAGCTCCACCTGCCATCACCTCCTCCGGTCCTCCCCACACTTACCATAACCTCCTCAGTCACCTCTCTGACAATACCTATATCACCTCATTTCCTCTGTTCTTTCAGACTTCCCATGTCCCTTTTCCACATGGATCAAATTCTTAATCTCTTTAAGGCCCACATCTGTGCTCCTCCTGCTTGGGCACCCCCTTCTTAACTCCTTCCACAGCTTCTTGTAGCACTTTAGTATGTACTTGTTTCTGACACTTTGTTTCTTGTATCCTAGTTAGGTTCCTATATTGTCTCCTTTTCCAAATTAAGTCTCTTTGAGGTCCATTCACATCTGCTTCATTTTTTTCCTTCCAGAGTCTTAAACAGAAGTTGCTCAATAAATACTCATAACTAGGATCAATTTGAAAGTTTGATGTCATTTTCAGAGTTTTGGTGAGCCTCTGGGAACAAATGGAAATGATTTTTAAATTGGCACCATTCATATTTTAACAGATTTCATTGCATTCCCCTTCATAGGTAGAGTTTAAAGAGAATTGTACTGTAATATTTCCCGTTTTCTTAATTTGGAGTAAATACTTTGAGGTCTTTGGAAGCACCCCAAAGAGATAGAAAAACGGCTTTCTCAAACACTTACATACCCTGTTTATGGTAGTAAAAGTTGCTATAGCACCTTTTTTTTAAGAGAATGATTTGGCAATATCCAAATCCAAATTTGGATTTTTGGCAAAATCCCAACAACAAAAAAAAAGTGCCAGAATTTAAATGCACCTCTTTGACTCAACTATGCCCATTGTTAGGGATTTACTCTAGATTACCTCTAGAAGTACCAAGTGCCAAGTACAGGATTATTCACTCTACTCAAGAAAGTAATTAAATTATCCACACAATGTAAAACTATATAGAAATTAAATGAGTGTAAAGCTCTTGATGTTTAGGAAGTGCTACAAGATGCATTAGTAGGTGAAAAGAGCAAGATACATAAAGTGATCCTGGCCAAGCACAGTGGCTCATGCCTGTGATCCCAGCACTTTGGGAGGCTGAAGTGAGAACATAGCTTGAGCCCAGGAGTTGGAGACCAGCCTGGGCATAGTGAGACCCTGTCTCTACAAAAAAAAAAAAATTAGCTGAGCATAGTAGCACCTGCCTGTGCTCCCAGGTACTCAGGAGGATATGAGGTGGAAGGATCGTTTGAGCCCGGGAGGTCAAAGCTGCAGTGAGCCATGTTCACACCACTGCACTTCAGCTTGGGTGACAGTGAGAGAGAACCTGTCTCTAAATTAAGTTTTCTCTTTTGTAGACATTTTAGAAAATCTAAAGTCTGTGAAATATATTGGCCTTTTTTTCTCCACATACACAGAAAAACCAAAAACACAAATTGTCAGCAGTAAGTGGTTACATTTGAGGAAAAGGAAAAGGGATTTCATTTTTTGTTTTGTATTTTTCCTTTTTGTGGTGTGTAAGATGTGTATGTATCAACTGAGTATATCTTCATGTAGGATCACAGACCTTATAGGATTTTTCTTTATATTACTTTGCCTTTTTTAAGCCAAAGCATTTATGAAATTACTGGGGTAGGGGAAGGAAAGAGTTTTGTGATTAGGAGTGGGTAGGTGGGTTTAAAGTATTCAGACGTAAAATTTATTAAAAAGTCATTCTTCATAGTACATTTGATACTAAGAATGTGTCCAACATTGAAGGAAAAAAATCAATGCAGTTGTGTTTTCTGTGTACTAAATTGGCTATTCAGGTTTAGTCTTTCTTAATCTAAATAGCTGTCTATGCTGAAGAAATAGAAAACGTGCAATAAGAACAAACCATCTTGGAGGCCAAATATGAAAACAGAATTCCTAGGAGTGAATACTTTCTCTACCTAAACATTGATAGCAGAAAGTCCTCCCACTTCTGCTTCAGTTCCTCTCTGTTCAGGATATGAATATAAGGGTGATGAGGTATATGCACATGTGTTTCTATATCAGAAGTTTGCAAAGCTTTAACACTCTGGCTCTTTCTCCACAGATTGCTAGTGCAACTACTGCTCCATCGATCCCATCACATCTGTCTCCCGGTTTACGAGATGTGGCTCTTCGTTGTTTAGAACTTCAACCTCAGGACAGACCTCCATCAAGAGAGCTACTGAAGCATCCAGTCTTTCGTACTACATGGTAGCCAATTACACAAATCAACTACAGTAGAAACAGGATGCTCAACAAGAGAAAAAAACTTGTGGGGTACCACATTGATACTACTGGCCATGATGCCACTGAACAGCTATGAACAAGGCCAGTGGGGAACCCTTACCTAAGTATGTGATTGACAAATCATGATCTGTACCTAAGCTCAGTATGCAAAAGCCCACAACTAGTGCAGAAACTGTAAACTGTGCCTTTCAAAGAACTGGCCCTACGTGAACAGAAAATAAGTTTGCATGACTAAATGGCAGAAGCATAATTTTATTTTTTTGGAGCACTTTTTCAGCAATATTAGCAGCTGAGGGGCTCAGGATCTATTTTAATATTTCAATTCTTCTTCCATTTCATATAGTGATCACAAGCAGGGGGTTCTGCAGTTCCGTTCAAATTTTTTGTCACTGGCTATAAAATCAGTATCTGCCTCTTTTAGGTCAGCGTATGCTATGAGTAGCAGTACATACATATATTTTTAAAAGTTGATAACTTCTTTATGACTCACAGTTGGCCTTTATTTTTAAATACTTGGACAATTGTGGCTCATTGTGCATTTTACTGTTGGCCCATTCATTTCGTTTTTGGAAATTATGGTTCTGTATTTTCATTTTTACAATTATTTTTGTTTAATATTCAGGGAAAGGTGATCTTTTCAAACCAGAAAAAAAAAAAACTAGATATGAACTAGAGTTCATTAAATATCTTGCTATCATAAGAGTTTTTTAAAGTTCAGACTTAATTTTGTTTTTTAAATTGGAATACAATAAAGTGCTACCTACATTTACAGTCACCACTCTTATTGTGCAGGTTAAATATAAGTTAACTAAAAATTAACTGTTCTCTGTGATGAAGCTCACAACCAAGATCAAGATTACCTTAAAATTTATTTGATTTTTTAGATGTTTTGGTGTCTTTTGTCAAACTGTAGGACATTTCACAACATTAAGTCTTACTCTGCATGTAATCCATTCTCCTTCACCACTGGTAATAACATATAGCTGCCATTTTCCTTTTACCATGCGTCATCTCTTTACAGTAGGCCTAGCAGATCATTTTTTTTTTTTTTACAAAAATTAATTTAATCACTCAACTACCAATCAATAATGTTTTTAAACAATACATTTGCTTTGAACTTGGAAAATGTGTTCAGAAAGACAAGTGGAATTGAATTTCGCTTATACACTAATTCCTTGGATTTTGCACAGTTATCTAACAGTTTTAGTCTGGAGTTAAATTCAGATGCATGGAATCTTGAAGGAAAATGGTAGCTTTTTAATCTTTTTGTGTATGTGTTAGTCTTTTAAATCAAGTACTGATTATTAAATACAACTTTGAGATTTTTAGTTTTAACTCTTCAGAAGCCAGTGTGAAATAGAATTGGTTATTCTCAAAGACTCAGGATAAACTAAATAAGCTATATAGAGTACATTTAAAATGTACAACACAAATTGGAAATAAAATAAGTTACAAGATAAGTTTACAGGGATATATTGCTTATAATTTTTAAAAAGGCAGTTTGTTTTTTTTATGTGAATATGTTTCTTAGTGAAATTTTACATTCCTTTGTTTTGGAAGATTGGCGATATTTGAAGAGTTAAAAGTAGTACAGAAATGTGAAGTTTGGTAGCTCTAAATGTGTTGTACTTGACTTTCTTTTTTGTTTTGTTTTGTTGGTTTTTTTTTTGACTACTTAGAATTTTCACAATTCTAATAAGATTGTTTCCAAGTCTCTCATGTGCAAGCTTTAAAGGATGCACTCTTGCCATTTTATGTACTGGAAGATCATTGGTCAGATGAATACTGTGTCTGACAGAAATGTAAACTGTATAAACTGAGGAACCTCAGCTAATCAGTATTACTTTGTAGATCACCATGCCCACCACATTTCAAACTCAAACTATCTGTAGATGTCAAAATCCATTGTGTTTGAGTTTGTTTGCAGTTCCCTCAGCTTGCTGGTAATTGTGGTGTTTTGTCTTTTGTTTTGTTTTCAATGCAAATGTGATGTAATATTCTTATTTTCTTTGGATCAAAGCTGGACTGGAAATTGTATCATGTAATTATTTTTGTGTTCTTAATGTTATTTGGTACTCAAGTTGTAAATAACGTCTACTACTGTTTATTCCAGTTTCTACTACCTCAGGTGTCCTATAGATTTTTCTTCTACCAAAGTTCACTTTCACAATGAAATTATAATTGCTGTGTGACTATGATTCCTAAGATTTCCAGGGCTTAAGGGCTAACTTCTATTAGCACCTTACTGTGTAAGCAAATGTTACAAAAAAAAAAAAAGGAAAAAAAAAAATCTCTGGGTTAAGAAAATTTGGCTTAAATGTATCCTTTGTTATTTTAAATATATTGAGATATTTTAATTAAAATTTTTACCCCATTGAACCGATTTTATAGTATTTGTACCTATTTTGATGTTTTTGTCTTTATAGTAAATAAAAGTTTTTAAACAATTGTTGTTACTTTTATTTTGAAATAATTTCATACTTATATAAAAGTTGCAAGAATACCACAGAGAACTTCTGTATACCCTTCACACAAAGACCCCAGTCAGGTTTCGCCAGTGCCTATTTATGTCCTTTATATAGCAAGACGATCCAAACCAGGATCACAAGTTGCTCTCAATTGTCATGTTTCTTCAGACTCATTCAGTCCAGGGCCATTCCTTAGTTCTTCCTTGACCTTAATGGCCTTAATTTTTTAAAAGATTTCAGATTATTGTTTTATAGAAGCCCCTCAAATTGAGTTTGTCTGATGCTGCCTATTGATTAGATTCAGAGTATGCACTTTTTGCAGGAACATCACAGAGGTGATGCAGTGCTCCTCTTGGTGTATCATGTCAGGAGGCACAGAGGTGGTTTGTCCCATCACTGGTGATCACTGCAATAGTAACACTATAGTTACTTTTTTATAATTAATATCCACCTTTATAATTAAAAATATTCTTTGGCGGCAATATTTGAGACTACATAAATATGTTTCTTGCCCAATTTTAACACTCTGCTCTTAGCTTTTTTGCTTGAATATATTTGATGGTTGCCAAATGGTGATCTAGTTCCTTCACTTTTTTCTTTGCAGTATTTTGCTGCAAAGAGCTTTCCCTTCTATTTATTTCCCTCCCATTTATTTATCATGTATTATCATACATTTGTTCAACTTGTTGCAGATTTGCTCAGTTGTCTGAGAGCTAGATTCTCTATCGTAGGCAAGCCACCATTATTCTTTGAACACTTCCATACTTTGAGCCCCATCTTGTGCGATGTAAGGGCCAGTCATTTTCCCAAAGAGCCCCGATTCCTTTGATGGAGAATGGTATTTTAAAACCAAGATCTAGCTGCTAGATAGGCTGAATGCTACTGGGTGTCAACTGCTGCTTGGTGGAGCTAGAATACATATATATGAATACAGTTTGTTGGCACACACTTGCAAAATATGCATACATATACCTACATACATACACATACAAAAACCATGAGCCCAAACCAACTTTCCAATTGCAATCCAACACCAACAGGGTTCATTCAAGCTTTCCCTCTTTCCAAATTTGTAACTTCCTTCTTAGGCAGTGAGAATCATGGCTCCGATTATTCCCAATATAATGACTTACTTAATTCTTCCCCACCTCCCTCCCCCATGTAACCAATCTCTGTGCAGGATGGTTAATGTTGCTGAGTTCAGAAGCCATTTTGTTCCTCTACATTGGTTTCAAGTTTCTGTATAATTTGATTTTTTTTTTTTTTTTTAAGAGACAGAGTCTCGCTCTGTTGCCCAGGCTGAAGTGCAGTGGCATAATCTCAACTCACTACAGCCTCTACCTCCCAGGTTCAAAGGATTCTCCTGTCTCAGCCTCCCAAGTAGCTGGGATTACAGGAGTACAGCACCATGCCTGGCTAATTTTTGTATTTTTAGTAGAGACAAGGTTTCACCGTGTTGGCCAGGCTGGTCTTGAACTCCTGACCTCAGGTGAACCACCCGCCTCGGCCTCCCTAAGTATAATTTGATTTTAAATGTACATCTTTTAAATAGGTTCTGGATATTTTTGCAAAAGGGTACATTTCTGTCACTTCAGAAAAATATAACTTGAAGAAAAATTTTTGCTTCAGATGAATAGAATCAATTCTATTGCTCCTCAGTTCTATTTAAATGATATTGATAATTTTATAAAATGACAGTCTTCAGGTCAGAATCCAGAAAAATGTTGGGGTATTGTGCTCATATAGAAATGCCGATGCTTGCATTTATGAACTGATGTAAGTCATTTGTTATAAGACAGTGCATGAAATAACTACAGTCATCAGGGAAAACAGTGACAAACGGAAACTTATACAAATTGCTGTCTTTCTATGTTATGACATGGTTTGTCCGTTTTAAATTATGCTATAAGCATAAATGCCAGGTTAAGTTGGCATAAAGGAAAGGATGGGCCTCTTAAAGTAGGTAATGATGGATGTGGTGATTACAGGACCTGAGATACAACCTGGTTTAAGTCTGGTTCTGCCACTTACCTGCTATGTAACACCCATTTTGACTTCTGAACCTCCATTTCTGCATCTATAAAATGAAAGTGACAGTGTTGTGAGAAGAGAACCTATTTAAATGGCCTAGAATAGTACCCGGCATGAGTGAATGCACAATATGTGTTTTTATGAATGAATGACCCAAAGGTCACAGACTCAAAACACCCATGAGACTAGATCCCCAGGAAGGCTTGTGGCAAACCTAAAAGTTTGCGTCAATTTCATGTACAAGGGAGGCCATAGTTACCATGTCAGAATGAAAGCCCTGTATTGTCAAATCCTCTAAATTTTCAAGAAAAGCTGGAAATCTGGATTTTAGGTGCAATTTCCTGATGTTTAAACATTAAAAACTAATTTAAATCCTTATTAAGAACTGTAAACACAATTCCTTAGTCTGGCCTGTGGCTGACTACCTTTTGACCTCTGACCTGTGTCCAGGCTTAGAAAACAAAAGAAGTAGAAAATTAGAGGGGAATATCAGCTTTGGGAAATTGGATGTAAGACTTTTTGTCGTCGTCTTTTTTTTTTGAGACAGAGTCTCGCTCTCTTGCCAGGCTGGAATGCAGTGGCATGATCTCAGCTCACAGCAACCTCTGACTCCCTGGATCAAGCGATTCTCCTGCCTCAGCCTCTCAAGTAGCTGGGATAACAGGCACACGCCACTATGGCCAGCTAAATTTTTTGTATTTTTAGTAGAGATGGAGTTTCACCATGTTGGCCAGGATGGTCTCAATCACCTGACCTCATTATCTGTCTGCCTCGGCCCCCTAAAGTCCTGGGATTATAAGTGTGAGCCACCGTGCCTAGCCAAAACTTTTGTCTTCTAAGATGTGAGATGAACAACACTGGAGATGCTGATTACAGATGCTAGGAAGCTTACCTCTGAAGAGAAAATTAATGTCTTAACTGTACGCACTAATGTGAAATGCTTACCACTGCAGCTCAAGTATCATGCTACCAAACATTAATATGCATATGTAGCATTTAAATATGCTGTCAGTGTTAGAGTTAACTTTGTAGGTTTTATTTTGCAATAGATAACTGTGTGCAAAATCTATTACCAAAAGAACTCCATCAATGACTGAAGCCAATTTCATTAGTTAGTATGCAACCTGACATCTCTATACCCCATGCCTCATGGCTCTCAGTTCATAGCTTTTATCAGATCTGTAGAAGTAAAATTAGCCAAAGCTGAAATGGCAAGGACAAATCCTTCATGCCCCAAAATTCTTTTTCCCACAATGCTGACATTCCTGTTAGAGTTTATTTTTGAGATAACTAAGTGATCACTTCCCTTAAGTTCAATTTGCTTAATAAGATTTCTCAACACCTATGTAGACATACTGAGAGAATGAGGATTATAGCTAGAGTGAAACGGAGAGAAAGGATAGGAGAAGAAATAGAGATGGGGAGATACTGAAAAATCTTTGGCAGAGAGTGGCATGATTGTATTTGTACGTTAAAAAGAGCACCCTTGCAGCATCTTGAAGAAAACTTGCATGGGGCAATACAAAAGGCACGGAGAAAGTCAAAAGGCAATTGCAGTAACCAGATGAGAAATTATGAGCGCCTAGGTAAAGGTAGTATTATGGGAATGAGAAGGAAGAGATGAATCTGAATGATATTAAACAGCAGAATTGAAAGACTGTAGAAATGATCTTGGAGGAAGGGTATGAGGAGGATGGAGAATAACATCGAGGATGTGTCTGCTATCCAGGCTTGGTCACCTGTGTGAATGCTGGTGCCGTTACTGATACAAGGAAATCACAGGTGGAGTAGATTGGAGGACAAAATGTGCTTTGGACATGTTAAATTTGAGTTGCCTGGAGGATATCCAAGTAGAAGTTTCCAGTAATATTGTATATGCACATCAGTACCTCCAGAGATACTTTGGTTGCAAATAATAAATGTGGAAGCTATCGACATATAAATGGTAATTGAAGCCACTGATATATCATGTAGGGTTGTACTCAGCTGCATTTAAAAGTGACCGAACTACATAGTCTACAAATGAGAGAAAGTAAGCAGGTCAGGGCCAGTGCATTAGGCCTAGGGTGTCATCGATGTTGTCATGCTTTACCTTTCCACTTCACTCTTCTTAGCATGAGGCTTTTATCCTCAGGCTCCAACTCTGGTCTCCAATCTACAATCGGGGAAAGAAAAAGGAGATTCAAAAGGTATTGCCTATATCAGGAAGACACAAACTTTCCTAAAAATCCTTAGGAAATTTTCACTCACATCTCATTTGGCTAGAACTCCCTAGGTGTAAGGAAGTCTGAGAAGAATGGACATCAAGCAGGCAACTTTATAGCATCTACCACAATGAGTGACAAGGCTAACGGGAAGAATACTCAGAATTCTTGTTCAGTGAGAAAATATAACCAAGACCAGCGCCCCGATGAACACCAAGATTTAAGGCATAGACAAGAAGCAGAATAGATAAAGGAGACAAGAGCTCACCTTCAGAAACTAGAAATGCACAGGGTCAGGGAAAGCAAGAGAGGGGAATGTTTTAAAGAAAAGTCAGTGATTTTAAAAGCCACAAACATCAGGTAGGATAAGAACTGACGTCTCAGAAGGTGAATGGCAAGGAGCATTCCAGTGAAGCAGACTGGAAGGAAACATGATCGCAGCTGGGCAAGCATGGTCATGGAAATGATGTGCATAACCTACTTTGTGCCAAGGCAAGATGGGTCAAAGAGTGGTAGTCATGGTCCTGGAGGTGGCAAGAAGGATGACAAGGACAAGAAACTAGAGTGGAGAAAAAGAAGAACCAACTAGAGTGGAGAAAAAGAAGAAAACCTATGCCAATATTGGGGGTTGGACAACCAAATTCAGGAAATTAAGGACTCTGTGGAGCTTCCTCTCACCCATCCTGAATATTACAAAGAGATAGGTATAAAGCCTCCTAAGAGGATCATTCTCTATGGTCCACCTGGCATAGGTAAAACCTTGTTAGCCAAAGCAGTAGCAAACTAAACCTCAGGCACTTTCTTGAGTGGTTGGCTCTGAACTCATTCAGAAGTACGTAGGTGATGGGCCCAAACTCATATGGGAACTGTTTCAAGTTTCTGAAGAACATGCACCATCCATCCTGTTTATTGATGGAATTGACGCCATTGGGATAACAAGATATGACTCAAATTCTGGTGGTGAGAGAAATTCAGCGAACAATGTTGGAACTGGAACTGTTGAACTAATTGGATGGATTTGATTGTAGGGGAGATGTAAAAGTTATCATGGCCACAAACCAAATAGAAACTTTGGATCCAGCACTTATCAGAGCAGGCTGCATTAACAGGAAGATCGAGTTCCCCCTGCCTGATAAAAAGACTAAGAAGTCCATCTTGCAGATTCACACAAGCAGTATGATGCTGGTCTGTCTAGGAGCAAAAGTGAAGGGAATAACATGGAAATAATATTTGGCCTATTATGCAACATCCAGAAGAGGGCAGCAGAGTAAAACTTTTCTTTAATATGACTGACTGCCAGCCATCTGAAAATCAAAGGTTATCTTTCTCAGGAACAGAGCAGAAATCTCAGTGTTCCCCTTAGAATACTGAAAAACTCAAAGCAATCACTAAAAGTTCCATTTTTCCACTCTAAAACACAGATTCAATGTTTATCTATTGTACAACACGGTGTTCCTAGTCCCTCTATCCCCTTCCAACAGTCTACAACAAAAAGAAAGGCTGTAGCAAGATGCTTGATGCCCTTTTCTGGTCTCTTGTTCTCAGAACCACTCTGCTATCAGCTGGCAAGGCCATCCATCCATCCATCTGTATCTACCCATGCATCTATCCATCCATGCATCCTGCCAACCACTGTTCCTCTTAGTTTTTCAAACTCTATTTCCAGCTAGTACTCTGCTTAAGAACATCCAGTGACTATCTACAGATCCCTCAAATGTCAATATTTTGTAATGGTCTGACCTTACCCTGCCTAAATCTTTATTTCCTACTATCCCTAATGCAAAATTTCTGTTCTACTCCTTTCATTACATTCCTGCTCTCTGAATCCATTGTGTTTGACCCCACCTCTGCACCTTTTCTCATACCAGTGGTTTTCAAACTTTTTGTTCTCAGGGCAGTCAAGAAGTGCTGCCACAGAATCTTCCAGTTGATTCTCAAGACTGCCAAAACCAGCTGGTGTACTACACACCTATATGGGGCATGCTGCACAGTATAGTCCTGATTGATTGGTATATTTATTACATTTTTTTTGCAGTTGATGGCAGTAAAGTGGCCAGAGGAAAAGGTAGCTTTTGCTAATTTATACAAAGACTAGCAGAGACCATTTTATCCTCCTTTTTATGCAATATTTTAGGTCCTGCAGCACAAAATTATTTTAAAATACTTTCTAATTTCATCAATATGTAACATACTACTATAATTCATAGAATGGTATTAACTACAACATTCAATGACATGTCACATATTTTCCTTCTCAAAATTTTGAATAACAACATGTGGTTCTAACGCTCAATTTCCCAGATTATTTTTGTCTTCAGACCCCATTACACATTTTTTTTTTAGACAGAATCTCGCTCTGTCACCAAGCTGGAGTGCAGTGGCCCAATCTTGGCTCACTGCAACTTCCGGGTCCCAGGTTCAAGTGATTCTTCTGCCTCAGCCTCCAGAGTAGCTGGGATTACAAGCACTCACCACCATGCCTGGCTAATTTTTTGTATTTTTAGTACAGACGGGATTTCACCATGTTGGCCAGGCTGGTCTTAATCTCTTGACCTCATGATCCACCTGTCTCAGCCTCCCAAAGTGCTGGGATTACAGGCGTGAGCCACTGCGCCCAGCCCAGACCCCATTACACTTTAAAATTATCAGGAGCACCCAAGGACCTTTTGTTCATGTGGCTAATAGTTGCTATTTACTGTATCAATAGTAAAATTGATAAATGCATAAAAATATATTAATTCACTAGAAATAACTATTAAAACCTATTACATGTTAAATCAGATAACATACCTTTATGAAAAATAGCTATACTTCACCCCTGAAAAAATAGGAGAATGGCATGTTTTATATTTTTCCAAATCTATATAATTTTTTCTTTTGAGAGGGAATCTCACTCTGTCACCCAGACTAGAGTGCAGTGGCACCATCTTGGCTCACTGCAACCTCTGCCTCCTGAGTTCAAGCCATTCTTGTGCCTCAGCCTCCCAAGAAGCTGAGATTACAGGTGCCCACCACCATGCCAAGCAAATTTTTGTATTTTTAATAGAGACGGGTTTTCACCATGTTGGCCAGGCTGGTCTCGAACTCTTGACCTCAAGTAATTCACCCGCCTCGGCCTCCCAAAGTGCTGGGATTACAGGCATGAGCCACTGTGCCTGGCCAAATCTATATAATTTCTAACTTAATAAAAGGCAGCTGGATCCTCATTTCTGCTTGTGCATTCAATCTGTTGTCTTATCACACATCAGGTAACTTGTAGAAAACTCCACTGTACCCTCAAGAAAGAATGAGAGTAAAGACAAATACATCTCACTACTATTAAGAAAATAATTTTGACCTCATAGAGCCAGGCCACATTTGAAAATTGCTGGCTTCTGTTATCCCTTCCACTTCTCTTCTACTTCTTTCTCCTTGAAGTACTCCCCAACTCCAGGAGCTTACACTGAAATTCTATTGTAATTAATATTTAATTTTTAGAAATTATATGTTTTCCCAAATAGACTGTAATATTTTGAAGTTATACCTAAGCATATAGTTGTCAATGAATAAATATTTGCCAGTTATGTCACCCACATTAGATTATATAGCTATTCAAATACCCTACAGAATATCCGCCATCTCTAAATATTATCTCTCTTCCAGCACAGAATTGTGAAATCAAAAGTTGTGCCTGCTACCTCCTCTATCCCCTGACACCCAATACACACACACACACACACACACACACACACACACACACACAATTTCCTTCTCTGTGTTGGATCATTCCCATCAACACACAAATACGCTATAAGACCTTTTATCTTATTGAATTCTTCTCTGCCTTTGGCTCCATTTCTCTTCCTTTCTTTCCACAAAATTTACCAAGAGACACACACACTTGTTTCCCATTCCTTGCCTCACATTTGCATCTCAACATACTCAAACACACTCAAACCTATCACCAAAACTGCTTTTGACCAAGTTATTAAGGGGTCTGCATTTTTTGACAGGTGACTTCGTGGTCATTGCTCAATCTGTGTTCTCTGCCATCCCCTTTTTCTTCCTAGGTGATCTCATCCAGTGCTCTGGGTGAAGATTCTATTACCAACTATAGCTTTGGAGCTCCAGATGTGAGACTATTCAACTAGTTACTTGACATTTCTTGGAGGCATTTCAAAACTTCACCTTCCCATATCCAATCCATCAGCAAGTCCTGTGAGTTCCTCCAAAATAGAATCCTAATCCATCCACCCTCTGGTCCAAGCTACCATCGTCTCTGCTTGAACTATTGTATTGCCCCCTGGCTTTCCCAGTGTGGTGATCACCACATAATATCCAAAGTGATCTTTTTAAAACATGAATCAGATCCTTTCACCCTCCTGCTTAAAACCCTCCAGTGGCTTCCCATTACTCTAAGAATCCCAACTCCTCCAGGACTTGGCCTCTTCTCTTTCTCCCTGACTTCATCTTTCCCTTTTTTTTTACTTACCATGTTCCATAACCCTTTTTTCTTGCTTAAACATGTCTAGCTCCTCCCTACTCATGCTTGCCCATTTGCATTGCAATAAGGAATACCTCAGGCTGAGTAATTTATAAAGAAAAGAGGTTTATTTTGTCTCAGTTCTGCCAGCTGTATAAGAAGTGTGGTGCTGGCATCTGCTCCTGGTGAGGCCTCAAGAAGCTTCAAATCACGGCTACAGGCAAAGGGGAGCTGGTGTATCACATATAGAGAGAGGGAGCAAGAGAGAGAGGAAGGACATGCCAGACTTTTTTCAACAACCAGCTCTCACATGAACTCACACAGCAAGAATGCACTGATCACCATGAGGACACAACCAAGCCATACATGAGAAAGCCACCCTCATGACTCAAGCCCCTCCCACCTAGGCCCATCTCCGACACTGGAGGTCATACTTTAACATGATGAGATTTGGAGGAGAAAAAAGCCTCAAACTATATCACTACCTCAAGTGCCTTTGCATTTCCTATTGGGAGATGCTTCCTCTTGAGAGATATCTCCCCGTGGATATTTTCAAGTTTATTGCCTTCTTATCACTTAGGTCTCAGCCATTCATGTCATCACCCTATCAAAAATTGCTACCCCTAATCCCACACCATGTGACCCACATAAAGAGAGTGGGGTCCCAGCAGGAAACAGATAACACAAGCAAATTAAGACAATTTGAAAAGAATTGTGTAACAGCATGGACAGAATGAAAGGAGACCACAAGGAGATTGTATAGAACCATGGAGCTGGCAATGATGGAGTGCTGTTACCATCCACAGGCATGAATGAAACCCGGAAACACAGAAGACTACATGAAAAGGACATCTGGCTGAGATATAGCCAGTACACGGAGACCAGCACCTCACTCTCCTCTCTTCCTGCAGTTTCCTGCCAGTGCGCTCCACTGGTCGAATCCACTTGGACACAGGAAGACAAGGGACCTTGTTGATGTGCAAGCCAGTCAATCCCTCAGGGTGTGGACAGTGGATCTGGAAAGGCTACATTAGATATCCAGCCTACTGTCTTCTCTTTATCCTGCCTTAGTTTCTTCAAGGCATTAATCACTGTCTGACATTATTTATGTGTTTACTTAGTATCTGTCTCCTGCATAGAGCTCAGGACATAGTAGGAGTTCAATAAATTATTAAAAAATCAAATTCATCTCATTTTGAACTCTGGAAGTCGCAATCTACCCAGGGATATATGCCCTATTTGTAGATACTGAAGACACTGATGTTAAAGATTATTTTACCAGCCAGGTACAGTGCCTCATGCCCGTAATCTAGTACTTTGGGAGGCCAAGGTAGAAGGACTGACTGAGTTCAGGAGTTCAAGACCAGCCTGGGCAACATAGTGAGACCCTATCTCTACAAAATTAAAAACTAAAAACTTAGCCAGGCATGGTGGTCGTATGTCTGTAATCCCAGCTACTTGGGGAGGATAAGAAGGGAGGATTGCTTGAACCCACGAGTTAGAGGCTGCAGTGAGCTATACCCTGTCTCAAAAAAGAACATTTTTCCTACACAGTAATTTTGTGATTTATAGCATAAATGGGCTTTAAATAGAAAACCACAACACATACATTCTTATCTTCAATTGGGTAGAATATTTGGGGAAACTGGAAACAACAGGAACTGGGAAAAAGAGTCAGAAGAAGAGGGTAATTTTGAATAGCAGCACATCTCCCTGCCCATCATGGTGAATCTTTTGCTTGCTATATGTGATATATTATAAAACTGTCTGCCAATTTGTCATTCTTCATTCATCTGTATTTAAAATCTTATGTAAATCATTAAAGACACAGATGATTTAAAAGACACTATGAACCAATGACCTACTTTTTACAGAACACGAAACCCAACAACTACAGAATACATATTCCTTTCAACTGAACACGGTATATTCACCAAGATAGAGTGCATGCTGGAACATAAAACAAGTCAATAATTTAAAAGAACTGAAATCATTCACGTTTTCGGACCACAGTAGAATTAAACGGAACACCAGTTACAATAAGATATCTAAAAATCCCAAATATTTGGAAATTAAAAACACATTTCTAAATATTTAATGGATTAAAAACATAAATCACAAAGAAATTTAAAAAAAAACATTTTGTACTAGATGATAATGAAAATACAATATATCAGAATTCCTGAGATTTGGCTACCAGTAATACTTGGAAGGATATTTATAACTTTAGATGCTTCTATTAGAAATGAAGGAAAGACTAAAATCAGTGACCTAATATTCTACTCTAAGAAACTAGAAGAAGAAGAGAAAAATAAACCCACCACAGTAGAAAACATAATAAAGATAAGAACAGGCTGGTCATGGTGACTCATGCTTGTAATTCCAGTGACTTCGGAGGCATAGGCAGGTGGATCACTTGATGACAGGAATTCAAGACCAGTTCAGGCAACATAGTGAGACCCCATCTCTAAAAATAAAAAGAAGAAGGAAAAAAGATAAGAACAGAGACCA
This sequence comes from Sapajus apella, assembly GCF_009761245.1. Taxonomy (NCBI): domain Eukaryota; kingdom Metazoa; phylum Chordata; class Mammalia; order Primates; family Cebidae; genus Sapajus; species Sapajus apella. Next base: position 81,366,128 of record NW_022436941.1, on the reverse strand, counting down.
ACAAAATGAAAAATAAGCAGGGAAAATTAATAAAGTCAAAAGCTGTATCTCTGAAAATTGACAAATCTTTTCAATCTTCGTCAATCTTTTTTTTTTTTTTTTTTTTTTTTGAGAGGGAGGTTTTTTCCTCTTACCCAGGCTGGAGTGCAATGGCGCGATCTCGGCTCACCGCAACCTCCGCCTCCCGGGTTCAGGCAATTCTCCTGCCCCAGCCTCCTGAGTCGCTGGGATTACAGGCATGTGCCACCATACCCAGCTAATTTTTTGTATTTTTAGTAGAGACGGGGTTTCACCATGTTGACCAGGATGGTCTCGATCTCTTGACCTCGTGATCCACCCGCCTCGGCCTCCCAAAGTGCTGGGATTACAGGCTTGAGCCACCGCGCCCGGCCTCTTCGTCAATCTTTAAAAAGATTGACAAATTCAATTACACTGATTAAGAAGAAAACACAAATTACCAAAATCAGGAATGAAAGTGGGTTACTACAACAGACCATACAGACACTAAAAAGCCAGTAAGACAGTATTTATGAACAACTTCATAGCAAAATATTTGACGACTTAGACAAAATCAACAACTTTCTTGTATGCCACTTAATACATCCTGGAACTGAATTGACTCAGTTTAGCAAATCAGGTAAATCTAGAGTATGCCAAATTATCAAACACAGTCTGAGAGAAAAGCCTCTAGAGTTTGCTAACATTCTATACGATATGAATGAAATAGAGACATTGGCAGATACTCTATTTCTTTCAGAATAGAACAAATTAGTTCCACAGCTACTGGCATTTGGCTGTTTTTTTGTTTTTTTTTTTTTGTTTTTTTTTGAGACCGAGCCTCGCTCTGTCACCCAGGCTGGAGTGCAGTGGCGTGATCTCGACTTACTGCAACCTCCGCCTCCCAGGTTCAAGCGATTTTCATGCCTCAGCCTCTCGAGTAGCTGGGACTACAAGCATGCATGGCCACATCAGGCTAATTTTTTAGTTTTTGTTTTTAGTAGATAGAGGGTTTCGCCATGTTGACCAGGATAGTCCCGAACTCCTGACCTCAGGAGATCCACCAGCTTCAGCCTCCCAAAGCGCTGGGATTACAGGCGTGAGCTACCGCGACTGGCCTTGGCTGAATTTTTATTAGATCTGAGCTGTTCAATTTCAACTTCAGTTTACGATTCAGCCTCACAGGCAAATAGAGGAAATGATACCAACGTATTTATCTATCAATAAACACTTGGTGATTTGAATGTGATTAAGGGATTCCTGTAGTTTGCCCCCCTTAAAACTGAACTGTGTCCAAACCTGTTCCAAATATGTCCGTGCGCGTGTGTATGCATACGTCTGTTCGGGAGGAGCAGTTGGAAAGGTCCTTTTAAATTTCTTCTATAGAGGGACTACTTCCCATCTCATCCTATGAGATCCACATTATCCTAAATTCCAAAGCCAGATTAAGACAATAACACTACAAGAAAACTGTGGAACAATATATCTCATGAACACAGATGCAAAACTTCTAAATAAAACTGCCAAATTGAATTCAAGAACATATTAAAAGGACAAAATCATCTCTGGTTGCTTGAGGGATTGGGGAGGGGCTGGATCCCTATCTTCGTTGTGGTGTCGAAAACCTATCAAATTGTTTACTTTAAATATGTGCAGTTTATTGTACCCCAACCATACCTCAATAAAGCCGTTTTTCAGAAACATTTGCCCATACAGTTTTGCCTTTGAGTGGTTGGGAAAATGAAGAGAAAAACGAGTGAAGACAGGACATCATCGCATTTTGTTCTTACGCCCAACCCGGTAAATTTGGGAACGCGGGTTCACGCTGGAGAAGCGGTGGTGTCTGGGGAGGACTACAAAACTCGGGTTCCCGAAGTGGGGCTGCTCCGGGGCCACGGAGGGAGGGGGAGAGAACGTCGAGAAAGAGGCAGAGCTCAGGGGAATGGAGGATGGAACACAGAGCGCGGCCGGGACAATGGGGCAGGCCGGCCGTCGTGACACAAAAACGGGGCGGTCCGCTACCGGGATGCGGTCTCGACGGCGGGGTAGCCCCTGAGCCCGGTGACGCGTTGCCCACACCCAGCGCTAGCGCGTGTGCGCGCCCGCAGAAGCACCCGAGCGACTGGAGGAAGAGAAAGGGGCCAAGGGGCCCTCCTTCCAGCTCTACGCCGCTCTCATTCAGAGAGCTGAGGTCAAGAAAGGGGAAGGACGGAGCCCCGGAGCAACAGAAGTCAGGCGCTGCCAGGGACACGGAGGGAGGAGCCAGGGGAGGGCCGCCAACCGCGGCTCCCGCTCCTCCCCGGGCCGGGGCGGGCCCGAGGCCTCGATCCGCCTTCCCCGAGCCGTCGTGGTCACGGCCCGCGGGGGTGCCATGCCGGGACGCCTGCTGCGGGGCCTGTGGCAGCGATGGCGCCGTTACAAGTACCGCTTCGTTCCCTGGATCGCGCTGAACCTAAGCCACAACCCGAGGTGAGAGGGCGCGGCGGCCGGACGAGGAGCTTCTGCCTTCAGCTCCCAGACGCCACCACTGTTGCGGGACGTAGGCGGAGAGCCGGAGGCGGACTGGGGGCCTGAGGCGGGCGGGGGGAGCCAGAGGTGGGCGGGGCCTGAGGCGGGCGGGTGGAGCCATAGGTGGGCGTGGCCTGATGCGGGGGCGGGGCTGAGGGGGCGGGCCTGGAGGGCGGACCCTTAGGCGGCGGAGGGGTTTAAGGACCGCTGGGCAGTGGCGGGCGGGGTCAGGGGAGAGCTGGCGGCCTGTAGCGGGCGGTGGCTTCAGGTGGGCGGGGCCTATGGCCTCTTTCCCAGTATCCGCCGCGCTGCCGGGCCCGCTAGGCCGGGTTCGCCTTCGGGAGATGTTACCTGTTCTTCCCTATTGCTTTCGGCGCTGACTGGGGTGCTTGTATCTGGGCAAAAAAATGGAAACTTTTTTAAGAGACCGCTCCTACCGCGTGAGAGCGCGTGGCCTTTTCTCCACCAGGGCTTAGTTAGGATCTTGAACTTCCTCAGAAAAGCGAAGCCAGGGTTTATTTTCATAGTTCATGGAAGTACTTCACGTGGTGAAGGCAGCCCAGCCCAGCCAGGCTGTGAGAATAGCGTGGAGTAGCTCGCGCGTTAAGAATGGGCAGAACAGCACTCAAAGCAGGTCGGGATGATGGGTTTGGGATTGGAGTGCGTCCCGCCGGCATTATTAAGGACGCACTAGTGATCGGCAGCACAACACCGTGCTTACCAAAGAAGCTGTGCCTCTCTGAAGTCAGTGTCCGAAAAATAGGGAAACAAAGCGCTTTCCCGAAGTTGCATACTAGGGAAACAGATCAGTTGTATCATGACTACGGAACTGTGAGGCGGGAATTACAATCTTTATGTTCAAATACAAATAATAGTCTGAAAAAAGAATGGTTATGAAAATAAGAGATGCAGTTATTAAAGACGTTAGTACTGCTGGAGGGAATGCCACAAAGTATATGATGTTCAGTATGTCTTTGAAACTACAAGGCCATTTTTTAAAAGCCATTGAATGTGAGGTCATTCATTCTCACTGTGATGACCTTCAGCTTGGCTGTTGGGTGTAGTGCCGGAAAGAGCTGAGCTTCCTTTCTGCCTCTGGCTGTCCTGCTTACTGGCTTTGAGACCTTGGTCAAGTTCCCTAGTCTGCAAAAATGGAATAATGTAAGGACCCCACAGCGTGTGTTATAGAGTGGGCCTTTCATAAGTACTGGCTACTTGGGTGGGAAGTGTTGGGAGTTAGCTAACTAAAGCTCCCCCAAACAATTCTTTTCTGAACTGTTTCCAACCCTTCACACACATGAGAATAAGCTTATAGTTCATTAAGTCCAGTAACCCAGAAAGTATGCAGATAGTTTGGCTTTTATCCGTTGAAGGGGCAGTGAATAGAAACTTTTCCCATTTTCAGGACCCTCAGATATGTTCCAGAGGAATCCAAAGACAAAGTTATCTCAGATGAAGATGTCCTAGGAGCATTACTGAAAGTTTTCCAGGCTCTATTCTTAAATGATTTCAATAAACAATCAGAAATCTTGACTGTGCTTCCAGAATCTGTTAAATCAAAATATCAAGACTTACTGGCAGTTGAACATCAAGGGGTGAAACTGCTTGAAAACAGACATCAACAGCAAAGTATCTTTAAACCAGAAGAAATTCTTTACAAGACTTTGGGTTTCAGTGTTGCCCAAGCAACTAGCTCATTGATTTCTGCTGGAAAAGGTGTCTTCGTTACTAAAGGATTGGTACCAAAGGGCGCGGTTGTATCTATGTATCCTGGTAACAGCACGATTAGTATTATACTTTGCCAAGCTTCTTACATATTGATAAATATAAGTTCAACAAAATACCCAGCCCTGTAATCCTTAGAGTAAGAGATTAAATTGAAAACTCGAATTTCCATAGATTTTTACAATTCTAATTTGGAAATTAACTGTTTGTAAATTGTTATGTGTTAGAAAGTATCCTGGAGTATTTGCTGGGATAAATGCATTTTTTTAATTCCAGGAAATCTTTCTAGTCAATGTTTACATTTAGAACATAGTAAGACCTACTTTGACAAATTGCTTAAAAAGCACTCGAGAAAAAAGTCAGTTTGGTTTAATTGATAGCTAAAGATCAAAATGGTATGGATCAAAACGTAAAAAATAGTGTTTAAACCCGTAAATCACTCAATAAAGACCTTCCCGCCCTTTCTATACTTGGAAAGTAAGGCAATTTCTGGGTAAAAGATCATTGACTAAATGCTCAATAGACAACATTATGTGTTAAACTAACTATGTTATTTGGTATAGTGGAAAGTGTGTGTGTGAATATTTGAGCCAGATAGACCCATGTTTTTAAAAAGTAATTCTCTTGTTTTTGAATTTTACATTCCCAAGCAAGGGAGTTTCAGTTTCCTGCTGTACAAGTAACCTAATTGTGTGAAGACTAAATAGAATAAATAAATTAATACTAAAACAAGTTTAGTAAAAGATGAACATGCCTGGAACATGGGAAGCACCCAGTAAATATTTTCTCCTTTTGTTTTTTGCCAGTGAAAGGAGAAACAGCCTTAATGTCAGACTCATCTGTTCCCGTATGTGTCTATATTATTTAATTATTAGCAAAGTAAATTTCTTCAAACTCTTTAGATGTCGTCACATTCTACTTAAAATGTGTGTGTGTGTGTGTGTGTGTGTGTGTGTGTGTGTATCACTTTGTAAAACTGAGCCTAAAATGTGACGTTCATATTATCATTAACCAAGGTGCCCATATTCTATTTTGCTGTGTGGATAAATTGATTCTCTGCTCTATGTGCTATTGGACATCCACTCTTTAGGGGGAAAGTAACTAAAGACAATGTAATTATGTTTCAGAGAAGAGTTCTTATCACAATGCTTATGCTTTGTCATATTACTATAATATTTCTTTGTCTGGTTGTATAATAGGTACAGTATATCAGAAGTATGAGCCGATCTTTTTCCAGTCCATTGGAAATCCATTTATTTTTAGATGCCTGGATGGGGTACTCATTGATGGGAATAATAAAGGAATATCAAAAGTTGTGTACAGGTAAGTGATGTCCATGTTCAAATTTAATTATAGGAGACAGAACCACACTTACCACAATGGTTATGACTAACAGCATTTTTACTTTATTTTTTATAAAAAGAGATGGAGTTGCTGTGTTGACCAGGCTGGTCTCAAACTCCTGGCCTCAAGCAGATCCTGCCATCTCGGCCTCCTGACATGCTGGGATTACAGGCTTGAGCCACTGCACCCGGCTCAGCATTTATACTTTAAACAAAATTCTGTTTAGATAGTTGCTGTGTAACAACTCAGTTGCCCTATTGATTATATAAAACTCTTCGAAAAAATACACTTGCTTAATTCTAGTGTTAATTTTATATTTTTGAATTCTATTTTAAGATACAGATGCATTAGCTAATGCTTTTCACCTATTTCAGATCATGCAATGGGAGGGATCGACTCGGCCCTTTAAAAATGAGTGATAGTACCTGGCTAACGTCAGAAATTCATAACCCCCTGGCTGTGGGACAGTATGTCAACAATTGTTCCAATGGTAAGAAGGCATCATGGGGCTGTGAGACAAGATATGGCAATGGCTAATTCTACTTCTTTGTCACATGACAGAGTGCCAAAGGCAGTTGAGTATAACATGTAATAAGCTAGTCAAGTCCTTAAGCAACTATCACTTTTAGAGGGATGATGTCAGAGAATTGGGGGAAATAATGATATACATTATTTATAATTCTTTAATTTACTGTTTTTCTTCTGATTTTGTAGTGAATATAGGCAACTGATAGCAACTGCCCTTTTGATCATTATTATTTTAGCATTTTTAAAATAGAAATTACTTGGTCACTGCTCAAGATAGCTTTACAGATAAATGACTAGACTAGTATCTGCTTTCTGTTGCTAAGTTTGTGAGTCACTATATCTTCTCTAGGACTTGACTTTCCCATAGGTAAAAGTCTGATTGTTTGATTACATTTAACATGGGCTTTGGCATTAGTGAGAAACGAAGTCCAAGCCTGACTCTTTTATTAATATTTAACCTTTAATATTTCTGAGCCTCTATTTTCTGATATATAAAAAGTGAACAATAAAACATACATATATGTTTATTATGTATGTTGGTACATATTATCCAAACATATGCTTATTATATATGTTATTTATGCAAAAAGTAAATAATAAAACATGTTTTATATATGTCTTACTTTTTGAATATTTTATTTTATATATTTATGATTTACTACATATTATCTAAAAATATAAATAAGTAAATAAAATCTAAGTGCCTAGAGCATAGTAGTAATTATTTTGAGCATGTTTTGATAATTTAGAAAAACAGATATTAAGTATCATAATTCAATTCTGTTTTCCATGACCTTGTATAATGGTTCTTTTTCTAAAAATTATGTGCTCATTCCTAGACAGAGCAGCTAATGTCTGTTATCAGGAATTTGATGTGCCTGCAGTTTTCCCTATAGAACTGAAGCAATATCTTCCAAACATTGCCTACCGCTATGACAAACAAAGGTTAGTTTGCTAAAAGAGCATTTCATATCTTCTGTCTTATGCTATACTTAAAAAATTATAGAAGGAAAAGCTATGCAGAATTTGGGAGTTTTTTTAGTGAAAAATTATAACTTAGATTTTTATGTTCATCACACCTTAACATGTTAATGTAGGCTTATTTGAAATTGAAAATTTTCCTTAAACCTAGATCATTCTGCTTATTTTTACCCATTTTTATTCTATGGTAATACTTCATAAGTATCCACCTTAAAGTTTTTTCAAGTGATTCTGTCGTTTTTCCTACCCACAAAATCTTCAAATATATTTTTACTTTGATCATTTATAATATCATGTTCTCTACCTTGTATGAAAGCACCCAGTTGAAGAAAGAGGCCAAATTATACGATGATTTTTTTGCAAATTTCACTGTTAGATTCTTCATAATGAAAAAAAAGGACTATATCCAGAAGACACATATTTTAATGTAGCATTTATTTTCTGTTCATTAAGTAGAAAGTCTACTGAGAATATTCAAATAACAATTTTAAAATATAGATAACTCTGGAGAGCTAAGAGTTCTTTGTTAACAGTGATGTAGAAAGGTATCTATTATTTCACTGAGTTGCTAGCAAACTTTATTTTATATAGGATCTATTAAATTGTCCTTCTAAAGTGAATGATATTTAAAACATGAAATATTTCATATACTTAAAACTTGAGGCCAGGCATAGTGGCTTAAACCTGTAATCTCAGCACTTTGGGAGGCCGAGGTGGGTGGATTGCTTGAGCACAAGAATTCAAAAACAGCCCAGACAACATGGCAGAACCGCTTTTCTGCAAAAAGTACAAAAATTAGCTGGGTGTGGTGGTGCACACCTGTAGTCCCAGTTACTTGGGAAGCTGAGGTGGTAGGATCCTTGACCCTGGGAGCTGGAGGTTGCAGTGAGCCAAGATGGCACCATTGTACTCCAACCTGGGTGGTGACAGAGCCAGATCCTGTCCCAAAAAAAAAAAAAAAAAAAACTGAAAACTTGATAACTTTTGCTTTTCTGCATGTATATGTTTGTGTGTTTATCAATTAGCTTTTCTTAGCCATATACTCCAGGGCATGTTATTAGAACTTTGAAGGTGTACATGTAACAATATCTTATGATGTCTAGAAAAAAGTATTTTTTTAAATTCCAATTAATTTTAAGTAATTTTATTTTTCAGAATATAAGATACAAATGAATAAAAGAAAAACTATAATGTCATTTTAAAATCCTTTTTGTGATACTAGTTTTGGGGGCCTAAGCTTAGAAACAACATTGTCAGAAGAAGTAATCAGTTGTATAAACATTGATTTGTGATTTTTTAAACGTTATAGACATACTCTCATTTAGAATACCTGCATCAGGGATAAGTACTCTTTCCTCATGGAAATCAAACATATAAACTAAAATGTAAGGAACCTGAGTAAAGTTACATTTATAAAACCCATATCGGTTATATTAAAAATATGAGCTTATATTTATTAATGTTCTACCTTTTGTATATTTTTCTTTTTGTTTTCAGCCCACTTCGATGTGTTGTTCTTGTCGCACTTAGGGACATCAAACAAGGAGAAGAGCTTTTTTCAAACTACTACACAATTGTCAGCTAACTCTGTGAATCAGAAATTAGGTTTTCTACTCAGCTACTGAGTTAATTCTAAGTATTTTTTTTGTTAATCACTTCTCTGAATTCTACCTGTAGAACAAATATTTTGAGACCTAATTGGAATAGGAATTTTTTATGTTTTTGTTGATACTATATTTGTTCCAGTTTCATGATAAAAGCTATTACAATTCAAATTTGCTTCATTACAATTTCAAATTTGTAATGCAATTCTAATTTTAATTGGTTTTCACCTGAATACACAATAGCTTATTAAATTAAAACCTACTACTTGAACTTATAATTTCAATTTTTCTTTTGTTTATTTTGTAAGCTCTGTGATTTATAAAATTGTAGCCCAGCATCAGCAGTTCTTGTAGTACTGCTGATGTATACAAACTTCTGTAAAAACTTTTATTTTTACAGAATCAAGTAAAAAATGTCTGTTTTGTTCTCATGAGTAAATTGGTATGTGTATATATAATGTAAAGATGGCTCTAGCTGGGTAAGGGGAAAATGTGAGGTTATTATGCTATTGTCTTTACTCTTTGAACATTTTCACAGCAAAGAAAAGGTGAAAAAAAAAGTGCAAGATAGTGTTGGTGGGAGGGACACTTATTCCACGTGTTTCATGTCTTCATGTGGAGGCTTCCACTAGTAATGTTCCTAGCCTCTCTCTCCACTCACTGGAGGAAGACTGATGACTGCCTGATTATGTTTGAATAACTAGGCACCCATGTCCTGTACCCTTCTAGATCCTTCTCTGTGGACTCTGCCTGCCAGCAGAAAAAAATGTATCCTGACAGTTCTCTGCCTTGTGCAGAGTAGCCTGTAGCCAGCCCATCCAGTGACAGTGAGTCTAGGTGTAATACATTAGCAAGCCAACCTGGCTGCAGCCCTGAAGCTACCTTCCCCAGTTTTATTAGCAATAGTTACTTTGACCTCCATCAATCTGACTCCAGCTCTCCGAGTTCCAAACTTGGATAGGAATGTGGGTGTTCTTGACTGGGCTCCTCAAATCTTCATGGAACCTATAGAACTATATTCTGACCACTTTCCTTACAATAAGCTTTACTCACCTAGTTTATTGCAATTTCAGTGGCCTCTCAATCGCCTTCCTTATTTCCACTCCTATCCCCCTTACACAACATATTGCCAAGTGTGATTTTTTTAAATGAGTCAGGTCTTGAAAGACCCTGCTCAAAACCCTCCTCCTGTCATGAAGTCCTTCACATGCATGATCTGCTCATGACCTCAGAGCTCCGCTCCTGTTCTCCCCTTGCTCACTCCACCTGGCCCACACCTGCCTCCTGGCCACTCTTCGAACCTCCCAGGCACACTCCCACCCCAGGACTTTTGCACTTGTTCTGCCTGTAAACATCTTACCTCAGATAGCCACAGAGTTTGTTCTCTCCCTTGCTGTCACCTCAGTGAGGAGCATTGCCTAATCACCCTATTGAAATTTATAATCCCTCAAGGCCCCCACCCAATATGTTCCTCATTCTACTTCCCTATTCTCTTTAGCACTTACCATCAGCAAGCTCAAGCATACTCTAGTTGGAAATTATGGCCAAAATGGCTCCTAGTAACCCAGATGTAACTAGATAATCCTGCTTCCACAGGCTTTTCCATCTCCTAAAGCCTAAAGTACTATGAGCTCTCATATGGCACTTGGTTGCATTCTTGCTGTATTCAAAATATGTGTGCTTAACCCCACTCTGAAGGCATTTATATCATGTCTCCACCACAGAGCCCTACACGCTAAGGTCCTTTGGTGTCTGAGAAGGAAGGAATGTAACCAGAGCAGAGGAGTCAAGGTTTTTGCTCTCCTTTTATCCCTTTCTTGGCCTTGTACAAACTGGGTATTATGGGCAGTCTGATCACTGCATATTAAAAATGGAACTACATAAAGCTCTGGTCAGAACAAATGAAATACGGGGACAAACTTGTGAAATAAGGCCAAGATAGTAGCTTTAGCTTGAAAAGATGTTTAGGAAAGCTATGACTAGAGTCAATCAAACTATGAATAACATGGATAAGGAAGACTAGTTGACTGTAAATATAGACTAAGTAATATTTGATCAAATTTCAGATACGTCTTCCTAAAAGACAGTTACCTAAAACAGTGTTTGAAACATAATATTCGACAAATGTTTCCTGAATTAAACTAAAAGTATAATCCTTACTTTGGACTTTTATTATACATGGAAAACTATTATAGAGGATTTAAAGAAAACATTTAATCTACCAACTTCACTACCTATCATGTATCTTATTTACTACATGTGAAACCAATTTAACAGTGGTATAATAGCTACCTATTTGGTATAGCTTAAAATTCATTAAATAACGTATCTATTTTTGGCAAATATCCACACAAACCAAGAAAAAAAGATTCCCAGATTTTTATTTCTGGAACTGTACACCAGGTATTAAAGTACAACAAATACAAAATAATGCTAAAAAAAATCAGTGTTTATGTACAAATATTAAAATCAATGCAACAATAGCAACTTCCTCTTGAACATCTGATACTGAAACTTGTTCTGATTGTCACTAATTTATCTCATACTCACAGGGTACTTACTTCAAACTGGGACAATTGGAATCACTGGTCATCTAAGAGGAATATTAATATCTACGATATTTAACAATAAAACTAATAGTTTCCTCCATTTAGTGAAAAAATTAGGAACTTTTTAAAAAACATAGTAATGTCAATATTTTATAAATTATTTCAATTTCCATTTGTAGACAATGTGCTTTGAAACTCTGGGCAAACAATCTCCTTGGTGGTCAGGATTATTCGTTAGTTTACATTCGAAGTTGAAATATTCACTAGAGACTTTGGTTAAATTAAATAGTATCACTACGTACTATTAGATCTGATGTTCTCAAATATTTACGACCCTCAACATTTTAAAAAGGAAATGATTGCACAACTCTTTGACCTAATTGTACAGATTTTAGTATTTTTTAAACAGTAATTTACATCCTTCAAGTAAATTCAGCAGTTGACCATGACAAGAGGAAAACTAAACATTTAAAAAGCTAGCATGAAAAAGATGAAGTACAACTAACAAATGTATTGCTATAATCACAGCACCAGTTACACTTCTAAATGAATCCACTGTCCTCTTCAAATTCCCTGTACATAAAAGATATATCAGCCAACACTGCAATTGCTAACCATAAGTTTTTGGTTTGTTCATAAGAAAATATTGCGGCAAAGGAAAAAAAAGAATTTATCACAGTTTCTTATAAGAATTGTGCTTAACACTTGATAATAAAGGCATTATTGTTTCTTCATACGACTGCAAATCAGTTGTTTTCTTGCTTCCAAATGCAATTCTTTTAATAAACAGTAACAAATTCTCTGTTAAGATGTTTAAACTGAGAGAGAGAAAAAAACAGTAAATCCAGCTTTTAAAAGAAAATTCAATAAATAGCTATTTTACATGGATAAAGTCATAGTGGTACAATTTATGAATGTCACATCAAGCATGCACAAAAATGGTATTATACATGACAGAAGTAGTCAGAAAATATTGAATTAGATCTAAAAAGATATGAAGAATTTACACTTATATACAAAAATCTTGCAAATTATTGCCTCATTTTAACAAGGAATTAAAAGTAAACGTTACCAGCTAGTTAGCACTCTCTAAGAGGCTAAAATCAGATTGGCATTTAAAAATCTGTTAAACTAGCTGGAATTTATTTTTCTCTCATACCATCTTCTGGATTTTGGTCAAAAATCTTTATTTAAATAACTAAAGTGTCCATTCAACTTGCTGATAATCAAAACTTTAGATAAGAAACACTGTTTCTATCTTATATCAAGACCCCAGCAATGCATAGATAAACTGAATATATTACTGCATCAGCTACTGAGAATGGGCATGTTCATTTAAGTGCAACTGGTATTAGCATTCAGTCATCTTTGTGTAAATTATTTATACAGACCAGCCACTGTAAACCCAGAGTAAAAATTAAAGTTATAACAATGGAAGATTATGGAAGATTATGGCCAGTATCTTACTAAATTATAGAAAGTGTACTGATTTTTAATAAAAGAAATAAGGTTCAAAGTTTAGCACAACAACACAGCAATTAGAAGCTGACAACTTGAATAAAAATATAAGAAAGCAACACAGAGCCCAGGCTACCCATTATTTACTGTGTGCATACAGGAATGCTATACTTCGGATGTATAAATTAGAGACTGATTTTAAGTTATTAACTACTTTTTGTCCACTGTGCTAAACTAAATTTTATAGTAATGTGCTACTGCATAAACACTTCAAAGCAATCTTCATTAAAATGCTGCAAAGAAAAACAATACACGTCATCCAAAATGAAGGATGTCATTGCAGTTCACAGTTTGTATAATAAATACCCTCCCTTTCGATCACTAAGATCACTACATCCTATCTACTCATCAGCACAACCTTGAAGCAAATTATACCTACAAGTATCAGCAATGCAGCCAAACATTAAGGTTTTTTGCAAAGCAACTAGTAAAAATCAATAATTTTAATTAAGACGGTACAGAAAAGGTCATTCTCTATTTTAACAGTACTATAAAAGCAAAGATTACATCCTAATACTGTATTACACATTGTTTAATTCCCCTTATAACTTAAAAATGCATGTTTATAGCGCAAAAATGGCCAAAGTTTAGGACAATGGCTTCTCATTCACAATATTTGGAATAAAAATAAAACTGAGTTTGAGACACATCTGAATGTCTATCACTTTTTAAAACTTAAGTGGTAATGTACCATTCTGTTTCAGATAGGAACTCACATTTTTCTTGCCAACTCTTCAAGCTTAACAAAAAAGCTTAAATATACTTCAAGGTTCTACTGCATTAGGTATAAAATCTAGAAGTCCCTCTAAATATTAACACTTTGAACTGCAGTGCTACAAACAACTTAAAAGGTGTCCCAAAATGTAAACCATTGAGTGGCAATATCCTAGGCATTGTAGACTGTGCCTCTGCGAGTCGACTGCCTCAGGATAAACTAAATTATCAATGACTGGTATGAGTTTTTAAGATTACAATCTTGACAATGGTGGACAAAACCCCATCTGAGTACCACATTTTTCAAATGCCAAATTTTTAGCCAATAAATGACGTTACACAGAAATCTCCTGGCAGTAACATGACCAATTCTGTGTAAGGTAGCCCTGGTCTGGAATTTTGAAACAGGATCCAAGCAAGCGTCTTCATTATTTGCACACAGTTCCTCGTGCTGGCTTCCATAAAGATGGACTTGCTGTTTTGTAAACTGAAGTGCTCTAGTTGAATACAATGAGAGAAGTTTCCGTTTTTAAAAAATCCTTGCATGTTTGTGCAGTTTAAATAAACCTACCCCTGCTTTTATTAATTAAGAAAATAAAACCAAAAAAATGCTACATTGAGCAGGGATTGGGATCGGTACCTGTAAACATAGTTATTCCACTGCATCCATTACGGCAAAAGGAATTTACACAAAAAGAAGCCACACCATTCAGTTCAGAAGATCTGTGCTGGTTTTGAGCTGGTGGCCTCTGTCTACAGGTTTTAAAATTGGGAGTGAGGGCAGTGGGGAACAGAAAAGAATAGAAAAAGGGAGTGGGGAAGAGGTATTGGGAGATGAGGAAGAGAGAAGCAGAGCTTAAAGCTGCACCACAGAGTTCAATCTTAGTTCCCAACTCTGCTGATCATAGTTCATTTCCACATTTATGGATTGAAAAGTGAAAATACTCTTGATAAATCAAGATATAGTTCTATACATACTGACATCACTGATGTCATAGTGAGAAAGGTTCAAACTTCCAGTGAAAGACTATGCAAACCTGATAGCTCCCCTCAAGTTCACTGCTCCTGAACACGCAGTTTCCGGGCTCCTCACTCAGGTCACTCAGAGTGCAGGGCCGCGTGCTGATGCAGAGCATGGGCACTGATGAAACCATTGGTCTCGTTGGCAGACAGACTGCCAAAGTCAGCCACCGAAACAGCCATTTTGGCACTGGTGATGTGATGTGTGTGATTTTCAAAGTCCACACCCAGATTATTTACAGAAACTTCATTCATAAAGGATTCAGGGACAGCAATGCCCATTTTCAATCTTTTTGCTGGTCTCTCTGACTCTTCACTGCACATGTTCATAGGGTTTAGCTCCGAATGATAAAATCCAGTCTCAAATAAATTAAAACAATCACTTTCCCCATTGCTGGGCAGGGTGAGTAACTCTTCTGTTACAACAGGCACATGATTAACTTGTCCACGGGGTGTGCTGCCCAGTGGAGGAAAGCTATCATCCAAACAATTCACATCTGTGGGGTCGCAGACGGTTGCTACACTGTTGGTCAACGCTAAAAAGGAATGGAAAACCGTTTAAGTGAGTGGTCCTATGAAATGAAACAGAGGACACAATTTTGCAACATGCTGTTCTAAACAACACAAAAAGATCTTCATTTTACCTGTCAAATCACTGGCAGTGAAGGAGTTGAGAATGTTTAGCTGTTGATCAGGAATAGGCTCAGGCCGGTTAGAAGTTAAGGCTGAAGCATTTACCGTCCCACCCAAAGCTTCTGTTTCATCTACTAAACGATCCATATAGTCCCTGAAAAACACACGCCAGTATTTTATGACTGTACATCACAGTTAAAAATAAGTCTTTGACGTCAAGCCCACAGTACTTACGTAACTCCAGGGTGATGGTTATATCGTTTTTTCCCAAATCTTGTCTGTTGAGCAAAGTAATCATAACGTTCAGATTTCTTCCACATATAGTAGAATGCTACACATTCAGCAACTGTTCTAGTTCTCACCTAATAAAAAAGTTGAATTTTAAAAAAAAGAACTCAACCATTTTTGGGGGAACTTTTCTTTTCTAAAACACTACTACAACTTCAATCTATGGGTCTTATTTTTCTATCTTCTCAATTATAAAGTTCTGAACATTTTTATTAGTGGAATATTTAATAACGAGGCCATTTTCAAAAGCCCAAGCTTTTTAAAAAATCAGAATGTATTAGTTTATAAACAATTGTGAATCCAGAAATTATCTCACACCTTTACAGAAAATCCTAAAACCCTGGCATCCTTTACTTTTCTTCACTGAACTCTGTGATTTTGACTACAGTGAGGGTTAACTGTGGATTAACTAACCCCTGAGAGGTCCATAAATGGATTTCACTGGGATCTATTAATTCACAAAATTATATTTAGATACACTTTTCTGGGGATAAGGAATGCAGCCTCATCAGATTGAGTTTCACTTTCCAAAAGAGATGAAGAACCCTTGGCAAATGGACCGACAATCTATAGCATCTGGAATTTAAGATGATTTACTAACTAAAGGCAGGGCTTTCTCCCTCCAATATGTTTGGCTTTTAGATCCAACAGATTTTGGAAATAACAAGAATAAAATTTAAGCCTCATCAACTTGGCTCCACACCCAAACCAGGGTTCCACTAACTACATACAGCCACAGATATGAATTCAGATGTATGAACAAAATTCTTCATCCTTATCCAATAAACACTTTCTCCCTTGCTTAATCAGTACCCAATAAGGAAGTTTCAGTATCTCTATCCTGACTCCTAAGTTGTGATATAAGATTGCTAATATAGAAACAAGCTTTTTAAACCAAGAAATACAGTATACCTTTCAATAAACATCATTAACTATAAGTCTTCGCAGAGAATGCAGGCTTCGTGGGGCCACAGACCTTTTCTGTCTTATTCAATGATGTATCTCTAATGCCTAAAACAATGTCTGGTAAGTGGAGTGGAAGGACATAACTGTACGGAATTAATGGATAGAGTAAATTTCATAAGTCATTACAAAACTGTTTTATTTTTACTTAAAAGGACAATCCAGACTTCTTTAAAAATGTTCTATTCACTAAATTATATGCTTTATCTCATCTTTGAGAAACATTAGGTTTTCAAACATACAGAAAGTGTGAAATTTTCAGCATCAATACTGGAAGGTCTAGCTAATGCAGTAAGACAAGAAAAAGAAATACAAAGTATACAGATTGGGAAGGAAGAAATAAAATTGTCTCTGTTCACAGGTGACATGACTGTCTACGTAGAAAACTCCAAAGAATCAACAAAAAATCCCCTGGAACTAATAAGCACTTGCAGCAAAGTTTCAGGATGACAACTGAAATCTGAAATTTAAAATATAAGACCATTTACACTAGCACCCCAAAATTAAAATACTTGGATATAAATCTAACAAAATACATGCAAAATCTATATGAGAAAAACTACCAAACTCTGATTAAAAAAATCAAAGAAGAACTAAATAAAGAAATATTATACGCTCATGGATACAAAGACACTTCATTATTAAGATGTCAGTTCTTCCCAACTTGATCTACAGATTCAGTGCAAACCCAGTCAAAATCCCAGCAAGTTATTTTATGGGTTTCAACAAACTAATTTTATATAGAAAGGCAAAATACCCAGAATAGCCAACATAATACTACAAAAAGATAAAATCAAAGTATCGACACGCTACAACTTCAAGATTTACTATAAAGCTATAGTAATCAAGATAGTATGTTATCGGGGCAGGGGGAGAGAGACCAACAGATTTAAGGAAGACAGAGCCCAGAAATATACCCCAGAGATACAGTCAACAGATCTTTAACTAAAGAGCAAAGGCAATTCCATGGAGGAAGAATGTCTTTTCTACAACTGGACATCCACATTAAAAAAAGAAATCTAGACAAAAGCCTTACTCCTTTCAAAAAATTAACTCAAGATTAATTATAGACCTAAATGTAAATGCAAAACTATAAAGCTCTTAGAATATAACTGTAGAAAATCTAGGTGACCATTTGTTTGGCAATGATTTTTTAGATAAAATGCTAAAACTTTTACTCTGCAAAACACACTGGTAAAAGAATAAAAAGACAAGCCTGAAAATGGGAGAAAATATTTGCAAAACATCTATCTGATAAAAGAACAGAATCCAAAATATACAAATAACTCCTTAAGCTCAATAAGAATACAAACCACCCAATTAAAAACTGGGCAAAAGATCTGAATAAACACCTGAAAAAAGACATACAAATGGCAAATAAGCATAAGAAAAG
Organism: Sapajus apella; assembly: GCF_009761245.1. Taxonomy (NCBI): domain Eukaryota; kingdom Metazoa; phylum Chordata; class Mammalia; order Primates; family Cebidae; genus Sapajus; species Sapajus apella. Next base: position 81,348,363 of record NW_022436941.1, on the reverse strand, counting down.
ATGGTAAACATCACACTCATGAGGAAATTACAAATTAAAACAATAAAGAGATGGCATTAAAAACTGTTACAGTGGTGAAAATCCAACACTGACACCACCAAATGCTGGTGAAGATGTGAAGCAATAGAACTCATTCATTACTGTTGGAAATACAAAATGGTACAGCCTCTTCTGAATAAACATATTTTTACCATTCTATCCTGTAATCCTTACTCCTTCATATTTAGCCAAAGGAACTGAAAACTTACATCCACATAAAAGCCTACACATGAATATTTACAGTAGCTATAATCATAATTGCCAAAACTTGGAAGCAACCAAGATATCCTCTAATAGTTAAGTGAGTAAATACACTGGTACATCCATATCATGGAATACTATTCAGTGATAAAAAATAATGAGCTATAAGTCTGAAAAAGAAAAACAAAAAGCCCCATGGTAAAAACTTAAATGCATAGTGCTAAGTCAAAGAAGCCAATCGGAAGAGGCTACCTACTGTAAAATTCCAATTATATGACATTCTGAAATGGCAACAGTACAGATAATAAAAAGATCAATGGCTGCTAGAGTTTGTTGGTAGGGGGAGGGGGAAAGGACAGAGGAAGAACAAAACATGGGATCTTTAGATGAGTGAAACTACTCTGTACGATACTGTACTGGTGGATAGATATTACTATATATTTGCCAAAACACAATGTAATGTACAACAAGAAGTGTGAACTCGAATGTAAACTATGGACTTTAATCAACAATAATGTATCAATACTGACTCATTAATTGTAACAAATGTATCACACTAATGTGAGATATTAATAATAAAAGATATAATAATAACTATAGGGGTGGAAGGGACATATGGGAACTCTATACTTTCTGGTCAACTTTGCTGTAAACCTAAAACTGCTCTAAAAACTAAAGTCCACTAGGTTTTGTAAAAGTGTAAAATACTGATCTACCCACCCAAATACTTCAGAACCCTGACTTTCTTTAGATGAAAAGAGGAAACAAACGAAGCATATTTTAAAAATTATTCCAACTATTCTAATGAATATATGTATATATTTTAAATAGACTTTAGTTTTTAGAGTAGTTTCAGGTTCACAGTAGAACTGAGCAGAAAGTAGAGTGTTCCCAAGTTCTCCTCCTCTCAACATCCTACATTGAAGTAGTACATCTGTTAAAAATCAATGTACCTACCTGACACATCAACACCCAAAGTCCATGGTTTACATTAGGGTTTACTCTTGATGTTGTAGATTCTATGGGTTTTGACAAATACATAACATGTCTCTACCATTACAGTATCACACAGGATGGTTTCATTGTCCTGAAAGTGGTCTGTGCTCTGCCTATTCATCTCTCCCTCCTGCCTAGGCCCTGGCACCAGTGATCTTTTTATTGTTTCCCTAGTTTTGCCTTTTCCAGAATATCATATATTGGGAAACCTACAGTATGGAGTCTTTTCACATTGGCTTCCTTCACTTAGTAATATACATTTAGGATTCCCCATGTCTCCTTGTGGCTTCTTAGCTCAATTTCTTTAATGCTGGATAACAGTCCAGTTCTGGAGGTGCCACAGTTTACCCTTTCACCTCAAAGGACATACAGGTTCCTTCCAAGTTTTAACAATTATGATGAAAGCTGCTATAAATAAACACTTTTGTGTGGACATAAGTTTTCAATGCATTTGGATAAATTCCAAAGAGCAGGACTACTAAATTATATGGTAACAGTATGGATGGTATTGTAAGAAACTTCCAAGCTATCTTCCAATGTGGCTTTACCAGTTTGCATTCCCACAGGTAATGAATAAGGATTCCTGTTGCTTCACATCCTTTCCAGCATTTGGTGGTGTTAGAATATGTTTCTAGTTGTTTTGGTAACAATGCTTCTTCTTTCAGCAACAGCTGTTCTCACTGCTGAAGAGAAATTATTTTGAGGCCACAAACCTCTGAATGGCTTGATAAGAAATGAAAGTCAAGGAGAAATGAGAGTGGGACTTCCTTAAAAATACAGAGAATCCACTTTCTGTGTTAACTGTTTCTGTGAAAAGATATGTGAGCATACTATCAGCCATCCCATAAGCAGGCTGTGGCATCTCTGAGCAAATTAGTCATGTTAGAGTGATATCTGAAATGCTAATGGCAGGGGAACATTAATAAGTTGTTGCTTTTTTCCTCCTTAAGTAACTTATAAATGAGTTGCTTACATTCACTGTAATTGGTAATTTTTCTCTGTACTAATCTGCCCAATTTACCTTATTCTTCTGTATAAGATGAAAATCTTTTCCAAAAAGCATGAGTGCATGTTCAAAGCTTCGGCATTCTTCTTCCGTCCATGCAGTCATTCCTTCTAAAACAAATTTCAAATAAAATTTGTGGGTCCCAAAATTCCTTATGTGAATCACTGATTTATTTTCAATATGTCTTCCCTGTAAAAGGTAATAAACTCTCTCTCCCTCTCTTTTCTCTTCTCTATCTCTCCCTCTCCCTCTCTCTCACACTCACACACACACACACACACACACACACACACACACACACAAATTCTGTATGCAAGAGATTTCAGTTAGAATTACCAGAGGTATGCATACTAACAGATCAAGTCTAGAATATAAATATATAAACCCTGCTTTTTTCTACTACATTATGGGATATAAGAGTTTAACATTTTTCTGTAACATGCTTATTTTTCTAATTAAAAAAAAAATTTTAAACAGTGAGCATATTTTTTAAATAGAAAAAAATGTCTACCTCCTTTACAGGGGGAAAGCAGCTCTGTTTGGTCTTACACCAAAACCACAAGTTCTAGCCAGGTGCAGTGGTTCATACCTGTAATCCCAGCACTTTGGGAGGCCAAGGCAGAAGGATTGCTTGAGCCCGGGAGTTCAAAATCAGCCTGGGCAACATGGCAAAACCCCATCTCTACAAAAAACAACTTAGCCAGGCATAGTGGCAGGCACTGTAGTTCCATCTACTTGGGAAGCTGAGATGGGAGGATCATTTGAGCCCAAAAGATCAAGGCTGTAGTGAGCTGTGATTATGTCACTGCCCTGCAGCCTGGCAGATAGAGTGAGACCCCGTCTCAAAAAAGACAAAAAATAAAACCACAAATTCTTTTAATTAGAGACCATAAGTAAAGTATAATCAATACGTATTTATTTAAAAGTGATGTGTGGAGTGCTATACTCTGGAAATAAGAAACAGTCCATGTGCTCAAAATACTAAATCCCACTTAACTTCCCAGCAGATGTTGGTGATTTCAGTATCTACTTGGGGCACAGACCTGGAAAGTCTTCACAGAGTCATACCCTAGACTTAAGAGTTAGTTATTACTCATCTGTTATCTCTGAAGTATCTCATTTGATACTGAGGACCAGGTCCCCAAGGCCATTAACAGTAGTCTGTAATAAAGCTGAAAAATAGTTTGAACTAAGGAAGAAACCAGTATTTTTTAGAGTTTTGAGAGCTTAAAATAATTTTTTCAAAGAAGCAACTTTCCTAAATGAGACATTTTAATAGACTATCTCAATTCACAAGTTTACATGTATTAGTTTTAATACTTTTCCAAGTCATCTAGTAATAAGTATTATTTTCATTCTACATATACTTAAAGCTATGGTGCATGCAATTCATTTATATAATGACAAAACATACGAAAATAAAAGTTAACCATTTTCCTTGACACACATAAAACAAAAGAACTATAAAATGTTATTAACGATTACTAAAAATACGCTTCTTAAAATAAATTTAGTGGAATATATTATACATGTTTCTTTTCTAATCTTTAATCTCTTTTTCATTTCCTGTCTGACTAAAAAAAAGAAAAAAGTTTTTTTGAACAAAACCATAAAATTAGTCTTTTTAATTACTTTGAACATATTGTCATCTCTGGGGTCTGCTTTGTTCTGTCACTATTTCTTCCAGAAAGTAGAGGCGGTGGGGGTGGGGGGCAGGGAGACTAATTTGTATTTGAACAATCTCTGATACATCTAAAAATAGAGGGCAAGAAAAGGAAAAATTATTTGACATGGAGCTGAACCAGATCTTACAAAAGTGTTACAGGATTGCTCTGTCCCTTAGGATACTTTGTTCATTCTGATCCCCAAATGACCATCTCTCGTCATTGCCCTCTCTTGAACCCAAGTGTTTCTTACCTTGAGAGGCCTTTCCATTGCAGCAGTACCTTTCAATTGCTTCCTTTATATTGTGGTTACACTTGAGAAGTTCATATAGTGCCTGGGGTGGATATTAAATAAAAAGCATTCAAAGTTCATACTTAACAGCATTTTAAAAAACAGGTACAGAAGTCTTAATACTGGAGTCTTGATAAATACTGAAATCCTCTCTAATTTCAGGGCATTCGAAGGTGTATTTGCCCAGGCATTTAGTCTATATAACGATCGTGCAGATAAATTCTGGTACTAAGTGAGTTTGTTCATCCTCACACTACCTCTCAGAAGTCATCTCCCTGTATCATTTTTGATGGTTTTTTTTTGGGGGGTTGTTGTTTTAAAAAACACACTAGGTCTAAGATGAGAGTTTTCCCTATTTTAGATGGTTTTTTCCTAGTTTGGAAAAATTAGTTGCAGTCTATCCCCTGATGTCATTTCCTCCCTGTCTTTTTTAGTTTTAATAAAAGGGAACAGCAGCAGGCCTGGAATAACAGGCATGGCACTTCAGGCTAGGTTGATAATGGTCTCCGTTATTTCTATTTACCATGAAAGGTGCCATTTATTAAAATTAGAGTATCTTTCTATTAAATCTGCTTGGAATTGTGAACATAATAAAACAAGAATAACAGAATTCAATTGAAGTTAAATAATCCACCTTCCCAAGTAAGTTTTAAGGAAGCAAAGATGGTTCAGTATTAGGAAAATTTTTATTTTATTTTTATTTTTGAGACGGAGTTTCACTCTTGTTGCCTATGATAGACTGCAATGGTGTAATCTTGGTTCACTGCAACCTCTGCCTCTCGGGTTCAAGCAATTCTCCCACCTCAGCCTCCTGAGTAGCTGGCATTATAGGCATATGCCACCACACCCAGCTAATTTTGTATTTTTAGTAGAGACAGGGTTTCTCCATGTTGGTCAGGCTGCTCTCAAACTCCTGACTTCGGGTGATCTGCCTACCTTGGCCTCCCAAAGTGCTGGGATTATACAGGCGTGAGCCACTGTGCCAGGCCAGGAATACTTTTAATACATCAATAGGCTACATTTTAAAAAATCATCTCTATGGTAATTACCTGGATCTGATCACTATACATTATGTGTATCAAGACATCGCTGTGTACCTAAATATGTATAAATGTTAATTTTAAAAAAATCAACAGCTGCTTAAAAAGCATCTGCTAAATCAATATTCATTTCTAATTTTAAAAGACAAAAACTATAACAGTTATAAATAGATGGATATTATCTTGCTATAATAAAGACAGCAGAACCAAGTTCAGTATTATTCTTAATGTAAAAACCTTAGATGTATTACTTCCACCAAAAGCAGGCCCCAAATCACTATTATTACCAAATATCTCAGTTACAGCTAATGCATTAAGACATAAAGCAGGAATAAGAAATAATGTTAAGGAAGGAACAAAAGTATAACTTAATAATGACCAGAAAACCACTCCATAAATGTATGTGATTATGATGTGTCAAACAAAAATGATTATCAACAAAGTTTTTAAAAAGCAAACTAGAAAGCCTGAGAAACAACTGGAAAAGTCAAGTAGTTTCAACAGTTTACTTTTTTTTAAAAAAGAATTGGTATTTCTCAACATCAACAATATACAACTATAATGGAGATCCCCTTTCCAATAGCACTGAATACACATACACACATAAAAGACATTGAGGAATTACTGAGATGCATGTGATATTCAAAAAAGCAAAAACACTTTGAGTTTCTAATGTTGTAAAGGTTTTAATTCTTCTAAAATTAATACAGACTTGAAATGTCAATACAAAAACCTAATGAGATTTCTTTTTGAGAGCTAGTATGACTTCCCTATCTTACTTCAGAATTCAAGTTTGAGTCTGCCCACCTCTGGATACTCATTAGTCAGGGTTGGGGATTCTTAGTGATAAAAGTACATGAAAGAAGCAAAATGATGTCAGAGCGGCAAAACCTGGGGGCATCAGAAAAACCTAAGAGGCAATGTTCCCATCCCCATCCCACATATCAGGAGAGTATTCTGAACCTATAGATACACATGGGCTTAACAAATGCTCCTAAATCAAATTTATACAGTCTTAATAGACATTACCTTTTAGTCAATTCCTAAATAAAGTTGAGAATAATTCAAAGAATACACTCACAAAATCTCAAAGTCCAACCACAGAGAATGTTTAAATAAATAAATTACAAGTATAGGATAGTGCACAGTATGTTGAAATTTAGGGAAAAATGTTTTTTTGAAAAAAGTATAGGACAGACTATACAGACATCAATGAGGTATTAAATAATTCTCAATGGCAGAGCAGAGTAAGATTAATTAATTAAAAGGATATAAAGTGGCATCTCAAGTAAGATGTATATAAAGATATTTTTAAAAAGACTGGAAGAAAATATATGAAAGTACAATGAGGTTATCTCTAGAACTCAAGGTTATGGTTTTCTTTAAACAGTATTTTGAAAATTTTAAAACTCTATCAGAACAGACATTTACTTCACATGTTAAATATATCTGAATCAAATATAAAAAATCAAGACGGTATTGTTCACTGGCTGCTATTTCAATGGCTGCTGTTTCAACAGAAGTTGAAGTATACCTGTTCATTGTCCCTTGTGTGTGTTCCTGCAGAAATCCTATCCATTATTTTTTCATTGCCAGTCCTTAAGGAAGTCTCAACAAGGTATTCTTTAACTTTGCTCTCCAAAACCACATCAGGACACCAAAGTAACTGGTCTTCGTTTTCATATACTGATAAAGAAAACACCATTAACACATTAAAAATCATGAACACGCTCAAAGATGTACACAAACAATTCTTTGCCTCCCTTGATGGGCTATCCAGTGGGACAAGTAAGTAACTTTGAAGACACCAGTAATTTAATTATCTGTCAACCATAGCCTTTCACACACAAGCAAAAATTTAACTTTATTATAGGCCAAGGATTCCAGTGGCCCAAGCAAGTAGCTTTCTGGGTGGTTGGATTTACTAACCACTCCGAAGGCTCTCCATGCCTAGTAAAGTCTAATATAAAACCCCATAGTGGTTATCTTATACTGTTCTAACAAAGGGGCAAATATAACCTGTGTAAATTCTCTAATAATTACATCACTGGAATTTTCTCTTGAAATCCCTAAATTGCTCTATGAAATTTCTAGAAGTTAAAAATTACAAATACATAAAACCCAAAATATCTGGTAATAAGGAAATAGCTAAGAAAGGTATACTTTTTCTCCCAACAAGAGAATTTTTATTTAAAGAAGGAAGCAGATTAACAAACATCCCTAGGGAGGTTTTTGGGAAGGGGGAGAAACACTAAGAAAAGTAAACTTTCCACAGTCTCTTAAAGAAACTGATATATTAATGAACAAAATGTCATTAAAATAAGTTTATGTTTTATTACTGCACTCTGCCCCTTTACTCAAAGCTTCTTCTTTACACAATAAAGTAATATAAACGGCCCAAGTATTTAGTCCAATGATTCAAGTGCAATCCATTATTCAAGTGCATAATACTGACTATAGCTAATGAAAATTATTGCAAACACACTATATACCAGTGACCATGATAAGTGTATTATAATCCCAACTGTATAAGTGAGGCAGGCATTGTCATTCCCAGTTAGCAGGAAAGTTAAAAATAAAGTGTGCATGTAAAGCAGTAAGACTTGACTTTTGAGAGAAGTTCCTAGAACTTTCTTTACTCTTTGGTCACAAGTGAAATAGGTAAAACGATTTGGGTTTATTCCCTCAAAAGACAGAGAACGTACACCTTCCCTTCAATCTGCAGCACTGATAGCATATCACCTCTACTATGTATGACCAAAGGACCTACAGTTCCCTAGCATGTACTTGGCTCAAAAAGCCAAGTGTGGCATTTGGGTGGTGGGGTGAGAAGGCTGGCACATCTGAAGATCATCAGCTATGTTTTGCTTCCCTGGGACAACTGTCTTTTAACACTTTGAAAGCAGTTTAAGAAAACGGTGTTCCCAGTGGCTGCCATGGCTAGCAACCCCATGGTAGCCAGTCCTCCCTTCCTGTAAATGGAGTATGACCTGGCATGCAGCAAAGGAAAAAGAAGAACCCAGAAGTATTGTGTTGGCTGTGCTGCTTTTGCCCTTGTGACTTCACCGGGATACACTGACTTAGGGAAAAGGCCAAACACACATGGAAACATTCCTAATGTACTTGGTTTCCAAGTTCAACTAAGAAGGTGTACCTGTATTTTTATATCCTACCACCTTATGCCCTCCATATTTTGAAAATCAACTACAGTTGGAATGTACCAAAAACGTGAAGAAAAGCTGATTACACATAATTAGGAGTATACAAGTGAAAGCAGCAGATCCTTACATTCCACTTCCTGCTCTTTCAGGGCTGGGGAAGAATTTCTTCCAGGCTCTTTTTCCCTCAAGAGTTTTCTTTCCAGAAGATTATATCCTTAACATTCTCATTATCTCAGGTGACGAGATGCTACCCACTTCTACTGAAGAAGGACGCAGGCCAAGGTGCTGCATCATGGGAAGCTCTCCACTATTTGAGCAGTCACTGAGCACACTGGCTAATAAGCACTATGTGTGCCTTGGGTGGAGCAGGGGGCAGGGTGGGTAAACTCTTGAGTACAGAGATTAACTTTAATAGAATTTTCCTAAGTTAGGCCTAAATATCCTAACTGCATGTTTCCCAAATCTATCTATATATTGGCAAGGTTGGGTATATAACCAGATATTTAAATAAACAGATCAAGTGGTAACTTATCTACCAAACATCATCAAAAGCAAAAGCTTTCCTTACCTTTCTCATTACCATCGTACTCTCCAAGATAAGGGGGAATCTCTGCCTGATACTGTAAACCAATCATTATTTCCTACAGGAAAATTGAGAGGTAGAAACAACTTATTATAAAAATAAATGCTGGAAAAAAAGCCCCAACTTATTCATCAGTATCTACAGGTCAAAAGAAACCAAATTATCATAAATTATTTCAGAAATATTTTTAAAAGCCAATTTAGTCCACTATGTTACTCAATTTACCTTCCTCAAATCTTCAGGTGAATTACCACTATCTGTTTCAACATCTTCAACCTCTGATTCCTTATCACCATCACATGTAGTATTTGCTTAAAAAACAAAAATGACAAAGGTTCTTATTGCCTATTTTTGCAGAACCTGGAAGAATGCATGTTGTATTTATACATAATTTTGTTAAGTAAGTGAGATCAGCATAAGTATACTAAACCACCTACATTATTCTCACAATCGACATTGGTCAAAATGAGACACTGAAAATCCTAATAAAGTGTGTAGTATCCTGGCAGGGTGCTGTGGCTCATGCCTGTAATCCCAACACTTTGGGAGGCAGAGGTGGGTGGATCACTTGTGGTCAGAAGTTCAAGACCAGCCTGGCCAACGTGGCAAAACCCTATCTCTACTAAAAATACAAAAACACTAGCCAGGCGTGGCGGCAGGCACCTGTAATCCCAGCTGCTCAGGAAGCTGAGGCAAGAGAATCACATAAACGTGGAGGGCAGAGGTTGCTGTGAGCCAAGATAGTGCCATTGCCCTAAAGCCTGGGTGACAGAGACTCCGTCTCAAAAAAAAAAGTGTATAGTATCCTTATAATTATTATGGTATACTATTAAATAGTTTGGGAAGTAAAAGGAAACCACTGTGTTCACCTTAGGAAGAAGTATAGCACTGGAGTTCTGATTATACTAATCTAGAAGGATATATATACACAGAGTTGCATTATTAGGTTCATCAAAACTGTTTTTGTACACACATGAGTGGATGGATATTTGAACTTATTAACCAAACAGTTCTTCTACCATAAAAATACCTAAAAGAAAAGTGACATTGCATCTAAGAAATTTTAGTCAAAAATATTTTATTTATTTATTTTTTGAAACAGGGTCTCACTCTGTCACCCAGGCTGGAGTGCGGGAGCCTGATCATGGCTCACTGTGCCCTCAAGTTTTCAGCTTGACTGATCCTCCTACCTAAGCCTCCCGAGTAGGTGAGACTACACGTGCACGCCACTACACCCAACTAAGTTTTTTATTTTGAAAATGCTTTGTGGAGACAGGGTCTTCCCATGTTACTCAGGGTGGTCTAGAACTCTCGGCCTAAAGTGATCCTCTCACCTCAGCCTCCTAAAGTGTTAGGATCACACGCTCAACCCCAAAACCTTTTAAATATAACTGATACATATTAAGAGGTAACACTAAGAACTAACAGGAAAAAGATGAATCATTTAAAGTAAAAATACCTTTTGAGCACCGATAAGCTTTCAAAACCAGAAGGGCAGGGGCCTTTTAACAGAAACCCCAAAAAAGGTCTATAAAATTTCATGGTCAAACTGAGAATGGCTACCACAGCAACAGATGAGTCTTGAGAAAGAAAATGGCCTCGTAAAAATAAAGTGAATATTTCCATTTTTATTTTTTCTTATTATTATTTTGAGACAGAGTCTCTCTCTGTCACCCAGGCTGGAGTACAGTGGCATGATCTCCAGCTGGCTGCAACCTTCGCCCCGGGGTTCAAGCGATTCGCGTTCCTCAGCCTCCTGAGTACCTGGGATTACAAGCGCATGCCACCACCTGGCTAATTTTTTGTATTTTTAGTAGAGACCGGGTCCACGTTGTCTAGACTGGTCTCAAACTCCTGGCCTCAAGTAATCCGCCTGCCTCGGCCTCCCAAAGTACTGAAATTACAGGCGTGAGCCAGCGCACTTGGCCTAATATGTCAATTTTTAAATGGCATATTAGTTCACCTCTATCCCAAAAGAAAGGTTATAATCTTGTTTAAATTATAGTAGCATTTTATCTCAACTATATAAAATATTTAGAATATTCTGACATAAATTACTGAACACAATAAAAGGTACTAAAGCTATAGTATCAATGTCACTATAAACCAGTCATCCATTGGGTTTCTTACATCGTAAAGGCCTAGGGAAGAAATCGGAAGTTTCATGGGAAGTCACAGATGGCGTCAGATCATCCGCAGAAGACTGAGTTTCCTCATCATCACCTGACAACAGGTCTTTTGCTATCTCCTCCTGGAAGAATAAGAAGGCAGTGCTAGAATTAGAAATGATTACATCTCATTAATTAAGAAAACTGTCTTTTTATAACATATAATTAAGAAGCAGTTGGAACCTTAGTTGAAATATGAAATTCTCCTACAATTTACTTCATGTACATATTTAATATTTGATATTAATTACATAATATTCAATATTATACTATTAAATGCTAATTAGTGCAACTATATGCTTATAACAATTGCCTAATCTGTGGATATGCGAAGAGCTTATCTAAAGCTGAAGGCTAATTTTTAGTGAATTTACAACAAAAATAGTCTGACTCTTAAGTGGTTAACAATTATACTCACTTTTTGTCAATAATAAAATAAAACTGAAAAAATGCCTCCAACCTCCACACTCCCAATAATTTATAAAGTCCAACTAATGAACAGCTCTACTAGTGACAACATTTTAAAAGAAGCAAGTCTGAATTTTTATGTAAGTATACAGTCATCTTTGTGCCTAGCAAATAGTAGCCACTCAATAAATACTTCCTGAATGACTATGGTCATTAAGGTCTGTGGTACATTAATATCACATTGACTTAAAAGTGGGAACAATATAACTCACAGGAAGAGGTTCCAAGATGTGGATTCCTCTCCCTGCCTGAGATCTGAAAGGCAAGGAAAGGTTCCCAGGGATCTGTTAGCAGAGACCATGGCCGTGTGAATTTTCCTCAGCAGGGACTAGGCCTCCCCACAACCAGCCTATGTTAGAGATGGATCACCGTGGTCTTGGCTGCTGCGGCCGCTGTCACTCCCAGAGCCAAGAACAGACTTCTCTCCAACCACTCCACGCCTAAGCCAGCTTGCTTTGAAGGCTTCTGGGGGATTTATTAATCAAGGCTTTTATGTGTTTACAGGATCAAAAGAAGTTAAGGCAAAATCTAAGTTTAGATACAATGTGTCTACACAGGAAAGATGAAAACATTACGGGAGTATACTCAGGCATGCAAAGTACCATGAAGCTACTATTAATACTACTCTTAAAATAGTGTGATCAAAGCCAAACAATGTTTAAATCAGCCACCGAAATGATAAGCACAATGGGTCAACACGAAGTTTACATTTAAGAATTATTAAATAATATTTTAAATGAAAGAAACTCTAATAAAAGCAGTCAATGGTAACAGATCCTGAATTTTTATTTCAAATGTTCACACTTACTTTGTCTAGTGTCATATCTGGTAGTTCATCTGCCAGTTCACTTGGGGAACTATTTGCACTGGAATTTGCAACGGCTGGAATTGTAGGTTCATAGCCATAGAATGCCAGTAAGTCTTCTAGAGGCATGGTTCCTTCCTGTTCAAGCCAGAGGATAAACATGGACTCAGTAGATGTCACAAAACTGAACTGCAGGTAAAGTGTACTGTCCTTAGGTTCATAAAGCACATTATCAAAACAGCAGAACAAATCAAAGCCAAGTTTTGCTTTTTCTTTAGTTTTTCTTTTTCTTTTCTTTTTTTTTTTTTTTTTTTTTTTTTGAGACAAAGTCTCGCTCTGTCGCCAGGCTGGAGTATAGTGGCAAAATCTCAGCTCACTGCAGTCTCCGCCTCCTGGGTTCACATGATTCTCCTGCCTCAGCCTCTGGAATATCTGGGATTACAGGCACACACCACCAACACCTTGCTAATTTTTGTATTTTTAGTAGAGAAAAATACAAATACATAGTTTCACCATGTTGGCCAGGATAGTCTCCATCTTCTGACATCGTGATCCGCCCGCCCTGGCCTCCCAAAGTGCTGGGATTGCAGGTGTGAGCCACCGCACCCAGCCTAGTTTTTCCTTTTGTGATGTTATCAGAAAACAGGACCAAACACCTAGAGCTATAATTAATGTATTAACATCCTAACAATTTAACACTTTATTTTTTATTTTTCAGAAGCATTTTACTATTTTTAAAAATCCTCGGCCGGATGCAGTGGCTCATGCCAGTAATCCCAGCACTTTAGGAGGCTGAGGTGGGCAGATTACAAGGTCAGGAGTTTGAGACCAGCCTGGCCAATATGGTGAAACCCTGTCTCTACTAAAAATACAAAAATTAGCCAGGCGTGGTGGTGCATGCCTATAGTCCCAGCTACTCCGGACACTGAGGCAGAAGAATCACTTGAACCTGGGAGGCAGAGGTTGCAGTAAACCACGATTGCGCCACTGCACTCCAGCCTGGGTGACAGAGCAAGACTCATCTCAAAAAAAAAAAAAATTCCTCAAATGTTTGCTTTAGTGCCAACCATTTCTTTTTTAGCTTTCAAATTAACATAAAGATTTGCCCTGAAAACATTTCCAATTAATCAATCAATAACGTAATTTACAGCTTCTTTCCTTGCATTTAACAGCTGACCACTTGCTTTATTCTTCATGTTAACTGGAAGATACCTGATAGAAAACCTTTGCTGAATGTTTATTAACATCAGCAATATTTATGTTCAAAGCAAAATTATCATTTTATATTCTTACTATATCTCACATTTTTATATCTTTTTTTTAAACAACTGTCTGATGAAGATTATACTATTATTACCATTTTACAGGTGAGAAAAACTGAGTCTTAACTCTGGGTTTGAATTCCAGTTCCCCAAGTTATCTTACTGGCTGCACTGCTTTAACAAAATTATATACCCTGGATACAGCACAGCGCTGCCTATGTTATGAATACCTTAGCCATGCCTCATAGTCACACTAAGTCACTGTTTCCCTCTAATGAATCCACGTGAAAATAAGTGTTACCATGTGCTATATAACATTGTTTCAGTGTGTGCAGACTGCATATACAATCTGACTGCATATACAACCGAGGCAGGACAACAGGCTACACCATATAGCCTAGGTGTGTAGTAGGCTACATTAACTACTTTTGTCTAAGCACACTCTGTGATGTTCACACAGCAATGAAACTGCCTAATGATGCCTTTCTTAGAATGCGTTCCCTCACTAAGTGACACATGACTATGTTTTAACTACTAAAGTATATAGAACTATTTATCATTCAAATGAATAACTTCAAAGCAATATACTTATGAACTAGTTAATTTGTTAAACATTTTTAAGATCTCTGTATCCATCAATTAAGAGATTTATTTTTAAAATTTGCTTATGGTTTACTTTTCCCTTTAAAACAAAATATCTAATCCATAAAGCAAACAGCATGAAAATGCTAAAGCAGAGTGTGCAAAACATGCCCACAGTTAATCACAAAGTGACCTGAGAGGAGCCAGTGATGATTCCTTAGAGGGCCAGCTGTCTGACCACAGGGGATGCAAAAGTTAGGCCTTCACCTTTGCAGGTATGGAACTTACATAATTCACTGTGCCTAACCAAAACAGATTCATGCTAAATGAACTTACAATCAGGTATATGATAGAATGCTAATTTATAAATCTGCAGTAGTAGGAATATGCCTTTCTAATGACCATAAATGATCATGAAAATCTTTTTGGTTTGGGATTTAAATCAACCAAAAACTCCTTTGGGAGCATGGAGTCAGCATAAATTGAGCTGGACGGTCAAAACAGGCTGAAGTTCACCTATACCATGGGAAACTTCCAAGAATTATTCTTCTTCCAAACCAAGGAATCCCTTGAAGGTGACAAGAATCAGATTCAGTCTCTCTACAGTCCTATCTTGCTCCTTGCAGAATCCGTGCAGCCTATTCCCTTTGGCTCATATTGGTTTTAACGTAAGAGATGCCTAGGTTGCAGCCTTCGCCAACAACCTGTCAATAATATTTCTCCAGAACCTCAGAGTTTCAGACGCTCTCCCTGAAATGGGGAGATAGCAATTTTCGCCTCTCATGCACTGATGGTCCACCTTCCCATCATTTACTCAGTTCTAAGTACTTGAATGAAGGCTACTGGCTATGGATATAAAAATAAAATTTACCGAAGAATCCCTGCTCACAAGGAATTCAGTATTAGTGCGAGAAACTGATGAGTTAACCCTTATAATACAATGTGATGGCTTCAATATTCAATTGTGAGTATAGGGAAGGGCAGGCCTATACCCCAAGAATACTGGTATGGAGTACAGAGGTATGCACAGAGGGTGAAGACTGAGCTAAATCTTGAAAGATGGCAAGCCTTTTGACAATACACAAATATAGGGTTGCCAATTTTGATGAATGTAGAGCCCTGAGAAACAGAGTAACACTGGCAGCCCACTTTCAGAGGGTAGCAGGAAAAGACAGTCAGCAATCTTCAGTGGAGGCCTGAAGTCAGAAGGCCAGTTCTGTGAAGAGTATTTCAGGCCAAAAAAAAATAAAAAACCAACACATGTGAGACCTGTAAGTGGTTCCCCACTAAGCCAAGTGGCCAAAGTTTGGTGAATAGAATGAAGAATGGCTCAAGAGAATGGAAACAGAGGCAGGGACAGATCACAAAGGACCTCAGGACCAGGGAAAGGAACTTGGACTTCACCCCCAGGGCAATGAGGAGCCATCGGAGACTCATAAAAAGGAAGTATCATGGCATTTCTTCTTCTTAAAATACTGAACACCTGCAAGTTGAGAAAGGGAGAGAGATACAAAAGAAGCAGGGAGACGACTTAAGAAGCCTTGTGCTAGGTGAGGGTAGTGATAAACAAGAGGAGAGAAGTGAAGAGAAGAGACATATTCTGAGAGGTAGAACCAAATGGGTCACTGGACGTGGGTGGAAAAGGGAAGGAGGAATCCTCAGTTTTCTATTTGAGCAATTGCCTAGATAGTGGTCATTTCTGCCAAGATAGAGAATACTAAAGAAATAAAAGGTTTTTGAAGGTAAAAACAAAAACAAAGAGTTCTGCAAAGGACACTGTTAAGTTTAAGAGGACTATGAAACATCCAAGTAGAAAAGTCAGGTTGGCCAGGAGCCTGGAGCTCAGAGAACCAGGCTGGGCTAAAGATATAAATCTGGCATTCATTACCATCTAGATGATATTTAAAGCCACAGAAGTTGATGAGCTCACCCACGGAGAGGGGAGAGAGAAAAGAGGAGGGGATCTATGCTTATCAGAAGAACTTTCAGATATATTAACATTAAGGGCAATGGGTATGCCCGTAAATTCTTAAATATGACTTGTATTTTGGAAACGATGTTCTAAGGGAAGTACAATGAGAGCCTGAACTAAGAAGGGAAATTATTTAAGTGAAATTTAAGGAAAGATCCATTTCTTGATTTACTTGATAGAAGGAATGAAAGCAACATAAGAGTCTAAATGGATTGCCAGATTTCTGGCCTGAGAAGTTAGGTAACTATAGCACTGCTATGATACAGGAACACGAGATAAACTTGAGGGTAGGATGATAATAGTGAGTTTAAGGTGAAAGTTGAAGCAGTGGGTTTGAGTGAGATCACCCAGAAAAGGCACACAGAGTGAGAAGACAATAACCAAAACCCTGGAGAATGTTAATTAAAATGTGGGCAAGGAAAGAAAAGAAAGAAAAGCTCTTAAGACAGAGGGAGAAGCCAGACAATAGAACCAGGAAAAAGTAGGATTACATAAATTAAGGCAGAAACATGTATGGAGAATCAGGAATGATCATGTGGGTCCAATTCCAAAAAGAAATGAAGTAAAAGAAGACAAGAAATCTTTGTATCTGGCAATCAGGAATTACTGTTGACCTGGGCCAGTCACAGTGGCTCCTGCCTGTAATCCCAGCACTTTGGGAGGCCAAGGCAGGAAAATCACTTCAGCTGAGGAGCTGGAGACCAGCCTGGTCATAGCAAGACCCCTTCTGTACAAATTTTTTTTTTAATTAGCCAGGGTGGTGGTGTGACCTGTAATCCCTGGGCTTTGGGAGGCTGAGGCAGGAAAACTGCTTAAGCCCAGGAGGTCAAGGCTGCAGTGAGCTATGATCATGCCACTGCACTCTAGCCTGGGTGACAGAGCTAGATCTTCTCTAAAAATGTAATTATTGGTGACCCTATAGCATGGTGGAGGATGCCAAGCTAACGATTAAACGGGAGGGAAGAAAGTACATATATGATTTGAGACTTGGTTACAAAAAGAGAGTGACTGAGGGCAACACAAGATCAAAAGAGAATTTCTTCCAAATGTGGGATCTGCATGAGTAGGATTCTTACGTGGAAATTTAAAATAAATTTTTAAAAAGGTAGAAGAATAAATTGAAGGCAGGAGGGATAGAATCTTGAGGTTAGCCTGAGATATTGCAGATTCTTCAGGACAGAGGGAAAAAATATAAAAGTTTGTATGTGTGAGAAGGACAGGAGGTTCCCAGCATTCACTCATGAAAACCCCCACTTTTCTATAAAGGCAGAGGCATGACCATCTGTTGAGGGACAATGATCACCTTCATAGAAACCTCATCAATAAGTTCAAGTGATGACACTGGTAGTCAGTGGGCTGATGCTAAAACACAAATCATCTGTACCAAAACTTGTAAAGCAAAATTGGAAAAGGTGAATCTAGTATCTGAAGCACTTCACAAATGAGCTCTCTATGAGAGCCTACTAATAAAGTACTTAAGACCTTTAAAGCATAAAAGCAAGTTTTTCAAAATTGAATTAGTAAGTCTCAAAGTCTGTAAGTATCTGTGGTAGCTAAATCACCTTAGAAGTGTGATCCAGCACCTTATCCCATGTATAAGGATTTTTCTCTTCCTTTTCTTGGGTATTTTGTTGAACCTATTTACATTTTAAGGGTTACAGTTGAGTCTAGTCACACTTAAAAATGAACTGTTCTATAAGTCAAAGGATTTACATCAGGAAGAATACCAGATTTAGGGCAGAAGATCCACTAATAATTGCTAACCATTATCTTGGACAAATCACCTAATTCCGCTCACCTCCATTTCCTCATGTACCATCATTTCCTTGATCCTATGATGTACTCCCTCACATATCAGCATCGGGACGTATCCTGATACTAAAGCACAAACTTCATACAGAAATGTTCCTCCCCCCACCACCTATACTGTTCAGGAATCAACAGTGCATCCTACAATCAACAAGGCCTCTGAGCCTAGAAAAATAATGCCAATACTCATCTGACACAACTGATGGCATTGCTGGATGGATCCAATGAGACTGTCTAAGTGAGATGCATTTCTATGTTAATAACTAATGCCTGATACCTTAAAGCACAGGCTGCAAAACGATATACATATATTTGATTAAATGTCTGGTGATCATTTTTTTTTTTTTCCCAGACAGGGTCTCAGTCTGTCACATACTCTGGAGTACAGTGGCACAATAATAGCTTACTGCAACCAAGAACTCCTGGGATGATCAAGTTATCTCCCACCTCAGCCTCCCAAGTAGCAGGGGCTACAGGCATGCACCATCATGCCCAGCTAATTTTTAATTTTTTCTGGGAGAAATAGGGTCTCACTATGTGGTCCAGGCTGGTTTCAGACTCCTGAACTCAAGCAATCCTCCCACTTTAGCCTCCTGAAGTGCTGAGATTATAAATGTGAGCCACAGCCCCCAGCCTAAATGCTTTTTTTTTTTTTAAACAAAAAAAGAACCTATATTAAAGTCTAAATGATAGAAAAAGTGATTTTTTACTTTCTCATTTGTGCTTTTCTGAATATTTAAATTTTCCCACAGTCAACATCAAGGGGTAATTATGTATTAATAAAAGCAGAAATAAGAACTTTTTAAGAAGTTCTACGGCCTGGGCACTGTGGCTCATGCTATAATCCTAGCAGTTTGGGAGGCCGAGGTGGGTGGATCACCTGAGGTCGGGAGTTTGAGATCAGTCTGGCCAACATGGCAAAATCCTGTCTCTACTAAAAATACAAAAAGTAGCTGGGCATGGTGGCAGATGCCTGTAATCCTAGCTACGCAGGAGGCTGAAGCAGGAGAATCACTTGAACCTGGGAGGCTGCAGCGTGCCAAGATTGCACCACTGCACTCCAGCCTGAGCGATGGAGTGAGTCTCCGTCTCAAAAAAAAAAAAAAAAAAAAAAAAAGTTCTACCTATAAATCTAGGACTATTAAAAGCTCTCAGAAGGCAATAATATGAATACATTAAAATATATAAAAATATTACATAAACCCTATTTTAGTATGTTTAGTAACTAAAATCTAGCCACATATTCTATACTCAAAGAGCTACTATAAGAAAACTGCTTTTGCACTTACCTTATTTTCCATATGATGTACTAAAACATTTGTAAACACCAAAATATGGGCCATATTTATAGTCAATACACAAGTGAGTTTATTTACTATGGGCATAAAAACGCACAATTCTTGAAAATAAACATGAACATCAATCCCCTAAGACTGTTAACATGGACCAATACCTAAGTCACTATTTCACTAATAAAAAATTAAGAGAATACACTATGTCAAGTTATACAGAAATAATCAAAACGTAATTTAAAATTTCTTCTAAAAACTTGACCTTTACTCTTTGTGTCTCTACTGTTTTATTCATTTTCACGTTTCATTAAACATCAATAAAGAGAACAGAGACCACACGTACACAGTTGTACTTTACTACAGATAAGAACCACAGATCAGAGCAAGTGGGCAGTTAGGTCACTCTTCTGTTTCCCTGTGTATTATGTGAAGAAAGAAATGAAATAATACTCCACTCCTGCCTCACAAAGCTACTAAGTAGAGGAGTTGATATATATAAGAATGTGCTTGCCCTTTTCAAGAAAAAGAATTGTAAGAAACTCAGAGGATAAGTATCATTTCTGAAAGCTTTTGTTATTCTGGGCTGATTAGAAATTTTCAAATATGGTTAAGAAAGCATAAATCCTACAGTTTTTCAAAGTAGCCCCTATAGAGATCTCTCTACATACAGTCCTGGTATAAATGCATGTTTAAAATACAGTTCATTTGAATTTATATTGACTTGGGGCTTAAAAAATTGTAAACTACACTCACTCTTGCCAACCTTTTAAAAGACGACTTTTAAAGGGCTAGAGGACAGGATATTACCAATTTATATTTGAAAATATAGTAAACTTTTTTCAGTCTTCTTAAAATATTCCACTAGAGTATAAGTTATTCGAAGGAAAAGACTTCTCTCTGTATCTACTACAGTACTTAGCTAAATTCAAGTTTGACCCTTAGCAGAATAGCATGATATAATGTAAAGAGGGCTAGACTAGGATTTAGAACTAAGTTTAGGGCCTATAGTTTTCTGTATCTCAATTTTCTCATCTGTAAAATGCCTACATGTACCTACTTCACTGTTCTGATATAAGCTTAAAAATTAGGTTAACAGATATAAAATAATTTTGAAAAGTTAAATGAAAACATACTTATTAGGCTATCCCCCCCAAATAAAAATTTTTTTCAAAAAGATTATGATCCTATTTTTAGTTCAGGTAGATATTTTAAAAATTACAATAGAATTTCAAATCTTTACAAGTTTGTACTAAGATATTAAAGTAAATCTTATACCTTTTCTAAGTCTTCAATTTCAGAACTGAAGTTTTTACCCTCATCCATCATTTCCTCTTCTTCAAGAGTTCTTTCATCATCATAGTCATGGACCAACATCTCAGCAGTAGGGTCAAAATCATGATCCTCAGAAGACAAAGACCCAACTGGAATAAAACAAACTGAATCACTTTACACATTTACAAGACTATTAACAAAAGAAAATAAAAATCTGTGTTTTTCTGCCAATCCCTTTTAATGTTTATATGAGGGGGTTACTAAATGAATTTACTATGTACTTTATAGGTTATATATTAAGACCCTATGATTCCGAAAATATATCCAAATCAGCAAAATAACAAGGCGACGTTATTCACAAATACTTTTATAAGGGATTTAGGCCGCAAGAAAACATCTTATGATAATAGCAAAGTGATTTACGCAGCATGGTCTTAAAGTAACATTCTAATAGAAAAAGGAGTCAAACTTGCTTATCAGTTCATTTAACACATCTGTCTAAAAGCAACAGCAAAAACGCAGAAGGATTAAATTTCCACGAATGGAAGATTTCACAAGAATCCGCTATATACTAAGACTAATAATACTTCAGGATAATATAAACTCTACTCAAATGCTAAACCTCAAATAAAGACAGAAAACACAACAAACTCTGTTTTATAAAACAAGTTTCTGTGAAGCAGCTATATAGCCATTCAGCTTTTAAAAACACTGTTTATCACTTTACATGTCTCTAATAGTACTTCAAGTTCTCTAGCATTAATCAGACAACCATTAAACTGTAAGACTTTGCTTTACTTTGGATTACTAATAAAGTTCTTAGGATTATATGCAGGGAATACAGAAAATCACATCTGAAGGTTTGGAAGATCTAACCATTGCAAGCTGTTTTGAATAATTCATACTTGTTTATAAAACTATAATATCTTTTAATAGCAAATATGAAGTCAATAGGAAACTCCAAAACCAAAAGAAACGACTAAAATCCATAATTCCAAAGAAATAAAATCAAATCTATAAAAAAAAACCAGGGTTTTCTTCAACTGTTTTACTCTACTATCCAATTCAATTAGACCAATAACCCTGAGAGCAGGGAAGGAAAGTATCAGATACTGAGGTTGGGGGGAAAAAGGAAGTGGATGGAATCATACTCAACATAAAGTTTAATCTGTTCTTAATCAAGCTACTGAATATTTTAAAATTTCAAACATTTCAGGACAGTGTGAGATCATTCTAAAACATTGAACTAGGCCAAAGATTTTTCACTATGGAAAAATCAAAGACATAATTCATTATTTTTGATTCTGAGTTCAGAAAACTCTAATCATTAGTTCTAAAAATACAATTTCTATGAGACTTAATTTTTTGGCAGGTTTATACTGTTATCTCAATTAATGTTGAAAAATATCTCCTCATTTAAAAACCTGCTGATTTATATGTTAATTTGATTTAAAAAGAAATGTGGGGCCAGGCCCAGTGGCTCACGCCTATAATCGCAGCACTTTGGGAGGCTGAGGCGGAGGGATCACCTGAGGTCAGGTGTTCGAGACCAGCCTAGCAAACATGATGAAACCTCACCTCTATTAAAAATACAAAAAACTTAGCTGAGCATGGTGACAGGCACCTGTAATCCCAGCTACTCGGGAATTTGAGGCAGGAGAATTGCTTGGACCCAGGAGGTGGAGGCTGCAGTGAGCTGAGATCACACCATTGCACTCCAGCTGGGCCACCGAGCAAGACTCTATCTCAAAAAACAAACAAAAAAGAAATATGAGTATTTATTAATTAGCTCAAAAAACAAAAAAAAAAGAATATCCACCATTACAAATTTTCTTTTTTTTTTTTTGAGGAATTCCTGGAAAGCTCCATGGTATGCCAAAGTGGCAGAAATGAAATAGACGCTGACTTTTCCACCTCTTTGGTAGCAGAACTCTGGGTTCTTCCATTACTTCTCTATCACTTGGCACAACAGGTTTCCCCTTTAACATGGAAGGTATTTGATAAGAGCCAGAAATCAGAGGACCTGACGGTCTACATCCAGCTCTGTCCTTGGCTTTTTGGGACCTGAAGCAACTCATTTAAACTTTCTAGGTCCAGCTCCTGCCTTCTAATTGCAAAATACATGGGGACGACTGAAAGGACCTCAATAGCCCCTTCCAACTCTAAAATTCTCTTTTTAAAAAACTGGCCAATTAACTCCAGCAATTTGGGAGGCCAAGGCAGGCAGATCATTTGAGGTCAGGAGTTTGAGACCAGCCTGAACAGCACGGTAAAACCCCACCTCTACTAAAAATACAAAAAAAAAACCGCCAGACCTGGTGTTGCATGCCTATAGTCCCAGCTACCTGGGAGGCTGAGGCAGGGGAATGGCTTGATCCCAGGAGCCGAAAATTGCAGTGAGCCAAGATCACACCATTGCACTCCAGCTTGACCCTGTCTCAAAAAAAAAAAAAAAAAAAAACCTGGCTAACTGATTAAAAACAGGTTATACAGTCTTTTGTCTTTTTATTTAGATTGTAACTTCTTAAAAGAAGTCAGTGATGCCAAACGGAAAAATTCCATTATTGTCCAGCTGTTTGGCATCATGTATACAAATATTCTTTTCCTAAAATTATTTATAACAAAAAAAGTTCGTCTCAAAATTAACAAAAATTTTTAGAATAAATTTTAAATGTAAAGATGTAAACAGCTATTTTTAAAACAGCTGCAAATTTCTTCTACTTAGTGTTATAATACCTTAAATGACAGTCAAGTGAAACTCTGAAGGTCAAGTAGATACAAAAAGTAGTACTGTAAGGAAACAGGCTGTTCACTCTGTGGAAACAAGATGTAATGGAATATCTGGGAGCTCATCTGTGCTCTGCCACTAACTAAACTTATTTAAAAGTCTCCTCAACTGTAAAATAATGGCATTGGACTAGTCCAGAGGTGCCTCCAGACCATCAGAGGGGAGAGAGCAAAGAGTTGAACTAGAAAGGAGATGAGAAACAGAAACAAAGATATCCTTCCACGATGAGCACATGAGGAAAGCACTTACCATGGACCTGCTTCAGGCATTCTACAAACCCCAGATTGTGTGTAACTAGGCATATGTACAGAGCTCTGGGGCACATCCCTTGCTTTCACCAGATTCCGACAGGAGTTTCTGACCTCAAGAAAGTTAAGAAACACTACTAGATGACCTAAGATTGTCTCAGCTCAGAAGTCAAAATCACCATGTTTCTGTGACAACCTTGGAAGTTCTATCTTTTCTTTTTATTAAGGTAGCTTTACCTCTCAACTTCCAATTTTAACACAATTCACGGACATTTAATTATGAAAAAGAAACAAAGAGGAGATAAGGAGTTATGGTTAATAATCAAGGTAGTCCCAAAGTTCTGACAAATTAAAGACGCAATCTCTGGAAAAAAATGAAATTAAAATCTAACTGGTGTCAAGTTAATTTGGGATTGTTTCAGGCTAGGAGAAAAAAAGATATTTAAGAATGAAAGCCATATAACTTAAAAGAACACTTGTCTTAGCAGCTTTGTAAGTTACTTTTTCTACATGCAAAAGAAAACAACAAAGAACCCAGTAACTGTTCCTTCCCCAAACTTTACTAAACGCACACTGAAGCTTAAAAATCATTCAAGAAAAACCTGCAGGATACACTTCTGTGGGGAATCCTTTAGCAACGGATCTTTGAGCCCACATTACCCACCGGGAACCATCGAAGAAGTAAAGAAATCGGACAAACCTGGGCTCGAACTTCCAAAAGAAGCCTAGGAGAGAGAGAAGAAAATGTGAGGTTAGATCGCGCAGCCGGGGAAAGAGGCAGCGCCGGCAACAGGGCGCAGAGGAGGCGGAGTCGAGCGCTCCTCCGCAGCTGCCAAAAGTGCAAGACGCAGCTTCGCTCCAATCGCTCCCGGCCCCTTTCGGGCCCCCTCTTGGCTGCCTCGCCTTCCTCCCGAGTCCCCAGTGTACAAACTCACAGACCCAGGACGAAGCCCGGAGTCTGAGAGGCAACTCCAAGCCGCTTCTTGGAGCTCAGCAAGTTACAAAGCGGAGAAGCAAAACCCAGAGCAGTCGGTTTGCACCATCAGTCTCCCATCCCTGGCATCTCCGGAGTCCCCCAAATCCCACTAGGCTCTCCGAGGCCCCAAAAAACTCGAAATGTAACACCCTCTCCTGGAAGGAACTCGCCTTCTAAGCACCTAGCCTGCTCCTGGTGCCCAGGAGCCCCAACTCCGAGGCCGATCTCTTGCCCTGGAGTGTAGGCCGGCTCGGACACTCGCCCCCAAACGAAACCGCGAGCCCCCCATCCTCTCTCCCAAGTCCAGAGATGCAGCTCCTCTCAGTTCCAGAGATGCTGGCTCCTTCCAGAGTATTCGGTCCCTCCCTGGACCGCCAGCGCGCCCCTCGCCCCAGCGAGCTCCAGCCCAGGGGCTCCGGCCACACCGCCCCCTCCCCCCAGCTCACCAGTCCCGGGGGACATGGCCGGGGCAGCTTCACTCGCCCAGCCTTCTTCCTCTAGCCCAGAGAAAACTGGGGCTATAGAGCCGCTCTCGTGGAGAGGGCGTCGAGGGTCTCGGTCTGCCCTTTCACCTCAGGGGCTCTCGCACCTCCCGGGTGGCGGGGCGGGGAGTCCTGCTCTTCAGCGAAGCCCGGTGGCCGCGCATCCCGCTCTTCTCCGCGCCCCCAGCAAAGTGAAGCGTGCGGCTCCTTCGCGCCGCAGCCCGGGCCCGGTGGGCCAGGGACACAGCGCACGACTCCCGCAGGGCAGTGGCGCAGCCCGCGCCCCTCTTTGCGATCCAGCCGCAGAGGGGGGGCTCGGCCGGTTTCCACCCACCCGGGCCCCGGGAGGAGGCGCGGAGGCGCCGGCGGCCCGCGTCAGTGGCCGGGGGCACAGCACTGCCCCGTCCCTGGGACAGGGCTCGCTGCCGCCGGCCGCCACCTCCGTCCGGCTCCGTCGCCCGGCCCGGCAGGGGCCGAAGCAGCCGCGGCCTAGTCCCGGAGGGAGACCGCTCCCGCGCCCGCTCCCGCCCCCTGGCCGGCCCCGCCGCGGCCCGTCGCCGCCCCGCGACCCCCGCGTCGCCACGCCGCCCCTCATGGGGCCGCGAAAAGAGCCCGGGATCCCCCAAGCTGGCTCGGAGGCCGCGGGGAGCCGCCGGCCGCCCGCTCCAGCCCGGCCGCTCCTGCCCGGTTTCCCTGCTCACCTCCGCCATATTGGTACCTTTAGGGCGAACGAGCAGCGCCGAGCCCAGTCCCCGGATGGGGCGCCTGAGCCAATCGCAGTCGCCGCCGCCGCCGCCGCCGCCGCGGTCCGCCCGGCACCCGCCCGGCGGCGGAGGCGGCACGGCCCCTTATAGGGCAGGGTGGCCCGCGACGCCCCCGGCCCGCTCGCACGCCCACCCCGCCCGGCGCCCCTCGCCACCCCCGCGCCCGCCGCAGCCGGCCCGGCCCGCACCCGCGCGCATCGTGCTTCTCCTCCTGGCTGGAGTAAAGTTCCTGCCGAATTGGAGGCAAGTGGGGGACGGACGGGCGGACGGACGCACGGGCGCGGGACAGACCCGCGTCCAGCCAGTCGAGGCCCGAGAGACAGCAGGCGCGCCTGGGAACCGACCCGCAGACGCCGCGGCGCGGGAGGGCGTGCGGGAGGCGGGCGGGAGACGTGGACTGGCAGGCAATGTGCAGGGAACTCGACAGACTCAACTTCCCTAAGAGGAGGCGGCGATCGATGAAATACACAGGGATGGGAGGAAGCCCTGGGAAATGGGAGAAGAGGGTGGTGGATGGCAGGGTCCGTCCAGAATGAGAGGACAACAGTCAGGCACTTTGCCGTTTCCACGAAGAGACCTGCAGGAACGGGAGGTGGAGACCGGTGTACACTGGCTCACGGAGTGGACAATAGAAGTAGACATTGGCCAAACAGGGTATTGACAGCACAGAAGAAAAGACAAAAGATTGACAGGGCAGGGAAATGATGCTGAACATACTTGCACAGTTCAAGAAGATGCTCAAAAATATAAACTGTGCAGTTATGAACAAAATTAGACCAGTTCTAGGAATTGTTCATCACCAACGCGTCTTAGGGGATGACCCAGCGATACTTGATACAGCTGTTAAAGAACAGGAAGAGCATATCAAAGGGTCTAAATTGAGTCTCAAAAATTCTACCCCCCACTTCCCTCACGCCTCCAAAAAGGCCAACAGTTTGGGTAGGATAGTAAAAGGAAACTAGACCCCTGTGCAAGTGAATGGATGAAAGACGGAGCATAAGGCTGAACAGGAATACCTGCTTCTGCATGTGCCTTATGACCATTTGCTCTTCATTGAGAGAGATTACTCTCCGGAAGGTTCACATCCACACTGAACGACTTTGAGCCAAGTACACAAAAATATGTACTAACGACTGATTGTGGAGTTAGATCCTGCAAGAAGTTAAAGTAAGGTATGGATTTGCCCTGGCAAATTTGAAAGACACATTGTCCTGAAGTGGGAGGCCAATCCTATCTATGGAAAAGAAAGTCGGCTGTAAGGTCCGTGAATAAGTGAGATGCAAACACAATCAGGAATGGCAGGACCCTCTAGGAATCTGGAGAGAGTGATCTCAGACACCAGAGCTCTTCTCCCAGCTTTTACCTAAAACATGATAAAGACAAGTTTTCAGAAGCTAAAACTTTCCATACTCCATACTTTTAATTCAAACCATGAAAGTTCTTGATTTTAACCTGGGGTCCCTCCAATTCCCTCATTGCTGTAGTGCAGGATGAGGCTGAAGACTGGAGGTAGGGAGAGGGTTATTTTCAAATTTTTTGCCAAGGCATCTCAAAATCAAGCTTACGCCACAGGTAAAAGTTATTTGTTTATGGAAATTTTAGGGAAAAATCACTCCAACTATTTCAAAACATCATAAAGACATGGAAAATTACACTTTCCCTGCTGTGGAAGATATCTTTTGACCTTTTGTCCAGTCAAATAACTCAAAAACAGCTGAACTTTGAAACCAGACCTTGGCACACTTGGTTTGTACCGTCCTCAATGAGGCGTTCAGAGTTTTCAAAGTGAAAAAAATGGCTTGAAATTAAGCACAAGTGATTAACTTTAGAAATGAGGCAGTGAGCACGCCCTGTGGACAGAACCATGAAACACTGCCCTGAGCTGCTGGACCACAGTCTGAGCCACGTGAAGAAAGTGTCTCAAACAACCTGCCTCGTACATTACACTGGGAAAAACATTTTCTTCCCAGCAAACTTGGCTAATCCAAACTATAAATGTAGTCTTATATTATATGTTTTGCCCCAACCGAAATATACACAGATTTATTCACTTTCTTGAATCTAGTAGCATTTCTGCAGACTCTATATTCAATTGTAAAGATTTTGTATAGGCATTTGTACTTTTGATGCCTATGTGATCCCCATTTTAGTACATAGTGTAGGGAGTCTGAGTCCATGGTTAAATAAGGATTAAGACAAAGATAAATGAAGCTAAATTAATTAGCAGTTAAAGGAAGCAGAGCTACTTTCCCACTCCTGATCACTAGAGAAAATTTACCACTCAGTCTTACATAACACATTCTTTT
The DNA here is from genome assembly GCF_009761245.1 of Sapajus apella. Lineage (NCBI taxonomy): Eukaryota > Metazoa > Chordata > Mammalia > Primates > Cebidae > Sapajus > Sapajus apella. Next base: position 81,320,187 of record NW_022436941.1, on the reverse strand, counting down.
ATGATAAAGTGTGTAAAGTCTGCTATATGTAGATGGAGGTCTCATTCTTTCTGATTGACAAGACTTTCAGGAGTCAGTACAGATTAAAAATCCTTTTGTCCCAAGGAATTGAAATTAAAATACTATTACTTTTTACTTTTATTATTATCCTGTCACTATGCAATAGAGGACATTGTATAGAAAGTGTTAGATGCTGGGCAATGTGGGACTACCATAAAAATGTCCTTGTCCCCCAAAAGCTTACAATCTAAGTAATTTCTGTAGGTGGTAAATGGATACATGATCAAGGAAAACTAAAAACTGAAACCATAGTAACCTCCTAAGGAGAGCCAAAATGTCATAGATCCTCCAACCATCTTTAGAAAGGAAATAAATCAAGAAAGGTTAATCTATAAGCATGTAATTTGAGAGGCTTCCAGTAAATCATACAATAAAATAAGAAAGTATAAATATATAAAAAAATGAGGACATACAATAAAATAAGAAACTATAAATATAAAAAAAAATGAGGACCAATGAAACTAACTAGACTAGAAGGTTAACACCAAAGAAAAAGTAAGAACATGATATGCTGGTTATGAGGTGTAACACAATACAACAGTTAAACCATAAATGTAGAGCTTTCTGGCAGCCAAAGCAAAAAAGGTAAATGTAGTCAATTGCTTGCTTCTCATTGGAGAAGCATACAAATGTAGGAGAAATATACAGGTTCTTAGAGGGAAACAAACTATTTTAGAACACTTTAAAAGAAATATCTGCCTATATAGATACAGTAATGTGAGGGAAACAGCCTCCACCAGGTCCCCAAATGCAATAGCAGCTTTCGCAACACTGTTTCTTTTAGTACCTGTCTATGAAAGTTGAGGGCACAATATGAATATGTGACCTACTGAAAGTAGTTAATGGGGCCACAGTAATGCAATATAGATATTTAGGCTTCTGCAGATTCCATCTAACCCACCGGAAAATAAAAAACTATCCAGAGTTTAATGTCTCAATCTCAAATGCCCATAGTAGTCAGGCAGGCATAATGAATGAGTGAGGCAGGCTAATGTAGACAAAAGCAGGGGTAGTAGCAAATTTGGAGACATAAGTCCTATTTAAACAGGGCAGCCACTGTTTAGTTTCAGCCGACTGGCTCAATGTTTCCAGTTTCAATTTTACAAGAATAGCTGGAAAACTGGACTTTTATGTCCAATCTCCTGGTTTTAGAATTTTGTCAACTAATTTTTGAAAAATTTAAATGCAGTTTAGATCAATTAAGTCATGTTAAGTAAATCATGGTTAACCTGGGAGCTTTCAGTTTGCAGACTCTGACCTAGAACATCATCTTAGTATTACTTCTCAGCATAGTAGGAGACTGTAATGCCAACAGTTAGACCCAGCATCAGGCCAAACTGCTTGCATTTTTCTAAATGTATCAGCTTCTCCTGTGTGATATTCAATTAAATATTTTTTGTTTGAATGAATGGCCACTCTCTGAGAAAGCTAATTGATCATAATAAGTTTTGTCTAAACAAAGATTAACAAAAGAAAGATGATCTGCATGGTAACTTTAAAAAAGAGAGTTCTCACAGTTCAAAAGAGACCTCAGTTCATTTCTAAGAAGGGAACTTGGTCCATAGACATGAACATTTATCCAGCCCATGAGTCAGGGCCATTATTACAACGAGATGGATGCATCAGGCTGACATACCTGTGCAAGCATACCCAATTAGAACTTCCAGTTCAATGGCTTTAAATTTCAGGAACATCCTCAAAAGAATTTGTAATAACTGTATCCTTGCTCATGTATTCTAACTGACTTCTAATTTTGTCATTATAAATTTAAATAGCCGCAAAGGATATACTTATCTTTTGAAATAAAGGCCATTTAAAAATAAAGCCATTATATAACACTTAAAATGTATGCAATAGAATCTAAATACCATAACAATTTGATATTTCATTATTCTTTTTATAAAAAATACACATTTCTTTAATGATATGAAATTTTACATGATTTCTTCTTCTTCTTGAACTTGTATTCTCATTCTACTTTCTCCAAAGATATGTAATATACTTTATGCTTAGAGGTCTTTTGTTGATACCCTACAACCTTTATCTGCAACAAAACTATCCTTGTAAATTGATAGTAAAGAGAAATAATTTTCCTCCAGATTGAGTTATCAGTACAATTACTACTAATTTACATTTGATCAAAACAATATACGTGCATTGCAAGTTTTGAGTAAAGCTTTTTGAACAAAAATTGTATTGGAAATCAATCTATTGAAAAGGTGTATAGGATCTTTAAAAAAATTAATTCATGTACCCACGGATGAATATTACTTAATGCTAGAATGGGAGTTTAACATCAATTTTATTGTTAGTCTTTATTTTTATAGAAGTAAGGTTTGAGAAACCAATTCATACACAAGTAGGTAGGAATGGAAGGGTTTTATTACTAAACCATCACTTAATTTGTTGATCTCCATATTAATACATCATGTTATGATCTTCTATCAAACATTATTTTTAATGATCTATACACTGATGTTTTAAATGTGTTCCTTCAACTTTGTTGAAAGCTAAGAGTTAAGAGCTACCTGACTCACAAAAGGATTTTTTACAAAGCTCTTATGGTTCATCACTATAATTCACTACAATTTTGATTAAGATTACCAAAAAAGCCTTTGCCAAGACTTATCGAATGACTATTAATTGTACTGTTTCACATAGAGACAATTGTTTAACTCAACAGGCTCAGAAAGGGGAAGGAAAATGGGAGTAGTCTTAATTTTAAGACTCTCTTACCAATACAGTTTTGTTAAATAAAATGTTTATATCTTATCGCACATTTTAAAAACATTTTCGTCAAAACCTTGGACTGGAGACCTAAATCTTTCACTTGTGCAAAATGTCTGCTACATAACCCAATGAGCAAATCCTGTCCCCTTTGTCAAACCAAACTGCCAAGTCTGACTTGAAAAGTCTGATTTCATTTTTCAGTTCTAAGAAACATATTAATTCTTATTTTGAAGCGTATTTGAAACCATTGAGAAATTACAAAACATGTATTATAAGATAGATTACTAAAAGCACGCAATTCAAGATTAAAAGGATGTAAGATCTAATGGAATTAATTTTTTATAAGTTATAAAAAGAGTAATCAATACACAGTTCATCACTTAGCTTATTATAATACAATGTAACATGTAGCTACAAGCAATGTTATGTATATTGCAAAGAATATGTTATAAGACAAAATATTCCTTTGGTAAACGACTGTTATGGACTGAATATTTATGTTCTCCCCAAATTCATATGTAGACACCCTAACTCGCAGTGTGGCTATATTTGGAGATGTGGCCTCTAAGGAAGTAATTATGATCTCCATGCTACTTTCTTGGACTTTGCTGCTCTCATTATCTTCAAACTTTGGCCACTTTCTTGGTCCCTGTTTCTTGGGTTGTGTTTGTTTTCTGGCTTTCAGCCCTCACCCAAGTAGTAGCTGGTGCTTTTAGGGCTTGACTGCAAGCCCTCAGCACCTTGAACTTGCCTTTCCCAGATGTTCTCTGACCTTGCCCACTGCTTCTGGAGTAGTGCAAATAACACCTGCCATCAACTCTGAAGTTTGGACAGGCTTTCCAGGATGCCAGGGGCCAGAGCAGAGCAGGAAAAGGGTGGAACCCTGATCCAATAGGATTAGTGTCCTTATAAGAAAAGGACACCACAGAGCTCGCTCTCTCATAGGTGCTCGTTCTCCCTCTCTCTCTCTTTCTCTGCATACGTGCATCAAGGAAAATCTGTGTAAGGACGTAGTGAGAAGGCAACCATCTGCAAGTCAGGAAAAGAATCCTAACCAGAAACTGACTCTCCCAGACCTTGATCATGGACTTCTCATCTCTGGAACTATGAGAAAATAAATGTCTGTTGTTTAAGCCACTCAGTCTGTGGTATTTTTTTAAAGAAGCCCGTGCAGACTAAGACAACATGTGTACATTTCGCACTTGCTTGTGAATCTAGTATTGCTGAACATCTGATATTTGCTTTGGGAATAAAAGAGAATTTTAAGTAAAAATTCAGAAATACTTCATTAATTTTATTTATATTCAAACTTTTCTTATATACATGTATTTGATTATAGTAAAAGGAATATGCTGCTGCTAAAGATAATCAGTCCACGAATTGGCCTATCATTTTATTTTTTATAAGAAGTGGAAAAATATTAATTTTATAAGATGAAATCATATAAGGATATTTATTTGTGGCTTCTATCCAGTGTTCCTGGAATTGTGAAAGTCTGTGAAAACAGTTCAAAACTATGGCCTACGGATGAGTGTGAGGACTAGTTGAAAATACTTGCTTAAATTTTAATAGTGTTTAGTATTTCTTACCAATGCTGCATTCTTTACTTTGTTCTTTCCAAACCCTCCTTCGAGAGCAATGCATTATTTGACAAAGGCCAAGAGTAAGTCATTAAACGAAAAATGCTATCCTGTTCACTAGCTTCATACTATAGCAATATACTATATCTGATGTTGGAACATCCCAACAAGGACCAAAATACCCCATTCCTCACACCATGCTTAACCTTTGACTAAAATATATATAAGACAGGAAGATTTAACATGTATTAAATATGGCCTAAAACCTTACTATATTTCCTTAATTTCAATATGTATTTCAAAACAGCTTCTGTAAGGATTTCTTCTTATATCTCATTAACTCTAATGGTTAAAAAAAAAAAAAAAAAAAAAGATTCACTTCTCTAAGATGGACCAAAAAGCTTGAACCAAACAACCATAAAAACTGACAATTACTTCATAATTCTTTGTCGTACTGTATTAGAATGGAAACTATAGAGAAATTGGAAAAAGCTTCACTTGACAATTTAAGAATTTAGCACAAAGAAACTGGAGGCACCCAATGCAGTTTACCGGGTTTGAGTTTGGATATAAAGGGCAAGGATAAACAGGGAGTTCTCTCAGTGAAAGATTATTAGCATCTCCAAGGCAACTATTAGCTGAACCAGACTGATTTTATGGCTGTTTAAATTATCTGGAAGAAAGAATGCAAAACTTAGGGGATGACAGTGCCTCTGTTCTCCATTCCATTCAGAGAATATGCTCCAGGTTTAGCTCGAGATGGGAGGCGTGAATCTTCTGTACTCCTGTTTGGCTTCTCCTAGTGTGAACATCTTGCTGCGTTGAGCGTAACTCTGGTGTTTAAAGATACACATTTTTTTTTTTTTTTTGGTACAGCATGGTCTGTAAATACAAGCCAACTTCATCATCTGGTGTTCAACTAAAGAAACACCCAATACTGAAGGAAAATTGGCTGTATTGGACTTTTTGGGAGGCTGTACATTCACTTTCAATGTGCCACTTTCCTAAGGCATTTTTTAAAGTTTCATTTAAAAAAAATTATTGTTATGAACTATTTCAGGAATAGCAAAAAGTATGCCATTTGAGTCATTTTTTCTTCATTGTTCTTCATTTAATTTGCACAAACTAAATGTAAATACAATATAATTCCATGTTATAAGCATTTATTGAGTACCTATTAAATGCATATTATTTCCTATCTCCCAACTACCTTGCAAGGTGGATGTTATTGTCTCCATTTTACAGATAAGGAAACTAAGGCTCAGAGAAATTAAAACTCACCCAGTTTAAAAATGATAGGGCTGAATTTGACCCAAGTCTGCTTACATTTAAAACCCAGACTCTTCTTCATATCAAGGTACTAATGAGTAAAACAGGAACCATTGTAAAACAAAAAGATAACATTTAAGTGAAATCCTGCTTACGAATGAAAATAAGCAATCTCATTTGTGGCGACAATGTGCTGAAGATTCTAACTTTTGGAATAAACTGTGAAACTGGATTTACAAATGTGTATCAGATCAACTTTAACAATAATACATTTAGGAAAATAATCGGAGTTATACAGTGCTTGAAAGGTGGTAAGTGGAGAGAGTTACCTCAGTCCTTCCTTGCATACGCCTGACCCAGCACAGTGCTTGGCCAATGTTTGTTGAATGAATGCATCAGGATCTAGTTCAACAGCAGTCACTTTCTTGGAGAGAAATAACCCAAGGTATAGATGATGCAGATGGGCAGTGCTTCCTAGCGCATCCTTAGGTAGGGTATTATGCAGGAGCAGTCAACCACTTTAGGAATTATTTCTCTCCTTGGCCTTTTGTAGGTTTAGGCCTGCCCATGTGATACACTTAACAGGAAGCCTAGCCACGGACACTAGTTCTGTGGCTCCAGCAGCCAGTAAGCCCTGCTGCTCTCCTCTTCTGACTTACTCTCATCCCTTCTCCCTCCTCTGCCTCCAAAGCCTAACTCTGCTTGATGTTTCATCACAGAGCAATGCCCCTTGGTGCCCCCTTACTTGTCTGACTCACTTGGACGTGCTTCTTAGGCTTTCACTCTCAGCATTTTCTCTGGGATGTGATTGGGTCACTTCAAACATCTCCACTCCCTCCTAGCTGCAGGTTTTGCTAGGTCCACACCAGATCCATGCTGGCCACCTCAGCTCTACCTGGTCTTTCCATCTTGGAGAGAAAGGGATATATTGTGCTTACTCTGCTAGGATCTGTACAGGAATACATTATGCAGCTAAGCTGCAAAGCAGCTCTCCTCACTCACCAGCTTCCGTGACAGTTTTGAAAATGACGAAACCCCAACATCTATATGTTCATACAAATAACCCTACCCCACCACTGGGTGGATTTCTCTCCAAAATGATGTCAAAGTTTACAAGAACAGGCCAGTCCTTTGGAAGAACCTCTCTACATAGAAGGGATTTTAGGAACTGTTTACCTCAGAAACATCCTTTGTGCTGTACTAGTTTTCTTGGAATGCCATAACAAAATGTCACACTGGGTGGCTTAAACAGCACAAATTCATTTTCTCACAGCTTTGGAGGGTAGAAGTCCAAGATGAAGGTGTCAGCAGGGCTGGTTTCCTCTGAGGCCTCTCTCCTCGGCTTCCAGGCGGCTGCCCTCTTACTGCCTCTTTACATGGTCTTTTCCCCTGTGTCTGCATCCTTCTTGTCTCTTTGTGCTCCCAAATGTGCTGACTGTCTTATTCTAGGGCATCAGTCAGATTATATTAGGACCCACCTTAATTTTAACCTCATTTAACTTAATCATGTCTGTAAACACCCTGCCTCCAAATAAAGTGACATTCTGAGGTACCAGGGGTTTGGACTTCAACATATGAATTTGGGGAGACGGAATTCCACCCATAACATGTGCCTCCTCAGATTCCTTCCAATCTAACGGCCTCCCAGACTTGCAGCCTCCACCATGGATGACAGCTCTGTCCAGGCAGCTGCGTCCTAGAGTCTGGTTTCTCCTGCCTCTTCTGTACTCACATGGTACACCAGCCTGCCAAGCATAGTACCCAGCTTATGACTGTCTGAAGGGGTTGGATGCTATAAACCAGAAATGTGAAGGCATTAACACTCTCCGAGGCAAACTTTGATGAGGGGGGAAATGGGAGACTGAGGGGTGCAGGTGGTTAAATTCCTTGGATTGATGACTCTGAGGCACTGTGTCTCCACTCAGCCTGTCCTGAGATAGTGTAGGGGAGCAGATGTACCTGCTGAGAGACCAGCTGTCACCTGTGGCTTTGTGGTGAAGCAATGACCACCGTGGGCATGCATCACCTTGCATGGCTTCCCATATTCCCATTTAACTTCCTTTTTCCCTTATGCTTGCTGCCATGACTTTGTACCTCCCAAACACAACATCATCACTCAATCCCTGCTTCACACTCTATTTTCTAGGGAACCCAGGCTAGAACATTGGCATAACTGCTAACTAGAAAATAAATTTTTTTAAAAAATGAAAACACTCTGTTAATTAGAGACAAACACTGGCAAGCAATTTTGGGGCTGATTCTAAGCTATCACTTCATCAATGACATACTCCTGCATTATGTATAATCAGAACCGAGGAATCCTCATCACTCTGTGAAATACAGGACTAGACAATGTATCAGTCAGTTCCAACTAGAAAAACAGAAACCATCCTAAGAATTTAAAACAAGGGAAATTAATCCATGAATTGCTTACACAGGTCATGAAAGAGCTGAGATGCTAAACAGAGGAATGTGAAGCAATCCAGAGATTTGCAAAAGCAGAAAGTTGCTAGGCTGGAGAGACAAAAGGAGGAGTCAGTGTTACCAGAGGCCAGAGCCACTGGGGGAAGTTGCAACCATCGCATGCCTGACTAGGTGGAGCTGAAGATATAGCTATGCTACAGATGCAATTAGAGACACAGAGAGAGGGAGAAATATTCTGACTTCTCTCTTCTTCCCTCCAGTTTCTTGCCAGCACCTCCCATTGCCTGAATGCAGGAAGAAGCTGCTTGATCTAGGAGCCTGGGAAATGCAGCCTCCAGGAGTTGGCACCTCTGTCACTCAGAGCAGTTCAGGGGAAGGATATGGAATGGAATTAGCATAGGCTGAAAATTGGTCCAAAAAGTAAGATAGGCTAACTTGGACAAATTGTTAGTCAATAGCTTTATGGGCCAAGGAAGTGTACAATGGGAGAAAAAATTAACACAGTTATAGCATAGTGGGCATCTGGATGAAACAGACCTCGGCATCAGCATAGAACAGACTTCAGGTCAAATGTGAGATTTCCATATTTATTGTGACCTTAAATGAGTCATTTCATTTATCTGGACCTCAATTTCCTTTCCTCAGTCTGTATTGTAAAGATTATATGAGATTACCTATGTAAAGTGCTTAGCATATTAGCTGGCATCTAATAAGTAATCAATAAAAGACAACTCTTATAATAACAAGTTGGAGACCAATATCTCATTGGCTTAGTCTGTGATCTGGTTTGGCTCTGTGTTTTCACCCAAACCTCATCTCAGATTGTAATCTCCATGTGTCAAAAGAGGGAGGGAGGTGATTGGATCACAGGGGCAATTTCCCCCGTGCTGTTCTTGTGATAGTAAGTGAATCCTCAAGAAATCTGATGGTTTTATAAGCGTCTGGCATTTCCCCTGCTTGCACGTCCTCTCTCCTGCCTCCATGTGAAAAAGGTCCTTGCTTTCCTTTCCACCATGATTGTAAGTTTCCTGAGGCCTCCTGGCCATGTGGAACTGTGAGTCAATTCCTTTATAAATTGATTTGATAATTATTTATCTTTCCTTTATAAATTACCCAGTCTCATGTATTTCTTTATAGTAGTATGAAAACTGACTAATATAGTCTGTTTCTTCAAAAAGCAAAGATTTGGATGAAGTAGTTTATTTGGAAGATGATCCCATTGCAAGGAGTGGGAAACTGAAACAGAGAAGGGAGAAAGCCAACAAATGGTGAATTAATAAGAGATTGCCACTGTGGGCAACAAGGGTTCAATCCCACAGAGGACCCTCTTAGGAAATGGTATGTAATGCTTTTGAATTGTAAAGTTTTTAAAAAGGGTCAGGCAGCTGGAGTTTTAGCTGCCAAGTCCCATCCACAGTAAAAGCTGCTCCTGGCATTAACTCTTCGGTACTTTCGGCCTGCCCTTCGTGAGGGCTGAGCCTGCTGTCTCAGCCAGATAACATCCTTAGGTAATAAGATGCAAGAACCAGGTGTGTACAGGTGCCATGCACAGGGGACCTGGGTAAACCGAGGAACACAGATTAATTATTTCTAGTAGTTACTCCTGTTGTATAGCTGAAAAAGACCTGGGATCATAGTGGGCTATAATCTCACCTAAAATCAGCACAGTTGTACTTCCATTTTTCCCTAGACCAATGCTTTTCAAACTTTTCTGACCCATATCCACAGTTAGGAATATGTTTTTACGTTGTGACACAGTACACATGAATTAATGTTTGTACAGTGCACATTTATACCAAAACAAAAGTTTTCTTAAATAATACTTGCTCTTTTGAAATAGCATGCACGCTAATATCTTTCTATGCCACTAGATTTTTTAAAACAAACATTGAAATTTCCAAAACTGATTTCAAGACCCTCTAAAAACCCTCAGTTGATTGTCCTAACTGCTCCAAGCGTGTACTGCTGCAGTGATAAGGAGCTTCAGCCAGATTGTAAATGAGCTAAGTCACTAAGCCCTAAAGTCATTGAGTACTAAACTAATTTCAGCTGACTTTTTTTTATAGCAAGACATTCTCGGTGAAGGAAGCAGTATGTTGCTTGATATTTTAGTGCTAGGTCTTTATCTAGTCAGGGACTGGAAATAGTTAACAAACCCACACTTTGAGCAGAACCCAGCCCTACATGTTAATATTAAAATGTGTGAGATGGAAATACAAGTCATAATAGTGGTTACCTGTAGGAAGGAGAGAGCAGGTATCAACAAGATGGGAGCATGAAAGAACCTCCCAAGCTGCTGGAAGCGTTTTATATCCCGATCTTGGTGGTGGCAACATGCATGTATAAATATATGAAAGTTCACTGAGCCTTACACTTAATATTTGTGTACTTTACATAAGTTATGTCCTAATCTTTTTAAACTTAGAGGGTTTTTCAAAATTATTTTGGGAGAATAATTAAGCAAAAACATTTGAAGACCACTGTTTCAGGAGCTTGAGAGGGCTAAGTCTTCCTAGCCTTATGTCCTTGCCTTCCGGCAGCCGTGGTTTAAACCTGTCTCTCCAGTCCTCTGTCCTCAGGGCTTCCTCTTCTGAGGATGGCTCACTTTCCTCCCAGTCATTCCACCAAAGCCTCAAAAGTCAGACTCTGTGCTGGAGATTGAATGTTTGTATTCTCCCAAAATTTGTATTTGGAAACTTAATCCCTAAGGTAATAGAATTAGGAGGCAAAGTTGTTGGGAAACGACTGGATCCTAAGGTAGTTCCCTCATGAATGGGATTTGTGCCCTTAGAAAAGAGACCCTTGGGAGGGCATGGTGGCTCATGACTGTAATCCCAGCACTTTGGGAGGCCAAGGTAGAGGACGGCTTGAGGCCAGGAGTTCAAGACCAGCCTGGTCAACACAGCAAGGGCCCATTTCTATTATAAAGAAAAGAAAAGAAACCCTAGAGAACTCCCTTGTCCCTTCTACCATGTGAGGACACCGGGAGAAGATGGCCATCCATGAATCAGGAAGAGGGCCCTCACCAAACACTGGATCTGCCAGCGTCTTGATCTGGGACTTCTCAGACTCTAGAACTGTAAGAAAGAAATGTTTGTTTTTAAAGCTCCCAGTCCATGTTTTTTTGTTTTGTTTTGTTTTTGGTTTTTTTTGTTTTTTTTTTTTTTGGAGTGTAGCCCAAACAATGTCACTTTGTGATCAACATGCCTCTTACATCTTGGACCACTTCTCTGGGCATTTTTCTCCACCACCTGCCTTAACTGAAATCTGCCTCTTCTTGATGCCCCAGGACACCATCCTTTCAGACTGCACAAGCCTCCAGGTCAGGAGGTAGGGTCTGTGTCTTGCTTCTTTGATGCTAAGTCAGGATGCTTCATCTGCTAAGAATCCTAGTATTCTCTCATTCTACCTCGACTCATGGTCACTATCACTTAATGACTGCCTGGCCAATGCCTTTCATCAATGAGAATCTTAACACCATGGTTTACACACAGCCTTCTCTACCTTGAGCACTGTTATTCGGTTAAAGTTATACTTAAAGAAAACAAGATTTTAATTTTCATGAAGTTCAATGTATCCATGTTTTTTCTTTTATGGTTCCTTTTTGTAGCCTATGTATAATAATCTTTTCTTAATCCAAGTTTTCAAAGACTTTATCCTATATCTTTGTGATGGTTAATTTTAGGTGTCAAGTTGACTGGATTAAGGGATGCCCAGATAGCTAGAAAGGCATTATTTCTAGGTGCGTCTGTGAGGGTGTTTCTGAACGAGATTGTCATTTGAATCAGTGGACTGAATAAGGAAAATCACCCTCACCCAATTTGAGGATGGGCAGGCATTAGCCAATTGGTTGAGGGCAAATATAGAATAAAAGGCAGAGGAAAAATGAATTCACTCTCTCTTCTGAAGCTAGGATATCCATCTGCTCCTGCTCTTGGACATCAGAGCTCCAGATTCTTTCACTTTTGGACTTAGTGACTTGTATCAAGCAGCCCCCAGGTTCTCAGGTCTTTGGCCTGAAACCAAAAGTCACACCATTGGTTCCCCAGGTTCTTAAGCCTTCAGACTGGGACTGAGCCACCTGCTTCCCTAGTTCTCCAGCTTGCAGATGGTCTATCATGGAACTTCCCAGCTTCTGAGATCATGTGAGCCCATTCTCGTAATAAATTGCCTCTTATATCCGTATCTATATCTCTCCTATCTGTCCCTTCTCCCATGTGAGAAGAACCCTGTTCTTCTGTTTCTCTGAAGAACCCTGACTAATACAATCTTCTTCAAGCACGCTGTTACTAGTTTGCTGAGAGTATTCATCATTAATGGACACTGAATTTTTTCCAGTGCCTCTTCTAAATATATTGAAATGATCACATGCTTTTTCTCCTGTATTTTGGTCATATAGTAAATTATAATTATTGATTTTCAATGTTAAACCAAGCTTTCATTCCTGGGATAAACTTTATCTTTGTGGTATATTCATACAATGAGATAACATTGAGTAATAAAAAGAAAAAAACTGATGCATGCAACAACATGGATGAATGTCAAAACAGTCTGGTTCCATTTATATTAAATTCTCAAAATGACAAAACTAATTTAGTAACAAAAGTAGATTAGTGGCTGCTTGGAGCCAGAAAATAGGTAGGGATTGACAGCAAAAGGCTGAAGAAAAGGGTGATAGAAATGTTTTTTATCTTAATTATGGTAGTAGTTACACAAATGCATAACTCATTAGTCAGTACCCTTAAAACTGGGGCACTTAAATGTATATGAATTACACTTCAAGAGAAGCCATAGTTTGAGGCCGGGAGCGGTGGCTCATGCCTGTAATCCCAATACTTTGGGAGGCCAAGTTGGGTGGACCACTTGAGGTTAGGAGTTCGAGACCACCCTGACCAACATGGCGAAACCCATTCTCCTCCAAGAGGAGATAGATAGATACATACATAGATAGATGATAGATAGAAACCTCTACTAAAAATACAAAAATTAGCCGGGCTTGCTGGCGCATACCTGTAATCCCAGCTACTCAGGAGATTGAGGCAGGAGAATCGCTTGAACCCAGGAGGTGGAGGTTGTTGTAGTGAGCCATGATCACGCCACTGCACTCCAGCCTGGGCAACAGAGTGAGACCCTGTCTAAAAATTAAAAAAAAATTTATGCTTTGAAAGTTTATACCTAAACTCTGCAAAACCCTAAATATTGAAAATTCATCTTCTAGAAATGTCTGTTGAAATAAAAATGCTAAAACAATACGTCTAGGGTATCTTCAAATAGTTATCTGTGTTCCAACTAAAGCTAGCAATTTGGTTAGTGACCACAGAAAAGGGAAAAACACTGGCCTAGTAAATGGATTTAATCTGTTCTCAAGTTTAAATGATTGTTAAGTAAAGGCTTCTGCCATGCATAGAATCATTACTAAGGAAAGTGTCCTCACTGAGCCTGCTTTCCTGGGGTGAAATTCAAATACACTTGAGAAATCCAAACGCAGGTCAATAAGGAATTGCAAGGAATAAGCCTCTACTTAAATCATCCCAGCCTCAAAACAGAGGGCTAAAAAGAAACACAATCCGTAACTTTTCTGATACATTTTTTTTCCTCTGTGATGATAGCCTTTCTCCTTTAGCCATGATAATCTTCAACTCTGTCTCATCCTGAACTAGGACTCTTCAGCCTGAAACACATAGAAATGGTACAACTGCCAACAGTTGTTACTAAATAAACCAGCCATAAAAATGATGTCATTGATAACAGAAGCAATTGACATTATCAACTGTAAATTACTGTCAGTAAAAACAGAGATTTATTCATTATTGCCATGCCCATTGCTGACCCTCCTTTCTCTTATTTTTGCATTTGTGGAAAATGAGATTTAAGAAAACAAGAGTCTACCTTTAAATTGGTAATTGCCATAGTTGTGCTGTCATTCTTGTCACTCTCAGGTTGGAATTCCAGAATTGCTGCTGTCCCTAGGTCAGACCCTCCTGGATTCCTCAGCTTGTCATTCTAGCAACTAGTGGAAAAGAAAAAGAAAAGGGCTCTATTAATCAGGGTTCTCCATAAAAATAGAACCAAGAGGAGAGAGATAGATAGATAGATAGATAGATAGATAGATAGATAGATAGAGAAAAAGATGAGATTTATTATGGGAATTGGCTTATGCAATTATGGAGGTCAAGAAGTCCCATGATCTGTGAGCTGTCTGTGAACTGGAAATACAGAAAAGCTAGTGGTGCAACTCAGTCCAAGTACAAAGACCTGAGAACCAGGAGCTACAATGCGTGCGGGCCGGAGAAGACAGATGTTCCAGCTGCAGAACAGAGAGAGCATTCACCCTTTCCCTGCCATTTTGTTCCATTTGGCCCTCAGGGGATTGGATGATGGCTGCCCACGTTGGAAAGGGTGAACCTTCTTTACCCAGTCTACTGGCTCAAATGCCAAACTCTTTTGGAAACTCCTTATAGACACACCCAAAAATAATCCTTTACTTGCTAACTGGGCACCGCTTCTGTCAAGTTGATATATAAAACTGACTATCACAAGGGCTAAGGTAGCTGTCAGTCACATTCAGCTTTCCCCTTTTCCTATTCTTTTATTTGGGGGGTAGGAAGAATCTGAGAACCCCATTATCTGCAACCCTTATTTTCTAGTGGAGGAAAGCAAAGGCTAATTCTGCCAGTGTGGTGAAAGATGCCTTTCACGGGGAATCCTGAAGAGCCTTGAAGCCAAGGAAGATGCCAAGTGTGTGCAGGTCAGCTAAGGTCAGCGAGTCCAGGAGGAGCTGGGAGCCAATAACAAAAAATAAGGGAGCCTAATCAAAAAGACAGATGATAACAAGAGTAGGTGAAGACAGTGGAATAATTGGTATCTTCATACACTGCTCGTGGCAATGCAAAATGGTCCAGCTGCTTTGGAAAACAGTCTAACAGTTTCTCAAAAGGTGAAACATAGAGTTAGTATATAACCAGGCAATTCCACTCCTAGTTATATGCCCAGGAGAAATGAAAACATACACTACAAAAAAATATATACAAACATTTCATAGCAGCATTATTCATAGTCACCAAAACTGGTGAACAACCCAAATGTTCATCAACTGAAGAATGGATGAACAAAGTACGGACCTAGTGGCTCCTATAATCCCCACGCTTTGGGAAGGAGGATCGCTTGAATCCAGGAGCTCATGACCAGCCTAGGCAACATAGTGAAACCCTGTTTCTTAAAAAAAAAAAAAAAAAAAAATTTAAAAATTAGCTAGGTGTGGTGGCACACACCTATAGTCCCAGCTACTAAGGAGGCTGAGGTGGAAGGATTGCTTGAGCCTGGGAGGTTGAGAGGTTGAGGCTACAGTGAGCGATGATTATATCACTACACTCCAGCCTGGGTAACAGTGAGACTTTGTCTTTAAAAAAGAAAACGATACATCGATACATCGCTACAATAGAATATTCAACCCTAAAAAGGATACGTATATACAAGGTAGATAAATCTCAAAACCATTAGGCTACAGGAAAGAAGCCAGTTACAAAGAACTACTCATTGTATAATTCCATTTCTATGAAATGTCTAGAATAGGCAAATCTATAGAGACAAAAAGTAGATTAATGATTGCCTGGGTGCTGGGGGTTGGGGAGACATGGAGGGACTAGAGGTTGATGGACAAGGAGTGCAATGTTTCTTTTGAGAGTGATCAAAATACTCTGAAATCATGGCTATGCAATTATAGGAAAAGCTATTGAATTGTACACTTTAAATGTGTGAATTGTATGGCATGTGAATTATATTTCAATAAAGCCATTACAAAAAACAAACAATAGAATTAAGGGACCAGGGCCAGAATGGAGAACCCAGATGTTAGCCAGAAGGCAGAGGTTGAGAGAGAGAGAGAGAGAGAGAGAGAGAGGGAGAGAGAGAGGGAGATCAGAGATCGGAGATCGAGGGCAGGCAGGCAGGTAGCTTGAGGCAGTTCCTAGGCTACCTATTGTATGCTACTACTGTGGCTGGGTTTGCCCTGCTGAAAAGCAAGGTCCTATTAGGGCCAGCTGAATTAAAGGGCCAGGGATAGCAGAGACATCAACTGTACAGAGAGACCTGCTGTTTTCACAACAGAAGTCTGCTTTTATAGTTGCAGCTATTAAAGAATCCCAGAGAGGCTGCTTCTGTGTCATGACTGTGGGGGAGGCATGAGGTGAGCACTGTGTTGATTGGTTTATTTAGACCCTCAGAGTCAGGAGATTGAGTTACTCAGGTTCAGTTCAAGTCCTTTTTTCATATATTCCTTTATTTAGTCCTTTTTATCCCCATATTCCACCTTAGCAATCATTCTAATGGGCACAATGGGAACCTTTTGGTTTACATGTGTAGGCTTGTGTATGCATGTATATGTATCTTACATTTAGGAAATATTATATTGGATATCTCATTTTGTTTCTTCCTTTTTCACTCTATGCTTTCTTTTAAAGACCCATCCGTGCTGTTAGGTGTACATCTGCTTCTTTGCTTCTAACTGCTCACTGGTGGTGTCTACTGCACATTACCTGTCCACAATCCCTGTGATTGGCATACAGGTTGCCTTCCTGTCCCTGTTACTCCAAATAATATGTGGAACTCGTGAGACTGTGCCTCATAGACCTCCACCTGCAGGAGTGTAATTGACCTAAGGCTCAGCTCTGAGCTCTGAAATCTACCTCTAGGTTTCACCTGAGGCCATGCTTCCTGTGGGCTGCTCCTAGTCAATGACTGGGCACAGCAGGGTGACTAAGACAGGCTCATTCCTGGGAGACAGGGGACTTCTCCCATGGCTGATTAAGACTTGAGGACTTCCTGGTGGATTTGGAGAACCTTCCTTAGAATGCTTCCACCAACCTTTCTTCTCTCTCCTTCACTTGGGGTCAGACTTCATTGTGGTGAGTTTTCCCATCTCTCCCTATTTTCTCTCATGGATATTCTCTCTAAGAGAATCTTTGTACGTTTAATTGATTTAATCTGCATCTTGGCATCTGTTTCCTAGAGGACCCATGCTAACCCTAATGCTATACCAAACAGCCTTGTACGTATTCCCTAAGAAGCATGTGCAAAGGTTTCTTGGGGATGTACACATAGGAGGGAAATTGCTGGGTCATAGGGTGGGGCCAGGTTGCCCCTGGAATGGCTGCTCCCATCTGGATTCTCCCCAGCAGTGGATGGGGTTCCTACATCTTTGCATCCATGGCCATTCACAGCATTATGCTGCTAACTTATGCCTGCCTAAGAGGCATAGAGCGTTATCTCTTCCTTTTCCTTGATTATTAAAATTATTGATCACTTCTTATACATATTAGTCTTTAGGGATTCCTTTTTTGTCAGAGGAATTGCCTATTATGCACTTCAGTCATTTTTGTGTTTGCATTGATTTCTTTTTCTTTTCAGTTTAGGAATTCTTTGTATATTCTAGATACAAGATCCACAGTATCTACCACATGACCAAACTGAGAAAACAGGGTGTGGGGGAATCTCTTCAATTCTTCTTTTTCAGTTTCAGGTGATCCCTTGTTGTTTTTAGATGTTGCAGACATCTCCCATTTGCCATCTAATAACTTTGTTCATGATGACTTTGAACACAAATTCTTAATTTTAATGTAATCAAGAGCATCATTGCAGTGGTGCATCACATTGTGTTCCAGAGCTTGAACCGTGGCCAGGCACACCTAGACTTCATTCCTGGCCCACCATCTATTAGAATGACCTGACCAAATGTTACTAAAACAAAACACTGTAAATAATATTGGGTCCTTTAATGATGATGATCCCAAGTATTACTTCTTGACACAAGTGATTCTCATGGCATGGGACAAAATGACCTTAAATCTTTGTAAAGCTGTTCCGACAGCTCCAGCCTACTTACCATTTTTTAATTCAAACAAAGCAATACCACACTTCCCAGGTACCAAATATACTTTCTTGAAACCAGGGAACTGATTAAATAGCACAGATAGCATCATCTCATGAGTTTCTTCTGGTAAATTAACTTAAAAATAGAATAAAATAGAATTTGGAGGTGAGTAAGAACCTGAGGATTCGGTGCTGCATTTCCTTGGGTTATCAGCTGAATTCAGCGTTTCCTGACCAAGCTTTTTGTTGGCGGTTGTTGCTGTCTCTTTAGATTTGGCTTTTGTCTTTCCTTTTGTTAGCCAAGTGCCACACATTTTAGAAATTATATCGCAATCTGTTTTTGCATACTGAATCTGCATTGGTTTACCATACAACGGAAATCCTTGTAACTGTCTCAGGGCATTTGTGGATGAGCCCAGTGTCCCCTACCCATCTTCATGGCCTTTAGAGCCACAGTATTTACCACATGGCCAAACTGAGAAAACAGGGCATGTGGGAATCTCTTCAATCCTTCTTCTTTAATTTTGCCATTCATATTGTTGATATAAATTAGACGATTTGGTCTGATATCCATGTTTTGGATTCAATAGTTCAAATAGCCTAAGGCCTGCACCATCTCCAGGAAGCGACCAGCAAGCTCTCTCTCTTTCAATTTTTCATCTCAAAAACAAGGACAATATGAGAGAATCCTACTCATCTAAAGCAACTGGGAGGAGAGGTAGTTGGCTGATAAAAATAATAATTAAATACTATCCATATGTTAAACATTTTCTTTCAACTTAAAACATATAAAAATATGCACTTATTTATACATCCTCATGCAGGGCATAAGTCTTTTCTTTGAGAATGATCTTCTAATTGTACTTCACACTTTTTCTCTTTAGATTAGCAGTACATTGGTGACAATTTTCAGTTTGGGGTTCTTTATTTTTTTATTTTTTATTTTTTTAGAGATGAGGTTGCTTAGGCTGATCTTGAACCCCCAGGCTCAAGCGATCCTCCTGCTTCTGCCTCCCGACTAGCTGGGACTACCACAACATCACCCTGCCTGTCCCGATTGGTATTCTTTAAAGTGTAGCAAAGCTGCGCAGGATGGTGCATGCCTGTAGTTCCAGCTACTCAGGAGGCTGAGGTGGGAGGATGGCTTGAGCCAAGGAGGTTGAGGCTGCAGTAAGCTATGATTGTGTCACTGCACTCCAGCCTGGGTGACAGAGTAAGACCCTGTCTCCAAAAATAATGATAAAGTGTAGCAAGACCTTATGTTTTCTAGATTTTAATAATTTTTTCTGCCTTTTTACAGTGGTTCTGATTCGTATTTAATTGAACAGAAAATTTTTTTAAATTGTATCTTTCCAAAGCATTGCATTTAATTTTCTTAGGAATAACTCTTTACACTTAGGTTTAATCAACTTATGCATTCTTCAATTAAATTGTACAACTATAACAAGTACAATAGGCTCAACGGGTTTGGGAACAATTTCTTCTCGAAAGCATATGACTCAACATGTGTCATGCTGAGCAGAAGCACCCAGGCAAACCAGAGCGCGTGGCTGCAAACGGTCCACGTGCCCTTGGAGTTGGTCACTATGGGCTGTGGAGGAAATGGAGAGCCTTGGAGAATCTAGTGAAATGTTTAAGTAGGGCCTGCTAAGAGTTTCCATCATCAGTCTTTTGGCTGGTTGTGTCAAACTCTGCCTGGCACTTAGTAAATGCTTAGTAATTGTTAATCTTTATTAATACTAGGCCAGTGATTCCTAACGTTGGGTCATCTGTCCCTTCCTGTGTCCCCATACCTTGGGGACATTTGGCAATGCCTGGAAACATTTTTGGTTGTCACAACTGGAGAGGTGGAAGTAGTATCTAATGGGTAGAGGCCTATCCTAAACATCTGCCAGTGCTCAGGACAGTCCCCTCAGCAAAATGTCAGTAGTGCCCAGATGGAAAACCCTGCACCAGACTAGGTGCTTCTGAACATGAACCTTATATGTGAATATTCATAATTGCATCTCACACCTAACGCATCTCATGGCTCCATAAAGCCTCAATAAGTCTGTGTTGACACATGCATGCACACTGACTAAATGAGTGGAGGCCTCTGAGACAAGGGTGGCACATCCTCAGATCGAGGCCCAAAACGTCAAAGGGGTGCACACAGAACCGTTCTCAGAAAATTGATCCAGACCACTCTGTGACTGAGCCTGACTCCTATGTGTTACAGCTGGCCAACTGCAATTGATGGAGTCCTGAACTGTTTATACTGTTCTAGTGGGTCATATTTACCCACTCAGAATTTTTTTATTCTTTTGGTAATTGATCTCTGGCTTGACCCCTGTACTTTGCTCCCACCCTGCAATTTGCCTGGGCCCACTGCTCTGTAGAGCCTGGCCCTTCAATCATCCACTAGTGTTCAGCTCCTCACTTTCCTGCCTGGCACCCAAGGGCTTGCTTCAGCTTCACCCCTGACACAGAGGTGATTAGACAAAGGAACACCATGGGGGTTAGAGCGGGTTAGAGAGAGACCCCAAGTGAAGAGAACAAAAGAAATCTAGCCCAGGGAAGCAGAACTGGCTTCTCACCCTTGTTCTACAGCTTATCAGCAGTATCTCGGGTAAAATCCCATATTTGCCTGTACTTAACCTCCGATTTCTCATCCATAAAATGAAAACAATAATGCTTTTCAACCTATTCCACAAGCTGGTTTGTAATAAAATGACAGTATAAGGGTGATTTCCAGGAAAGTTTACAAATAGATATCTTTGGTGACAATGTCGAAGAAAGCAACTTTATATATCTTTAACGCTATTGTAACTCACAGCCGTATCTGACATTTGCATAATTCTTAACATTCATAAAAGACTTTATCTTTTGATCTTCACAACCTTATAAGGCAGGCAGAGAAATGCTATTCCTATGTCCCAGATGGGAAAACTGTGCCCCACAAAGGTTAGTGCTTTGCATAGTTTAACTAGCTAGTACATTTTAAGGAGGCAGGGACCACAACACACCTGTGCTTTTTTCACAATGATATCCTGTTACTAGGTAGGTCCTTTGAAGAAACAGGAAAATGATTTAAATAATGGCCAGGTACTGTGGCTCATGCCTGTAATCCCAGCACTTTGGGAGGCCGAGGCAGGTGGATCACTTGAGGTCAGGAGTCCAAGACCAGCCTTACCAACATGGTGAAACCCCGTCTCTACTAAAAATACAAAAATTAGCTGGGTGTGGTGGTGTGTGCCTGTAATCCCAGCTACTCAGGAGGCTGAGGCAGGAGAATTGTTTGAGCCCAGGAGACGAGGTTGCTCTGAACCGAGATCACACCACTGCACTCCTGCCTGGGCAATGGAGCGAGACTCCATCTCAAAAAAAAAAAAAAAAATTTTAATAAAATAATACAGAATAATCACATTATAAGGAAGTTGGCATAAAGGGGAGCTGCACAGTATATGCCCTAAGGATGCTTTTTTTTTAATAGTGACGGGGTTCACCATGTTGGCCAGGCTATTCTTGAACTCCTGACCTTGTGATCCACCTGCCTCGACCTCCCAAAGTGCTGGGATTACAGGCATGCACCACCACACCCGGCAGGATACTTTCATAGTCACGTTCCAGAAGGTAAAATTGGTAAATAGTAAAACTAGACAGAATTTTGTCTTTTTCTTTTTAAAACATTTCACTTGGAGAGAATTTGCGTGTGGCCCTGAAATTTCTCTGCTCATTCAAGTTTTGGCTCTTCCTTCTGTGGTGTGAATCTACAGATTAGCAAATGCCTTTACTTTTCATTCACACATGACTGTTGCCTGTGTCACTCTGTGGGATTCAATCAGGCTTAGAGATACTTACAGATGGACAGAAGGGGAGGGACACCGAGATTTGGAAGTGTGTCCGTCTTGCGAGGTAAAATCCAAGGGAGAGAGAAGAACCAAGCAGCTGCAGCTACAGTTAATTCTGGTTTGGTGCATGGTGCAGGGCAAGTGCAATTGCAGAAGGTCTGAGTGAGCAACTGAGGACGGAAAAGGAGTTCCAGGAGGTGTATGTAGCACAGGAATGGGGCTTTGAAGGTGGATCACCCTTAGGAGTCCAGGTCACCAAGCCAGTGTCTGTTAAGAGTGGAGATAATGTCCAGGCACGGTGGCTCACACCTGTAATCCCAGCACTTTGGGAGGCTGAGGCCAGAGGATCACTTGAGGTCAGGAGTTTGAGACCAAACTGGCCAACATGGTGAAACCCTGTCTCTACTAGAAATTCAAAAATTAGTCAGGCATGGTGGTCTGCGCCTGTAGTCCCAGTTACTTGGGAGGCTGAGGCAGAATTGCTTGAACCCAGGTGGCTGAGGTTGCAGTGAGCTGAGATGGTGCCCCACATTCCAGCCTAGGCGACAGAGTAAGACTCCGTCTCAAAAAAAAAAAAAAAAAAAAGGAATGGAGATAGTGAAATGGGAAATGTTCCCGTGTTTCCCTCATAGGGTGTGCGATGGGGGTATGGCTCACTTCTTCAGTGACCCATTGCTCAAAGCTCTAGGGGAGCATACAAAAGGGGTGTCTGTGGGGCTCCCACCCCCTGGCATTGTCTGGGGTGAATGTTTACAGCTCCTGAAGCCCCAGTGCATGTGAGTTACGGGGTGCACTTTTAGTTTTGCTCTTTTAATTTTGCCTTTTATAGACAGCTTGTGTTAACCAGCTCAGTTAGACCCTCCACCTTGTCACAAGGATAGAGGGCTTTCTGTATCCTGGTTTCTTGCCTTGGGGTGCTAGAAGAATTAGATCACACATGGGCTTGGGGAATGAATGCAAGGTTTTATTGGGTGGAAGTAGCTCTCAGCAAGGGGAGCGGAAAAAATAGGTGGTTTTCCCCTCGAGTCCAGCCCCTCAGCAGCCTGGGTTCTCCTCTGACTGCCCCGGCCAAACTCCCTGTTGTTCTGCTGGTTGATGATGGCCTGCTGGTGTCTGTCGGTGTGCTCTTCCGCCAGCGTGCTCCCCTTGACATCCCAGCATGCTCCCCTTAATGTCCAGCGTGCTCCCTTTGACGTCCCAGCATGATCCCCTTGATGTCCTGATGTCCTCTTGCCATTCAGCCTTTGTGTCTTCTTCTGCTGATGTATTCCTCTTGCTGCCCAGCAGCTTCTGTCTCTGCTTTGCTAGGGTTTCGGGGTTTTATTGGCCCAGGATGGGGCTATGGCAGGCCAGGGTGGTCTTGGAAAATGCAACATTTGGAGCAAAGGCAGAAGTGCCTGTCCTCACCTAGGTCCATGGAGGTAGAGCCCTAGGCAGGGACCACGCCCTCCTCTACCAGCACTTCCCTTCCCCTGTTCTGTATCATTTAAATGTACCATGCTCTTCCCTTCCCAGCACTCCTGTATCAATAGTTGTGGGTCTGGTCCCTGGGAGTGGGACTGGCAAGGCAAAGGGAAGCTCCTGTCCTAAGAAGGTACGGGGACAGCTTCCAGGTTACTGGGGATAGGCTCAAAGACCGAAGCCCAGATGCAAGAAATGGGGCATGGGAAAGAAGACTGAGACTTCAGAAACAAAGTAGGCTCTGCTTAAGGACCTCTACGAGGGTGGTGGTAGCTTAGCTGGAACCGAAAGACTGTTCTGTAGGAAGAGGAAAATGAAGAACCAAATCCCAGACAGGACAGAAAAGGCAGTGGACTAACAATGGTCAGTGGGGTGGCCAGTGAACTGAGGGTTGTTTCTGTTGCCCCAGTGTGATCACAGTACCAGGCATTCTGTAATCCCTAGGCTCTGGAACATTCTCTTCCCATGTGCTGCTCCTGGAGTAGCCTCATAGGTGGTATCACAGAGCTACTATTAGAGAGGTAAAGGAAAATTTGGAAAACTCTCTGGGTTGAGATTCTAAATATTTATAGTATTCTCAGCAACCAATCTTTAGTCAACTTCTTTTGCTCCCTGGTACCACCTGGCACCTAGCACCCCCCCACATAGGTCTTTCTAGGCAGCCAGCCCTGACCTCCTATGTTGGTGAAGTCTCTTTGAACACAGCGCATCACAGGCATCGAAGTGGGAAGGAGGATAGGAGGAAAGGCTCTAATAGAGGTCTCAATTGGAAGGACACTGATGTAGTTTAGATATTTGTCCCCACCCAAATCTCATGCTGAGTTGTAATCCCCAATGCTGGAAGTCGGGTCTGGTGAAAGGTGTTTGGATCATGGGGTTGGATCCCTCATGGCTTGGTGCTATCTTCACAATAGTAAGTTCTTGGGAGATACAGTCATTTAAAAGTGTGTGGAACCTCCCCCCCCCCCCCCGCCAACACACTCTGTCTTGCTCCTGTTTGTGCTATGTGAAGTGCCTGCTCCTGCTTCACCTGCCATGAATAGAAGTTCCCCGAGGCCTCTCTAGAAGCAGATGCTGCTATGCTTCCTGTACAGCCTGCAGAACCATGAGCCAATTAAACCTCTTTTCTTATAAATCATCCAGTCTCAGATATTTCTTTATAGTAGTGCAAGAGCAGCCTAACACAGACACTAAAAAGGGAGTGGCATACAGAGAAAATACGGGTGACTGTTCAAGGCATTTTGTGCTAGGATTGAGTCACTGTTGTGTATAAACCTTTTCAGTACCAGTCTGCAATGAATAAGTGAATGAATGGCTGAATGAACAAATCAGTGAATGATCAAAGAATCAATGGACTAAAAAATGAATCAACTCCCCTGATTCAATGATAGTAAAATGGCAATGTACCGTCATCAGTACAGAAGTGTAATGAGTGTATGCCTGTGCACGTATGAAGGAGGGACAGCCAAAGGATTGATGGGTGTAACAGGTACATAGAGTGTTCCTCTGGCTCTTAGAGAGGAATTGGTGACAAACTAAGGAGGAGTTGCAAGCCCCAAAGTGCCTCAGAAGCCCTCATTCCTAGAATGGCAACAGACTGGGGTAGCGGCTGCACCCTCAGAGCTGACAGCTGTCATGTTTAACTCTCCCCTTCCCTGCTCCAACCACAGGGTATGAAGTAAGAGGGTCCCAAATCAAAGGACGTTCCACTCAACCAGCCCTTTCTCTGACAAGCCTCAATGTTTACTCTCTGACACTACAGAAGAGTCACTCACAGAGTATATAACTAATGCATTAATGCAAATAAAATCCTGTGCCTCTGAAAGACCAGGGACCCAGAATTGGCTAAAATAATACATTATATATACACTGTATGGTGGAATTGCAAAGTTGTGACTACACGGAATTGGGTAACCTCCAGCTGATTTCATTTAGACAACTGATACAGTTTGGCTCTGTGTCTCCACCCAGATCTCACCTTGAATTGTAACAATCCCCATGTGTCAAGGGTCGGACCAGGTGGAGGTAATTGGATCATGGGGGTGGCTCCCCTTACGCTGCTGTCACGATAAGGAGTAACTCTTACAAGATTTGATGGTTTTATAAGCAACTGGCATTTCCTCTGCTTGCACTCATTCTCTTTCCTTTTACCCTGTGAAGAGATGCCTTCTACCATGATTGTAAGTTTCCCATACCTCATAGAACTGTGAGTCAATTAAACCTCTTTACTTTATAAATTGCCCGGTCTTGGATAGTTCTTCATAGCAAAATGAGAAGGGGCTAATACACCAATTTATGGGAGGAAAATGTTTCCCAATGGCCTGTTGCAACTGACCTCTTCTGAGTGATTATCAACATAGCAAGTGATGGAGGGAAGCAAGCACCATGATCACATAGGGAGCTTTGTCGAACTTCACATGCTCTAGGCATTTCAGCGCTAGAATGGTTGGTGTAAAACTATAAATTAATCAGTAAAAATAATTGTTTTCTACAAAGGGCAAAACACAAATTTTAGAAAATTGGTCACACAATCTGATTGAAAGGAAACAGAAACCATGCTAGAATCACACTGTCTAATGTTAGCGGGTACGGGCTATGACTCTGTCCCACTGGGTTTCTGCCATCCCCATTCTAAAAAGTCCTACCGCCAACTAAGCATTGTCTTACAACCCTACGCTTACAAAGTGTACTAGATGTGCATGGTTTATCATGGAGATAAGCCTCCTTAGCAGGAGGAAAGGAACCAATGTTGAGTGCCAGCTCAGTGCTAGGTGCTTCAAAGCTCCTGAGAAAGATGTTCATTGATCAGAAAGGATTGAGGTGAGATTTTATTTTGAAATATATGATCCCAGTGATGAAGACTCTCAGGACCATTAGAACATCTTTTTGTGCAGTAAGAGCAAAGTGTCATGAACATGGCTACCAATTTTAGGGAAAAGGCTACCTGTTACTATTATCAAGATCCAATCAATAATTCAACATGGAAACAGTGGCATTGGTTTCACTGGGCAAAGTCCAGAATAAAAACCTTGCAGGTTAAGTTCTTTTCAATACATCACACTCCAAATATATATAAATACATCGATTTGGCTTTCAGTTGCTAGAAAGTAGATTGCTGTTTTAAATGAACAAAAAAACTATATATCTTTCCTACCAAGAGTAATACTTTCTATGTGGCCACTAAGAGACCTCCTAGAGAAGGTATTGATGAGGCGTAATCATCTTCTCACACTGTGCTTTGGTAGTTGCACAACTGGAAGGGAAGTCTGATGTGGAGGGAGTGCAACTTTATCAAACAAATGACCCAGGCATTTTGTTACCCTTTTGACAGTAAGAGCACTTTATATAACTGGGCCCCATGAAGTACTTGAATGACCTGTCTTCAGACCCTATCCCTTCATCCAAATGGCTTAAACTAAAATCATTACCGTATTAAATATTTTGGAAAATATTTATGCATAATCCTGATTAAAAAGTGTTTGGAGCAGCATGTTCTTAGCCACAGTATTTCCAAAAATATCTCTTGTAGATGCCAACAAATGAGTGCATAACCTGTATTATCTGTGCCTTCAACCATCCACACTGTTCTTCATCTATGGAGCCAGCTGTTGAAAAACATTAATCACAAAGTTATGCACCATCCAAAGAGGATTGTTTGACCATGGCATACATAGTCATCCATGAGTTGGGCTGGTCTAATCGCACTCAATACAACACACTCTGCCAATGGAAGATAAGGGTCTTTGCAACTGTGTGTGGCCTGCATGGTTGCACAATGTCAGTGAGGCCAAAAGTTGCTACCATACAAGTAGAGAGTTGTTTCCAAAAGGAAAAACTGACTTGTTTGCCCTAAGATGGCTCATATATGAAATCACCAGTCTATTAAGATTTAAAAACCTTCAAATAGCAAAACTTGCAGTATACTGCAAGTTTTAAAGGTTTTAAAATTCTGAGTTTATCATAATAAATTCATTCTATGAGTTTATCATAAATAAATAAAATCATACCTGATCCTTCATATTTTTATCTAACTCTGGTGTTAGTTGAAATAATCAAATTTTTAGGAGGTTTTTTTTAAAACAAATAGATACTCGTGCAAACCTGAAAATAAAAAAGCCTCTTTATCAGAATAGTTTCTAAAAAATATTAAATGCAACACTTAGGTTAATCTGTATCTCAGTTTGCAACCACATCCTGCCCTGCAGACCTCAGACAAGGAAAAGTGTGAAAGAA
Source organism: Sapajus apella (assembly GCF_009761245.1). Classification (NCBI taxonomy): domain Eukaryota; kingdom Metazoa; phylum Chordata; class Mammalia; order Primates; family Cebidae; genus Sapajus; species Sapajus apella. Next base: position 81,292,733 of record NW_022436941.1, on the reverse strand, counting down.
CAGCAATGGGCCTGTCTGCCCCAGGATGGGCATGCATCTCACCGTCCAAGGAATTTCAGTTGTAACAAACTTTGGAAGAAACTTTTATTGCAAGAGATTGTGATTCCAGTTGCGAAGCCCAACATTTTCTTCTTCAATTGCCCGTGATATAATGACAAATGTTGACAAGCCCTTCCTCAGGCTCACTTACAATCTATGAAATTGAAATATGGCTGTGGTTTTGGCCAAGACGAACCAGGCAACCCTACACTAGTTTTAAGAATAGTGTCAGCCTAGGTGCAGTGGCTCACACCTGTAATCCCAGCACTTTGGGACGCCAAGGTGAGTGGATCACGAGGTCAAGAGATTGAGACCATCTTGTCCAACATGGTGAAACCCCGTCTCTACTAAAAGTACAAAAATTAGCTGGGCGTGGTGGCATGCACCTGTAGTCCCAGCTACTCATGAGGCTGAGGCAAGAGAATCACTTGAACCTGGGAGGCAGAGGTTGCAATGAGACAAGATTGTGCCGCTGCACTACAGCCTGGGTGACAGAGCAAGACTCCGTCTCAAAAAAAAAAAAGAATAAAATGTCAAATTAGCAATTCCGCTTCATTCCACATCAGTAAATTTATTTTAAGAGAATAAAGATGGGAGCAAAGATTAATATATAGGGATATTCATAAAAGTATTTATTTTATGGGAAAACTTGAAAAAATCTTAATATTCAATAACAGTGCATTATATAGATGGTGGTACATTCCTTTTAAATGATAATGCAAATAAAAAAGATGTTCACACTAAATGTAAAATAAGGGCCAGGCACAGTGGCTCATGTCTGCAATCCCAGCACTTTGGAAGGCTGAAGTGGAAGGATCATTTGAAGCCTGGAGTTTCAGATTAGCCTGGGAAAAACAGAAGAACCTATCTCTACAAAAAATAAAAATAAAAAAATTAGCCAGGCATAATGGCATGTACCTGTAGTCCTAGCTACTCAGGAGGCTGAGGCAGAAGGATCACTTGAGTTCAGGAGTCAAAGGATACAGTGAGCTATGATGACACCACTGCACTCCAGCCCAGGCAACAGAGGAAGACCCTATCTAAAAATAAATGAATAAATACATGTTACGTAATGGAAAAAGTTATACTAAAAACAGATGACCTCATTTTAATGGGGAAAATGTATCTAGAGATACATTGTCCAAAAGAATATATCATATGATTATGGCTTACTTTAATTTTCTTCCTTGTTTTCAATTTTTCTAGAATAAATATATGACTTACTTGCATAACTTCATTTTTAAAAGCATACTTTATTTTTTTTAAATTAAAATGTCAGAGACCAAAAATACTACTTGCTCGATGTTTGCAGAGGATACTGGTAGTTCCCCCTTCTTACTTGAAAAGTCAGGGCAAGCTAACTGATGAACTAGAACAACCCTATATCTCAGTGACTAATCCCAATTAGAGGTTGGTTTTCACAAATGCAGGAATCTAGTTTAGCCGTTCCTACTCAGGCATTCTCTCGGGCAGCTGTTCTCTGAGCCGTGACCCAAGATCCAAGCCTCTTACAATCTAGTGGCTTCGCTGAATCAAGTGCATTAGGTCAGCAGGTGAGGGAAGAGGGTTTAGAGGATTGCATAGGAAGTTTCCTTAGACAAGCCTGGAAATAACTCAATACTTCTGCCTGATTCCATTGGCTGGAACTTAGTCATATGACCATATCTAACTGGCAGGAAGGCTGATAAATATTTAGTTGTGTGTCTATGAGGAAAAAGGAAATAACTTGGTAAACTACTAGCCAATTGTAGCCATACCAGCACAACCACACTTCCACATGGTGACCCTACTCAGTTCAGGAGAGTAGGAGTAAGCATTCTTTTGAGAACTAGAAAATGAGGAAATGAAACTTAATCTAGCTGAAACCTTTGCAAATATATGGAATTTATCTGATCCCCACCTATTGGAGCAGTGAACGGGAGAGAATTAAATGGACATTGCAAAAGAAGGCATTCCCACCCATGCCCAATATTGCACGACTCACTTTTCTCAAACATCGACTCATGATGACCTTGCCAGATGGAAAGGCTTCATGCTATCCATGACTGCCCCCAACAGATTAGCTGGATGCACATAGCTGATAGCAGCCAGGCTGAACTGGGGTGACTCAGATCTCATCTTCAGAAACAGATCAAAGCTGTGGAACAATCAAACATTAGTGTAGTCCAATATATTAACCTGAAACCTGACAGTGTGAGGCACCCTAACTGACCTGAAGAAAGAGTGCGTTAACAGAAAGAGATGCTCTTCAGTGAATTTAGACCAAAAACAAAGAGCTAAGTTTATTCATCACCAGTCAGGGAGAGACATTAAATCGTAATTTTAGCTAATATTCATTGAACCTGATGGCTCTCAGGCGTCTAAACATGTCACATGCACTGTATCACTTAATTTCATATGAATTTCATATGAATTTCAATTTCACTTCAATGAAATAGGTTGTATGTAAATAGATGAGGTTCATCTTGACAGATGAGGAAACTGATGGTCAGAGAGTGTAACTGATCTGCTTAAGTTTTCAGTTTGTAAGTGGCAGAGTCAGAAGAGAACAGACAGTGTCTGATACCAGAACCTAAAAGCAGGTGGACTCACTGCAACATGTACAACATGAAAATTGTGGTCACCCAAGAAGTGGCTAGTTGAGGGATTCATCAGGTTCCACCCTAGCCTGGGTGAAATGTTTTCCCAATTCTAAACTTGACTGGTATCCTCCGGGGAGCTTATAAAAAAATACAGTTCCCAAGTCCATCCCAGGCCCTACTAAATGAAAATCTCTGAGTGGGGCCCAAGGGTCCCTCTTTTGTTTTTTTTTGAGACAGAGTCTTGTTCTGTCACCCACGCTAGAGTGCAGTGGCGTGATCTCGGTTCACTGCAACCTCTGCCTCCTGGGTTCAAGCAATTCTCCTGCCTCAGTCTTCTGAGTAGCTGGGATTACAGGCATGTGCCACCACTCCCAGCTAATTTTTGTATTTTTAGTAGAGATGGGGGTTTCACTATGTTGGCCAAGCTGGTCTAGAACTTCTGACCTCATGATTCACCCACCTCTGCCTCCCAAAGTGCTGAGATTACAGGGGTGAGCCACTGCACCCAGCCAAGGGTCTCTCTTCTTATCAAGCCCCTATGGTGATACTGATATGCAATGATGTTTGGAAATTAATACTCCAGACATTTCTTCCATTAGCTCTGATAACACACACACTTGGAAGATTCTACTCAAAAAATTTAGCCATGTTGACAATGGAATTAGGTCCCCTACATGATGTACGTAAAATTCCACTCATAGGAAAATGTGTGCTCTTTGTGAATTAATAGATTCGTTTTTAGTTTTCCATAGCAGTCTTTTGGAAACTTGATCAGCATAAGTAGATCCTCCCAAATTTGTTCATCTCATTTTGTGGTTTGGTTAGGGAGACCAACTCTCCTTGTTTGCCCAGGGTTTTCCTAGTTTTTCCACTAGAAGTCCCACATTCTAAGAGATGCCTCTGATCATACAGAGATGGTTGATGTGGTTATCAACTCATCCCAGTTTGTCTGAAACTGTCCTATGTTTTAAAACTGAAGTCCCCATGTTCTGGCAATCTTCTGAGACCCAGGCAAACTGGGTCAGCTGGTAGCCCTAATTGGTCACCAGTCACTGCCTCCCTATGAAACTCTTATCTGTGTAGTCTGCTGGGCTCAGAAAAATTCTCTATTTTATCTTTTACTAAAATATATCATCCCAAGCCTCAGTGATATCCAGAGTTCTGAGGAAGTAAGAATTGTGTTTCTAATGAGGCCTCGTAAATATTAAAACATACAGCTTTCAGGCCACTGTGGAAACTTATTTAGAGAAAAGAAAATGTCATGATTTTCTCAAATATGGAATGCTCTGAAATTTCGTTTCATCCTTTCCTAAATACGGCTGAACAAGTAAAGCAGAGGTATGTTACTATGTAGTTCCAAATATTGACAGGAAGGGATCCAAAGGTCACACATTTGGAAATGTGATATTAGAAATTCCAGGGTCCCTGGAGCCTGCAAAAAAGACACTGGCATCACCAAGCAATTCCAGTCAGATAAGACCCCCATGCCTCTTTCCTTGACCTGATGCCTCCCTGACTTGCAGCTCAGTCTTTATTCCCCATCTCTCAGACTGATTACATTTCAAGCGAGTGACTCAAGTGAGCTTGCCTAATAATTTCCATTTTGTTTCTGAGACCTTTTCTTCATGCAAGAATTGGTTAGCATTGGGTCAGTCATTTATATATTAACACATCTGAATATTCATAAACAGGGTCTGCTTCAATGTTCCCAAACTGTGCTTCATAAATAATTCATATGTTTGAAAGCAACTATGTTATTCAATTTATTTAAAGACTACAATCAATATAGCATGCTGCTCCAAAACATAGCAACCAGTCCTTCAACTGTAGTGTGCTTTAGATTTTTTTTCCAGTTATTTCACGATCACATTGAACCACAAATATAGGGTAATTACTAATAATTCTACCTCCATTTTGCATGTCACCACAATCAACATATTGATTGCTTTTTGATTATAATAAATGGTTGGTTAAATTGAGGGTTTGTGATTAAGAATGTTAAACTCCGATATTTATTTAATTCAGCTGCACCAATTTAGGCTCTGCATGGTAATTTCATAAAAAGCTATTGAGAATCGGAGTAGTTATTTGAATCAACTTATAAAGAGAGCCCAGTTTCCCCAGGAGAATCTGGCATTTAAGTAAATTACATCAACCAGGGGTTTGGTTTTGCCTCTTGGAGCATACAAAAAACTCCAGCATTATGCTCGTTTTGAAATGTAAATAGAGGAGAGAAAAACTGAGGAAATTCTTCTGTTAACGTTCTATTTTAGGATTTAAAGAAACAAGTTCAGAGAAAGACCAAATAAAGCCTATTTACATGGAATTTTGCCCTATGCATAAGCAAGGGTCTAAACTGACTGGGTAGACACAAATGGGAATTACAGAGGCGAGGGAGGCAGAAGAGTCCCTTTGGTAAATAATTTGAGAGATTGCCTAGACTTTGGCTTACAGCCAGGAAACCCATTTCTAAGGAACAAGAAATCTACCATATTTAAAGTCCCTCAGGAAGAGACAATCATGTTTTTTGTGTAAACCCAGTTTCGTGATTAACGAAAATTAAACCAAACTAGAATGATGGCTGTTAGGAAATCCTCACTAACACCATCCAGACTGCACTTTCATCTCATTTCCTTTTATTCTCTCTGAATGGCCATCTCTCAAGACCTTTCTCCTTTATTCATTTAAGAAATATAGTGTACATTCCCCTCCATTAACCAGAGACATGATGAAGTTATACGAAGCAGCTTTTGTATTTTCTTGACTCTAAGTCATAAATCTTCCATATGGTAATGTTTCTGAAATCGTGATGCATGATAAACATACTCTTTCCTTTTTCACCCCCCGGAAGTTGTTATGAGTTGGATGGCCTCACAGTTCACACCATTTTAGAATGGTGAAACTATGTTACTGTCATTGCTCACAGCCCATTACACTAGAATTCCCTTAGACATATAATCTGCCTGAGCTTGAACTTCTTACAGAAACCCGAGGCCCTCCCATTCATGAGGCCATTGTGGGGAATATTTCTTCCAGAAATCCTGCTATAAGTGCATCCTGGTCTACGTCCTGTCAACATTGGGCACCAGTCAAGATGAAACTGCCTTGCCATCTCTTCTCTCCCAGATTCTCTTCTCTACCATGTTGTCCTTCCCTTCTCCTGCCTCAATCCACGCTTTTTCTTTTTCTCCCAAATCTGCCCATGGTGCTCCTGGGAAACCCCATTTCCCATACACAAACCCCACCAAATTTTCAACATCACAAAATGTTCCTGTGTCTCCTCCCCTGAAGAGAAACCCGGACATTCTGAAGGAAATTGCTCGCCCTGCAGCCCTGACCACTTGCTTCTTGCTCTCACACACTCCACGTACCTCCTCAGGTAAGAGATTAGCTTGACAGCATCTTCCCTCAGCAATTCCTCTTTCCTTGAAGACCTTTAAGACCCCTGATCTGGCTTTGCTGCCCTTCTTTCCTCCTTCCTCTCACTTGTGGACGTCCTCATAATGGCTCATCATTTCCCGTAAACCGTGGCTCCTCATCCACCACCTCTGTCTTTCCCCAGATCTGTCATTGTGGATAGTTGCATCAGTGTCCATATGAAAGACCCATCCAGCACTTCTGTGCCTTATTTCTTTACCTATTCAACTCCAAATGCCATCACATTCACTTACTCCAGTTGCGGTATCTGAGACCTCACCACCGCCTGAAATGATTCCACCTCTAACATCTTCAAACATTCCATTAATGATCAAAATCTCCTATCCTTATATTTCTCTTACTATAAAATTTCCATTTTCTGTTCTTGACTTTCTTTTTTCTTCATCCTCTCTGTTTCCTTTTCTATTTAATGTAGACCTCATAGCCCATTACTTCCACCACTTTCTCTCCAGTTTCCTTCACTGCTTTCCCCTATGTCCCTGCATCACACCTACCCAGCAACACTCCAAGCCTGGAGAACCAATCCACCTGCCTTCTGTGCCCCATACATAGTCTAATGGGCACTTATGGGAAAAAAAAAAAACCCAAAAACTATACCAACACATGTAGTCAAGCCACTGTGAACCCATGGACTCCAACTAGGTCCTCAGTGGCTGCCTGACAATCCCTCTGTTGCCCAGGTAGATTACTTCTCACTCTCTATAGAAACTATTTTAAACGTCTGTCTCCATTTTTTTAACCTATATCCCACCACCACTCACTCTCCTCTCACTTGAAACTTAACCTTAAGGAAAACAGAAGTCACCATGTGGAAACTCCCTCGGCTTTGTGGCAGCCAGTGCACACATTTACTTGTGTCTGTAGCTCTTCTTTCTTCCTTTTCACATTGCCGAGATGGGACAGGAGGACTGCCTCTTAGTCTATTCTTTCTACCTCATAGTGATCTCATCTGGTTCCACCATCTCTCAACATTGTCTCTTCACTCTTGCCCTTACACTACCTCCTTCCTGGAAGCATTTAAAAAGACCGTAGGATCTCCCATCTTGTAAAAAGAAAATTACAGAATTCATTAAAGAAAAACTCCCAAATCCAAATCCACCCTATCTTATTTTCTCCCTTTTATAGACAAGACCCTTCAAAGACATGTCTGCCCTCAGCATCTCCACTTCCTCACTCACACTGTGTTCCTTGGCTACTTCAGTCTGTGTTTCTAACTCCACTGAAGACACTATCACTGAGACCTCCAGCCCATACTGTTAAATCTTTTGAGAACTTATTTGACCACTGTAACTAAATGAACCGTATCCTCTTTGAAGTTCTTTTTTTTTTTTGAGAGGGAGTCTCACTCTGTCACCCAGGTTGGAGTTCAGGGGGGCGATCTCGACTCACTGCAACCTCAGCCTCCTGGGATCAAGTGATTTTCCTGCCTCAGCTTCCTGAGTAGCTGGGACTGCAGACACACACCACCACACCTGGTTAATTTTTTTTTTTTTTGTATTTTCAGTATAGACAGGGTTTCACCATGTTGGCTAGGCTGGCCTTGAACTCCTGACCTCAGGTGATCCACCCACTTCAGCCTCCCAAAGTGCTGGGATCACAGGTGTGAGCAACCATACCTGGCCTGAAGCTCCCTTTCCAGGACTTCTGTGAGGTCACTTTCTCTTGTGTTCCAGCCTACTTCTTTGGCCACTTCATCTTAGCCTTTTTCTAGGAACCTCTTCTGGTGCCTGTCTTGGGAATGTAGGTAATCCTCAGGGTTCTGTCCGGCCTTCTTCTTTTCTGTGCTGAATGATCTCTACCATGGCTATGCCTTCAATTATCAGCCACATTGTGTCAGTTCAGGCTTCCCAAGAAGACTGAAAATGTGCATGAAGGATGAAGGTGAGGGAGCAGGAGTAGGTTGGGAAAACATTCAGATCATGATGTTATTCTGACACAAGTGAAAGAAGAGTCGGGAAGAAGAAGGTCTGGGTAAGAAGAGTCTCAGATTTCCAGGTAGTTCTAAGAAAGTCCCAGTCAGGCCATCTGGAATCCTGGAGCCCAAGTTGCCTGTTAAGTAGTCCCATGCCAGCTGGGAAGTGTTGTCTTGGTGTGAGCGTGGTGCTGGATCCAAAGGGAGCCTGGCTATGCTTCTCAAAGCAGGTTCTCCTGAAGGAGGTGTGAGCAGTACACTTTCATGGCTACCACACATATCAATAAATTCTAACCTTGACAAGGCAACAGAGTCCCAATGGAGCTCTTTAAAAACCTCTATTTCCAGATCCTACTGCCTGAAAACTTTGAGATTCAGTTGGTTTGGGAGGAAATCAGACATCTTCATTTGCAAAAGAAAAAAAAAAGCCCCATAGGCAATTCTGATTCCTGACCAAATGTGGTAACAATGATCTTTACGCTGATAACTGAAATTGTTCTATTCACTCTAGGTCTCCATCCTGAGGTCCACACCCATATAACCAACCGCCCACTGGGCATTTCCATTTGGATGTCCCAGAATTAAAGTCAATGCAGTCTGTTCCAAGCTTGTATCTCCTGCATTCTCTATATCAGTGAAGCTCAATTTCACCTTTCTGTGTAGAAACCAAAAACCATGATGTTGTAACTGACTCTTTTTTCTCCTTTTATTCCTCGTAGCCAGTTCATCACCAAGTCCTGCGGATTCTGCTTTCTTGATGTTTTCTGAATCTCTCCCTTAACCCAGTGCCACTATGTTAGTTCAAGTTATTCTTGTCTCCATTTTTTCTCTTTCAGTTCATTATTCTTACCATAGCCAGACTTCCATACCAAAAGTCCAATAATATCCCTACATCAGCTTCTCATAGTTCTCATGATAAAGTCCAAAATTCTTTATATATTACACATTTAGAGCCCTGTTTATCTGCTCTGTCTCATCTCTTGACATCATCCTACCTCCTGCAGAGCTACCTGTAGTTCTGGAAGATCTCCAGGCCTTTGTAGCAGCTGTAACCAATCTCTGGAATATTTTGCTCCACTTCCTTTCCTTGCTAATCCCCAGTCTTTCAAGGATCCATCCAAATGCATTTTCTTTGCAAGTCTTCCTTGAGGTCAGTGTCTCTTTCCACTTCCACCAAGACTTGGTTAGATGCTCTGTCACTACCATAGCGTTCTGTCACTGCAGGTTTCACAATGATTAATGTGATCCTTGAAGCTGTGGATGTGCTCTCTTCACTGTCTTAGTGCAGTGCCTAGCACAATGGAGGCACTCAGAAATGCTTGTATATAAATGAATGAACCAATAAGTGAGTGAGTGAGCGAGTGATGTTTTGGCCTCTGTACTAGACATTGGAGCTGTAAGCTGTATACCAGGAGGGCTATGAGCAGCAGAACAAACACAGGCTTTGAATCCCTGCATGGCCACTTTCTGGATAATATTGGGCAAGTACTTAACCTCTGTGGCCTTCAGTTTTTCCATCTGTAAACGGAAAAAAATATCCTTCTGGGTTGTAACAATTAAAGAAATCATCATTTAAAACATGGTGCCTGTCATACAAAAGGTACTCTCTAATATTTTAGTTTCTTGACTCTCTTCACTTTGGCATTATCTCAGTTTAACTCTTCATCTAATCGAATCTAATAAGCCTTCTTCATTCTTTCACCCTTAGAGCTGTTTCCTTCCTGTACATTACACCATCTTCCCACAACTCATCTACATAGCCACCCTCTGCTTTTCTTTGATGTCTTCCAAGAGCCGATTCCTGTACCTCATTGCTGAAGCAGACACCACTAATGGTTTTTGCAGAAGCTGTGGCGTCAGACACTGCATCAGATCCATAAGTTACTGCACATCCATGTGAGCAAAGGATAGGGCTTGAATTCCCAGGTGGGAAATGATAAATATAATGGCTGAAGTGGATACCATTAATGGTTTTTGCAGAAATTGTGCTGTCAAATCCTTAATTACATGGATACTTCAACTCCCAATAGTAACCAGGATAATAAATTCTGGTGCACCAGAAGTTCTTAGCCAGATCTTCTGCATTAAAACATTAGCTCACGTAAGTATTTGATAGGGACAAAGCAAGAGCTAGATAACAAATCCTTCTCACCCAAATGTTCTTAAGAAACTGACTTAGGACCCCAGTCCTACATAGATTAATTAACCAACTAAGGCCAGGCGTGGTGGCTCACGCCTGTAATCCCAGCACTTTGGGAGGCCGAGGCGGGTGGATCACGAGGTCAAGAGATCGAGACCATCCTGGTCAACATGGTGAAACCCCATCTCTACTAAAAATACAAAAAAATTAGTTGGGCATGGTGGTGCGTGCCTGTAATCCCAGCTACTCAGGAGGCTGAGGCAGGAGAATTGCCTGAACCCAGGAGGCGGAGGTTGCGGTGAGCCGAAATCATGCCATTACACTCCAGCCTGGGCAATAGGAGTGAAACTCTGTCTCAAAAGAGTTTCATTAGCTGAACCTGGCTTCCCTAGGTGTACCATTATGGTAATATAAAACATACTATATTAACTGATGACAAGTTTAGTCTATAAAGTATGGAAATTCTATCTGAACCCACACCTGAAAACAAATTCCTAAGAGCAAATGCACAGGCTAGGTACTAAACTAAGTGTCCTGAATGTAACTTATTTTTCTTTCTGATGATTTAAGGCCACCATCATGAGTACGGATGACAGCTATGCCATGATGCACTGCTCCTGTTTGGGCATGGTGGTGCGTGCCTGTAATCCCAGCTACTCAGGAGGCTGAGGCAGGAGAATTGCCTGAACCCAGGAGGCAGAGGTTGCGGTGAGCCAAGATGGCGCCATTGCACTCCAGCCTGGGTTACATGAGTGAAACTCCGTCTCAAAAAAAAAAAAAAATTAACCAACTAATTAAATCTGGTATTTGCTGAGTGCCTTCTATGTACCAAGCACTCTGAATGGTCAATGGATAAGTACAGTTTGGAACAGAAAGCAATTTAACACAGGAACTAATAGCATGGGCTCTAGATTCTGTCTGTCCAAACCCAAATCTAGACTGCATCGTCAGCTACTTGGGTAACCTTCATCATTAACTGTTCAGTGCTTCATTTTTCTTGTCTGTAAATTGGGGACAATAACAGTACCTTTCTGATAAGGTTGTAGGGAATAAGTGAATTAACACATATTAGGTGTTACTGAGAACAGCGCCTGCCACTGTATATACTCTTAAAAATGTTAAGTACTGTTACTGCGCGACACAGAGCCAGGGCATCCAGCCCAGGCTTGGGGACCAAGAAGGGCTCCCTGGAGGAAACGACGTCAGCACTGAGACCGGAAGGATGAAGACAGGCGAAAGGAAGAGTGTTTTAGATAGAAGGAAGTGCATGTACAAAGCCCCACAGGACAGTGACCTATGATGCAAGGTGAAAAACTGTAAGGTTGAGAGCGGCTGAGTTACTGTGTGTGTGTGTGCGTGTGTGAGTGTGTGTGTTGGAAGAAGGAGGGCCATAGAGAGATGAAAAGTGTCTCCTGTAGCTATACTCTCCTCCACCGTGCTCTTTGCCCCTAAGCTGGCTTGAATATACTACTTCAGTGGTTCCTTTGTCTACTGGCTTCCAGTTGTATTTGGCCAGTGAGGAGGCCTGAAAGGCCGTGAGAGGGAAGGAGGGGAGTGAGAGTGGGATACAACTCCCCTATTTCCCTTCCTGCAGGGTAGCAGCCCTCCTCACCCAACAGTCTTCCCCAGGCATGGTAAGGAAAGCACCCCAGCCCAGGAAATTCCCGGGGAAGGAAGGGCCAGCCCGACATTCTTTGGAACTCTGGATCTTTCTTTTTTGTTGTTGTTTTTGTTTTTGTTTTTGAGGCACAGTCTTGCTCTGTTGCCCAGGCTGGAGTGCAGTGGCATGATCTCGGCTCACTGTAACCTCTACCTCCCAGGTTCAAGTGATTCTCTTGCCTCGGCCTCCTGAGTAGCTGGGACTATAGGCGTGCACCACCACACCTGGCTAATTTTTGTATTTTTAGTAGAGATGGGGGTTTCACCATGCTGGCCAGGATGTCTCAATCTCTTCACCTTGTGATCCACCTGCCTCAACCTCCCAAAATGCTGGGATTACAGGCGCGAGCCACCGTGCCAGGTTGGATTTCTGGATCTTTCTAACACCCACTGGATGTTTCTCTCCCTATCCCAAGTGTCAGCCTGGAGGAGTAAAGACGAGAAAGGTCTTTTTCTTTTTGTAAGCCCTCCTTCCTCTTAAAATTCGCTAAGAACAAAAAGTTTGAAGTTCGACTTTTCACTTTCTCAGTTATGTGCTCCTCATTGGTTGTTTGCCAAAGCAGATGGCTTTATGGCCTAACCATCGGATGGGACTGGCATCAACCAGTCTGCGCTATGATGTAAACCTCCATGCTCTGAGCGCCTCATGAGTGGCTCTGGCAGTGGTATCCTTGGGATGACTTCTTCCCAGGAATCACTTAGAACAAATACTTTGGTTTAACATACTCATACTATTTTACCTGTGACATGAAGACTAGCAATAATGTAGATAGCATGTACTACCCAATTCCTGGCATGTAGTAAGCAGCACTTACCATATGGTGCCTGTTATTTTATAAACCAGAGACAGTGCAGTGATGTGAATATTATTCATTCCTAGGCCATGATTATGAAGGGCTCTCTCTGCTGCCTCCAGACTGCAAAACCTGCTTGCAGAGCCTTTCTTCTTTATTTCATTTTTGCATTTTGTGGTTTTTAACCCTGCATCTGGGGTTCTTCTGTGTAGAGCTGCAGTGTAATAGAAAAAGTTGTCTCTGTTATTACCTGCTAAGCTAATCTGTCGGTAGCTCTGGCTCCCAGCACTCCCCCACTCTGCCCCTGGGAAGTACATCTCGGAGAAGGAATGAATCAGCAACTATAGCTGTCCCTGATTCCAGCGCCAGCAAAGCTCTCACCTGTGTAACTTTCTCAGGACCACCAGCAAATTAAAATTGCCAGGTATGAGGGCTACTGACAATACCAAGCTTAGCTTCTAGGGGCACTCTGATCTCTCTAGTCTCACGGGGGCTGAAGAGATCCGGTAGAGATCATAAAAATGGGCTTTTTTGGCTAGATGCAGTGGCTCACACCTGTAATCCCAGCACTTTGGGAGGCCAAGGCAGGCAGATCACCTGAGGTCAGGAGTTCAAGACCAGCCTGGCCAACATGGCAAAACCCTGTCTCTACTAAAAACACAAAAATTAGTGTGCATGGTGGTGTACACCTATAATCCTGGCTACCCAGGAGGCTGAGGCAGGAGAATCACTGGAACCTGGGGGACAGAGGCTGCAGTGAGCCGAGATTGTGCCACTGCACTCCAGCCATTTACACAAAATAAGCTATTGATCCTAGTGTAACTAGAAGACCCCCCAGACTGGTTTAGTTTGCACAACTTTGAGGGTTCATAGGAACCATGTCCTTCTCTTCAATGCGCTTTCACTTGGATGGTAGACCATAGTACCTGAACTCTGAGCGTAGGGCAGTTTCTGGGGTGGCACTATGTAAGATAGGGGGTTTTCTAAATCTTTTTCAGAATCTCGTAATCCTTTCCCTTTGTAGTTTCCCAGACCATCCTGTCTGGCACTGAGAAGCACCACATACCTACTACTGTATAGCAGACCTGATCTCTTTCTGAAGTAGGAATGCATTCTACCTGGTCTTGAGACTTTTCACTTTCACCTCCTGGACAGAATGAGGCCTTCTAGACACTGGAAATCCTCTCTTAGTTCATGATCCAGTTATTTTAATTCTGTTATTTTTGCCTGACCTAAATCTTTAGTTGATTGTTAGAGCTGGTTCTAGCTCTAATTCAACTCAGCATCATTTTTTTTTTTTTTTTCTGAGATAGAGTCTTGCTCTATCACCCAGGCTGGAGGGCAGTGGCACGATCTCCGCTCACCGAAATTTCTGCCTCTCCGGTTCAAGCAATTCTCTCACCTTAGCCTCCTGAGTAGCTGGAATTACAGGTATGTACCACCGTGCCTGGCTAATTTTTGAATTTTTAGTAGAGACAGGGTTTTGCCATGTTGGCCAGGCTGGTCTCAAACTCCTGATGACAAGTGATTTGCCCACTTCGGCCTCCCAAAGTGCTGGGGTTACAGGCATGAACCACTATGCTCGGCCAGCATCTTTCAAAGTATGGTCTGGGGACCAAAGACATTACCATGACATTGGATGTTTATTAAAAACAACCATGTCCCTCACTCAACACACACACACACACACACACACACACACACTCTCTCTCTCTCTCTCTCCCTCTCTCTCTCAGCTACTTGAATGTTAGATATAAATTTTTATCAAATCAAATTTAACAACATAGTGAAAGAATAGTACACCAAGACCAAGTGGGAGTTATTCCGGGTATGCAAGGTAGGTTCAACATTTCAAAATGAAACCATGTAATCCATCATATCAACACACTAAAAAATAAAAAGTATATGATTATATCCATTGATAAAGAATAAAAGCTTTTTAAGAGATGGGGTCTTGCTATGTTGCCCAGGCTGGTCTTGAACTCCTGGCCTTAAGCGATTCTTCTGCCTCAGCCACCTAAAATGCTGGGATTATAGGCATGAGCCACTGCACCCAGCCAAGTGAAAAAATTTGATAAAATTCCCCATCCATTCATAAAAACTCTTTTATCCATTGATAAAAACTCTCAATATACTAGGAACAGAGAGAAACTTCCTCAACCTCACAAAGAGCACCTACAAAAAACCTACAACTAACATTACACTAAATGATGAAAGACTGAGGGCTTTCCCCCTAGGACTGGGAACAAGGCAAAAATGTCCATCTGCTCTCATCCCTCTCATTAAACATAGTACTGGGAGTTCCAGCCAGTGTGGTAAGGCAAGAAAAGGAAACAAAAGGTAACCATATTACAAAGAAAGAAATAAAACTGTTTCTATTTGCATGATTATCTACACAGAAAATACAAAAAAAAATTTTTTTAAACCTCTTAGAATTGACAGGTGAGTTTATCAAAGTCTCAGGCTACAAGAAAAACATACAAAAATTAATACTAGCTAAAAAAAAAAAAACCCACATGGACACTGAAAGAAAAAATACAATATCATTTAGAATTGTTCGAAAACCCATGACATTCTTAGGTATAAATCTAACAAAACATGTATAGGGTTCGTATGCTGAACACTGTAAAGTGCTGATGGAAGAACTTAGAGAAGATTTAGATAATTGGAGAGGTATATCCCTGTTTGTGAATTGGAAAACTCAACATAGTAAATATGACAGTTCTGCTGAAAGTGATATACAAGTTTACTGCAATTCTATTCAATATCCCAGCAAGATTTTTGTAAATATACAGCTAGTGCTCGACTTACGACCACGATTAGGACCGGCAGACCGGTCGTAACACGATTTGGTCGTAAGTTGAGTAGGCTATATGTATAGTTGAAATGGTGCACGCGGAGATGGTAGTGCTGCCAGAAGCTGGTCCACACTGTCGTACGCCCAGCTGGGCAACGTTTGCGCTGCCAGATGCAGAGCAGTCGTGGCTAGCGATTGTGGTCGTAAAGTCGAATGGTCGTAAGTTGCATGGGTCGTAAGTTGATCAATACCTGTAAATTATTCTAAAGTGTGTACAGAAAAGCAAGCAACTAGAATAGTTTAAAAGTTTTTTAACAAGAATATAGTAAGAGAAATCAGTCTATTCAATTTCAAGGCTTATTATATAGCAATAGTAATTAAGACTGTGTGGTATCAGTGAAAGAATAGACACATCAATCAGTGGAATAATAGAAAACCCAGAAACAGACCCACACAAGTATGTCCAGCCAATTTTTGATGAAGGTGCAAGAGCAGTTCAATGGAGGAAAGATAATCTGTTCAACAAATGGTGCTGGAGCAATTGACATCCATAGACCAAAAAAAAACCCTTCAAATCTCACATCTTATGTAAAAATCAACTCAAGGTGCATCATAGACTTATACATAAAATATATAATTATAAAACTTTTTTTTTTTGAGACAGAGTCTCACTCTGTTGCCCAGGCTGGAGTGCAGTGACGTGATCTTGGCTCACTGCAGCTTCTACCTCCTGCGTTCAAGCAATTCTTGTGCCTCAGCCTCCTGAGTAGCTGGGATTACTGGTGCCCACCACCATGCCAAGTTAATTTTTTATATTTTTAGTAGAAACGAGGTTTTTCCATGTTGGCCAGGCTGATCTTGAACTCTTGACCTCAGTTGATCTGCATGCCTCGGCTTCCCAAAGTGCTGGGATTACAGGTATGAGCCACCGCAGCTGGCCAGAATTATAAAACTTTTTTTTTTTTAACGGAGAAAATCTGCAGGATCTAAGGCCAGGCAAACAGTTCTTAGGTTTGCCAACCAAAGCACAACACATTTAAAAAAAAAAAAAAAGAAGAAGAAAAAGGATAAATTGCACCTTATTGAAATTTAAAACTTTTGCTCTGGGAAAGATTTGGTTAAGAGGACAAAAAGATAAACTACAGACTAGGAGAGAAGATTTGAGAACCTAACAAACAACTAGTATTTAGAACATATAAAGAACATTCGAAACTTAACAGTAAAAAATAAACAATACAATTAGAAAAGACATATAGAGAAATTTTACTGAGGAAGTTATATAGATAGCAAATGAGCACATGAAAATATGTTTAACAATTAGTAAAATTCAAATTAAAACCATAAGATATCACAATATAATATCAGTATGACTAAAGCTCAAAACACGGACAACACCAAATGCTGTCAAAGACATGGAGAAACCCAATGATTTATCCATTGCTAATAGGAAAGCAAACTGGTACAATTACTCTGGAAAATAGTTTGAAAGTTTCTTTCAAAACTAAACGTGAACCTACCATACCACTTAGCAATCTCACTCCTAGGTATTTATCTTGGAGAAATGACAAATTATGTTCACTGAAAAACTGCACAGAAATGTTCATAGTATCTTTATTGATAATCATCTCAAACCAGAAACAACTCAGATGTCTTTCAAAAGGTGAATGGTTAAACAAACTATGGCACATTCAGACCATGTGACAGACACTACCAGGCAACAAAATAGAACAAACTGCTGATACGCATAACCTGAATGCATCTCCAGAGAATTATGCTGGGTGAAAAAACAAAAAACAAACAAAAAAAACACACAATTCCAAATGGTTACAGAATGTAAGATTCCATTTATACAACATTTTTGAAATGACAAATTAGAGAAACAAAGCTGCTGTAGCCAGGAGCTAAGGACTAGGGTACGGCATTAGGGAGTAAGTATAGTTACTGTGGGGGCCAAGGGAAACCCCCTTCTCACTCTGAAGCTTCACTGAAATTCAGCTCACAAATGGCAGATTAATGGGAGAAAAGGCATACAAATACTATTAATTTGTATAAACAGAGAGAACCACAGAGTGATTATCCACCCCCATCAATGAGGTTCAGAGGTTTATATCCACCCTGGCAAAACAGGTTATGGGAATGGAGAGAAGAATAATTCTGTTGAGGGAATTACTAGAGAGACTGAATGGATCAGGGAATAGAGATCAACTTGTATATTATCCTGTGAAAGGGTCTTTTCAGGTGTGATTACATTTTTGGTCTTACAGAGAGGGAAAGAAAAAACAATTGTTCCGTTTGGTGGATCTGGATCTTAAGCAGATAAGGGAACTTTATCTTGTGGTTTAGGAGGGAAAGTTGGGGGAAGAGGGGAAGGTCAGAGAGATCTTGAGGCTACTTCACTTTACCATGTCCAAGCGCCATATGTTGTGGTATCAGTTTCTGAGTTCCAACACTGCAAAAGGGCAACATAAGAGATCCTTGTGGTGATGGAGCTGTTCTGTTCTGTACCTTGTTTGTGTCAATGTCAATATCCTGGTTGTGATATTGTACTATAGTTTTGCAAGAAGTTACCAGGAAAGGAAACTGAGTAAAAGGAATATGAGATCTCTCTGCATTGCTCCTTAAAGCTGCATGTAAATCTATAATTATTTCTGAACAAAAAGTGTAAATTCATAATGAAAAATGAAAATGTTAATTAGTATTCAACAATTGTTCAATATTGTCATCGTGTACCAATACTGAACATCACTTAGTTTGGATTTATTAGGTCAGTGCAAAAGGAATTGCTGTTTTTGCCGTTAAAAGTAATGGCAAAACCTGCAACTCCTTTTCACTGACCTAATACTTGCCATTAAGCTCACTTTGCTAATTTACAAAAATGACCAAGCTCTCTGCCTCCACCATACTCAACACACACACGTCCACACAGACTTAGATTTTACCTAATACTAGTCTGCAGGTCTGGTGCAGTATCTGGAAATCTGTATTTCTAGCTCTCATCCCAGATAGTTCTGAAGCACAGAACTATTTTTTTCTTTGTAATTAGTCTATTAAAGAGACAATACATTTCAAGAATTGCTTAAATTCTGCTACCCAGATTTAAGCATGTGAACATATGATGAGACTTTTTAAACATATAATTAAAGCTGTTCATCATAATTTGCTGTACTACCAACATTAGTTACTTTGGAGCCTAAGTCAAATGGTTTAAAGTATCTTATAACGTACCTAAAGAACACCGTCCTATGTTATGCATGCAAATCACTTCTCCACGTAAAGGTCTTTTCACTTTAATTTCTATGTTACCCAGCTCTAAAGTCACTGCTTGGGGTTATCATGGTCCACAGACAAGGAGGGGGGCAAATATCAGGACTGGTCAAGATATATATGGATCCACATATAAATAATGCTTTAGGTGAAATTTGGCATCTTTTAGTTGGAATTTGGCATCTTTCCCCATCACTCTAAATTAACATGCCAATGCTACCTGTAAGTGACCATGTGGTGTCAACGGCAGGATGGAGCAGCAGCCCTTGAACTTTGCTATTGAAGCATCTTCCCAGGAAGTCTGGCTCCTCCTGTTTCATAGGACGCACTTCCTTTTGGAGCAGAGCACAGCCTCCTACTGCCTGTGTGTCAAACACCTGCAGCTTTTCTCACCCCTCCAGGCTATGGCTGGTGACTCCTTTAGTTCCTGTGGAGGAAAAAAAAACCAAGGCATTCAGTCTTCAGGTCAAAATGAGGACTTTTTGAAAAGGAAAAATGAGCTAACTTTAAAATAAAACTCATATCTCTACATTTCCTGATCCTGCAAATGTGAAAGAATGAGAAGAGGCCGGGTGCTGTGTCTCATGCCTGTAATCCTAGCACACACTAATTTTAACTTTGAGAGGCCAAGGAGGGAGGATTGCTGGAGCCCAGGAGTTCAAGACCAACGTGGGTAACATAGTGAGACCCTTGTCTCTATAAGTACTTTTTTAAAAGGTATATAAAAAAAGAATGAGAAGAAATCCCCAGTGAAAACAATCAAAACAAGAGCTTTGGACCTTATGTACTCACACATTCCTGTCTTGGGGTGAAGGTTTACAGCTAGGCTAAGTGCTACCACTTTCTTCTAAAATCTATTTAAGGCAAGCAGGGATTTTTAAAAGACACACAAGTTACCTTTGATACCAAACAGGAAGAATGAAAACTGTAGGGGACAGCTGCTGGCTTCCCAAAATGTCTTAGGCTCATAGTGGCAACTTTGCTGAAATCTGATGAATTAGAGAGAAAGCTGGGAGCTACAAGAATCAAGACTTTAGGAAATCAAAGCATTTGAAGGAAAGAGGAATTTTGATTGACTAAGCAAATATTCTACTACAAATGAATCTGTCAAAGTAGGAAAAAAAGATCAGCCATGGTGGCTCACGCCCGTAATCTTATCTCAACACTTTGGAAGCTGAGGCAGGAGGATCACTTGAACCCAGGAGTTCGAGATCAGCCTGGGCAGCAGAGTGAGACTCTGTCTCTACAAACAAACAAACAAACAAAAATTAGCCCGAGGTGGTACGTGTGTAGTCCCAGCTACTCAGCAGGCTGAAGTAGGAGGATTGCTTGAGCCCAGGAGGTCGAGGCTGCAGTGAGCCATGATTGATCACATCACTGCATTCCAGCCTGGGTGACAGAGCCAGATCCAGTCTCAACAAGAACAAAAACAACAACAACAACAAAAATGGAGAGAAACAATTCACGAGGGAGGGACGTTGGGTGACTAAGACTAATCTCATGTTTACCTCCTGGGACTTGAAGACCTTTCCTGCATATTTCATAGCCAGGGGAAGATTCTGCTGTCAAGCAATTAGGTTTTCTCCCAGAAGACAAAGGGATAATCTGTAAGTTTTCTTCTATCTGATGGAGGCATGTAGAGGGGAATAAGCAGACACTGAACATTACTGAGAATTCCATTTGGTTTTTGTACTGGCCGGAGGGCTTGGCTACAAACAACAGAAAAGGATTTCGGGTGATTGCAGAATAGGAATTTATCATCAGGTGGAATTGGAGACTATTGTTCTAATTGAAGTAACTCAGGAATGGAAAACCAAGCGTCATACGTTCTCACTTATATGTGGGAGCTAAGCTGTGAGGCTGCAAAGGCATAAGAATGATACAGTGAACTTTGTGGACTAGGGGAAAGGGTGGGAGGTGGCAAGGGATAAAAGACTACACATTGGGTACAATGTACACTGCTCAGGCAACGGGTGCACCAACATCTCGAAAATCACCTCTAAAGAACTTATTCATGGCTGGGCACGGTGGCTTATGCCTGTAATCTGAGCAATTTGGGAGGCCGAGGTGGGAGGATCACTTGAGGTCAGGAGTTCAAGACCAGCCTGGCCAACATGGCAAAACCCCATCTCTACTAAAAATACAAAAATTAGCTGAGTGTAGTGGCATATGCCTGTGATCCCAGCTGAGGCAGGAGAATCACTTGAACCTGGGAGGTGAAGTTGCAGAGAGCTGAGATCATGCGACTGCACTCCAGTCTAGGCAACAGAGAGAGACTCTGTCTCAAAAAAAAAAAAAGAACTTATTCATGAAACCAAACACCACCACACCACCTGTTCCCCTAAAACCTACTGAAATAAAATTTTCTTTAAAAAAAAGTTTTATAAAAGAATTTGTCATGAGGAAAGCTGAAAAACCCAGCTCAGATAGGGAATGTGAAGCAAGAGAGGTCAGGCAGCTGAGCCGACTGTCAAAATTGTGCTGGCCAGACAGGGTAGGGGGAGCCATTGCTGCTGCCACTGCCACCATAGCTGTGAACAGAGCATTGCCAAGGCCTCTGCTACTCCTAGGCCCTGGTGGGCACCACTGCTGTCACCATCACTAGGGGAGCTGCCTCCTCTGGGAACAGGGTGAATCAGGATGAGAAATCAAGATCCCCGGAGGATCAAACAATGAATAAGAACCTCCAGGAATATCGCTTATACATTCGTATTTTAAAATAATAATTTTTAAAATCCCCCTGATTTGGGAAACAATGACTTAAATGCGAAGTATTCATCTTGTGATTGTGCTGCTCAAAGCCTTCCTGTTGGTTTCTTGTTCAAAATTTTTGGATGGCATGTAATTACTTATGGAAAACTAAGTTTGGGTTTCTTAGATTGGCATTCATGGCCCTCCATGCCCTGGCTCTATCCCATTTTCCGAGGTGTATGTCTTTCTTTCTCCTCTGTGTCCCCAGTGCCCCAGTCGCACTGAACTGCCTGATGTTTCCGGGCAGTGCTCCTCATTCACACTCCCATCGGCACCTGCTGGCATGCTCTTCATCTCCAGGTCGACCCCACCAACGGCCTTCCTTCACTGCCTCTCAGCTTTCTCTGAACTCTCTGTAACACTTCACCTCCCTTCTGGAATGTCGTATTATGACTCAGGACATAGCTTTTTGCATATATGTTATTTATAGTAATAGGTGATAAGAACCTTTGCACCCCCAGGGTATACAGAATTGCACTTGACTTATAGTAGATAATCGATTAAATGAATAAACAAATGACATCTTGGGAAGCTTTGCAGTCAGATTTGTAAGGTACATTACCCTTCTTGAATGTTCCCATTAGGAACAGCTTAATTTTTACAGCAATTTTTCTTATTTCATTTTAAGTCATGAACAAGGAAAGCTGCTGTTACCATAGATTTTATTTGAGTATCCTTGAACAGTAGTCTGCTTTTCAAAATTATAGACCACGATTCTTTAAAAGGAATGGATGATTACACTAACCCTTCTCAATTAGAAAGGTTACCTATCCTATCACTGTATTGAGTACCAATAAAACTATGCCTTCCAGAGTCATCTGACACACTTGCCTTCGAAAGTTAAATTTAATAGTATCTATTAATTTAGAGCAAATACTGTGTACACAAAGGTTATTTCTGTGAATGGTGGCCGGGACATAAATACTTCATTGTAAATACATAGCAGCAAGTTTCATGTAGAAATTTCCAAAACTCAGATACTTAGGTACCTTTTGTTTGTTTGTTTGAGACAGAGTTTTACTCTAGTTGCCCAGGCTGGAGTGGAATGGCATGATCTTGGCTCACTGTAATCGCCACCTCCCAGGTTCAAGTGATTCTCCTGCCTCAGCCTCTTGAGTAGCTGGGATTAGAGGAATGCACCACCATGCCCAGCTAATTTTGTATTTTTAGTAGAGGTTTCTCCATGTTGGTCAGGCTGGTCATGAACTCCCGACCTCAGGTGAGCCACCCACCTCGGCCTCCCAAAGTGTTGGGATTATAGGCATGAGCCACTGTGCCTGGCCAGGTACCTATTTTAAAGATGCTAACTACAGAGAAAAGGTTATCTTTTTTACCACTCCACGGACAAAAGCTTGAAGGTCACAAGTGACATGTTGACACAATGGTGTGTGGTTAGAAGGAAAGAGCTAAATTTTGAATTTCTTTTCTGTGGTCACCTTGTATCAGAGAGTTACTACTATAAAATTATACAGTGGTGTTTCATTTTTCTCTGTCACTTGGATGTTTCCTCTACTTTTGAATGAAAGTTACAAAACCAGGCCAGGTGTGGTGGCTTATGCTTGTGAGCCTCCCACTTTGGGAAGCCGAGGTAGGCAGATTACCTGAGGTCAGGAGTTCGAGACCAGCCTGGCCAACATGGTAAAACCACAACTCTACTGAAAATACAAAAATCAGCTGAGCGTGGTGGCACACGCATGTAATCCCAATTATCCATGAGACTGAGGGTGGGAGGATCACTTGAACCTGGAAGGTGGTGGTTGCAGTGAGCCGAGATCCCACCACTGCACCCAGCTTGGGTGACAGAGTGAGACTCCATCTCAAAATAAAAAGAAATAAATAATTTTTTAAAGGTTACAAAACCAAGTCAAACCAAAATGAAAAGAGAAAAAGAAAACAAAACGAAAAGCCAAAAACGTAATTCTTTGCTTTCTCGTGTCAGCTATGACACTCTGATCAGAGCTGCACGAATGAAGAGCTTAAATACCTGTGTGGTAGGGCTTTCTTTATGAAACTGTGGGACTGTCAGTGAGTTTGGAGGGTCTGTACAGAATTTAATCCAGATGCAGGAACAGATTATGTAAGAAGGTTCAGCATTGGTTTGGTTCATGACTCTATTTATTCAACAAATATTTACTATGTGCCTGCTACTGCAGGCCTTGGGGTGAGTAAGGTGAAAATGATTTATTTCCTCATGAAATTTATTGTCAAGTGAAGCAGATGGACAATTAACAAATGATTGTGCCAATGATTGTTTTGCTGTGGTGACAATAATTGCTATGAAGTCAATGTAAACAGAGTGATCTAAAATTGTGTAACAGAGGTCCCCACCCCAACTCATCTCTTTAGTATTTACTGCTACTGTTAGTCACCAATTTGTGTAGCTCTTCCTTTTACTCATCATGTCAGCCTTGTCTATTCCAGCCCCTGCTCTTCTCTAGAGCTCTAGCAAATGATTAGAGCTGTGTCACTTTCATGCATCCAGAATTTGGAAAAATGTATAGTCCTTTTTTGCATAGCACCCTATCCTGGACATAGCTAATTAGAAGAATCATGGTCATGGATAATCTCAAAGAAGATTCCATTGATTCCTATCACTCCAAAAGTAACTCTACATTGCCCACACAATGTAGTGTGAGAAACCTCCATTCAATGACAGTCATCCATGACCCACTACCTTAACAGCCCTCTCTGTTCCTTTCAGTGGCAATGGAAGTGCCACCACTGAGATGGTATCTCAAGTGAAATGCTAGTAGTTGTATTTGCATTCTGCTGCACCTCGGGTGGGAAGCATTCTCACTGCTCAGACATATATTACAGGTCAATATCTACTGTCTTGAGGAGGTGATACAATGCCCACAATCTGAGAAAGGTCTTGATTTTTACATCATTTTTTTACAGTTTCATTTTAGGTCAGGAATGGGGAGATCACAGGCTTTATGATGGTGGACATCAGTCGATGGAGAGGCAGAATTGGGAGTGAGGGGGGTCAGCAGAGTTGTGCCCTATCTATTTATTCATACATTTCAACATCTGCTCGCCATTTCTGTGTACCTTGTCTGGGTTCTAAGCAAAAGAGGACTCGAGAGTGATACAGTTCCCATTTCTAGGCAATAGGTTGATTTGAGCTGATATAAAAGGATTACTTTCAAACAATAATTTTGCTGGAGACAACAAATAATTTTAATACATGGCCAGGACTGAAAGCAAGCAAGGGAAATACCCAGATGCTAGAGGCACAAAACAGGAGTTGAAGCCAAAACTCTCAAAAAAAACATCAGTATAGTTCCCAGAGGCTGAAGACTGGAGTATTAGTTTTCTCATGTGGGTGGGAGGTGAGGCTTGGGGCTTCCAAAAAATGCCAGGGCTCACAGAGCTGTTCCATCCACAGTAATGAAATGGAACAACCCCAACCACTATCTAGAGAAGTGTCAGCAAAGCTACTTATCTACCAGGGGAAAATGGCATTCATCGGAAATCAGAACCCCAAACCTGTGCTGTAAGATTTTGGGACCAGGAGCAGTGGCTCATTCCTGTAATCCCAGCACTTTGGAAGGCTGAGGTGAGTGAATTGCTTGAGCCCAGGCATTTGAGACCAGCCTGGGCAACATGGTGAAACCCCCTCTGTACAAAAAATAGGAAAATTAGCTGGGCATGGTGGGATATGCCTATAGTCCCAGCTACTTGGAGGCTGAGGTGGGAGGATCACCTGAGCCTGGGAAGTCGAGGCTACAGTGACCTGTGATTGTGCCACTGCACTCCAGCCTGGGCCTCAGAGTGAGAAACGGTCTCAAAAAAAAAAAAAAATTGGGGGACTACAAATTATACTTTCCTGTGGACAAAGAAATGCCAAACCAAAAGATTAACATAGAAACTATCCCAGAAGCAGTGAAACTGTTAGGATCCAGAAAAAGCATCATAAAATTATCCTGTAGACATGTCTCCCATGTGGAGAGTCCCCAAGGCCATGCCCAGGTTCAGCGATTAACAGGAGGACTCACAGGACTCAGAATATAGTTTTCCCAGCTGTGATTTATTATGGGAAAAGGATACAAGACATAAGGAAAGATGCATGGGTGAAGTTCCGGAGAAACCAGGTACAAGTTTCCAAGAGTACCCTGCCAATGGAGTCACACGAGACACACAGACACACACAAGATCCCAGCAAGGATCTGTGACAATACAGGTGAAATGTTGTCTAGCTGTGAAGCTCATTAGAGGCTCGGTGCCTAGGGTTTTTATTGGGGGCTTGGTCATGAAGGTGAACGTAGGTATCCTCTGCCTAACCCATAACGAAATCCAAGAATCCCAGAAGTAAAGATTATGTTTGGCATAAACTACACTGTTTTTTTGTTTGTTTGTTTTTTGGGGGGGTTTTTTTTTTTTTTTTTTTTTGGTAATAGGTTTATTGGGATATGATTCATATACCATACAACTCACCCATTTGAATTGTACAAATCAATGGTTTTCAGTATATTCACAGTGTTTTCCAATAATCACAACCAATGAATATTTCCATCACTCCGGAAAGAAACCCTGTGGCCATCAGAATCAATCCCTATTTCCCTTCCCCCAACCTCTGGAAATCACTAATCCCCTTCCTGACTCTGGATTTTCCCATTCTCTTCATTTCACACAAATGGAATCATGTGATATGTGACCTCCAAAATAAAAATAACTAAGGAAAAGTCTAGGCAACATAGTGAGATCCTGTCTCTACAAAAAATTTAAAAAGTAGTACGGGCAGTGGCTCATACCTATACTTTCAACACTTTGGGAGGCTGAGGTGGGCGGATCACTTGAGGTCAGGAGTTCAAAACCAGACAGGCCAACATGGTGAAACCCGTCTGTACTAAAAACACAAAGATTAACAGGGCATGGTGGCGCCTGTCTGTAGTCCCAGCTACTCCAGAGGCTGAGGTGGGAGGATCACTTGAGCCCCGGAGGGGGAGGTTGCAGTGATTGTGCCACCGCACTGAAGACTGGGCGACAGTGAGACTTTGTTTCAAAAAAAAAAAATTATCTGGGCATGGTTTCATGCCCCTCTGTTCCTAGCTACTTGGGAGGCTGTCACAGGAATATCACTTTAGCCCAGAAATCAAGGTTACAGTGAACTGTGATCATGACATTGCACTCTAGCCTGGGTGACAAAACAAGACTCAGACCTCATCTCAAAAAAAAAAAAAAAAAAATTAAGGAAGAAGGAAGAAAAAAAAAAACCCACATTATTTTTGCAAACAATTTAAACATCATTCTTAGTTCTGAGAAGAGTGAATAGTGGGAGCCCTGCTGAAGTCTAAGTTCCCAAACTCCAGCCAAGGGCGCTACCTTGCAAGCAGGCCTTCCTAAGGATAGCAGTGTCAGGCCTGCTGTGTTAACTCTCTTCTGCACTTTCTACAACAAGGGCATGAGAGATTGCCAGGGAGCACAACTCAGTGACAGTCACGTCACAGTTAGAAACTGACAAGCCTTCTCGTCTTCAAGGAAGTAGAGCACAACTCCTTACTCCTTAAGTGTGGATTGTGCGTAGTGATACAGCCCGTCCTTTACAGTCCCCCTGTAAAGGAGAGGGACTTTACAGTGAAGCATCTTCACAAACACTGTCTCAGCCAGGCCATCGCAGATACTGAGGATGCCAGTGGTAAGTCGTGTCAACAGCATGTACCCTTGACACAATGTGATGAGAATGGTACTTTACCTCTGTAGGCTTCCTCCCAAAACACATAACTCTAGTCTATTCATAAGAAAAATATCAGACAAATGCCAGTGGAGGGACATTCTACAAAACTACTGATCAGTCATCCTCAAAACTGCCAAGAACATCAGGAATGAGGAAGGAGGCTGGTGGTTGTGGCTTACACCTATAATTCCAGCACTTTAGGAGGCCAAGGCAGGAGAATCACTTGGAGATCAGGAGTTTGAGATGAGGCTGGGCAACATAGTGAGACCCCATCTCTACCAAAAAAAAAAAAATTAAAAATAAGGGAAGTTTGAGAAGCTGTCACAACCAAGAGGAGTTTAAGGAGACATATACACTAAATGTAATGTGGGGTCCTGGATGAGACCATATACCAGCAGAAAAAGGACATTAGGCAAAAACTGAGAAAACCTGAATAAAGTATGGACTTTAGTTAATTATAATGGATCAATATTGGCTCATCAATTGTGACAAATGTGCTGTACTAATGGAAGAGGTTCATCATAAGGGAAACTGTGCGTGAAGTATAGGGGAATTCTGTGCTATCTCTGTAATTTTTCTGCAAATCTAAACTTTTTCAAAAAATAAAGCTTATATTTATATTATGTTATAATTTTTGTTATAATTTTTATGTTACACTATAAACATTTATAATACTTTTGTATTCTATTACAAATCTCATGAGGAAATGAGCCTCTGTGAAGTAGGATCAGTAATTTAAACAAATGTGAGCTTTTTAATATCCCAAAGAACTAGTAATAATACAATTAGAGTTCATATTTTTCTCTTTTTCTCTTTCTGGCTACCATCAGTTTATGGTTTATCAATAGCCTCCTTTGTTTTAGAAGATTCACTGATTCTTTGGTAGATGTTGATCACTGATATGCTGGAGGCCATGTCTCCTCTGCGGAGCCTCCATTAGAGGATCCCCAGAAGAGACAGGAGGAACTTTCTTCTCTTCTTGCCACACTTGGAAGAGCCAGGCTGCCTGCTGTGTACAGGTACCTCTTTGTAGCCCAGAGGCTTCAATGGGAGCCTCTGGGAGTCTTTGTGCAGTGTGTTGCAAACATCCATTCTTCCCCTCTATCTTGCTGATTCTTGCCAGTGACTGGTTCAGGAACCCATGCTCCAAATTAATGTCAATCAGCCCATGGCAGCCTGCAGGTGAATGCTGAGGGAGTAGGTACTTAACCTAAAATGTACCATCAGAGTGGAGAGAAGGACTCAAACTCCTGGTTAGTAGCCATCTTGCATCCATAAGGGTATCCATCCTAAGAATAAAGCTGACATTTAAAAAATGAAGGTAGGATCAAAAGGACCTCAGAAAAATGGAACTAAAGCCCTGACTGTATCCTCACCTGAACACTGCCCCTCAGGGAGGGGTTTTCATTTGAATTAGATTTTCCATTATTTTCAAAGTCATCCAGAGGCATATATTTTCTCCTTCTATCCTTTGAAACTTTGGATGTGGATAGATACTGTCAGCTTAATCAATCAGATACCACTACCCAGCATTTCTGGATCTCAAATTAGTGACACAAAGATGCAGAGACAGTTCAGAAGAAAGTCATGGAGGCAGGGAGGACAGTCTGGCAGTGGCAACAGAGGTGACAAATGCCCAGTGAGTTGGTCCCAGCTACACATCTCCACACCACCTAGTCTGTTGGGTCCTGGACGTTTCTTCTGTAGGTACACACCCTTCCCACCAATTCTACTAGGTATATTCATCCTTCTAGGAAATTCCTTCTCTGCTTAAGTTATCCAAAATTGATTTCTGTTGCTTACAGCCAAGATTGTAGGCCTATATAAGAACAATCTGAAAGAGACTTTGAAATAATATACAGCCTCTGTAATCTCAAGATTTTAGCACTTGATGGGGGAAACAGACACATAGGGATCTCACTACGTATCCCATGAAAAGTGCTGTAATAGATGCACCTATGAAAGACTCTTGGGAACCCTATGGAGGGAGACTTTTCCCTCTTAGAGTGAGCATGGGTAGTCAGGACAGACTTCATAAGGAAGTAACATGAACGGAGTCCTCAAAAGGTCATAAAATTTCATTAGACAAAAATATGAAGAAAGGACTCACATTCAAAGGGAAAAGCATAAACAGTTGTATGCTAGGAAGGAGCTGAGGCTGAGGATAAAGTAATTTAGGGTGTGAGCACAATTAGATACAACGTTACAGAGAAAATATGGAGACTATCTGAGGAAGGATTTGGGAAACGAAGCTGGATAAAAGGTTTTGAAAATTGCCCTTGCTTGAAATTTGTCAGAGTAGGGATAAGGAATACTAGAACTTCAGCTGGATGAGCTGATGGAAGAAGAGGAGGTCATTGGGATAAGAAATGGATTGAGGCTAGAGAGCAATCATCCAGACCTACCACTGATCATTGAAAACAGGACAATAAATTATTCTAGATTTAAAGAAGCTTTATTCAGATAAAGAAAAAAAAAGAGGAAACAAAAAATATGAGAATAACAAAAAAACAAACAGCAAGATGATTGATTTAAATCTAACTATATCCATAATCACACCTGTAAATGTTTATACATCCTAATTAAAAGACAGAGATGGTAGAATATCAATATTGGCTCATTAATTGTGCTATGGCCTGAATTATGTCCCCCTCAAAATCATATGTTGAAGCCCTAACACTCAATGTGACTGCATCTGGAGATAAGGTCTTTAGGTTAAGATATGGTCTTAGGATGGTTTCTAATCTGGTAACACTGTGGCCTTATAGGAAGAGAAGGAAAAATCTCTCTCTATCCACACAGACACACACACACACACACACACACACACGCCCCACACACACATGGAAAAGGTGACATGGGGACACAGTGAAAAAGGTGGCCAGCCATCTGCAAACCAGGAAAAGAACCCTCACCAAAAAGTAAATAACCCAGAAAGAATTGTGAGAAATAAATTTTGTTGTTTAAGCCACTCAGTCTATGGTAATTTTTAATGGCTGCCCAAGCAGAGTAAGACAAATTGTAACAAATGTACTACACTAATGCTAATGCAAGATGTTAATGAGAGGGAAAACCAGGGTGGGGGTAGTACTTTCCACTTAATTTTTCTGTAAACCTAAAACTGCTTAAAAAAAAGTCTATTAATTTTTAAGACAGAAATTGTCTAACTGGTTATAAAAGCAAGATTCACTGTAGAGGTGCCTACAAGAAACACATGTGGAATACAAAGACACAAAGGGTTAAAAGTAAAAGGATAAAAAAAGATATACCAAGCTAACCTAAGTAAAACAACGCCTACATTAATATCAGACAAAGACGATTTTGGAGCAAAGAATACTACCAGGGATAAAGAAAGTGAATTCATCATGACAAAATTTAATCTATCAGGAGGACATAAAAATCTTAAATGTTTATGCACTTAATAACAGAACTTCAAATAAACATGAAGCAAAAACTAATGGAATGACTGGGGGCAGTGCCTCATGCCTGTAATCCCAGCATTTTGGAAGGCCAAGGCAGGTGGATCATGAGGTCAGGAGTTTGAGACCAGCCTGGCCAACATGGTGAAACCTCGTCTCTACTAAAAATACAAAAATTAACTGAGTGTGGTGGCATACGCCTGTAATTTTAGCCACTCAGGAGGCTGAGGCAGGAGAATTGCTTTAACTTGGGAGGTAGAGGTTGTAGTGAGCTGAGACTGAACCACTGTACTCCAGCCTGGGCAACAGAGTGAGACTCCGTCTCAAAAACAAGAAAAAAAAAAAAAGAACTGCAAGGAATGGTAGGTGAATTAGCAATTACAATCAGAGATTTCAAATACCCTGTCTCAACAATTAATACAGCAAGTAAAGAGAAAGTCAATAAGAATATAGAAAACTTTAACAATGCTATCAACCAATATGATCTAATTTATATTTATAGAACACGCCACCCAAAAACAGGAGAACACATACTTTTTTCAAATGTAAATACCACATTTACCAATATACAGCATGTTCTGGGCCACAAAACAATTCTTGGTAAATTTTAAATGACTCATTTCATAAAAAGTATATTCTCTGATTACAGTGGAATTAAATTAAAAATCAATAACTGAAAGATCTTTGGGGAATTTCCATATAATTGGAAACTAATACACATAAACAACTAGCAGGGCAAAAAAAATCAAAATGGGAATTAGAAAGCATTTTTAACTTAGTGCAAATGAAAACAACATATCAAATTGTATGGGATGCCTTTGTGGTAGGCTGAAAAGGAGCCCCCAAATATGTCCACATTCTAATCCCCAGAATATATGAATGTTGCTTTACATGGCAGAAGGGATTTTACAGATGTGACTAAATTAAGAATCATAAGGTGGGGAGAGTATCCTGAATTATGGGGGTGGGCCAACAGTCCTTCTAAGAAGAGCCCAGGAGAAGTCAGAGTTAGGGAATAGGGCAATGTCATGACAGAAGCACAGACTGGAGTGACGCACTTTGAAAATGAAATAAGAGGTCATAAGCCAAGGAATACAGGCAGCACTAGAAGATGAAAAAGGCAAAGAAAGATTATATCCTCAGAGACTCCAGAGAGAACCAATCAGCCATGCAAACAGCCAGCAAATCTGTTTGCAACACCTATGCAAATCTGATTTTGAATTTCAGCAAATCTGATTTTGGACTACTAACGTACAAAGCTAAAAGTTGTGTTGTTTCACACTATTAAGTTTGTGGTAATTCGTTACAAAGGAAATAAGAAGCTACGGCCCTTATAAGTTTACGTAGGAGGAAATTTATGACACTAAATGCCTCAGCTTTTGCCTATGAAACTAGGAAGCAAAAATAAAAGTAAATCTAAAATAAGCAGAAAAAAGGAAATAATAAAGGTCACAGCAGAAATCAATGAAATAGAAAACAGAAAAACAATAGAGAGAAATCAATGAAATTAAAAATTGGTTCTCTGAGAAGATCATCAAATTGATAAACCAGATCAATCAGAAAAAAAAATAAGAAACAAATTACCAAAATCAGGAATGAGAGAAATGACATCACTACAGATTCTACAGATACTAAAAGAACAATAAGAAAATACTACAAACAACTCTATGCCAATAAATTCAACAACTTAGATGATAAAATGAATAAATGCCCAAAACTACCAATGCTTACTATGAAGAAATAGATAACTTTTCCTAACTTATTGTGTTAGATCAGCTTGACCTTGATATCAAAAACAGGCAGATAATACAAGAAAACTACAGACCAATATTAGATATAAAAACTCTGAAAAAAATTTAAGTAAATTGTATCCAACAATATATAAAAATATATAAAATATATATATAATACATATATACAATATATAAAAAATAATACTACAGTATGATTTCATGGGGTTTATCCAAAGAATATAAGATCAGGTCAGTGCAGTGGCTCACGTCTGTAATCCCAGCACTTTGGGCAGGCAGATCACTTAAGGTCAGGAGTTTAAGATCAGCCTAGCCAACATGGTGAAAAACCATCTCTACTAAAAATACAAAAATTAGTCGAGCGTGGTGGTGGGTCCTGTAGCCTCAGCTACTAGGGAGGCTGAGGCAGGAGAATTGCTTGAACCTGGGAGGTGGAAGTTGCAGTGAGCCAAGGTCACCCACTAAACTCAAGCCTGGGTGATGGAGAAAGACTTCTTCATCTCAAAACAAACAAACAATGCAGGATTAGATTAATATTTAAATATCAATCAACATAATTTAACATATAAATTGTCTGTTTTTAGTTAAAAAATAATAATCCATATGATCATTTCAATAGATGAAAAAAAAAGCATTTGACAAAATTCATTATCAATACTTGATTTTTATTTTTATTTTTTCTCTTCACCTCCGCCCCCTCCAATACTTGATTTAAAAAAAAGAATAAGGCCAGGCGAGGTGGCTCAAGCCTGTAATCCCAGCACTTTGGGAGGCTGAGGCTGGTGGATCACCTGAA
This sequence comes from Sapajus apella, assembly GCF_009761245.1. Lineage (NCBI taxonomy): Eukaryota > Metazoa > Chordata > Mammalia > Primates > Cebidae > Sapajus > Sapajus apella. The sequence continues at coordinate 81,259,714 of NW_022436941.1, read as the reverse complement.
GTCAGGAGTTCAAGACCAGCCTAAACAACATGGAGAAACCCCATCTCTACTAAAAATTCAAAATTAGCTGGGCATGGTGGCACATACCTGTAATCCCAGCTACTCAGGAGGCTGAGGCAGGAGAATCGCTTGAACCAGGGGGAAGGGGGATGGGCAGAAGTTGGGGTGAGCCGAGATCACACCATTGCACTCCAGCCTCGGCAACAAGGGCAAAACTTTGTCTCAAAAAAAAAAAAAAAAAAAGAGTAATTCTCAGCAAACTAGGAATAAAAGGGAACTTCTTCCATCTGATAATGTGCATCTAAAAACAAAACAGAACAAAAAAAAGCCTGTGACTAACATCATATTGAGTGGCAAACTATTAAATGTTTACCTCTGTAAGTTCAGGAATAAGACAAGTCTGTGTTTTCTTGCCACTTCTATTCAACATTATACCAGAATGGTATATACACCAGTGCAATGAGGTAATAAATAAATAAATGAATAAATGCATCCAAATTACAAAGAAAGAAGTAAAACTGTACTTACAGAAGCCACCATTATTTATATATTAATATTAATAGAAAATTTGGTAGAGCATATTAAAAAACTATTATAACTAATAAATGAATTTAGCAATATTTCAGAACTCAAGGTCAAAATATTTAAAAAATCTATGTTTCTGTATACTAGCAATAAACACTTGGAAATTGAAATAAAAAATAGCACTTAAAATGCAGAAAAATATGCGATACTTAAGGATAAATCTGACAAAAGTTTTCCAAGACATATACACTGAAAACTACAAAATGTTGCTGTGAGAAATTAAGGAAGACTTTAATAAACGGAAGAGGTAAGGTTTTCATGAAAGACTCCGTATTGTTAAGATGTCAGTGCTCTCCTAAATGATCTATAGTTTCAATACAATCCCAATCACAAGTCCAGCAGGCTTTTTGTGTGTGTGTGTGAAAATCGACAAACTGATTCTAAAATCCATATGGCAATGTTAAGGACCTAGAACAGCCAAAATGTCTTTGGAAAAGAAAAACAAAATTGGAGAACTAATACTATCTCATCTCAAGACTTTTTATAAAGCTACAGTAATCAAGACAGCATATTATAATGACAAATAGATCAATGAAACAGACTAGAGTCCAAGAGTTCAACTGACTTTGACAAAGCTGCAAAAACAATACAATGAGGGAAAAGACAGCCTTTTCCACAACTGATGCTAGTGCATCAGATGTTTATATACAGAAAAATGGATTTTGATTCATATCTTATACTATACAAAAATTAACTCAAAATGGATTTAGACCTGATTCCAAAACCAAAAACTATAAAATTTCTATAAGAAAACAGGAGAAAAATCATCATGATTTAAGTTTAGGCAAAAACATCTTAGATATAAAACCAATAAAATAAAAAAATCTATAAATTAGACTTAATCAAAATTTAAAACTTCTGCTTTTTGAAAGACACTGCTAAAAATGAGAAGAAACTTCATAGACTAGGAGAAAAACATTTGTGCATTATATTCCTGATAAAAAGTTTGTATCCAGAATGTATAAAGAATACTAAAAAAAAATAAAGAATACTCGAAGTCAATAATAAGAATTGAAAGCAGGGACTGAAAGAGATATTTGCACACCCATGATCATAGCAGCATTATTCACAACAGCCAAAAGGAGGAGGCAAAAGTGCCCATGAGTGGATGAATGAATAAACAAAATGTGGTAGAAATGTGTGGGCAACATGCTATAGATTATTACTCCAGCATTAAAAAGGAAGGAAATTCTGACACATGCTACGATGTAAAGGGACCCTGAGAATATTATGCTAAGTGAAATAAGTCAGTCACAAAAAGACTACTACTGTATGATTTATATGAACTATGTTTTTAAAAATTATTATTTTTTAAAATAATAACAGACAGATGGAGTCTCTCTGTCCCCCAGGCTGGAGTGCAGTGGCACCACCATAGCTCACTGCAGACTCAAACTCCTGGACTCCAGAGATCCTCCCTCCTCAGCCTCCTGAGTATCTGGGATTATAGACATGAGCCCCCAAGCCCGGTGTATTAGTTCATTCTCACACAGCTACAGAAATATTACCTGAGACTGGGTAATTTATAAACAAAGGAGGTTTAATTGACTCACAGTTCTGCATGGCTGGAAAAGCCTCAGGAAACTTCCAATCATGGTGGAAGGGGAAGCAGGCACATCTTACATAGCGGCAGGAGAGAGAGAGCATGTGAGCGATCAGGAAAAACTACCAACTATAAAACCATCAGATCTCATGAGAATTCACTCACTATCACGAGAACAGCGTGGGAGAAGCTGCTCCCTTAATCCAATCACCTTCTACAAGGCCTCTCCCTGAATACCTGGGGATTACAATTCAAGATGAGATTTGGGTGGGGACACAAAGCCTAACCATATCACCTGGCTATATGAGACACTTAGGAGTAGTCAAATTCACAGAGATAGAAATTTAAATGGTGGCTGTCAAGGCCTGGAGGGAGGGAGAGAGGAAAGAAAAGTTATTCTATAATAGGTACAGAGTTTCCATTTTGTAATGAAGCGTTCTGGAGACAGTAGCACAATATGAAATGGTAATGATGGCAGCGCAGTGTGAAAGTACTTATGCCACAGAGCTGTATACATCAAGATAACTAAGACAGTACATTTTAAGTTATGTATATTTTACTACAATATTTAAGAACTCAATAATAAGAAAACAACCCAATTTTATAAATTGGGCAGAATATTTGAATAGGCACTTCCCCAAAGAACATATACAGAAGGAAAATAAGTTTATAAAAAGATATTCAAAATCATTAGTCGTTAGGGAAATTCAAGTAAAAACAAAAGAGATCCCCACAAACCTATTAGGATGGCAAAAATTAAAAAGACTGACCACACTAAACTCTGGTAAGGATGTGGAAGAATTGGAACTTTCATACAGTGCTGGTGGGAATATGAGATAGTACAACCACTTCAGAAAATAGTTTGGCAGCTTCTAAAACAGCGAAACACTCACTTACTGTTTATAATCTACCCTTTCCATGCTGGCTGGATTTGGATTTCAGATTTTTGGATTAGGGATGCTAATCTCTCTCTTTCTCCCAAGAGAAATGAAAGCACATACTCATACAGAGATTTGTACAAAGAGGTTTACAGCAGTCTCCTTTGTAGTGCCTCAAAACCAGAAATAGCTCAAATGTCCATGAGCAAGTGACTGGATAAACAAATAGAGGAATATCCATATGGTAGACTACTACCCAGCTCATTTTTGTTACTCTTTTATTAAAAAATGAACATGAATGAATCTCAAAATAGTTATGCTGAGTTAAAGAAGCCAGACAAAACAAGAGTACATACTGCATGATTCCATTTATATAAAATTCTAGAAAATGCCAACTGTCTATAATGACAGAAAGCAGATTAGTGACTGCCTGCATACGGGGGAAGAAGTAGAAAGGGGAAAGGGGATTACAAGGAAGCACAAGGAAACTTTTGGGGGAATGGGATGTTTTCATTACCTTGGTGATGGTTTCATGGGCATATATACATAAATCCAATTTTATCAAATCATGTGCTTTATATAGTTGCAGCTTATTGCAGGTTAATTTTACTTCAATAAAGAAAGCCATAGGAACTCCGACTTGATCTGCCTTGGTGGATTCCATCTGTTGGTGGAGACAGAGATTGAGGATCATAACAATTTGGAATTTTTACCTCGGGAAACAACCACGGAAGACGACCTGAGATGGGAACAAATGTTGCTGAGCAATGAGGAGAGTTCTGAAGAGACTGAAAATGGTCCATTTGCTCTGCATTTAATCAGCATGGATGGCCTCAGAGTGACAAGATATTGGAGCTAGAAGGGATCTCAGCAAGATGAAATGCAGTTCAGCTTATTTTACAGATCAGGAACTGAATCCAATAGAGATAAAGTGACTTGCCTTAGGTCATACAGTTTACAGAGCGAAAAATAAAATGTGGTTGTCCGAGGCTTAATCCAATGCTGGTTTTCTTTCTATACAGTATCTAACAGCTATAATAAAACTTTGTCTATGAAAATATAGAATGATACCCAACAGATGCTGAGTTCCTTCATGGCCATGTGGGTGGCCTTGAAGCACTGTCAGTGCTATAGCAACACTGTCTTCCTGGCCACCCTCAGGGTCTAGGCAACCTGGAACCAACACATGGATGTGAACTCCTTATAGCCACAGCCAGTGCTGCTGTAACACTGGTCTTAAAAACACAAACTTATTGCACATGTGATTGATATACACGATGAGCATCACTAATCCAAAAATCTGAAATCCAAAATGCTCCAGAATCTGAAAGGTTTTGAATGCCAACATGATGAAAGAGGAAAGTTTCACATCTGACCTCATGGGATGGGTCACAGTCAAAACGCAGGTGCACAACACACAGTTTATTCAGCATTGTCAAGGGAAAAATGAAATTACCTTTAGGCTCTGTGTATAAGGTGTATATGAAATATAAATGAATTTTATGTTTAGACTTGGGTCCTGTACCCCAAGATAGCTCATTATGTTTATACAGATATTACAAAATCCAAAAAAAAAAAAAATCCAAAATCCAAAACACGTCTGGTCCCAAGCGTTTCAGATGAGGCATACTCAGTCTGTGTTAGGAAGCAACATGAGCACAGTGTAAATTTGGTTTGGCAATGTGAGATCTTATGAATGGGAAACGCTAGGTGCAAGCAGAAAGCTGCACTCAGCTGAACTGAGCTGCTTGGTAATACACAAATTGCACACACAACACACACCAAAAACATCTATTAGCTACCTCGGTTAACTATGTGTACCCATCCACTTCTGGTGCTACAACACTTCCTCTGAGTTCACGTAACTTCTTTCCCACCGCTTCCCAATAAGTTACAAGCTGCAACCTTTCCAATGCCCACTTCCACAAATTTTAGGTCTTGTTTAAAGCAAAGTGCCCGATTTGTTGCATTCTTTATGAATTTCTGAACCATTTAACTGTGTAAAACTGTTCTACTGTCTTTATTAGGCTCCAATGTCTTTTTTAAAAGCTGTCACTAAAGAAAATTTTGAGTATTGTCTCCCTAAGCCCATTTTTTTCCTATTGTGCACTACATACTGACTTTTTTGAGGGCATATATGTATTAGAGCAAAACTATATTGGGAGTGTGAAGTAGATCCTTAAAAGACTGATCTTGGCTCCAGTACTATGTGCGCACACTCACGCGCGTGCACACACACACACACACACACACACACACCTTATTTAACTACTACTAGGCAGGTTTCCTGTCATATAGATTTGCTTCAGGGCTGATAGGAGAAGTAAGTACCCTTTCCAGAGTCAGCCAACACAAAGGTTCTTCTTAGTGGCAGGATATGGGTCCCTGGCTCCTCCTGACCAGTGACTGATGTAGGGTGAAATAGAAATCATTAGTACTAGTCAACCAGTGCAAACAGCATTAAATCAGTTCACACATGATGGATTGGGCTTAGCAATGACCCACCCTCTTAGCATCTCAGATGCTGGAAACAGTATAGGTCAAAATATGTCCCATCATGATCCGCATCAGTATCACCTAGGGCACCAAACTGAATAAAGATTCCCGAGCCTCAAACTACTTTCTACCTAAAACAGCTGGCACTTACTCTGTTTTATGTAGCATTATTGTTCAATTACAATGGCTTTTGTCCAATTTTAGACCACTATTGTTGAGGATTTCTCACAGTGCCACGTGTTGACCTAGTGTGAGAATTGGGGGTTGACAGAAAGGAAAGTGCCAGAGAGGGGCCTGACATATTAGAGAATGTTGTTCTGTAGCTGGTTCATTAAGTTCATATCCCGTCTGTCTGTCAACATTTTTTTAGAACTTTGCATTAAATTCTCTGGTGCATTCTGAAACAAAGATAGGACATCTGTAGCTTCCTAATGAATAATTTCTGTCTTCTATAATCTAGCCCTGATTAACTGGCACTAAGTTCTTTATTTGTGTACAAGATAGGTTGGGAACAAAACAGCAGTTAAAAATTGCAATGATATGAGTGCATTAAGAGAATATAATTATTTTTCTGGAGAAGATAACCATTATTATAATGCACCATACAGTAATGCCTTGTAATCATCAGCAAGTGTTAATGTGATGTTTTACGTCTTTTGCCTTGAAGAATACTATATTTTATTACCATTCAAGTCACAGGCAAAATAATCAAATATCTTAACTCTCTTCTTAATAGTCCCAAATATGTATGTATCATAAAGTAACTCTGGTGCTTAGTATGCTGGGAGGAAAAAAGTAAATTCTAACTTCTAGTATGTATAATAGGAGGACATTTTAATAAAGATATATCCTTGAAATAAACAATGAAGGAAATGGATATGAAAGCATCCAGAATTTAAATGGATTTGCTTTGTCTCTTTTGAAATTATCGAAACAAGAACTACCAAGACAGAATTTATTACCCAGGTTTTGTAAAATGGCACCACTTATCGGAGAATCAATGTGAGAATTAGCTAAGTGCTGGAAACCATTCCCAGGAGTCATGCTGACAATTAATCTTGTCCACCCTCTCTCTAAATAAGACTTCACTTTTCTTCTTCAAGAATTTCTTCAGTCTGGCCGGGCGCAGTGGCTCATGCTTGTAAGCTCAGCACTTCAGGAGGTCAAGACTGGTAGATAACTTGAGGTCAGGAATTGAGACCAGCCTGGCTAACATGGTGAAACCTCATCTGTACTAAAAATACAAAAATTAACCAGGCATGGTGGCACATGCTTGTAATCCTAGCTACTTGGGAAGCTGAAGCAGGACAATCACTTGAACTCCAGAGACGGGGTTTGCAGTGAGCTGAGATGGCACCATTGCACTCCAGCCTGGACGACAGAGCAAGAGCCCATCACACACACACACACACACACACACACACACACTCTCTCTCTCTCTCTCTCTCATCATTCTGATGGCGAGAAAAGTGTTAAACCTGGTGAAGTATTTAGGGGTAAAATGTCATAGTATTTATAACTTACTTCCAAAGGGGAATAAATAAATAATATCTCCTCCAGAGAGAGAAAAAGCAAATATGGCAAAATATTAACCACTGTTGAATCTAAGGAGATATATGTATGTTCATTGAACTATTCTTCCAACTTTTCTGAATGTTTGGAAATTTTTATAATAAAAATTGGAGAGAAAGGAATGCACAGTGTGCGATTCAAGGTCCATGAAAATATTTCCATTCACTCCAGAAAAATCAGAGATCATATTCTAGCCTGTGAGTGTGATTTAGCATGTAATTCTAGGTTTATGGCTCAGGATGGCACACCTCTAAAATTATGGCTGAAGGAGAAGGAAGTGAAACCCGAAACTGCCCTACCTACCATAATTCTTCTGATACTGAGTATGCTCCCCTCCAGAGGTATGATTTGTACAGTAAACAGTAACAGTAGTTTTCTACCTTTGGGACTGTTGTCTTAAGATTATTTCTATTTCTGTGGTTGACTAGAAACTGAATTGCTATAGTGTGATTATCAAAATGAGAAGCTTCCACAGAGAATGGTTTTCATGTAGTCTTCACACTGATGAGATCTGTGAAACACGAGATTTTCTAAATAGACTTGAGTCCATAAGTAAAATTTCATTTCTCAAAATAAATGACAATGTGGGTTTATTCATGGAGTCAAATTACAGAATCAGGATTTTCTCCTGGAAGAGTCATAGGTGTTTCTGGGTTATACATGTTTATATTTGCTATTTATGTATGTTTCAGGAACTTGAAGCAACAGATTCATCTCAGATATTTTCCTCTCTCCCTGTCATCAGCTTTCTTCTCCAGAGCCCATTACTTCCATCTCAGCCTTTTATACTTGAAGTGTGGATCTAGGCAAAGGACCACATCTTGTCTGCAGAATGAGGAGGGAGCTAAAGCTTCTCACAGCCCTCCTGGATTTGATATCCAATCTTTCTTTTCTTTCTTTCTCTCTCTCTCTCTCTCTTTCCTTTCTTTCCTCCTTCCTCCCTCCCTTCCTTCCTTCCTTCCTTTCTACTTTCTCTCTTTCCTTCTTTCTTTCTTTTTTCCTGAAACAGAGTCTCAGTCTTGTCGCCAAGGCTGGAGGGCAGTGGATGATCTTGGCTCACTGCAACCTCCATCTCCCAGGTGTAAGTGATTCTCAAGCCTCAGCCTCCCTAGTAGATGGGATTACATGCATGCGCCACCATGCCCAGCTTTTTTTTTTTTTTTTTTTTTTGCATTTTTAGAAGAGATGGCTTTTCACCATGTTACCATGTTGGCCAGGCTGGCCTTAAACTCCTGACCTCAAGTGATCCTCCGGTCTTGGCCTCCCAAAGTGCTGAGATTACAGGCATGAGTCACTGCACTCAGCCCCTCATTTTCATTTGCCAGCAAATTGTCCTGTTTATGCTTCTGACCTCCTGGGAACCCATCAGCCCGAGTATTCCTCTAATCAATAAATTAAATCCCTCCTCTTCTTAAACAGGAGCAATAATATTATCTTCACTCTCGCTCACTCTCTCTTTCTCCTCCTTTCCTACTAGCTTCCATTTCTGTAAGTCCAACAAATATCTACCTCTGATTCCTAATATCAACCATTAGACTAGCTGATCTATTAACCTTTTCACAGTTGGCTTGCCTCTGCACCTTCCATCATAGTTTTACATTCCCTGGAAACCAAAAGGCTCTTAAAACATGTTTAGTAAATACTGGCCTCCAGTCTCCTAATGATGTATGTTCATGGTTAGTGACAAGTGTATTGTGCTCAGCTGGACCTAGTCATATTCTCTCTGAACCCCATAGGTATAGCCCCATGACTTCCCAGTTGCCACATATTTCCACCTCCCCCACCATGAGCATCTGGTTTCAGATGCATGGCTAAAGTTATGGCCAGACAGACAGAGAAGCCCTTCAGCAGAGCTTCCTAAAGCACCTTCAGGATGACAGGTATTGTGTATGCTCATCTGCTGCTGCTATTATCAGAGTCACTTCATACTGACCAAGCTGCTATTGAGGAAGAAGTGGATTAAGACTTACGGAGTCTGAGTGGTAAACTCATGATGCAGGGCTCTTAGGGCAGGCTCAGTGGCATGCAGTTTTATTCAGCACCACACCTCAAATGCTCAGCAGGGCAGCCTGTGTTAAGGGCACTCTAAGCAGCAACAAGGCAGTTCAAATGTTTGAATGACTCATCCTAATTGACCTTCTACTGCAGCCCAACCAACCTCAGGGATGGGCACTCTGGCAGCATGGTGCCATGAGACGGGAAGCATGGAGCACAGGAAGCAAGGCAAATGATAAGTGTCCACAGACTGGGCAGATGAGTCACATTGTCCCCCTGTTCCTCTGCTTCCCAGGGCAGAGGCAGGGACAGTTCAGGGACAAGAACACCTGCCTCCTATTTGTCTTCTGAGGCTGTTTTGAGGACTGCAGATAATGTTGGCCTACTGCTTAGAACTCTGAAAGATGCTAGAGCACAATTACAAATGGAATGTCAAATCACAGTGGACACTTTAAACCCTAGGCCTCTCCAGTAGATAGAGGTGTGCCATTTAAGTCTTTTATTAATGCAATGTCATCACATGACATCCTAACTAGTAATTAGAGAACCGTTAGATACAAAGCACTCAACTAAATTGTGATATGACTGCTTCTCAAGTAGAGTCCTGTAGGTGAGGGCAGAGAAAGAAAGAGCCCTTGAGAGGTGCACGCTGGACACTGTAATTTTTTATAAAAGATATATGTTCAGAATGGGTATAGATGAAGATTCCAGGCCAGGTGCGGTGGCTCATGGCTGTCATCCCAACACTTTGGGAGGCCGAGGTTGGCAGATCATCTGAGGTCCAGAGTTCGAGACCAGCCTGACCAACCCTGTTTCTAACAAAAATACAAAAATTAGCCAAGCATGATGGCACGCATCTGTAGTCCCAGCTACTCACAAGGCTGAAGCAGGAGAATCATTTGAACCTGAGGGGTGGAGATTACAGTGAGCCAAAATCTGAAAAAAAAAAAAAAAAAAAAAGAAAAGGAAAGAAGATCCCGCCAGCAACAGCTGATGACCATCTACTTGATACTTGAGTTGGATCCAGAGTGGGGTGTGTACTTGCTGGCCATTTACCATGGATCTCACTAATGGACCTGACCTGTGCCCAAATGAACAGGGAGCAGCACTGAGGGCAAAAAGCATGCCCAAGTGAAATCCCTAGATAGAGCTGGCTTCTCCAGAGAGAGAATGAATAACAAATAATAAAATTAGATCTCTGTGTTTCATTTATTCCTACAGGAAACAGAAAAAAATTTGAGAAAATTTTACCTCCTTAGAAGACTGCAAAGTAGCTCACCTCTCTGAAACAGAATTAGAAAACCATAGGACAGGTTGAGGTGGAAAGGCAATGGAATGAAAGGAAAAGGGAGATGAATGAGATGAACTCAGACAGCAGAGTTTAAGCTCATAATGGAGATAATAAAGAATGGAATGGGCGGTGTGGTGTCACCTTTCATAAGGCAATTTAGAACATGTTCCTGGGCATGGTGGCACATGCCTGCAGTCCTAGATACTTGGGAGACTCAGGTGGGAGGATTGCTGGGAGGATTGCTTGAGCCTAGAAGTTGACCAGCCTGGACAACAAAAAAGAACATGTATTAATGTCTTTAAATACATACAGGGCCTTTTACCCAGAAAGTCATTTCTAAAAATTTAATGCAAGGAAATAGCACAAATTTGCAATGATACATATATGGGATGTTAATCAGGGCTTTTGCAGTAGAAAAATAAAACAGAAAAGAACCTGCATGCCTACTAATGGAGAAGTGGTTAAATTATGGTATTAAAAGATCATATTAATATAAAAATAATATGAAGCAACTATGAAACTAATTGATTTAGCCTGGAAAGATATTTATTTAGCACATGCTATGTTATTAAACAGAATAATGCAGGTTACAAAATAATACATAGAGTAAGACAGTTTTTTATTTATTTATTTTTTTTAAGTCTATGTGTGTATGAAACATAGAAAAAGAAGTCCAGGCTGGGTCTTATGCCTGTAATCTCAGTGCTTTGGGAGGCTGAGGTGGGAGGATCTCTTGAGCTCAGGTTTCAAGACCAGTTTGGGCAACATAAGAAGACTTTGTCTCTACGAAAAATAAAAAATTAGCTGGGCGTGGTGGGATGCACTGTAGTTCTAGCTACTCAGGAGGCTAAGATGGGAGGATTGCCTAAGCCCAGGAGGTTGAGGGTGCAGTGAACCATGATTACAAACTGCACTCTGGCCTAGGTGACAAAGCAAGACTAGAGGACAAAGCAAGACTTCTCTCTCTTAAAAAAAAGGGAAGGGAAGGGAAGGAGGGGATGGGAGGGGAGGGGAGAGGAGGGGAGGGGAGAGGAGGGGACTGGAAAGATTGCATAACAAATCACCCTAAAATTCAATGGCTTAAAAGCTAACAACCTTTGCTTTCATTCATCATTTTGCAGGGCAGCAATTTGGGCTGTGTTCAGCTGGGCTGTTCTTCTAGTCTTGGATTCATTCATGCACCTGTGGTGAGCAGCCGGTTGTCTGAAAACTGGTCCCACCAGCCTGTGCTCTACCTGGCCTCTCATTCCCCAGGAAACAAGGCTGGCTTTGTTCACAAAGTGCCCCCTTCCCAAGGCCCTGAGAGCAAGAGTGGGTCCTGAGCTGATACCTGATGTGCTACTTCTGCCACATTCTGTTGGTCAAAGTAAGTCACAAAGCTACCTTAGATTCAAGGGAACAGCAAATAGACTCTTGATATTCTAATATCTCTTGATATAAGGAAGTGCCAGGTCACACTGCAAAGAGGTGTGAATTCAGGAGAGGAAGTAATTGTGGCCATTTTTGCATATAATCTGCCACAAAGATACTATATTCTAAAATGTTAGCAGTGCATATTTGAGATATGGAATTACAGATGATTTTTACTTTATTATTTAAATTTTTCTATGCTAGCAAAATTTTTTATAATAAGCATGTATTACTTTTATTACCAAAATCAAGTTCTATTTATCTTAAAATTTTACTAAGAGTTTTTAATGGCATTGCAAAATGATCACGATATATTTTTAAGTTTAAAAGCATAATAAAAAATTGTATATACACAATATATCCTAAAACATTAAAGTGTACAGAGAAAGGTCTAGAAAGGATTACAAAAATGTTAACAATGGTACTGTTTGGATGTAGGGTTATGAGTATTTTTATATTTTAATAAACTTTCTAAATTTTCTACAATTAAAAGGAATTAATAATTAGAAAAGAAAGCATAAAAGCAAAAAATAAATATTTTTAAAAAGGACATTTTAAAGAAGGCTGGGCATTAATGTTTAAAAGACATCCTGGAAATAAAAATAATATGCCACACACCGAGAATAATTAACTCATTTCTCTGCATCGAAAGCCTAATGATAGGAAGGTATTTTTTTGCTGAAAAACAATGATAAGCTGATTTGTCTGCTTACACAGAAGCATTTAGAAAATGTCATTAATGTGGATTTGAAGAAAATTACAGTGTAAATTCCACATTCTCCAACATGATTTCATAGAAACTCTCTATTTTATAGTTGTTGGCACTGCCCAGCTAATAATATAGCTTCTGCTATATTGGTTTATCATATCTATTTCCAACTGATTGGTACCCAGATGCAGGAGTGATTGATTGACACCATTAATCTCCAGCAGAGTGATCTTAAGAGAAAGGCAGACTAGGGTAGGACAAGAAAGACATCTAGGGCACAAAATTTAAGGAGGCACTCCTTTTTGAAGCCAACCCTGTATTGCATGACCCTGGAAGTGAATGCCCCCTTAAATTTTGCATCCTAGGTACCTCTCTCTTCTCACTCTGGTCCCAACCCTGTCTTAGAGAACTAGACTTACCTTTCCCTCCCTTCCTTCCTTCCTTCCTTCCTTCCTTCCTTCCTTCCTTCCTTCCTTCCTTCCTTCCTTCCTTCCTTCCTTCCTTCCTTCTTTCCTTCCTTTTTTTGAGACAGAGTCTCACTCTGTCCCCCAGGCCGGAGTGCAGTGGTGCAATCTCGGCTTACTGCAACCTCTGTCTCCTGGATTCAAGCAATTCAAGCCACCATGTCCAGCTAATTTTTGTGTTTTTAGTAGAGACAGGGTTTCACCATGGTGGCCAGGATGGTCTAGAGCTCCTGACCTCATGATCCGCCCACCTTGGCCTCCCAAAGTGCTGGGATTACAGGTGTGAGCCACTGCAACTGGCCTTATCTTACCTTTCTTAACCAGAATAGACATACTCTCCAATTATGGTTTTCATGTTACAGTACTGACAGTGTCTTAGCTGAGGCTCCCGAAAAAAGAACCTGAAGCAGAGGCCTTATGTGTGAGTACCTTACCAGGGAATGCAATCCCAAAGAGCAGGAGTGAAGCTCCAGGGCAGAGAGGCAGAGAAGGAAAAAGAACCAATACCAAGATGAGGTATCAAGTTGGCCACCAATAAACACAAGTGCCAAGCCATGAGATTGTACCCCTGCAAAACCACACACACACACCATCTCAGTATCATCTTGGGGAAGGAAGGGAAACAAAGAGGAATTCATCCATTGACTCCCTTCTTTCATTAGCCAAAATTTCTCCCTCAGGAGCATCAGTTCCCCGACACTGCTGGGTTACACTTGAGCAGTATCACTCTCAGATCCAGACAAGGACTGCTGCCCGGGCTTCACCCTTAGGCTGTAGATCACAAGTCCTGCCCTTCATCAGTATACACACAGAAAATCAAAGAGCATGTCTGCCACTTGGAATCCTGCCATCAGCACTGGCACTGCACAACCTCTAACCCTAAACACCTACCCCTAGGAGTAACACTCTTCTGGCCCCAGGGGACTACATCTTCTCGAGGTTCTTCCATTCTCCAAACAAAAGGCAGCTGTGTCGAAATACAGGAAGATTTGTGGGGTCTTCCACCACTGACATTGGAGGCCAGTGTCAGATTTAGGAGTTCAGGACAGATTTGAGCAGCAGATCTGCTTAGGTTAAAAAAGAGACTGATTTGTTAATTTGTCAAATCCTTCTCAGAGAGCATGGATGCAACAGATTTTCCACAGTGAAGCATTTCCCAATAGTGCCAAACATTCTTATTTTTTTGGTGTGTTCCAATTAATGGTTCTGGAGGAACTGACGAATTAATGCTGTATTCACAATTGCATATGGTGGCAGAGGCACACTTTGTAACACTGAGTAAATCGTTCTACTCTTAAGTGTGGATTATCCCTCCGATCTCAAACCACCTCCTGTATTTTGTTGCGTGAGGCGTTTTTACCTTCTGCTGTCAGGGGACGCTAGAGGGAGATCACAAGGCCGGAGAAGGGAGAGATCGGCTCCTCCCCCTGTTTACTGGATGTTCCTGTCTGCAACACCCCCATAATAGCCCTTCAGCGTGGCTAGGACTGCCACTGCCTGTCCAGTGTCCAGCTATTTTGCGCATTCCCAGAACAAGCCTCATGACGTCCCTTTGGAGACAGCACTACCCAGGCAACGCCTCCTGTTCAAAACCTGTGCCCCAGTTCTACAGGGCTCGTCCTCTGAGCTTCTAGTTTCTTCTTTGTTCTCCCAACCCTAGGCATGATGGCTTCTGCAGATACTATGCGCATGTGCCCTCATGTCACCTTTCCACTTTTTTAATCCTCTGATACTTGTTCAACAATCCCTTAATTTTTGCTGTGAAAACAATTGGTGTGGCGCCTGTTTTCCTCACTGACCCTGATCAACACCTGGGTCTGAATGTGGGAAGCAAGCCACATGACAACTCTTTACAGTGCAGCTACCTGGACAGAGTGTGCTGGGATTGTGAATGGCTTTATTTTACAAACTTATCTCATACAAGAGTTAATTAAACTGTTAACAAATCGAATGAAGTTCAATTTTAATAAAATTCTTTGCATTTTTTAAATTAATGCATTATGACTTGTATTGATTTGGTCTTCTAGTTTTAATAAATGATCTTGAATATTTTAGAAGAAAAAATACCTTATTTTAAAAACATTTTAGAGTTCCGGGGTGGGGGGTGGGAGAGAATTATTTTAAGAAACGGGGCTGGGCGTGGTGGCTCACTTCTGTAATCCCAGCACTTTGGGAGGCTGAGGTGGGTGGATCACGAGGTCAAGAGATGGAGACCATCCTGGCCAACATGGTAAAACCCCATCTCTACTAAAAATAAAAAATTAGCTGGGCGTGGTGGTGCGCGCCTACAGTCCCAGCTACTCGGG
>NW_022436941.1:81207195-81244365 GCF_009761245.1 Sapajus apella | reverse complement strand
AAAAAAAAAAAAAAAAAAAAAAAAAAAAAAAAAAATGGACTCAGGCGAGCGTGGGGGCTGGCAAGTCTGATATTTGTAGGCTGGGCTGGCAAGGCTGGAAGCTCTTGCGCAAGATTGATGCTGTAAGCCTAGCCAAGATGACACATAAAATTAACCATCTCACATATATAAAATAAGCTTTCATTTTTAAAAATTCACTTTAAATTTTGGTAAATATGGTCAAAGTTTACGTACTTGAATACTGTTATATTTTATTTAGAAATAATACAAAAGTAGAGCTCAGAAAAAAACTGAACAGCTCACCCCCACCACAAGGTTGGCCTGCTGGCTAAACTCTTCCTCCTCAATACTCCCTCCCGTCTCCACAGGCCCATCCCTAACATTTACAGGGCCTGAGACAAGAAGCTTACCCACATTTGCATTTTTAATCAATAATTATAATCTCCATTTGGTACAAAATTGGAAGTTACAGAAATTTTATCTATCTGTGCAAGTTGTGTGTTTGATGAGAGTAATTTTCTTGCTCGTTTTCATTGTTTTTGATGAATAATTAAATCTTTGTTAAACAGAATTTGTAATGTAATGTCTTGTTTGCTAATTTTATGATGATCATACTCAGCTGAAGGCTGCTTATTTTCACGGTGTTCAGGTTTTGAAATGTAAGTAGATCACAATCTCTTTGAGGATTTTCCATTTTGGAAAATTTTGAATACCTTTGCTCAGCATGCTCTTATTTGGCAAGGTCCCTTAAATGCGTTGTGAACAGGGTATAAAACTGTTTATGGCCCTTGGTATAGTCTGTCAAATTGCTTTATAAAAACTCATAATCACGTATGTAAACACTTTCATTTATTAAGTTTTTAAGCAGATTTGGCAAACCAAATTGATGGTAGGCTGAAAACGATACCTCGTTTTTGTTTCAATTACTGGTGAGTTAGAGGCGAAACAGTTTCTCAAGTGTGTACTTAAATGAATAATATATATCACAAGGCACACGAGTATTTATAATTCCTGACCAAGTAATTCTACTTGTTAATTTTTTCTAAAAGAAAATAATTTGTACTAAATATAATAATATTTTTTTCTAGAGTTAATGATGTCAGAAAAGTAAAACCAATGTTCAATCCTTGGGAACTTAATTGTTTAACCATAATACACTTATTTATCAACTTTATGCAGGCCTTAACAATTACCACTATATTAAGGCTATACACCATCATGGGGTGGCAGGATGGGAGAAATGGGGAAGGAGACTCATAAGGGGAAAACAAGAAACACAAAAAACTCAAGACACTAATTACCCGGACATTTTGAGTATAGTGAAATTTTAAAGGATGCATTAAAAAGGCTCTTCAACCCTGTGAGAAGTATAGAAAAAAAAAAAAAGGCTAGAAAGGGCCAAGCACAGTGGCTCACATCTGTGATCCCAGTACTTCGGGAGGCTGAGGAAGGCAGATCACAAGGTCAAGAAATCGAGACCATCCTGAGCAACATGGTGAAACCCTGTCTTTACTAAAAATACAAAAAAATTAGCTGGGCATGGTGGCGTGTGCCTCTAGTCCCAGCTACTACACTCCAGCCTGGCAACAGGGCAAGACTCCGTTTCAAAAAAATAAATAAAATAAAAATAAAAACAAAATAAAAAGGCTAGAAGAAAACTCATCAGAATATTACTGGCAGTTATATTGGGGTCACAGGATTACAAGTATTTTTTTCTTCAATTGCCTTACAAAATTTTCTATAAAAGGGTTGGTTCTTTAACATTTTCGTTAGAAATAAAAGTTAAAAAAAAAAAGATTCCATATATCATATATCCCACTAAAACCTTTTTTTTTTTTTTTTGAGACGGAGTTTCACTCGTGTCGTCCAGGCCTGTCCTGTGCATTTGCCTCAATTTTCACTGGATCCTTCCCTAAAGGATAATGATGTTGAGCTGCTTCTTGTGTGCTTATCGGCTATTTATATTTCTTCTTTAGTATCCTTTGCCCATATTTAATTGGATTATTTGTCTTCTAATTTTTTAGTTGTTAAAATTTTCAATAATTCTGGATATAAGTCCCACACTTGTCACAGCACCCTCAGCTGATCCTACAGGAAGCTCTGGAGCTGGATTAGCCCTTCAGAGTTATTGGTACATTTGGTTGTGCTTCTCTAGTCATTGGATGTAGGCTCTACCAGAGATGAGGGGAAGTAACCACAGCAATTCAGCTCCCTTCTGCCAGGATATTCCCCAGAAAGGGACGGAGCTGTGAGCAGTCATCAATCAACACCCCCTTCCTTCGACTGGGGAAATGAGTGCCTCCATCCTGAAAGGGGAATCTGCGCTGGACAGTGCACACCAAAGCACCCTCTACACCTTGACTGTTCCAACGCCAATTCTCTGACACTAAGTGGGTGTCCTACAATTCAACTCAATTCTGATACTAACCACCAGGAGTTGGCACAAAGCCCCCACTTCAGACACCAGCTGAAGTCTTGGGACAACCCCTACTTCTGACTGACTGGCTATAACTCTGGGGATTCTCATGACCCCCTCAGGTTCAATAACTTACGAGGATAACTCATAGAACTCCTTAAGGCATTCTACTGATGATTACAATTTTATTGTAAAGCATACAACTCAGGATCAGCCAAATGAAAGACACACATGGGCAAGGTCTGGGGATGGCAAGGAGGACACAGCTTTGATGACCTCTCCTCATAGAATCCGGGCATGTCCTCCCTCCAGCACATCAGTGTCACCAACCAGGAAGTTCCACTGAGCATCAGAGTCCAGGGTTCTTTATTGACGTCTCCTTACACAGGCATGATGGATTAAATCACTGGCCATGTGATCGAATGCACTGTCCAGCCTCGCCCCCTCCCCTCCTTGGAGGCTGGGTGGATGAAATTTCTAGTTCTGTAATCACAGGCTTGGTTTATTTGATGACCAGCCCCCATCCTGAGGCTGTCAGGGACCCTCTCCCTCTATCACTTGGAAAATTCCAAATATTTTTTAAATCCCTGTATCAGGAACAAGGGACAACAATCATATTTTGTTGTTATACCACAGTTCATTGATATATTAATAATTCTGGGATCTTCTGTAGTTTAAAAAAATGATTTCACTTTGCTTAACCAGTTCTTCTTCAATTTATTTGACCATGAAGCCTCATTCTGTAGGCTACTTTTTCCTCCCACACAATACTTATTAGCACCCTTTAAAAACACTCTTTGGGGAACACTACTTGAATCCTTGTTTGTCTGTGCTCTGAGGCTGCTCTCCCAAGTACCTGATGGTAGGATACATCATGTGTTGGGGCCTAGTGCAAAGCCAAAGTGTGGGGTTCCTTGTTCAAAAGTTACCAAGAATTTTAAGGCAGGCCAGGCATGGTGGCTTATGCCTGTAATCCCAGCACTTTGGGAGGCTAACACAGGAGGATTGCTTTAGGCCAGGAGTTCAAAACCAGCGTTAAGTGACATAGGGAGATCCCATCTCTACAAAAAATTTAAAAAATCAAGGCAGGAACAGTAGGACATTAAGCCACTTGTGGGTCCCTCTGAGCACAGATCACATGCCCGTGAAGCCAACCTGACCTGATGGATTCTCTCCTACTGTGTTTTCTATCTCAAGAACGGCATCATCATCTGCAGTGTCTCTGGTTATCATTCTTGACTTTTCTTTTCCCTCACCCCTCACAGCCTGTAAATCACTGGGTCTTGAATTCTCCCACTTAAATACCTCTCAAACTTGTCTATACCTCTTCATCTGCCCTGCCAGCCTTCCTATTTCAGGCTGTCATCACCCTCACCTAGACTACTTCAGCCTCCCACTCACTACTGCTGTCTCCCTCCTCCACTAAGGCAGCCAGGATGTCTTTCTCAAGATTTAAATCTCATCATGATCCCTGCCTCCCCTCCCTACCTGACCCACCACCCTTGCAACAATACCCCAATGGTACTCCTTGCTTTGGGGATAAAGTCTAAACTCTTTGGCTGGGCACTGTGGCACACACCTGTAATCCCAGCTACTTGGGAGGTTGAGGCAGGAGAATCTCTTGAACCCAGGAGGCAGAGGTTGCAGTGAGCTGAGATTGCACCACTGCATTCCAGCCTGGCAACAGAGCAAGACTCCGTCTAAAAAAAAGAAAAAAGTCTAAGTCTTTAACATTGCTCATAGGTTACTTTCTGCTGACTTTACAAGTCTCGCTTTTCACCATGACTGTTTCCTTCCTGGGGCCATTTTTTTTTTCTCCTCTGTCCTCATATATCATAAGGTAGAGCCTCAGGCATAGAGTCAGTCTTCATTTAAAAAAAAAAAAAAAAAAGATCTCACAGGAGAATGGGACCGGCTGTATGGCAGGGCCTCACTGGCTGTGGCACATGGCCTGAGCCCCCACAGCTGCTCTCCTGGTGCGCACGGGGCGGGGACAAGGGCAGCACAGTGCAGTGGCGAAAAGCAGGGCTTAAGAACCAGGCTGCCAAATCACTTAACGCTTTTCCACCTCAGTCTCATCTATAAAAATGGGACTAATAAAAGTATCTACCTTAACTTAAGGATGAAATGCGGACATTCCCTGGCAAGCAACAAGCCCCACGTAAGCATTATTGGCACGGCTCAAATCCGTGTCTGCTCCTTTCCATTCCTATCAGCCAACTACTTTCCCACTAGCCTTTCTCATGCTCGTGGGCTCTGCTCACAGTTTCTCACTCAGGCCTGGGCTCCCCATGGCGTCTGCATGTTGCTTTCCCTCTGTGTGAACGTTGCTTCTACTCCAACGTGCCAACGACACAGCCGTCTCTTGAAACTTTCCAAACTCCTCAAGAGAAAGAATCTGACTTGTCCAGATAATCACTGCAGCCCCGAGCAGGGCCAACCTACTGCAGACAGCTGAGGCAGGCACATGAGGATAACAGCATGACTGAAAACCACCACCTGGGGTTGCTCCGTCCTGTGGGATTCAAGGGGGAAACCTCTTAGAGGGGTGGTTGGGTAAAGCTGGTGTTCTGGGTCAGAACCCATATCGCATCCCTGCGGGCTTGAAGCTCTGTGCTATCTTCACCTTATATCAGTGCCTTCCCTGCCATTCCAGTCTACATTTACTTCAGTGAAAGTACTGCCTGTATTTTAGGGTAAAAAAATTCTAAAAACAATTTCAGTAATATAAGAAATATCCAACTTAAATAGCAAAGAACTACATCCAAATTACTGTTGCACTATTTCCACATTTTCCATGGTTTTTGTTTTTTTGGGCAGAGTCTCGCTCTGTCTCCCAGGCTGGAGTGCAGTGGTGTAATTTCGACTCACTGCAGGCTCTGCCTCCCGGGTTCAAGTGATTCTCCTGCCTCAGCCTCTTGAGTAGCTGGGACTGTATGCGTGCACCGGCTAATTTTTGTGTTTTTAGTAGAGTCAGGGTTTCACCATGTTGGCCAAGATGGTCCATCTCCTGATCTCGTGATCTGCCCGCCATGGCCTCCCAAAATACCGGGATTATGGGTGTGACCCACTGCACCCAGCCCCATGTTTTTAAAACAACCACCTTACTTGGTACTATACACTTAAAGAGTATTTGTGAAAAGTCAGACAATTCAATATACTTCTAAAATCTCATTGAAAATGTATTGGCACTGGCTCAATTATAGGTGCAGCTGCAGTAACAGAATGTGAATAGACTTCTTTCACACCATGAGATAAAGTAAAATTTACGATTTATTAAAATATATATATACACACTAAGTTTTAAGCTATCCAGATATGCTGTATAAAAATGTGTGTCCTTGCCAGTTCATACGCTGATTTCACATCTGAATACTAAATACAATTAAGAGTGGATTTAGTATTGCACCTTTCATGTTTGTTTCTTTCCCACACTTTTCTCTCCAAAATCTTATTATGAATAATTTCAAAACTATAGAAAATTTGAAAGGATGATCCAGTGATCACCCAAACACACGCAATTGATTTATCCATCCTTCCATTGATGGACACCTGCACCATTTCCAGTTTGGGAGTATTATGAGCAAAGCTGCTATGAGCATTCTAGTAAAAGTGTCTTTGTAGATATTTTATTTTGTGCTTTGAATGAAGTTTTTAATTTTGATGAAGCGCAATTTATCAACTTTTCCTTTTTATGGTTAATTCATTTGTATCCTAATTATAAATTTTTTGCCTACCCCAATTACCTGAATATATTTTCTTATGTTTTTTAGAAGCATTATAGTTTTATCATTCACATTTATATCTATGATTTAATCATAAAATCATTTTTGAGCATGTTATAAGGTAAAGCATGTTACAAGGGTCTTCCATGTAACTGTTCAATTTTTTCATTTTTTGAAAAAAGTCACCCTTTTCCCACTGAATTGCATTGGCCCTTCGTGGTGGCTCACACCTGTAATCCCAGTACTTTGGAAGGCTGAGGCGGGAGAATTACTTGGGGCCAGGAGTTCGAGACCAGCCTGGCCAACATGATAAAACCTCAACTCTATTTAAAAATCCCAAAGTTAGCTGGACGTGATGGTGTACACCTGTAATCCCAGCTAGCAGGAGGCTGAGGTGGGAGAATCACTTGAACCTGGGAGGGTGAGGTTGCAGTGAGCAGAGTGAGACTTCATCTCAAAAACAACAACAAGCAAACAAATTTTAAAAACCTGCTCCCTCCTTTAGACTTCCATAAGCACAACCCTAAATCTGACCATCCTTTTTTCTTTTCTTTTTTTTTTTTTTAGATGGAGTTTCACTCATGTTGCCCAGGCTGGAGTGCAGTGGCGTGATCTTAGCTCGTGGCAATCTCCACCTCCTGGGTTCAATCGATTCTCCTTTCTCAGCAGCTGGGATTACAGGCACCTGCTACCATGCCCAGATAATTTTTTGTATTTTTAGTAGAGACAGGGTTTCATCACCTTGGCCAGGCTGGTCTCGAACTCCTGACCTCAGGTGATCTACCAGCCTCAGCCTCCAAAGTGCTGGAATTACAGGTGTGAGCCATGGTGCCTGGCCCCTGACCTTCTCGCTTAGATTTAATTTCTTTCTGTGCCATTTCTGCACTCAGGATTTCCAATTATATCCATTTTGCCTATGGCACTTTAAATTGGTCCTCTGCAGCTGTGCACCAAGTATCTGCTGGCCACGAACAACAAGCCCCCTAAAGGCTTCTGCACAGCACAAGAGATGTGACTGTGTTCTAGACTCCAGTTATTCCTTCTGCTCAATGTGCATTTCCTGATCACTACTCCCAGACATGATCTCTGACTTCTCTGAATTTACATATGGCTTTACCTATTCCTCTTTTCTATATTGATTCCTCGCTTCTGCTGTGGTTATTAAAACAGTCTTATTTATGCTCTAAATAAACTGGAAGCTTCCTTAAGTAACTCAGGCTGATCCATCTTCGGATTCCGATAACTTCTAGAATAATGACTTGAGCCATGATAATAAATAATCATGAATGACTGTGGTCTAATCATTACAGAAAACAATGGGCTCCAATACTCTTTTGATGTGCTTTTATTAATACAAGCATTTGCTGGGCGTGGTGGCTTATGCCTGCAATCCCAACACTTCAGGAGACTGAGACAGGCGGATCACTTGAGGCCAGGAGTTCTAGACAAGCCTGGGCAACACAGCAAAACCCTGTCTCTACAAAAAATACAAAAATTAGCCAGGCTGTGGTGGCAGGCACCTGTAGTCCCAGCTATTCTGGAGCTTGGCGCACGAGAATCACCTGAAGCCAGGAAGCAGAGGTTGCAGTGAGCAGAGACCACACCACTGCACTCCAGCCTGGGTGACAGAGTGAGACTCTTTCAAATAAACAAACAAAAAACCAACCATTTGACTTTTTCTTTAGTGACAAACTATTAGGTAGCATAAGTTTAAAATCAACAAAACCCTTTACTGTTTTTTAAAGACTTATTTTTTTCTTTCCTAGGTCTCCCTTAACCTGTGTTTGTAAGGCTAATCTTTACAATTTAAATGTAGACCCATAGACCCATGCCACATTTTATCTTTTGAGAGTCTTTCATGTAGTCTGTGGAGATCTTGATTCCATCACCCAACCTGCAATCTGTTCTTTTAGCTTTGAGTCATCTCCCTATTTGCTAACCACCTTTTAGATCTTCATCAAGTTAACTAATAAAAATATGAACAATTCATGAATCTTACACAAAGCTATTTTTAAAAATCCTCTAAGCAAATATGGGTTGTGTAAACAGAGTTGTTTGGCCATTGTTGTTAAATTAGCTAGAAATCAAGTCCAGATAATTGTTTTATTTTCCATATGACATTTCCTGGATTCATCCACAAGGATATCATAATTGTCTTTGTCAGGGGTCTCACTAAACCAAGAAATAACTATAACATTCCTCTCTTCCACAAATCTTTCATACATTTTGAAAACGAGGTTAGGTTGACATGCCTTGACATGAGTAGGCTGGCACCTACTGCTAAATAAAAGGATTCTAATTTGTTTACCAAGGTCTAACTCTCATAGGACTTGCCACACTTGCCTGGCTCCCCTACATTGAAGGGAGGGTGTTACTCTTTATTTATTATTGTTGTTATTCTTCTTATTGTTATTATTTCGAGACAGGGTCTCTCTCTGTTGCTCAGGCTGGAGTGCAGTGGCTTGATCTCAGCTCACTGCAACCTCCACCTCCCAGGTTCAAGCAATTCTCCTGCCTCGGCCTCCCGAATAGCTGGCACTACAGGTGTGCACCACTACAGCCAGCTAATTTTTGTATTTTTAGTAGAGACGGAGTTTCACTATATTGTCCAGGCTGGTCTCAAATTCCTGACCTCGTGATTTACCCGCCTCGGCCTCCCAAAGTGCTGATATTAGAGGCGTGAGCCACCGCACCTGGCCTGGGGTGTTACTCGTATAGAAATTAAACAATGTGGTGACTCACTCACAGGAGAGAGGCTACTCGTCTTTACTGCTAGTCACAGCCTCACAGCATGCACGTAAAGTAAATCAAACTGACATTACTCAGCCCCTTGGCCTGCCCATAGATGAGAAACGAGGAAGAAAGCCTCACCCGTGTTGTCTCCCGGGACACAGGCAGTCCCCAGAGTTCTGCAGAATGAGACCAGCCTTTCAGAAACCCACAGATGTCCTCCCAGTTAGCTGTTCCTTTCCCTTTCGAATCACTGGATCTTACTCAGGAAATTCCCACTATTGGTTGTACAACCTGCATTCCTAAAGATGTTCCCAAATATGTAGGTTTTTCTGGCATGGCTTTAGGCATGCTGCTATTAGGCATGCTATTTTTTCCTCTTCCAGAAATTATTTTGGTGGATAGTATCTAATAAATACGTATATTTGAGGCTTTATTTCCTGTTCGATCTAAATCCGTTAGTTTTTAAAAAGGTAATTTTCATCGGGGCAGGATGACTCACATTTATAATCCCAGCACTTTAAGAGGCCCAGGGAATGGGAGGTAGACCTTAGGGGATATTGGTGGTCAGGGGGCCAGGGAGTATCACTTGAGGCTAGAAGTTTAAGGCCAGCTTGGGCAACACAGCAAGACTCTAGCTCTACAAAAAAGTTTTTAAAAATACTCGGGCACAGTAGTGCATGCCTGTAGTCCCAGTTACTCAGGAGGCTGAAATGAGGGGATCCACTTGAGCCCAGGAGTTTGAGTCTTCAGTGAGCTCTATTCATGCCACCATACTGCCACCCAGGCAACAAAACGGGGCTCTGCCTCTAAAAACGATAATAATAAAAAGAGAATTTTAAAGTGTCGATTTGAATATAGGCATTATCTGTTCAAGTTAAAAGGTAGTTTTTGTAAATATATTTTAATAGATTTGAGTATTTTTTGGCTCTCAGCTCTCCTCTTTTTAAAACAAAAGTAATAACAATTATTATTAATAGTTATAATAACTTGAATATGACTACTGAGGATGCTTTACAAATATCTCAGCATACATAACCTCAGGTATGGTTACAGGCTGGCGAATTCACCGCTGTGTCCACTTTACAGATGAGAGCCACTGATTCATGGAGAATGAGCACAGAGCAGCGGCCAGGGCTGAGGCTTAAGTCACGAGTTGGGATCGCAAGTCTTTTTGAAAATGTCACCGTGGTCCTGTCTTGCTGACCTTGTTTGAGATGTTTTTTCAGCGTCTCCTTCTGTTTTGAGTGATCTCTTGACTTTTCCTGGCCTTGCTAGAAGACATTTTGGTGGATGAGTAGGAGGATGTGACCTCCCTCAGTGTGGCTGTCCATAGAACGCCATCCCCTCCTTTATTTTGAGGTCACGCTCAGTGTCCCTGAGCTCCTCCCCACGGTGGGGGACCAGCTCCACAGGCTAAGCACGCACACAGTTGCTTGCATGTGCGGACTACACAACAGTTCCATGATTGTCTGGAAATTCCGATGTTTCCAGGTGCAGTGTTGTTAAAAAAAAAAAAATGGGCTTCAGAAGATGCCTTTGTGCCTTATGGCACCATCAGCTCTCCTTCAAAGCAGAGTTTACAATTCTGTTAGCTCATTTGTGCATATTAGAGGAATCTTTTTATTCAGGGCACCACTGTAAATTCCAACAGATTCTTACAAACTCTAGATGACTGACTTCCTGCTGACAAGGAAAAAAAAAAAAAACAAAAACAACCTCTAGATTGAATTGGGCCCTGTCCTTGTTTTCTGTGCTTTCTCTAAGGAAATATAATGTGGAATATTTCTATTTAATAATAACCTTTTTTGCATGAAAAGTGCTAAACAAAAATAAAGTTTGTAAGTAAAGTTATGTTTATCATAGGAAGATTTCCAATATAAAATGGCATTCAGCTAACTAATCCTGACATATTCTTTTTAAACTTCCAATTGAAATAAGAAGAAAAAAAGATAAAAATCAAAATTAAAGTAAAAACTAATAACCCTGTGGGCAGAAGCAAGGAGCATACTCCACTAAGAATGAGACAGATTAATCCATTTAGGAAAGTTTAATCCATTGCTCTGTCTTCCCATGCCACTGGAGAAAAAGGACAAACCTTAGGCAAGAGAGCAGGTGGAAAGATCTTCACCTTGCCCTGATTGAAATATAAGATTGTAGGCTGGGTGTGGTGGCTCACACCTGTAATCCCAGCACTTTGAGAGGCCAAGGCAGGCAGATTACCTGAGGTTGGGAGTTTAAGACCAGCATGGCTAACATGGTGAAACGCTGACTCTACTAAAAATACAAGAATTAGCCTGGCTTGGTGGTGAACTCCTGTAGTCCTAGCTACTTGGGAGGCTGAGGCAAGAGAATTGCTTGAACCCAGGAGGTGGAGGTTGCAGTGAGCTGAGATCGCACCACTGCACTTCAGCCTGAGTAACAGAGCTAGATTCTATCTCAAAAAAAAAAAAGACTTGAGTAATGAAGACCTTGCACAGCCAAACTTCCTCCATATGGGAGGCGTGTTTTGAGGGAGCTGGAGTGTTCTCTCCTAATTTTCCATCCTCTTTCTAAAAACATTTAAATCCTATGACAAAGACAAGGCAGGAGCTGGGGTAATATTGGAGATGTTATAGACCCCTAAGTTAACACTACAGAGACCACAAGACACAAAGAGCTGTGAAAGTCGTGGAATCTGGCAATTGTATGTTTCACAGATCCCAGGATTCAGAAGGTCACAGAGGCAGGGGGAGCAGGAGAGGCTATCATCTCAGGCCTAGAAAGTCTCGCCCAGTTAAAACCTGCAAGAGGCTGGGACTCAGGCTAGGAGCTGCACATAAGCCTGCTGTCTACAGATCTGAGAAGGAAGCACTCAGACAGAAACCCCAGGTGCCGTAGTGTGCTGGTAAACTGACTTCGACAAAACACAGGGAAGGCGGGCTATTTTGTTTGTAGTATTTGCCAATTTCCATGTGTAAATGCTACCACCATGGGGGACCTCAGCTATCAACATCACTGAACCACAAGTTGGAAAAAGAAGCACACAACCCTGAGTTGGCAAAAGCTGGATCCACCACATTCCAGTGATTCTAATGAATTTACCTTCATTCTAGAGTGAGTACAGGGGCCTGTGAGAAATGCGCCTCAAGAACGAGGCATGACAGTGATAACAATACTTAGTGGGACTGAGCGCTTACCGTTCTACGCCCTTTATACTTTACACGAAGCACCTCATTTAATCCTCATGGCAACTCAATGAGGTAGGTCATATTATAATAACCTTAAGACAACAATCTGAAGTTTAGGAAGATAAAGTAACTTGCCCTCTCCATGTGGCTGTTAAATGTCAGATCTGGTCTTTGGACAGCTAAACTCCAAAACCCATACCTTTAAACACTATGCTAAGCATAAAGTAAACCTGCAATAAATGTACTGACTTCTTGACTCATAATACTGCAATAAACCAATTGTTTTATAAACTGTTGTCATTTTAAGTTTTTTCTCCTTTGAATTAATGAAAGATTTACATTTAGGAACTTTTAATTGCTCTTTCCTAAATTAGGAGAGAGGCCTCAGAGGGGTGTGTGGTGTGTGTGTGTGTGTGTGTGTATGTGTGTTGGAGAATATCCAGAAAATGGGAGATCAGGGTCCTTGAATTCTTCTCCAGGATTCCAGAATACAATGGCTAGAGACTGGAGGCTGGGACTGATACTCCCAAATAAAAGTAGCCTGTCATCTATTCATCTTCTGGTATTCTTCTAAATTTGTGCCAGAGAGTCTCCTTGGTATTTGTCATGAGTCTGAGTGTTTAAACACCCACACGGGCAAGTCATCAACACCCTAACTTCATGATGGCTTGATATACAATGACCTTTATTCCATATCAATACCTCCTCCCATGGGCACACCTGGGGACCTTTGCACAGCTATGTGCTCCACCTCTGATATATTGAATTCCAGTGAACTGCTCTCTGACCACAAGCTTCTAGCTTTCCTACATCTCACTCCTCAACTTGGCCTTTGATTTCTGTAAGGCCCCACCCTCCACCTGCCGCCTAGGAACTGCCCTGTGTTTCCCTCTAACTTTCATACCCTTTCTGTCTTCTCTACTTTCTTCACTCATCCTAGACCCCTGGATACATCCGCTCAATCATGGTCTCATCAGGGACCTCCCGTCTTTGCCTTTTTGCCTCCCATCATACCCCAGCCTTTACCCATCCACCCTCAGGCCTTGCTCTCGGGCTGCTTTAGGGTGATAAGTTTCTCCAGCCTCAACTTCTTCTTCCTCAAAGCCCAAAGTCCTTCAGTGAATGCTTTGTTGGATTTTTCTCCAGTTCCTCATGGCAGTCGTTCCAAACTTCCATCCTCAACTCTACTCTACAGATCCCTCCTTAGGCTGAGAAGAGGATACTGACTCTACTTTGCAGGTGTATTCAGAAGGAGGTGCTCCACACACCCAGGGTGTCTGGAACCACGAAGCCCTCAGTCTACAGGTCTTTTTAGCTGGAATTTCAGTACCTCCTTTTTTTAACTTTTTTTTTTTTTTTTTGAGATGGAGTCTCACTCTGTCGCCCAGGCTGGAGTGCAGTGGCATGATCTTGGCTCACTGCAACCTCCGCCAGCTGGGCTCAAGTGATTCTCTCCTGCCTCAGCCTCCCAAGTATCTGGGACTACAGGCATGTGCCACTACACACAGTTAATTTTTGTATTTTTAGTAGAGACGGGGTTTCACCATGTTAGCCAGGATGGTCTCAATCTCCTGACCTCATGATCTGCCTGCCTCAGCCTCCCAAAGTGCTGGGATTACAGGTGTGAGCCACCGCGCCTGGCCCCAGTATCTCCTTCTTGAAGTCTTCATATTTCATCTGAATTGTCCAAAAGTCTTAGAGGTTTTCACAGCCAGAAGGGGGTCAGTCTGCCGTCCACCCCCAGGTAGAGATGGCTCTGGAGTCTGCCTGGGACCCGCTGCCATGACTTCTGGCTGGCACACATATTGTTGACATTTACATCACCCAACAACATGTTGAAACGTCATCAACTGTGGCCAGCTCCTCTGATGATACTGCAGGGACTGTCTCAAGTCTTCAGGGGAGAACAATCCCCCTTACACAGCATTAGCCTTTCCCAAGCCTACCCCGCTCACGGACTCTCAAAATTACAGATCTAGAGCAGTGGACATTTTTTAAAAATTTAAGCCCCAAATCTCTTTAAGTCAGCCTTGATTAAAATTGTAGTTGCACTAGAGGTGCCATATGTTTCAATAACAAGAACCTTGGGCAGATGAGATATTGACACAGGCGTTTTAAGGTTACAAAATACTAAACTGGCCATTGCAGCTCATTATAGAGATAAAGATGAAAAAATGGACATATTAACCAATCAGATATCTTGAGCACACTAAAAATGTAAATGTTAGCTAGGTTGGGGTGAAGGTCCTTTCTCTACAGATTTGTTTCTTGTTGTCATGAAATTGACTCTGACTAGTGTGCACTTAAGAAGTTTCCCAGCTACATCTTGATTTTTAACTACAATGGTTTATTGTTATACAACCCTTAATTTTGAGACAATGGTGCCTTTTTTACTTGTTTGTTTTGAGAAATTTTATTTCTTCATTCTTTGTTACAGAAAGTTCAATCTGAATTACCTCATCAACATTGTAACCAATCTTTATTATAATCCAAACTTAACAAGTATAAAGCAATTGCCAAATTCTCTTGGAATTAGGAAAAATACATCTGTTTTCTTCCTTTCATGGGCTGTGGTTGTAAAATATGTGGTGATTATATCCAATTCCTTTTTCAGTATTTAATGTGAAAAAACATTAACCTACACAAAAATAGACAAACAGTAAAATGAACCCCCATGTACTCATTATCCAGATTCAAAAATTACCAAGGAGTTCCCATATTTGTTGCAGAAATATTTATAAAATACAATGTATAAATGTAGCTGTGTGTTTTGCAGTGCAAAACTGGTCCCCAAGCAGATACCTTTGAGGCCCAAGGGCATTGATGGCTCAGGCATCTACCACTGCACAGAGATAGAGCCATTCTTTCCCCAAGACACACACCACAGGGGAGTATATTATTCATTTTTATTTTTCTGCTTCATTGATTATGTTATTAATTGTTACTATAAAAATACTATGTAACTACTATGGGAGAGTTATTGTTTAGTTAAGTCCCCAGTCTCTTCTTACTTCTGAGGCAATGAGTGTTAACAGAAACAGAATGATATATTCAAGGATTTTTTTTTTATATTCACACAATTGTGAAAACTCTGTGTCAGTTATTAGCTCTTGCCTCTCCACTCTGCCCTCAGCCCTGTTTCATGATGCTGGGATCGGGACTCTGCAAATCACATTTCCCCTTTGCTCTCTGGCTTCCTGCTAGGATCCTTGCTGGCTTCCAGCTTGCTAAAGATCACAGGAGTACCACCTGAGCAATGTTTCCTCACTCCCGCTGCCTCAGCTACTACCCCCAGCAGTAGCTGAATCTGGCTTGCAGTTTTTCCAAGCATTGCAGAGCCAGGTTCATCTCCCCACTCAAAGACATCAGCACCAGCTGCCTGCACTGCTCCTCAATGGTCTTGGTCCCAGGCCCTTGGGCTCCCTCCTCTGAGTCCTCAGCACCTGCTGAGTGGAACCCTCATCTTAGAAGTCTCTATATTTTCTCCATTCAAATAATTGATGTGATTTCTCTCTTGTGACTAGACATTGACCAATACAGAAATACACAATATTGGAATTTTCTTCTCTTTATTATGTATTTATTTATTTACATAAATAGGATAATGCTATGCCCATTACTCTGCAAATTGCTTTGTTCACTTAATGTTTCATGGATATCTTTCAAGATCAATATAAATAATTCTAATTCTTCTCAATAGCTATATAATATTCCATATGTACATACTGTAATTCAACTATTCTTCTGTTGATGAATAGATAAGGCAAGTCTTAGTTTTTGCTATTACAAAAAATGTACCTAAACGTTTTTGTTTATATATCCTTCTATACAAAGACATTTGTTTCTATTAAAATATTACTGAGGTGTGGCATGATGGCTCACACCTATAATCCCAGTACTTTGGGGGGCCAAGGTGAGAGGATCCCTTGAGCCCAGGAGTTCAAAACCAGCCTGGGCAACATAGCAAGACCTTGTTTCTACAAAATAATTTTTTAAAATTACTTACAGTGAGATTTCTGTGTCAAAGAATGAGATATGTGCATTTTTATATATCACATGTACTGAATTGAACCAGTTATACTCCTCAGTTTATGACACACTATCATTATTAGTTTATGCAGGTCCCCTCTTTTGCTTCATATTTTCCCGCTTTATTGCCATTCCCAATCCCCTTTCCCTTTTTGTAAGCACCTATCCTAGTATACATAGGGCCTGTCGATCCTTTTTCCATATTAACATTTTTTACCTGTGTTCTTAAAGATCCAAGTGAAAATTTTGCAGTTACATTCTCAGAAGTGGAATTGCTATCTATACATTGTCAACACATATTTAATTAACTAGGAAGGGCTGCGCCAGTTTACACAGCAATACTTGAGCATGCTCATTCATTCAAATCCTCTCCTGCTCTTGCTATTGTGTAGCATTCTCATTTGCCAGTGTGATAAGATTCCTAGTGAAATTGAGCATCTCTTCATTTTCTTGTTAACAATTCAGGTTTTGTCCACTGGATTTTCTGATTGTTGATTTGTTTTTCCTCATCTTTTGCAAAGTTTCCTATATATTCTAAATAGTACTTTTCCCCATAAAATTTTTCTGTGTAAAATTTTTCCCCATAAAATTTTTATAGTTTAACTCCTACTCTATATGGATATTGCCATTATTAATAGTAGCTTATTTTCTTCTACATTTTCTGTTGATCTTGTATCTGGTGGTCCTGTTGATTCTCTTCATTTTTCTCTGTAAATGATAATATCATTCACAAAATAAAAATTTCATCACTCTTAATTTTTATACACATATTATTTCACTGTTTAACTCCTACGTTGTTGGTAAGGTACTGTGGTCAATGGTAATGGTGGTGCAGAAGGCCCAGATTTGTGTATTTTTAAACCACTAAGTATATGGTAATCTGCTCCAGCAGCAAAAGACAACTAATACACTGGTATACTCAGTTTAGGCATTAATGTTATATTTATCTCACAATGTAAGTCAAATAGCTTCCCATCCACTTTATATCATGCTTTAAAAAATTACTTTTCTGAGCCAGCTTGATAAGATAATAATTTATTTCTTAATAAAGTTGATAGTATTATAGATATCACAAGAATTGTCTGGGCCTAGTGCTTTTATGGAAGGTGGTGGAATGAAAGATATTTCTGAGTATATTTCAATTTTACTGTTAGTTATTTGTATATTAAAGTTTATGTTTCTTTCCAAGTGGTTTATCTAACTTTCTTCTAAATTGTTAGCAGATTATGCCAATACTATTTCTTATATAAAAGGTCCTTTTCCCACTTAACTGAAAAGCAATCTAACATTAGATTGGTACAGCAGTAATTGGCAACTACCACAATTCTTTTTGCACTAACTTAATAGTACCCTATGTACACTTAGATAATTTCTGGACTCTTTATACATATTTATCTCTTCCTTTACTCTTTTGATTACAAATACTTTATAGTAAGTTTTACTCTCTAATAGGACAAATTCTCCCTCATAGTCTTTTATTCAAATATTTTCTAATTATTCTGGCATATATTACTCTGTACAAAATTTTAAATACTTTTTTTTGAGAAAGGGTCTCTGTCTGTCACTCAGGCTGGAGTGCAGTGGCATAAACATGAGTCACTGCAGCCTTGACTTCCTGAGCTGAAACAACCCTCCTGCCTCAGTGCTTTGAATAGCTGGGAGTACAAGTGTATGCCACCATCTAGTCCCAGCTATTTTTTTTGTTAAATAGAGACAGTGTTTCACCACACTGAGTGTTTCACCATATTGTGTGTGTCACCATATTGAATGTTTCACCATATTGCTCAGGCTGGTCTTGAACTGCCGGGCTGAAGCAATCCTCCCACCTTGGCCTCCTAAAGTGCTGAGGTTACATGAGCCACTATATCTGACCAAATCTTTTTAATTAATTCTTTTTTTTTGCTTAACTTCATTAAAAAAATAAGATTCCAATTGGAAGTCCATTAAGTTTATATGTTAATTAAAGGATTGGCATTTTTATAATATCGACCCTCCCAGCCATTATTAAGCTGTATCTGAAACTTCATTTTTATGCCTTTAAATAAAATTTTAGCCTTCTAAAATTATCCCTATTTAATTTGTTCCCTTGCATTTTATAATTTTTGTCTCTGTTGTGAATGTTTTTCTTCATTTTAAATTTTCAAATGATTATTCCTAGTGTAAAGATAATAGATTTTTATATACCTCATTTGTATTTAACTACATTACTCAGCAGTCTCTTGTTAGTTTTAATAGTTTTTAAATTGAGTTATATTTTCTGGATACATAATCACATTATCTTCAAATTCTGTGTCTTCTTTTTGAACATTTTTATTTTATTTTATTGCCTTACTCCCTCAGCTAAAACCTCCAAAACAATGCTCAATAATAATTGTGCTGGCCTGTTTCTGATATTTCTGGCAATAGCTTTCATTTTTCTTTTCTTTTTTACTTTTTTTTTTTTTGAGACAGGATCTCCCTCCCATCACCCAGGCTGGAATACAGTGGAGCAATCTTGGCTCACTGCAACCTCCTTCCTGGGCTCAAGTGATGCTTCCATCTCAGCCTCCTGAGTAGCTAGGATAACAGGCATGCATCACAACACCCAGCTAATGTTTAAATATTTTGTAGAAATGAGGTCTCCCTATGTTGTTCAGGCTGGTCTCGAACTCCTAGGCTCAAGCAATCCTCCTGCCTCAGCTTTCCAAAGTGCTGGGATTATAGCAGTGACCCAGTATACATGGTCTAAAAAGTTTTTAATGTAGTCAAATATGTTTACCTTTTCTGATGCTGCTTCTGGGCTTCCAGTCTGGGCCAAGATCCCTCACACCCTTAGATGGTTCATGTAGACTCCTGTATCTTCTTGCAAGACTCTTCTGATTTTATTGTTTATGATTATGCCTTTGATTCAACCAGAGTTTATTTTTTAGTATTATAAAATACAGGATTATTTTATTTTCCCCCAATTGTACCAATATTACTTATTATATAAACTATCACCTTTGCCATATATTTTCACTTATACTGTATCTATTTCTAAATTTTTCTGTCTTCCTTCACCAGTGCCATATGGATTTCATTTTATATTAGCTTTATAGTATATTCCCAATGCCTGGGTAGGCAAGTTCTTCCACAATGTTGCTGTCTTTCTGTTTTTTATATTTTTAGAGACAGGGTCACTGTCTGCTGCCCAGGTTGGAGTGCAGCAGCTATTCACAGGTGTGATAATCATGCACTGCAGCCTGGAACTCCTAGGCTAAAGCAATCCTTCTGCCTCAGTCTCACAAGTAGCTGGGGCTAAGGGCACACACCACTGTACCCAGTATAGTTCCCTCTTAAGTAAAAAAATTTTTTCCCATGCCATTTATTTGTTGAAAATCATGTGGCTTGTCCTACAGAACATTCCAGATTCTGAATTTGGTTGATCATTTCCTTGTAGAGTTCTTTATTCCTCTTTTCTTCTCATTTTTTGTAGACTGAAAGATAGAGGCCTAATATTTAATTATTCTTTTGTTGAGTATTTTTCATAGGTCTTGTGATATATTTTATATTGTATCACATCATGATGTTCTTAATGTCCAGTTGTTCCACTAATAATGATATTGAGATTGATGGATGAATTCACATAGTCCCCCTGATCAATTCATTATGAAGTTCTCCTCCCAGCCGAACGTAGCTCACATCTGTAATCCCCGCACTTCAGGAGGACTAGGCAGGTGGATAATCAGAGGTCAGGAATTCGAGACCAGCCTGGTCAACATAGTGAAACTCTGTCTCTATTAACAATACAAAAAATTTAACCAGGTATGGTGACACGCACCTGTAGTCCCAGCTACTCGGGAGGCTGAGGCAGGAGAATCACTTGAATCTGGGAGGCAGAGGTTGCCATGAGCTAAGATTGTACCACTGCACTCCAGCCTGGGCAACAGAGTGAGACTGTGTCTCTAAATAAATAAATACATATATACATAAATACATAAATTTCCCCTCCAGTCTTTCACCTAATGGCTTTAGCAGCCATTAGTGAGCATTCCTTACAGCCCATGTTTCATCAGAGTTTGCAAAATGGTGACTTTATGTTTTATTTTTAGAAACAGGTTCTTGCTCTGTCACCTAGGCTGGAGTGCAGTGGTGCTGTTATAGTTCACTACAACCACAAACACCTGGGCTCAAGCAATCCTGCTGCCTCAGCCTCACAAGTAGCTGGGACTACAGGTGCATGCTACCACACCTGGATAATGTTTTTAAAGCTTCCTGTAAAGATGGAGTCTCACTATGTTGCCCAGTTAGGTCTCAAAGTCCTGGCCTCAAGCAATCCTCCTGCTTCCACCTCCCAAAGTGCTGAGGTTACAGGTGTGAACTACCATGCCCTGCCTCAAAATGACCTTTCTAAACTACCCATTTCGGCCAGGCTTGGTAGCTCACACCATAGTCCCAGCACTTTGGGAGGCCGAAGCATGTGAATCACCTGTGATCCGGAGTTCCAGACCAGCCTGGCCAACATGGAAAAACCCCGTCTCTATAAAAAATACAAAAAGTAGCTGTGCATAGTGGCACACCCCTGTAATCATAGCTACTTGGGAGGTTGAGGCACGAGCATGACTTGAACCTGGGAGGCAGATATTGCAGTGAGCTGAGATCATCCCACAGTACTGCAGCCTGGGAAATAGAGCAAGACTGTGTGTGAAAGGAAGGAAGGAAGGAAGGAAGGAAGGAGAAAGAAAGAAGGAAAGAAGGAAAGAAAAAAAAAGGAAAGAACTCATTCAATGTCACTTTTTTGCTTAAAAGAATAGGACATGTCATAGGATACGCAGGTATCTGCAAATCTGTTCAAACTCCTTAATGTGATTGTATTGGTTTCTAAGGGCTACCATAACAAACTACCACGAACAGAGACAACATAAGAGATATTTATTCCTTCACAGTTATGGAGGCTAGCAGTCTGAAATCAAGGCAATTGTCAGAGCCATCCTCTCACTGAAGACTCCGAGGAAGACTCCTTCCTTGCTCTTCCTAGTTTCCAGTGGCTTCCTGAAATCCTTGGTGTTCTTTGTCTTGTAGCTGCATCGCTCTAATCTCTGATGCAGTCTTAACATAGTCTTCTCTGTGTCTATTTGAGCTTTTTTTTTTTTGTTTTTTGAGATGGAGTCTCACTCTGTCTCTCAGGCTGGAGTGCAGTGGCATGATCTTGGCTCACTGCAACCTGCAACTCCCAGGTTCAAGCAATTCTTCTGCCTCAGCCTCCAGAGTAGCTGGAATTATAAGTGCTCGCCACCATGCCTAGCTAATTTTTGTATTTTTAGTAGAGATGGAGTTTCACCACCTTGGCCAGGCTGATCTCAGACGCCTGACCTCAAGTGATTCTCTCACCTCAGCCTCCTAAATAAAGTGCTGGGATTACAGCCATGAACCATCGCATCCTGCCTGAGTCTTTTCTTCTTATAAAAATGAATCATTGTATTTAGGAACCATCTTAGGATAATTTTATCTTGAGATTCTCAACTAATTACATCTGCAAAGATTCTATTTCCAAATATAAGGTCACATTCTGAGATTCCAAGGGGACATAAATTTTGGAGGGACAATATTAAACCCACTACAATTGCCTACAGGTCTCCTGTGATGTGGTACAATTCACTTCTCCACCTTCATCTCTTACCACTCTCCACCTCTCATTCCAAGCTAGTTGTATCAAGCCACTTGCAATTCCGGGACCATACGATGCTCTTTCTCATTCCTAGATCTTTGCATTTTCTGCCCACCTCTGTTTGAAATGTCTTTGCCATCTCCTTTTGCCTGGCTCTTACTGTTCTTCAGATTCAGCTGCTCTAGGAAATTATCCCAAATTCCACCTATCATTGCCGTGTTCCTTCCCCTCCCACCTCTCTCTTGCATGCTAGGTTTAGCTCTGTCACACCATGTAGCTCACTACTTAGTAATTTTAGTTGATGTCCTGCTTCTTTCCTAGTCTCTTTTCAACTCTTTGCCATCCAAATAATCAATAGGGGACGAATCACTTTTTGTCCTGTTTTGATTTACTTTCGTATTTTTGGTGCTTAACATGGCTCCTAACAGGCAGTCTATAAATGATTATAGATTATATATGAATGTCTTTGAAATGCAGTTCACATGTGGTAAGAATCTCCAGGTGTTAAAATTGATAGGCAGTAGCATCTGTGGTGGTTTCTTTATTCATATTTGTCCTTTATAGAGAAGAATAACTTTGTCTGAAGACATTGAGGGAAGTATTCCATGAATATTGAGTATTTTGTTAGACAGTATTAAATTACTTCATTTAGTTTTGCTGTTGCATGTGTTGAATACTCACTTTGATCTGACCATAGCTCTATTCATTTTTATTATCCTTAGATCAAATAATGTAAGATTCTCAATTACAGCCATAAATTTGAATGATGGAATTACCATATGAATGGATTTGAATTTTATATTAATATTGACTTTAAAGAAAATGATGTGGGGTTTTTTCTGAAGAGAGAAAAACCTCTATTGAAATCAGAAAATGTATAGAGCTACAAGTGAAAGAACTTGTAGAAATAAGAAAAAAGTTAAGGTAGATAGTGTTGATTATCTTTAGATAACTTGCCATTCTCATCACCAACAGAATTTAAATTATGCAGGCACCTTGAATAAAATGAGGACAGAAAACTGTTGTTAGAAAGATCACATTTCTTTTAGTGAATCGTTTTTGGAATAAAAGGCTTTCAGGATTCCTGAATGTTTTCCTTTCTGGTTGAGACAACATCAAGGACCATAGAAGTATGTAGCAGGCTGGCTGGGTTGACTGGAAGAAAAGGACCTGCAAGCTAGTGGGCTGAAGCACATCAACAAGCAGGACATCAACTGTGAGGACAGTGCTGGAGGTTCTTGGCCTCTGGGGAAACTCTGTGGCCCAGTAAGTAGAATGGATAAATAAGTGGTGATATGCAGCAATCAAGATGGATAAGCTCTCAGCTACATGGAGCAACAGGCTCTTAGAATGTTGCACAACAGAAACAGGATACAAAAGAACATGGACGGTACGGTTGCATCTACATAAAATTCAAAATCAAGCAAAACTAAGCTATATTATTTAAGGGATGCATACATAGAAAGTATGTATCCATAGGCTGGGTGTGGTGGCTCACGCCAATAATTCCAGCACCTTGGAAGGCCAAAGCGGGCAGATCACCTGAGGTTAGGAGTTCGAGACTAGCCTGGTCAACATGGTGAAACCCCGTCTCTACTAAAAATACAAAAATTAGCCAGGCGTGGTGGTGTATGCCTGTAATCCTCGCTACTCGGAAGGCTGAAGCATGAGAATCCCTTGAAACGGGGAAGTGAGGTTGCAGTGAACGGTGATTGTACCACTGTGCTCCAGCCTGGGCGACAGTGAGACTCTGTCTCAAAAAAAAGAAAAGTATGTATCCATACTTTTTTAGATAGCTAGAGAGAAAAAGAAGCAATTACTTTAAAATCAGGAGAGAAGTTAGCTCTGGGGGTGAGGAAAGGGGATGTCATGGGGAAGAGTTACAAAGGTGATGGATACTTAAGAGTGTTAAGTATCCTAACATCCATAACATCCTAAGAGTGTTAAGTTAAACCTACCCATTGTCTTATTTCTGGCTTTGGAGGATGATTACACTACTGTTTGTGCTTTTTCCTTTCCTAGTTGAATGGTATACTTGTATTCGCTTTATAGCTATTAAGTGTATACATTTGTGTTTCATTTGTATTTCACATCACACGATGTACATTTGTGCTTTTGTGATACCTCAGTTGTATAAATAGCTACGAAACTAAATATCATTGCTGTATGCAGGACGGTGGGAGGAGGGAGAGGGGAAGGGATCAGTTTTGACAATCTTGGAGTCTCTAGCTCCTGGCACAGTATCTAGTCTCAGGCAGGGGATCCGTAAATGTTGTCTGAACTAAATTGGCCCAGGCAATGTGACATGATTCAAAGGAAGAAACATCATGCAGAGCCCACAGGCTGCATCTAAAATTCTCATCTTCACTCCATGTCAGACAAGATGCTGTTGGGATTCTGTGGTTCTGATTATCTTATTATACACCATTAATTTCTGCTGAGAAAAAATAATTACTATTCCCCTTGAGGACATGAAGTGTTTTTAATTGGTTTGTTTGTTTATTTAACTTAGTATTGACTTTTAATTTCTTTTTTATTTTTCTTCATAAAAATTGTATATATTTAAGGTGTACAACATGAGGTTTTGATATACATACATATAGTGAGTGGTTACTACAGTCAAGCAAATTACATATCTGATATGGTTTGGATCTGTGTCCCCACCAAATCTTATGTTGAATTATAATCATCAGTGTTGGAGATGGGGCCTGGTGGGAGGTGGTGGATCATAGGGTGGATTCTCATGAGTGTATTAGCACCATCCCCTCGGTGCCATTCTCATGATAGTGAGTGAGTTCTCGAGAGATCCGGTCGTTTAAAAATGTGCAGCCCTCACTCTCTCTCTTGCTCCTGCTCCCACCATGTGAGATGTCTTGCTCCCCATTTGCCTTCTGACATGATTGGAAATTTCCTGAGGCCTCTCCAGAAAGAGAAACCGCTATGCTTCCTGTACAACCTGCAGAGCTGTGTGCCAATTAAACTTCTTTTCTTTATAAATTACCCAGTCTTAGGTATTTCTTTATAGCAGAGCAAGAATGGACTAATAGAGTATCCATCTCCTCACACAGTTACCTTCTGTGTGTGTGCGGTAAGAGCACCTGAAACCTACCCTTAGTAAATTCCCAATATACTGTTACTGATTATACAGAATGATTACAATACAACATTATTAACTGAACTCATCATGCTGTTGATGAGAGCTCTAAACTGATTCATCCTAACATCCTCACTCTAAACATTCATGCAACCTTGTACCCTTTGACCAACATCTCCCCATTCCGTTCTACTTTGTTTCTAGGTATTCAGCTTCTTTAGAGTTCACATATAAGTGAGATCATAGAGTATTTTTCTTTCTGTGTCTGGCTTATTTCACTTAGCATAGTGTCCTCTAGGTTCATCCATGTTATTAAAAATGGCAGGATCTAGCTGGGCACAGTGGCTCACGCTTGTAATCCCAGCACTTTGGGAGGCCTAGGAGGGTGGATCACCTGAGGTCAGGAGTTTGAGACCAGCCTGGCCAGCATGGTGAAACTCCATCTCCACTAAAAATACAAAAAGTAGCCAGGGGTAGTGGTGCACACCTGTAATCCCAGCTATTTGGGAGGGTGAGACAGGAGAATTGCTTGAACCCAGGAGGCAGAGGTTGCAGTGAGCTGAGATCGTGCCACTGCACTCCAGCCTGGGCAACAGAGCAAGACTCCACCTCAAAAAACAAACAAACAAAAGGCAGGATCTAATTCTTTTTTAAGGCTGAATAATATGCTATTGTGTCTATGTACCACAATTTCTTTTTCCATTCATCTGTCAATGGACACTTAGGTTGATTCCACATCTTGGCTATCATGATCAATGTTGCAACGAACATGGGAGCGCAGATACCTCCTTGAAATACTAATTTTGTTTCCTTTGGGCACAGATTCAGAAGAATTGCTGGATCACACAGTAGTTCTATTTTTAATTTTTTGGAGGAACTTCTGCACTGTTTTCCATAATGGCCATACCAATTTACATATCCACCAACAGCATACAAGGGTTTCCTTTTCTCTCTTTTTCTTTCTTTCTTTCTTTTCTTTTTCATTCATTTCTCCCCTCCCTCCCTCCCTCCCTCTTTTCCCTCTCTCCTTCCTCCCTCCCTCCTTCCTTCCTTCCTTCCTTTTTTGACAAAGTCTGGCTCTCTCATCCAGATTAGAGTGCAGTGGCATAATCACAGCTTGCTGCAGCCTCAATCTCCCGGCCTCAACAATTCTCCCACCTCAGACTCCTGCAGAGCTGGAACCACAGGTACACACCACCATACCCAGTTTTTTTTGTTGTTGTTGTTGTTGTTTTTTTCTTATTTTTTGTAGAGACAAGATCTCACTATCTTGCCCAGACTAGTCTCAAGCTCAACTGATCCTCCTGCCTCAGCGTCCGAAAGTGCTAAGATTACAAGGTCAGCCACCATGCCCAGTCAAGGGTTTTCTGTTCTTCACACTCTCACCAACACTTTTTTTTTTGTCTCTTTGATAATAGCTATTCTAACAGGTATGAGGTGATATCTTATTGTGGTTCTGAATTGCATCTCCCTGATGATTGTTGGCACTGAGCACCTCTTCATATACTTGTTGGCCATTTGTAGATCTTCTTTGGAAAAATGTCTATTCATTTCTTTTGCCCATTTTTCAATCAGGTTATTTGTTTTTTTGTGGTTGAGTTGTAGGAGTTCTGTATGTGTTTTGGCAATTAACACCTTATCCAAAATATTTTCGTTTGCAAATATTTTTTCCCAATCCATAGTTTATCTTTTCATTTTGTTGATTGTTTTCTTTGCTGTGCAGTGGCTTTTTCATTTGATGCCATCCCACTTGTTTATTTTTGCTTTTGTTTACCAGAGCTTTTGGTGTTAAAGTAGTCCCTCTTTATCTGTTGTTTCTTTTTTCATTCAGTTACCCATGGTCAACCGGGGTCCAAACATATTAAATGGAAAATTCCAGAGATGCATAATTCATAAGTTTTAAATTGTATACTATTCTGAGTAGCATAGTGAAATCTTGTGCTGTCCCACGCAGGCCATAAATCATCCCTTTGTACAACCGATTCATGCTATGTGACCCACTCAAATGTCACTTAGTAGCCTTCTCAGTTATCAGATATGCTGTTGTGATATCACAGTGCTTTGTTCAAGTCATCCTTATTTTACTTAAAAATGGACCAAAGCTTTGGGAGGCTGAGGCAGGCAGATCACCTGAAGTCAGGAGTTTGAGATCAGACTCCTGAATATGGTGAAATCCCCCATCTCTACTAAAGATACAAAAAAAAAATTAGCCAGGCATGGTGGTGCATGACTGTAATCCCACCTACTTGGGAGGCTGAGGCATGAGAATTGCTTGAACCCAGGAGGTGGAGGTTGCAGTAAGCAGAGATTGCGTCACTGCACTTTAGCATGTGCAGCAGAGCAAGATTCCATCTTAAAAAAAAAAAAGGGACCAAAGTACAAGAGGGGTGATGCTGACAATTCAGATATGCCAAAGAGCAACAATAAAGTATTTCTTTAATTGAAAAGATGAAAGTTCTCAACCTAATAAGGAAAGCAAAAAAAAAAAAAATTGTATGCTGAGGTTGCTAAGATCTATGGTAAGAACAAATCACATCTCAAACTGCAAAAGTTACAGCCAACATGTGATAAGTGCTTAACTAAGATAGAAAAGTCATTAAATTTATCTGTGAAATACATAAACAGAAATGTGTTCCTGTTTATGACAATTGGGTTTCGTACTATCCATGGTTTCAGGCATCCACGGGCAAAAGGAGTTAGCTAGCTTACTTTAGGAAGACAGTAAGGGAAGGGCCCCTGTAGAATCTCTAAACTTCCCCACAAGTATTTAGACCAGATGTTTTATGCAGATAAGGGAAGCTGCACAGGGGGCTTGTCTAAACATGCCTGCAGTGGAAAATTCCTTCCCTTAATACACATGCAGTAAGGGGAAATAAATCAATAAGCCAATAGAGTGGCTCAGACTAAGGCTGCCCATGCACACTGAAAGGACAGGGTGGAGCCACCAGGAATTCATGTCTTATGCAAATAGGGAACCCAGCCCCATGAGCTTGGATTAAAAAAGCCATTGTATTAAACTGTGAAGGTGGGCAACTGGGAACCTGCTTTCGGGATCCCATTCTTTGCTGAGAACTTTCCTTTTGGTTAATAAATTCTACTCCTCTCACTCTTCAATGTCTGCATGCCTAATTTTTCCTGGTCGTGAGACAAGAACCTGGATCTAGCTGAACTA
Source organism: Sapajus apella (assembly GCF_009761245.1). Classification (NCBI taxonomy): domain Eukaryota; kingdom Metazoa; phylum Chordata; class Mammalia; order Primates; family Cebidae; genus Sapajus; species Sapajus apella. Next base: position 81,216,403 of record NW_022436941.1, on the reverse strand, counting down.
AGGAGCAGAAAAATCCTACATCACTGGGAGTCTTGGACCATCTTCCACAGATGGGTGGGGACTACTTTATATCCAAACAATCATTGCCAGTGACAATGTCAAGGAGATTTTCCTCTATGTTTTCTTCTAGGAGTTTTACAGTTTCGGTATTGACCTTTAATTTCAATCATCATAGAAAATTTTCCAGATTGAGACAGAATAATGGACCCAAATCTCTAGCAGAGCCAAACACTGAAAGTTTGGGAGTATAGACACAAGTATATGTATGTTATTGATTTTTCCTGTTTCTCCTGAAAGAGATCAACCAAAGGAAACTCTATTGTAGATTTATTTTCTTCTAATTGAGAATTTACTACTAATGTATTCTGTGTCATGCAACTATATTAAAATTTTTTATTATTCACTTTAGATAGCTGTATCTTTCTCATAGTCGACAACCAATAAGATTTTTACTGTGCTAATTCTATCTGTGTTAATAACCAATCCTCTGAAAATTATAGCCTCAGATGCAATTACAAAAATGTTGAGACATTATACTAGCTTTCAATGCTTTTAAACATGGAACTAATTGAAAAGAATCTTTTAATTTGCAAATACATTATAATGTAGTTTTTTTTACAATAGCTCGATTTTATTCATTTATTGTACGTAATAGCCATAACAGCCTGAACATAAACTGAAATAAAAGAAAATTTCACCCATAATTTCAATATCACCGTAAATCAAACTGTTCTCAGTTTTAATTATACTGTAGACAAAATTAAATTTTCTACTTTAAAAATTAATGTTATTTTAGCCTGTGCTCTTTTGTAAACCAGAAAAAAAATTCATGTTTTTCATTTTCCTACTTAGTTCAAGTTACCTGAAGCATTCACAACAAATGCTAAAAACTCTACGCATTCTTTTTTATCCCAGTGTGTAAATTGTTCTATGTGCACTCATCTATATGAAAAAGGATAAAATAAAATATATTAAATGTAAACTAAAATGAATAAGTGACTATATCTCATGTAAAATCTAGAAACAATATGTATGTTCTAAGTTGTAACGTGTTCTCATAATGTTTCCTTGTATCTTCTATTCAATTATTGAATATAAATAACATTTGTTTAACATTATAGAAGACATTAGGATTTGAACCCAGGCAATCTAACTCCAGAGCTCATCTTCCTAATGTCTCAGGTACTTGAATGTCAGTCACCTATTTCTAGAAACTGGGTTCCTGGAGGGGGTCTGGAGGATCATTTTCTCCTTTAATCAGATAGCTCTGTAGACAAGGAGGAAGGATCAGAAATTTGGGGAATCTGAGTATGGGTCAAGCCTAAGAAACCAAGGTGATTAAGATGACTAAAACGCTTCCTTATTGCATCCTAGACAATGCAATCCTTTTCCGTATAAGGTGTCCTAAACTGGTTTTCCTACAGAGTGAGAAGGACAAATGTGAGTATGAAGCCACCCAATCAGAAAATCTTAGGAGAGGGCAATGGATTAATGTATCAGAGTAAGGAGTGAAGGGATCATTCTCCAATGTAAGCTCTGACTGATCAGTGAAGACGAAATCAGCCCGTCCACATGTAAGCTCTGACTGATCAGTGAAGACGAAATCAGCCCGTCCACAATAAAAGAAAGCAAATGGTGGTATTGAGTGAATGAGAGTTGAAGTCTCAATCAAATGGCAATTTTTTTTTTCATTTATTGTGTTTTATTTTTTCTAGAGACAAGGTCTTGCTATGTTGCCCAGGCTGGTCTCAAACTCCTGGCCTCAAGTGATTGTCCGACCTCAGCCTCCCAAGGTGCTGAGATTACAGGTGTGTGCCACTGTACCTAACCTACACTAAGGAGTTTTTATATCATTTTAACAAACAATGAAAGATTGTGGAGAAGTGACTAGATAAAGGAAAGGAAGTTTTGACTTCTAGGGGCAGAAAATTGTGGGAAAATGACTAGGAAATATATGGAAGAAACAGATGAAATAAGAGTTATTTGAGTAAGGTTTGTTTCTGCAAACTTATCTCAGTGCTAATTCTCTGTTTGATGATAAGGGTTTTTCTATTCATCTTGGTACAGGAGTGCTGGGGGAGATTTATGCCACCTTCACAAAAGAAAATGTATGCCCTGCTTTTAGGCAGATGGAGGAAGAGCAGAGTCTCGCCCTGCATCTGTTATTTCTCAATTGCTTTCAGCTCTAAATAATACCTATGCCAAAGTAGTATATTTGGGGATGGTATATTCTGGACCCCTTCATCTGCAAAATCGATGTTATCCCAGCCTACATTGTAGCGTTGTTTTTCAGGGTTAAATGAGTTCATGTATGTAAAATACTTGGAATACTGCCTACTAAGTGTTAGCTATTATTATTTCTTCTCAAATATTGTCACTAACTGTTTGGTCATTCTTAGCTGTTGTCCTAAACCCTCCCCAGAGGTTTACTTTGTGATAATGAAATATCTGCATCCTCTTGAACATTATCAGAGGTTGCTCTTAACCCCCAGCCTTGGGTTGCGCTGACCAGTGGATCAAGGTCTCAGTCTTCGGCTGGTCAGTCAAATCCAATTTCATTTTGTCTCCTTCTTTCTCTCTAGCTGTGTTATTTTCCAAAGTTTTCCTCTTGTTGAGTAGTTTGTTATCTTCATAGATAACCCACCTCCCATTCCCAAGCATTTATCTTTATGTTTGATTTGCTTTGGTACTTATAACCATACTTTCACCGGTCTTTTTATATTTGTTATCCGTCTTGTTTTTTCTAATGTCTTTTTGGCACAATCCTAGGCATTATAATAGTATTTTCTTTTTTTCTTTTTTTTTTTTTTTTTGAGACGGAGTTTTGCTCATTACCCAGGCTAGAGTACAACGGCGCGATCTCGGCTCACCGCAACCTCCGCCTCCTGGGTTCAGGCAATTCTCCTGCCTCAGCCTCCTGAGTAGCTGGGATTATAGGCACGCGCCACCATGCCCAGCTAATTTTTTGTATTTTTAGTAGAGACGGGGTTTCACCATGTTGACCAGGATGGTCTCCATCTCTTGACCTTGTGATCCACCCGCCTCGGCCTCCCAAAGTGCTGGGATTACATGCTTGAGCCACGGCGCCCGGCCTATAATAGTATTTTCTAAAGGCTCCTCAAGTGCAGCCAGGGTTGACAACCTGTGAAAGAAACTGACTCTTACACATGCACACATTGGAATGCAGATTCAAGTGTTTCATGAAAATAATTATCTCTGATGAAAACAGTAGAATCATTAAGAACCCTTAAGCTCTGATATTGGTTGCTAATGAAAGCAATAAACTTTCTTTCCTAGAAAATATTTAAAGAAAAATTAGATTTACAACTATTTAGGAATCCAAGTAGTAAAGACACACTTAGTTCTAAAGCTAGGAGGAAGGTCTAAATGGCCAATGGTCTTTGATGAATCTAATATATTTTTTAACTTTTTGTTGAAGTTGATGTAGCTTGACACATTTGTTTGTTTGCTTTTGAGATGGGTGTTTCACTATGTCATTCAGGCTGGCTCAAACTCCTGGGCTCAAGCAGTTCTTTCACCTCAGCCTCCCAAGTAGCTGGGACTACAGTCATGCACCACCACATCCAGTCTAACTTTAAAGACTGATATCAGCCTGGATGAGAAATATCTGCAACCAATGTAATGTTTCTGTATGCATTCCTCACCTGCTTTTTCAACTAAGGAACAGAGGAATATTTTCTCTGGATTTTATTTCTCTTGGCCTTGACCTATACTGAGATGGAAAGAGTGGGAGGAATTTAGGGAATCTTTGTCAGGGTACACTGAAGAGGGAGAGGCAGGGGTCACTGAGGCTAGGAATGCCTAGGTCTTCCTCAATAGCAGAGGAAGTGGAGCCAGAAGGACACACAGGTTGAGGGAGGTGCTCGCTGGGTGGGATTACGTAGAATTTTCCTTGAGAGGCTTCCATCAGCACATTCATATCTCAGAAAGAAGAGCCCCTGCCTTATCTTGTGAAAAACTTTGGTCATGAATGTAAGTAATTAGAAAATATACTTCCAAGTTATGTTATGTTAAAACAATGAATAAAGCTCTGGGAAGGAAATATAATAATTGGGGTAGGCCAGGCATGGTGGCTCACGCCTATAATTCCAGCACTTTTGGGATTCCGAGGCGGGAAGATCACTTGAGGTCAGGAGTTCGAGACCAGCCTGGCCAACATGCCAAAACCGTCTCTACTAAAAGTATAAAAAATTGGCCAGGCGGCCAGGCATGGTGGCTCACACCTATATTCCCAGGACTTTGGGAGGCCAAGGCGGGTGGATCACCTGAGGTCAGGAGTTCGAGACCAGCCTGGCCAACATGGTGAAACCCCATCTCCACTAAAAATAAAAAATTAGCCGGGTGTGGTGGCACGTGCCTGTAATCTCAGCTACTCAGGAGGCTGAGGCAGGAGAATTGCTTGAACCCGGGACGTGGAGGTTGCAGTGAGCCGCGATTGCGCCATTGCACTCCAGCCTGGGCAACAGAGTGAGACTTTATCTCAAAAAAAAAAAATTGGCCAGGCATGGTGGCGCATGCCTGTAATCCCAGCTACTCTGAGGGCTGAGGCAAGAGAATTACTTGAACCTCTGGGAGGCAGAGGTTGCAGTGAGCTTAGATTATCCCACTGTACTGCAGCCTGGGTGACAGAGCAAAACTCCATCTCAATCAATCAATCAATCAATAGTGTGTGAGAGACATGGGGAAGAGAGGAAGCAGCGAAGAGAGAGATAGAGAGAGAGAGAAAAGAAGAAAGAGGAGGAGGATAAGGAGGAGGAGGAATCCTTTAGAAACTCCACCAGAAAAAAAATACTAATGAAATGAAAGACCAGATTCAGCGTTATCTATACTACAACATATTGGAGCATAAAATAAATTATTATCAGTCCCTAGATATTTTTACACAATGAATAACTCACCTAAGGCTATGCATATTAAATAGAAAAGACGTAAGTTGAAGCACTGAAGTAATTTAGAATGAACATAAACAGCTGCTGCACTGAGTGTGACGTGTTTTGGGAACACAGTGCTCTTTGTTTTTGACAAGTACTACATCTGAGATGACCTCTGAATAATTAATATGCTTAGCCCAGATGATATATTTTCAAAAGTAATGTGCTACTCTGGATACAAATTTTCAAATTGCAATCAGCACTTCTTGTTGCCACCTCCCATTATGTGCCTTTCATCACCTATTTGGCCAGCTGTGCTGCTATGTAGGCAAAATCAAACATGTAACAGATGTTCCCTGAACTTAAAGTAGGAGGTGTTTTCAAACATGGCTTGCTACATTAATTAGGGATGAAAAATGTCAACTGGAAAGCAGATTAATTTACCTATTAAGAATAACAGATTGGCTGGGCTCGGTGGCTCACGTCTGTAATCCCAGCACTTTGGGAGGCCAAGATGGGCAAATCACGAGGTTAGGAGTTCAAGACCAGCCTGGCCAAAATGGTGAAACCCCGTCTCTACAAAAGGTACAAAAATTATTTGGGTGTGGTGGCGTGTGCCTGTAGTCCCAGCTACTCAGGAGGCTGAGGCAGGAGAATTGCTTGAACCAGGGAGGCGGAGGTTGCAGTGAGCAGAGATAGTGCCACTGCACTCCAGCCTGGTCAAGAGAGCAAGACTTCATCTCAAAATAAATAAATAAATAAATAAAATAAAAACATATTGTGGGTGGAGTGCAATGGCTCATGCCTATAATCCCAGCACTTTGGGAGGCTGAGGTGAGTGTATTACTGGAGGTCAGGAGTTCAGGAACAGCCTGGCCAACATGATGAAACACTACCTCTACTAAAAATACAAAATTAGCAGGGCATGGTAGTGTGCGCCTGTAATCCCACCTACTTTGGACACTGAGGCAGGAGAATCACTTGAACCCCGGAAGCGGAGGTTGCACTCAAGCCTGGCAAAAAGAGCGAAGCTTCATCTAAAAATAAATAAATAAATAAATAAAATAAAACAAATTTAAAAATTAAGGCGAGGCATGGTGGTTCACACCGGTAATCCTAGCACTTTAGGAGGCTAAAGTGGGCAGATCACTTGAGTCCAGGAGTTCGAGACCAGACTGGCAAACATGGTGAAACCCATCTCTACAAAAAAATACAAAAATTAGCCTGGCATGGTGGTACGCACCCATATTCCCAGCTACTTGGGAGGCTGACACACAAGAATTACTTGAACCTGGGAGGCAGAGGTTGCGCTGAGCCGAGATGGTGCCACTGTACTCCAGCCTGGGGGACAGAGCAAAATTTTGTCTCAATAAATAAATAAATAAATAAATAGCCGGGTATGGTAACATATCTGCAGTCTCAGCTACTGAGGAGACCAAGGCAGGAGGCTCACTCAAGCCCAGGAGGTCAAGGCAGCAGACAACCAAGATAGTGCCACTGCACACCAATCTGGGCGACAGGGTGAGACCCTGCCTAAAGACAAACAAAAAGTATCACTATTTTTTAAATAAATTAAAATAATTGACAGTAAGCAGAGTGTCTGATTACAAATCTATACACTATATGATAAAACTCTTTAAAAACTAGGGATGATAGAAAACTTATAAAATATGATAAATAGCACCTACAAAAGATCTATAGTAACCATGCACTTAACAGTGAAATGTTGAGATTTCCCTTGAATAATAAAAGGATATCTGCTTTTCATTCAATATTGTACTAGCCAGAGAAATAAAGCAAAAAATCAAAAATTGATTAAAGATTGGAAACAAAACAATGAAAGTGTCATTAACTTCGGGTAATATGACTTTAAATCTAAAAATGCAAAATAAGCTATGGATAAATTATTAGATTTAATGAGTTATTTAAACTTGATGGAAAGTCAATTTTAGTTCTTTATACCAGCAACAAATAGAAAATCAGCATTTAAAGAACATCATTTTTGATTATTTCAAAAACATCAAATACATAGTAATAAATCCAACAAATAAAATATTGAAATAAAAACAACCTAAATAAATAGAAGAATATAACATGTTCTTTGTTTGGAAGACTCAATTTTAAAAGGATGTCAATTGTTGCTGGGTGTGGTGGCTCATGCCTGTAATCCTGGCACTTTGGGAGGCCAAGGAGGGTGGATCATGGCAAAACCTGCCTCTACTAAAAATACAAAAAATTAGCCAGGCGTGGTGACCCACATCCATAATCCCAGCTACTCAGGGGTGCTGAGGAACAAGAATCACTTGAGCTGGGAGATGGAGGTTGCAGTGAGCTGAGATCGTGCCACTGCAATCCAGTGTGGACTCTGTCTCAAAAAAAAAAGCTGTACAATTTATCAGTTGTATTGATTTCTGCTTTAATTCTTATTATTTGTTTTCTGTTGCTTACTTTTGGATTGAATTTACTCTTATTTTTCCAGGTGAAAACTTAAGCTATTGATTTTAGATCTTTCTTCTTGTCTAATATAGACATTCAATGCTATATATTTCCCTCTAAGCACTGCTTTTGCTACATCTTATCAATTTTGATAAGTGGTATTTTCATTTTCATTCAGTTCAAAATATTTTTCATTTAGTCTTTGATCCATTTATTATTTAGAAATGTTGTTTAATCTCCACAGATTTTGAGATTTCTCCAGTTATCTGTTATTGATTTCTCATTTAATTCTACTGTGATCTGAAACCAGAAATTGTATGGTCTGTATTCTTTTAAATTTGTTAAGGTGTATTTTATGGCCCAGAATGTGGTGTTAGTGAATGTTCTATGAGAGCTTGAAAAGAATGTGTATTCTGCTGTTATTGGATGAAGTTGTCTATAGATGTTAATTTTATCCAGTTGCTTGGTAGTGGTTTTTTGAGGGGGTTTTCTTTGTTTCTTTGTTTTTGAGATGGAGTCTCACTCTGTCTACCAGGCTGGAGTGCAGTGGTGCAATCTTGGCTGACTGCAATCTCTGCCTCCTGGGCTCAGGCGATTCTCCTGTCTCAGCCTCCCAAGTAGCTGGGATTACAGGCATGCACCATCACGCCCGGCTAATTTTTGTATTTTCAGGAGAGACAGGGTTTCACCATGGTTGGCCAGGCTGGTCATGAACTCCTGACCTCAAGTGATCCAGCCACCTCAGCCTCCCAAAGTGCTGGGATTACAGTCTTGAGCCACAGCGCCCAGCCTTGGTAGTATTTTTGAGTTCAACTACATCCTTAATGAATTTCTGCCTGCTGGATCTGTCCATTTCTGATAGAGAAGTGTTGAAATCTCCACCAATGGTGGGATTCATTGATTTCTCCTTGCAATTCTGTTTTATCTCACATATATCGACACTCTGTTGTTAAATGTTACACGTTAAGAATTGTTGTCTTCTTTGAGAATTGGCTGCTTTATCATTATGTGATAAATATATCTTCTCAAAGTTATTTATTCTTAATAACTCTCCTTGTTTGAAGTCTGCTCTGTCTGAAAATAATATACCGTGAACAACATAGGGGTTGAATAAATAGGGGTTAAGAACTCTGACCCCCTGCATAGTTGAAAATCCATGTAAAACTTATATTTTATTTATTTTACTTTTTGTTTTGATTTTATTTCATTTTTTAAAGACAGAGTCTGCTTACATTACCCAGGCTGGTCTCCTGGCCCCAAGTGCTTCTCCCACCTCAGCAAACTGAGTTGCTGGGATTGCAGGTATACTCCACTGTGCCTGGCAAACTGTGTGTAACTTTTGACTCCCCAAAAACTTAACTAATAATAGTCTGCTGTTGACCGGAAGCCTTACTGATAACATAGTTGATTAACATATCTTTGGTGTTGTAGGTATTACATACTGTTTTATTATAATAAAGTAAGATAGAGAAAAAAATGTTATTAAGAAAATCATAACTCACCACCAAAGAAATTATTCATGTAACCAAACACCAGCTGTTCCCCAAAAACCTATTGATATAATAAATAAATAAATAAATAAAAGGGAAAAAAGAGAATCATAAGAGAAAATATATTTACTACTCATTAAGTGGACTGGATCATCATAAAGTTCTTCATCTTAATCATCATCATCATAAGTAGGCTGAGAAGGAGGAAGAGGAGAGGTTGATCTTGCTGTCTTGTGGGTGGTGAAGTCAGAAGAAAACCTGTGTCTAAGTGGACCCCACCATTCAAGTCCATGTTGTTCAAGGTCCAGCTGTAGTTATTCCTGCTTTCTTTTGATTACTGTTAGCATTATATATATATATATATATATATATAAACAAAGAAATTATTCA
>NW_022436941.1:80957842-81207095 GCF_009761245.1 Sapajus apella | reverse complement strand
AGCGATTCTCCTGCCTCAGCCTCCCAAGTAGCTGGGATAGAAGCACCTGCTACCATATTCAACTAGTTTTGGTATTTTTAGTAGAGATGGATTTCATCATGTTGGCCAGGCTGGACTTGAACTCCTGACCTCAGGTGATCCACATGCCTTGGCATCCCAAAGTGTGAGCCACTGTACCTGACCTACTTTTTGTTTTTAAGAGACAAGGTCTTGCTATGTTGCACAGGCTGGACTCAAATTCCTAGGCTCAAAGTGATCCTCCTGCTTCAGCCTCCAAGTAGCTGGGACTATAGGCATGAGCAACCAAGCCCAGCTCATCCATTTATTTGTAATCTATATGCGTCTTTATATTTAAAGTGGATTTCTTTTGTTGTTGTTCTGACTTATCTAACTGGAATTAAAGTGAGTTTCTTATAGACCATACATAGTTGTGTCTTGTTTTTTGATCCACTCTGAAAATCTCTATCTTTTAGTTAGTGCATTTTGACCATTGATATTCAAAGTGATTGCTAATACAGTCGGATTAATATCTACCACATATATTATCATTTTTTAATCTGTAGAACTTGTTCTTTGTTACTATTTTTGTCTTACATCTTTTTCTGTGTTTTGTGGTTTTAATTGAGCATTTCATGTGATTCCATGTTCTCTCTTAGAATATCAATTATACTTCTTTTTTTTTTACATTTTTTAGTGATTGCCCTAGACTTTGTAAAATACATTTACAATTAATCCAGTTGACTTTCAAATAACACTAAACCACTTAACTGATAATATAAATACTTCATAACAAAATAATACTAATTTCTCCCTCCTGTTCCTTGTACCGTTGCTGTCATTCATTTCATTTACATATAAGCATACAGAATTACAGATGCATACATAACTGAATACATTATTGTTACTGTTTTAACAAACTGGTATCTGTTAGGTCAAGTAAGAAAAAATTTTTATCTTCACTTACTCCTTAAATGTTCTTCCTTTCTTTATACAAATCCAAGTACCTGAGCTACATTATTTTCCTTCTCTCTAAAAAACTTATTTTAATATTTTTAGCAAGGCAAGTTTAATGATAACAAAGTCCCTCAACTTCTGTTTGTCTGAGAAAGTATTTATCCTTCATTTTGGAAAAATAATTTTGCAGGGTATATAATTCTAGGATGGTAGATTTTTTTTTCATTCAACACTTTACATATTTCACTCCATTTTCTTCTTGCTTGTATGGTTTCTGAAGAAAAATGGGATGTAGTTCTTATCTTTGCTCTTCTGTAGCTAAGTTGCTTTTTCCTGTGGCTTCTTCCAGGACTTTATCTTTGATTTTCTTTTTTTTTTTTTTTTTAGGGATGAGGTCTCACTATGTTGCCCTGGCTGGTGTTGAACTCCCTCGCTCAGACGATCCTCCTGCCTTGGCTTGCCAAAGTTCCAGGATTATAGGTGTGTGCCACCATGCCTGGCTTAATTTTCTGTAATTTAAAAATTATATGCTTAGGTGTAGTTCTGTGGAATCTGTTTTTGTTTTGGGGCATTTATTCTTCTGCATGTTCTCAGAACTTCCCAGATCTGTAGTTTGGTGTCTGGGGAAATTCTGTCATTATTGTTTTGAATATGTCTTTTCTTCTTTTTTTTTTTTTTTTTTGAGACGGAGTCTCGCTCTGCAGGCTGGAGTGCAGTGGCGTGATCTTGACCCACGGCAACCTCACCTCCCTGGTTCAAGGATTCTCCTGCCTCAGCCTCCCAAGTAGCTGGGACTACAGGCATGTGCCACCATGCCAAGCTAATTTTTGTTGGCCAGGGTGGTCTCGATCTCTTGATCTCGTGATCCACCTGCCTTGGCCTCCCAAAGTGCTGGGATTACAGGCATGAGCTACCATGCCCTGCCTAAACATGTCTTCTTTTCCTTTCTCTTTTTCTTCTTCTTTTGGTATTCCCATTATGCATATTTACATTTACATTTTTTGTAGTTGTTGCCAAGTTCGTGGATATTCTGTTCTTTTATTTTTTGTCTTCAGTCTGTATGCTGTTTGCTTTTCAGTTTTGCAGTTTTCTATTGGAATATCCCCAAGCTCAGAGATTCTCTACTCTTTCTTAGTGTTTCCATCTCTCCTTGCATTGCCCACATGGTTTTCTGGGTTTTGTTGTTGTTGTTGTTTGTTTGTTTTGATATGGAGTCTCATTCTGTTGCCCAGGCTGGAATGCAGTGGTGCAATCTTGGCTCCTTGCAACCTCTGCCTCCTGGGTACAAGCGATTCTCCTGCCTCAGTCTCTGAGTAGCTGGGATAATAGGTGAGTTCCATCACACTCAGCAAATATTTTGTGTTTTTAATAGAGACAAGGTTTCACCATGTTGGCCAGGCTTGTCTTGAATACCTTACCTCAGGTGATCCACCTGCCTCAGCTTCCCAAAGTGCTGAGATCACAGGCATTAGCCACCGTGCCCAGCCAACCAAAAGGTTTTGCATGTTATCTACTTTATCCATTAGAGTCCTTAGCATGTTAATCATAGTTTTTTTTTTTTTCTGTCCACAGTATCTGTTAATTGTTTACTTATCAAAGGAAACTATTTGTTTTCTTTTCTTTTCTTTTTTTGAGACAAAGTCTCTCTCTGTTGCCCAGTATGGAGTGCAATGCCATGATCTTGGCTCACTGCAACCTCTGCCTCCCAGGTTCAAGCGATTCTCCTGCCTCAGCTTCCCAAGTAGTTGGGATTACAGGTATGCACCATCATGCCCAGCTAATTTTTTGTATTTTTAGTAGAGATGGCATTTCACCATGTTGGGCAGCTAGGGTCTGGAACTCCTGACCTCAAGTGATCCACCTGTCTCAGCCTCCCAAAGTGCTGGGATTACAGGCATAAGCCACTGCACCCATCAAAAGAAAAAACCAAAAAACCTATTTGTTAGTCCACAAATTCATGTTTCATAGTTCAGAAACACAGGTCAATGACAAACTGCTAGGTAATTCAACCAAAAGAAATTCTTTATATTCTGAAACTGCTTTGCATTTTCCTCATCTCCACAAAATCTTTCATGGAATTACAATTTCTGTAGAAATCTATCATTGCTTTCTTGGTTCAGCCACGGCAAACTTATAAAGACCTGCAATCCCCAGGGATACAATAAATGCTCCAACAATATGAAATCACAGACACTTGGTTGAAGGCCAAGCAACTGACGTTTTGTCAAAGCACTGAAGCCATGGTAGTTACTGTCCTTAATAGGTATGGCAGCCTCAACACCAATGTCCTTCCTGGCTGATGGAGAAATGGATGGCCCATAGTTGTTTTTCAATCCCTAGTCTGATAATTCCAATATCCCTGTCATGTCTGGCTCTGATCCTTACTTTGTCTCTTCAATTTGTGTTTTTGCCTTTTAGTATGCCTTGTAATTTTGCATCCATAGCTAGAAATGATGTACTGAGTAAAAGTAACTCCTGTAAATAGGTCTTTAGTAATGTGGTAGGAAGGTGCAGAAGGGAGGGGAAGCATTCTATAGTCCTATGATCAGGTCTCAGTTTTTTTATGATCCTGTGCCTCTGGACTGCGAACTTCACAAGTGTTTCTAAGTTGTTTTTTCTCTTTTTTTCTCTCCTCCCTTGGGCAGAAGAGGATGGCTACAGTGGGCTGGAATTAGGTATTTCCCTTTTCCCCAGCAAGTTAGGCTCTGATAATCCCTCAGCAGGTTAGGATCTGGTTAACTAGTTTCTACTGAGGGCAGCAGACCTTATTAAGAAGAACTGGATCCTCTGGAATATTTCAAAATGCTTCCTTTTCCCCTCCTCCTGCCAGAAGCATGAGAAGATTTTTCTCTGATACTTACTGTGGGAAGCTGGTCAAGCTCCTGACGGTAAAACTCACAAAAGTTGGGAGAAGGGGTTATGACTAGGTCCCGCTGGGCTTTTTAAACTCTGACTTGTCTGCATTGAGCCATTAGCAATCCATCAATTTCAGTTCAGGTTTTCCTACCCTGGCTGGCGGTGATTTCCATTCATGAGTCTCCGCTGTGGTAAATCATGACTCCTACTGGCTCTTGGCAGTAATTTCCATTCATGAAGTCTCTGCTCTGGTAAATCATGATTCCCTGGGATACCCTGTCTGTCTCTACAATCTTGGGGGCAACAGTTTTTCCTGTGTCCCCAACTCTCTTGTAGATTGAAGAAATTTTTCTGTTTTTTCAAACTATTCAGCTTACTTGTTAGGACGGGGTGGCAGCTTCTAGGCTCATTACATATGGAACTGAAGCCTGGAAGTCCTCATTTAAAAATAATCTCTACATATCTGAATAAAAATGGATTATTTCTTCCATTATTTAATAGATATATCTTAAAAAAAAAAGAAAAAATGGGCAGAAGGCTTAAAGTGTCTCTTCACTTCACAAAAAAGAACATTCAAGTGGCCAATGACACAAAAATATGCTCACACTCATTAATAACCAGAGAAATCCAAATTAAAGCCTTACTGAGACAGTACTACACATTTCAATATAGCTTAAATTGAAATAATTAACAATACCAAGTGTTGATGAGGATGTGAAGCAAGGAAAGCTTACATCCACTACTTCAGGGAGTGTAAATTTGTGTAAGTTGAGAAACTGGCTCAGCACGGTGGCTCACATCAGTAATTTTAGCACTTTGGGAGGCTGAGCCAGGAGGATTGCTTGAGCTCAGGTGTTCCCGAGCAGCCTGGGCAACATAGTGAGACCTTGACTCTACACAAAAAAATTTAATTAACCAGGCACAGTGGTCGGTGCCTGTAGTCCCAGCTACTTGGGAGGTTGGCATGGAAGGATTGCTTGAGCCCAGGAGTTCGAGGCTGCAGGGAGGCATTATTGAGCCACTGCACTACCACCTGAGAGACAGAGTGAGATCCTGTCTCTAAAAAACAAAACAAAGCAAAAAAAGGAAACTATTTGGCTATTCCCTACTAAAGCTGAATATGTGACTATGAATATGCACATATCCTATGATACAGTAATTCCACTCCTAGATATATATCTAACAGACCAACAGACATGTAATAGAATGTTTATAGCAGTATATTTGTAATATCCCAAAACTAAGAATAACAAAAATGCCAATCAACAATGGAATACATAAGTAAATTGTAGTATATACATACAGTGGAATATTATGCAGAAAGGAATAGCTACATGGAGCAACATGTATGAATCTGACAAGCACAACAATGAACAAGAGAAGCTAAATGCTAAATATATACTGCATGATTCCACTTAGATAAAGTTGGAACAGGCATAGCTAAACTCTAATGTTAAAGTCAAGAGGTTGCCTTTGGGGGAGGAAGTAGTGATTGGGAGGGGGTATGAGAGAGGTTTCTGGGGTGTTAGCAATATTTACATTGTTGCCTTGAAAGGTGCTCGAGGAATGTATTTTGTGATAATCCAGTAAACTTTACTTCTTTGGTTTGTACATTTCTCTGTTCTTTGTTTATATTTTAACTTTTAAAGTTCAAAATAAAAAATGAAATGGCTTGGTTGTGAAAAGCAGTAGAGAGCTAGGGGTGCTGGACAGACTTATGTTTAAATGTGGCCAGAGGTACCTGCCTTGAGCAGTGAAAAGCACCTCAGTCTCATGCTGAAGATACAGGAGAGAAAGAACAATGGGCAGACTAAGTTCATCACTTATTTTCAGGAACACATTGTTCTCATATTCTCCCTCCCTGGTCCTATACGAAAAACTGCCTCCAGTAAATGAAATGATCAACTCATTTACATCAACACGTGATGTAGTTTGTCTCTGTGTGCCCACTCAAATCTCATCTTGAATTGTAATTCTCATATGTCAAGGGAGGTGGGAGGTGGAAGGTGATTGGATCATGGGAGCGGATTTCCCCCATGCTGTTCTTATGATAGTAAGTTCTCTTGAGATCTGATGGTTTAGAAGTGTGGCACTTCCCCCTTGCTCTTTCTCTGTCTCTCTTCTGCCACCATGTGAACAAGGTTCTTGCTTCCCCTTCACCTTCCTCCATGATTGTAAGTTTGAGGCCTCCCAGTCATGCTTACTGTTAAGTGGAACTGTGAGTCAATTAAACCTCTTTTCTTCATCAATTACCCAGTCTCAGGTAGTTCTTTAGAGCAGTGTGAGAACAAACTAATACAACATTTAAATCCTATAATTCTAGGGTCGAATCCGCTATTAGAGACCATATATTTCAATTACTCATTCAGGTCTATAAAAAGACAACGGCTTCACTGGTAACATCCCCAGGCCCTTCGATTGGACTACAGACTAAATCTTCTACTATGGAAGTGAGGTGTCAGATTGCTAAGACTGGGGAGGAAATTTCAGCCCGCTGAAATCCTGCATCTAGGTTTGGGCTGTGCCTGAATTGTTTCCCTTTGAAGGAGATATTTTGCTTGGAGCTTTGGACCATGTAAAGGTGGAGGATCCCAAATCCTCAGAAGTTGTTCCAATTATCTTTTGCTGAACTATCCTGTTATAAGTAAAACTTTGATGCTGCAGAAGAAATGGCACTCAAAGATAAATCCTCTCAGCAAGGCAGTTTATTTCTATAGAAGGGTGTGACTCATGGATGGAGCAATGGTGACAGCACATTTGGACAAGGCGGAAAAGGGGTACTTATGCCTGATGGGGGTTACCTCTACTGCTGTGTCATTCCCCTATTTAGCTAGGGTTAGACCACACAAGCTAGACTAATACCAATTGGGTATTTTAAAGACAGCAGGGGTCCGAGCAGGAATGGCAGGGTGGTTTGGCGGGAACGATGGTTATGGGAGGGTCAGAACAGGTAGCCAGGGGTGACCTAGGTCAAAGAAGGTGACAGAAGCAGGTGACTGAGCAGGTGACTGGGTTGAGTTAGGATGGAGTGAGGGGCCGGGGGGAACAGATATGAACTACTGATTAGAACCAGCGGAGAAAGTTGTTTACTGGAGCTACAAGGAAATAAAATTTTTAAATTAAGGACAAATAACTCAACATCATGACATACTGATTCTTTGAAGAGAAATTTAGGACTTATTGTATCCAATAGTACCAACTTCAGTAGCATAAAACAGCAACCAAGATATTATGCTCACAGATCCTATTGGTCAGCAATCTTGAAAGGGCACAGCTTAGGCTGGGCGCGATGGTTCATGCCTGTAATCCCAGCACTTTGGGAGGCCGAGGTGGGTGGATCACCTGAAGTCAGGAGTTCAAGACCAGCCTGACCAACATGGTGAAACCCTGTCTTTTTAAAAATAAATAAATAAATAAAAAAAGAAAGGGCACAGCTTGAATTGTCTCTGCTCCATGAGGTCTGGGGCCGCAGCTAGGAAGACTCAACAGCTAATGTGGCAGGGGCAGAGGGGAGAATGTGACTCAACACCCAGGGTAGGATAATTGACTGTCTTGGTTTGCCCAAGACAGGAGGGAGTCAGGATAGTCCCTCTAGTCTGGGGACTGCAATCATCTGAAGACTCACTTATTAGGTGTCTTGTGATTAATGTTGACTGTTGGCTGAGCACTTAGTTGGAATTATTGACAGGAACACCTTTATGTTGACTCTCCATGTGGCTGCTTAGGCATCCTCATAGCATGTTGGCCAGGTTCCAAAAGTAAGTGTCCAAAGGAACCAGGCAGTGTTCTGTCACCTTCTATGGTCTATTCTCAGAAGTCACATAGTGTCACCCAGTCATATTCAAGGGCAGGGATCATAGATTCCACCTCTTTATGAGAGAAGCGTCAAAGGCACAGCACGTTGTAAGAAGAGCATGTGAGCTGGGAGATATTGTTATGGCCATCTTTTGAAAACACAATTTGCCACAGTTGTATACACAGTCCATTGAGACACTCCAGGGACTTCAGCATACCCAGGTGGTGGACATGGTGGAGAGGGAAAAAAAGAAATTCATTCTCTCAAATTCTTCTCACTATATTCCACATCTAATAGGTTAGTTCTTATCTTTAATTTTTTTTTTGAGATGGAGTCTTGCCCTGTCACCCAGGCTGGAGTGCAGTGACACAATCTTGGCTCACTGCGGCCTCTGCCTCCTGTGTTCAAGTGATTCTCTTGCCTCAGCCTCCTGAGTAGCTGGAATTATAGGCATCTGCCACCACACCCAGATAATTTTTTTGTATTTTTAGTAGAGACAGGGTTTCACCATTTTTACCAGGCTGGTGTCGAACTACTGAACTCAAGTGATCCACCTGCCTTGGCCTCCCAAAGTGCTGGGATTACAGATGTGAGCCATCAAGCCCAGCCCTGTGGGTTTAAATTTTAAACTATGCGCTAGACTTCAACAAAATGATGGCAAAAAGTGGAAGCAATGTGGCTGGCAAGGTCACATATTCAAATCTCAGGTGTGCTTTACATCTTTGGGTGACATTATATGAGCATCAACTGGCATCTGATGTCCTAAGACTATCAGCTTAGGAGTCAGAGATTTTGTCTCTGTCTCTTCTGCCAGCACCTCCATTAATTCATCTTGTGACACTGGTCAAGTCACTTTCTATCTCAAGTGCCTCATTTTTCAAAATGAGTGCTGAGTCTGTCCCACAGACTCTGGCTGAGCAATGGATGAACAGGGTATACAGACACAGGTATTTTGCCTGTGACTGTGGCTAGGGGACCGCATGGTTTAACACAGCCAATGAGAAGGTACAGCCGTGATAAGCCAGAGATGCTCGAATTTATTTAGTACAGATTTAATGACAAAGGCCTGGAGCAAACACCATTTGTGGGTAACTAACATTGTTGACCCCCCAAATAGGAGGCAGTCCTGGGCACGGATGATCAAAGGTTGGTTCCCAGAGAAATACGTAAACCAACTTATCTGGATAAATTCCTTTGCACTCCCTTGTTATCTGCCCTCTGCCATTAGCTCAAGGTAAGAGGATTAGCCTGCCTTCAGTCAAACCCTTTCCTGAAGCTTTTGCAAAGCCTCCTGGCCTTCCAAGAAGGTTTGTATTTTTCTATAATTTTTCCCACCACTCTGACCAATCTCCTACAAATGCGAATGATTGCAGAACTTGAACTATCCATTTCATAGCCATAGGAATCAAATAAGTATGAAAAATTGCTGTGGAAACATAAGGCATTGCAGTATTACAGGCATACCTTGCTTTATTGTATTTCTTAAATTGTACTTTAAGTTCTGGGGTAGGTGTGCAGATCTTGCAGGATTGTTGCATAGGTACACACATGCCATGGTGGTTTGCTGTCTCCTTCCCCACCTCCGTCACCTATATCAGGTGTTTCTTTCAATGTTATCCCTCCCCAAAGAAAATGTGGCACGTATACACCATGGAATACTATGCAGCCATAAAAAAAGATGGGTTGATATTCTTTGTAGAGACATGGATGAATCAGGAAACCATCATTCTCAGCTACTGACACAAGAACAGAAAACCAAACAAACAACGAATGTTCTCACTCATAGGAGGGTGTTGAACAATGAGAACACAAGTTGCACAGGAGGAGAACATCACACACTGCGGTCTGTTGGGGGTTGGAGGGCTAGGGGAGGGACAGTGGTGGGTGGGGAAGTTGAGGCATACCTTGTTTTGTTGCACTTTGTGGATTACTTTTTTGCAATGCTTTGTTTTAAATATAGATATTGTATTTTTTACAAATTGAAGGTTTGTAGCAACCCTTTGAGCAAGTCCATTGGCACCATTCTTAACAGCATGTGCTCACTTGGTGTCACTGCATCACATTTTGGTAATTCTCACCAGATTTCAACTTTTTCTTTATTACTGTACCTGTTATGGTGATCTATGATCAGTGATCTTTGATGTTACCATTGTAATTGTTTTGGGTTGCTATGAACCATGCTCACATAAGACAGTGAATTTGATAAATGTTGTGTAACCTCTGACTGCTCCACTGACCTGGCTGTTCCCCTTGTCTCTTTCCTTCTCCTCAGCCTCCCTATTCTCTGAGACACAACAATATTAAAATTAGGCCAATTAGTAACCCCACCATGGCCTCTGTGTTTAAGTGAAAGGAGGAATAACGCATCTCTCACATTAAATCAAAAACTAGAAATGTTTAAGCTATTTGAAGAAAGCACATCAAAAGCCAAGAAAGGGCTGGGTGTGGTGGCTCACACCTGTAATCCCAGCACTTTGGGAGGCTGAGGCAGGTGGATCATTTGAGGTCAGGAGTTCAAGACCAGCCTGGCTAACATGGTGAAACCCCATCTCTACTAATAGTACAAAAATTAGTCAGGTGTGGTGGCTCATGCCTGTAATCCCAGCAACTCAGGAGGCTGCGGCACAAGAATCACTTGAACCTAAGAGGTGGAGGTTGCAGTGAGCCGAGATCACACAACTGCACTGTAACCTGGGTGACAGAGCAAAACTATGTCTCAAAAAAGAAAAGAAAAGAAAAAACAAAAAACCCAAGGCAGGCCAATAGTTAGGCCTCTTGTGCCAAGCAGCCAAGTTGTGAATGAAAAGAAGCCCTTTAAAAAAAAAAAAAAAAAAAACTTGAAAAAAATTAAAAGTGCTACTCCAGTGAACACATGAGTGATAGAAAACAAAACAGATATATTACTGATTTGGAGAAAGTTTTAGTGAATTAAACATCAAACCAGTCACAACATTCCTGTAAACCAAAGCTTACTGCAGAGCAAGGCCCTAACTCTTCAATTCTATGAAGGCTGAGAGAGGTGAGGAAGCTGCAGAAGAAAATTTTGATGCTAGCAAAGGTCTAAGGAAAGAAGCCATCTTTATAACATAAAAGGCAAAATGAAGCCACAGGTGCTGCTGTAGAAGCTGCAAGTTATCCTGAAGATCTAGCTAAGACCATTGATGAAGCTGGCTAGAATAAACAGCAGATTTTCAGTGTAGATGAAACAGTCTTCTATTGGAAGACGATGCCATCTAAGACTTTCATAGCTAGAGAGGAGAAGTCAATTCCTGGCTTCAAAGTTTCAAAGGACAGGCTGATTGCCTTGTTAGGGGCTTATGTCATTGATGACATCAAGTTGAAGCCAGTGTGCATTCACCATTCCAAAAATCCTGAGGCCCTTAAGAATTGTGATAAATCTACTCTGCCTGTGCTCTATAAATGGAACAAAAGAGCCTGGGAGATAGCACACCTGTTTACAGCATGGTTCATTGAATATTTTAAGCTCACTGTTGAGATCTATTGCTTAGAAAAATGATTCATTTCAAAATATTACTGCTCATTGACAATGTACCTGGCCACACAAGAGCTCTGGTGGAGATTGTGAGAAACAAACTTACCTGTACAAACACAAAGAATGGATTCAGAGACACAGGGAACAGTGAAAGAAAGATTTTTAATGACAGTCTTGCAAGATCAGGTGTCTGATGGGCAGACACACCCTGCAGGTTACAACAAGCAATTTATCCCCTGGTGCGCAGATCCCCCACCTGGTTCCTCATAGGCTGACTACTATGGGGTCACAGTCTTCCCATATGTCGCCTATTGGTTGTGAGGTAGGGGGTTTTGGGTGTCTTCTTTAGGCTTGTCTTGCTGCATTTCGTTGCAGTCTACAATGCATTGCAATCATAGTCAGCTCAGGAGTATTTCAAGTATTTGACTTATGATTATGACCTAGGTAGTCAGGCAAGCCGATAGGAATAGCTAAAGTTAGCTATTTTGCAGGCTAGTAAACTTTTATTCTAGACTAAACTTCTTTGGTTCTGGTGAGGGCAACTAAGGGGGGCCCCGATAAGTAGGTGCAAGCTATCAAAGCAGGGGCCTAATATACTCTGCTCTTCCGCAGTGTGTGGACCCAAGCCTATTCAAGGCACTTTGCCTTGGAAATGGACCATCATATACAGTATTTCCTTCAAGATGTACAGGAGATTAATGTTTTAATGCCTGCCAACACAGCATTCATTCTGTAACCCCTGGATCAAGGAGTAATTTTGACTTTGAAGTCTTATTACTTAAGAAGTACATTTCCCAGCCGGAGCAACATGGTAAAAACCCGTCTCTACCAAAAATACAAAAAAAAAAAAAAAAATTAGCTGAGTGTGGTGGCAATGTGCCTGTGGTTCCAGATACTCTGGAGACTGAGGTAGGAGGACCGCTTGAGCATGGGAGGTGGAGACTTCCTTAAGCTGAGATTACACCACTATACTCCAACCTGGGTGACACAGTGAGACCCTGTCTCAAAAAAAAAAAAAAAAAAAAGTACATTTCGTTTACTATAGTTGCCACATAGCGATTCTACTAGTGAATCTGGACAAAGTAAATTGAAAATCTTCTGGAAAGGATTCACCACTTTAGATGCCATTAGAAACATTTTAGTCCTTCAACGTAAATAAGGTTAAAAATTTTTTAAAGTAAAAATCAAAAAAGAACATTCATTATTCATGGGAGGAGGTCAAAATATCAACATTAACAGGCATTTGGAAGGAGTTGATTCTAATCTTCATGGATGATTTTGAAAGGTTCAAAACTGCAGCAGAGGAAGTACCTGCAGGTGTGCCGGAGAGAGCAAGAGAATTAGAATTAGAAGTGGAGCCTGAAGATGTGACTGAATTGCTGCAGTCCCATGATAGAACTTGAACAGATGAGGAATTGCTTATGTATAAGCAAAAAAAAAGTGGTTTCTTGAGATGAAATCCACTCCTGGTGATGACGCCATGAACATTGTTGAAACAACAACAAAATATTTAGAATATTACAGAAGCAGAGTTTGAAAGGACAAACTCCAATTTTGAAAGATTTACGTGGGTAAAATGCTATCAGACAGCATTGTATGCTACAGAGAAATCTTTTATGAAAGAGTCAATCAATGTGGCAAACTTCATTGTTGTCTTATTTTAAGAAATTTCAGCTGGGTGCAGTGGCTCGGGCTTGTAATCCCAGCACTTTGGAAGGCCAAGACAGGAGGATCACTTGGGGCCAGGAGTTTGAGATTGTAGTAAACTATGACTGTACCACTGTATTCCAGCTAGGGTAACAGAATGAGACCCTATTTCAAAAAAACAAAAAATTACCACAGTCATTCCAATGTTTGGCAACCACCAACCTGATCAGTCAACAACCATCAACATTGAGGCAAGACCCTCCATGAGCAAAAAGATTGTGACTTGCTGGAGGCTCACATGATCATTATCTTTTTTAGTAATAAAGTATTTTAAAATTAAAGTGTATACTTGTTTTTAGACGTAATGATTTGCCCGCTTAGTAGACTACAGTATAGTGCAAACATAAGTTTTAGATGCACTGGAAAACCAGAAAATGTGTGTGACTCACTTTATTGCAATATTGGCTTTATTGCAGTGGTCTGGAACCAAACTCACAATATCTCTGAGGTATGACTGTATATGGATATGTCAAGTTTAGCCTCTGCTGTCTTCAGGAAAGCTAAGGATAGAAGCAAATTCAGGAAGGCCCTGCATGGGAATGCAGAAAAAGTGACCTTTGGGTCCCTGTAAGACCTGTAATGAAGACCTTGAGCCAAACTAATTACTTATGCTTGACTTACTAAGTTAAAACATTTTTGACAAAACAAGGACCAACAATAAGATGAAAAAAAAATAAGTGTAACATGTTAATACAATGAAGCCACACAGCAATTGAAGTCTATTTCTTATTTTGGGAAAATAATATATAAAAAGCACTGTTCCTTCGATTCTTACAAGGTCCATAGCTGAACAAACTTTTAAATTTATTCCTATTTTATTTACCCAAAGATCCATTCTGCTGAAATTCATGATGCAGAAAATGGAGCATATTGCAGAAAGTGCTATACTGGGAAATAACTCAGAATTGAAAAGTAATAATCACAAGCAGCTATGGAAAGTGGTTGTAAAGAATTGAATGAAAAAAAATAAGACCAGGAACAGTGGCTCACACCTGCAATCCCAGCACTTTGGGAGGCCAAGGTGGGTGGATCACCTAAGGTCAGCAATTTAAGCCCAGCCTGGCCAACATGGAAAAACCCAGTCTCTACTAAAAGTACAAAAATTATCCGGGCATGGTGGTAAGCATCTGTAATCCCAGCTACTTGGGAAGCCGAGGCAGGAGAATCACTTGAATCTGGGAGGCAAAGTTTGCAGTGAGCCAAGATCATGCCATTGCACTCCAGCCTGGGTGACAGAGCAGGACTCTATCTCAGAAAAAAGAAAAAAAACAAAACATGAGTAACAGTAAAAAAAGAAATTAAGCTCTCTCTCTCCTCTGCCATCATGTAAGTCCCGAGGAGGAGGATCCAAGATGGCCATTTAGGAACAGCTCAGGATTGCAGCTCCCAGTGAAAGCGCAGAGGGTGAGTGGACGCCACATTTTTATTGCCCACAGACTAGGAAACTCCCAGGCGTAGGAGCTCCACAGGTCACCAGCGCAGCTGTTTCGACCAGTGCAGCTGTGCCAGCCCCGCGCAGCTGCTTTGTCGGCGCCCCGGAGCGGCGATTCTCCCTACAAAATACACCGGTCCAGGTGCCATTTTGGCTGGTGATTGGAGCCACGGGAAGTCTCCCATTCATCTGTTTAAAAGGGGGATTTAGCAGGGAACCAGGACAGTAGATTCCAGGGCAAAAAAAAAAAAAAAGTGCCACAAACCTCAGTGCCGCTGTTTAAGCCAGCGCAGTGAGTGGCCACAGGGGAAAACAAACAGACCCTGGTGCCTCTTCAACAGGCGACTGGAACACCAACTTAAAAAAGGCTCTGAGGCAGGGAGCCAGGGGACCTGGCTCGGCTGGTCCCACCCCCACAAAAGAACAGCAACCAGAAACTCTGGATTGAGAGTTTCACAGCAAGCGCAGCTGAGCCCAGGACAGTCCAGCTCTGTGGGGGAGGGGCGTCCGCCATTACCGAGGCAGCCCACCACTACGGAGGTAGTCAGCTAATGCTGAGGCAGCCCGCCATTGCCAAGGCAACCTGCCATTGCTGAGGCAGCCTGCCATTGCCAAGGCAACCCGCCACTGCAGAGATACTCCGCCTCAATAGAGGTGGGCCACCATTGCCAAAGCAGTTCTAACTACACCCATATAAACAGGACTGCAGGGAAGTTCACTCGGCAGCGGGGCGGAGCCCACAGCAGCTGAGCAAAGCCTCTACAGGCAGACAGTGACTAGGCTGAATCCTTGCTGGGCAGGGCAGCTCTGAAGGGAAGGAAAAAAAAAAAAAAGAGAGAGAGAGAGAAGGCAGCAGCATAACCGAAACTCATAAAGCCCTAAATCCCTGGGACAGAGCACCTGGGAACAAAAAGCAGTTTATGAGTTCTGCTGCAGCAGACCTAAACGTACCTGCCCAGCAGCTCTGAATGAACAACACAGCTCACAGCTCACCATTTGAGCTCCAATAAAGAAGAGACCATCTCCTTAAGCAGCTCCCTGACCCCTATATATCCAAAGAGCCACCTCATAAAGGAGAGATCAGATTGACACTAGGCGGGTATCCTTCTGGGACAAAGATAGCAGAAGAAGAAAACTGGTAACAACCCTTACTGTTCAGCAGCTGCTGCAGGTGAACCCCAGGCAAGCAGGGCCTGGAATGAACCTCAGCAGACCTACAGCAGAGAGGCCAGACTGTCAGAAGGAAAACCAAGAAACAGAAATAACCTCATCATCAACAAACAGAACGTCAATCTGAAAGATTTGAGACCCAATCTGAAAGCCAGCAACTACAAAGTCAACAGGTGGATAAATTCTTAAAGATGGGAAGAAACCAGCGCAAAAAGGATGAAAACACCCGAAACCAGAACACCTCTCCTCCTAAAAGGGATCACAACTCCTCACCAGCAAGGGAACAAGGTTGGAGGAAGAACGAGTGTGATGAAATGACAGAATCAGACTTCAGAAGGTGGGTAGTAAGAAACTTCTGTGAACTTAAAGAACATGTTCTAACCAAATGCAAAGAAACTAAGAATCTTGAAAAAAGATTTGACGAAATGCTAACGAGAATGGACAAAATAGAAAGGAATATAAGTGAATTGAGGGAGCTGAAAAACGCAACACGAGAACTTCGTGAAGCATGCACAAGTATCAACAGCCGAATGGACCAAGCAGAAGAAAGGATATCAGAGGTTGAAGATCAACTCAATGAAATAAAACGGGAAGGCAAGACTGGAGAAAAAAGGGTAAAAAGGAATGAAAAAAATCTCCAAGAAATGTGGGACTATGTGAAAAGACCTAATCTACGTTTGATAGGCGTACCTGAATGCGACGAAGAGAATGAATCCAAGCTGGAAAATATTCTTCAGGATATTATCCAGGAAAACTTCCCCAACCTAGCAAGGCAGGCAAACATTCAAGTCCAGGAAATACAGAGAACACCACAAAGATATTCGTCAAGAAGAGCAACCCCAAGGCACATAATCATCAGATTCACCAGGGTTGAAGTGAAGGAGAAAATACTAAGGGCAGCCAGAGAGAAAGGTTGGGTTACCCACAAAGGGAAGCCCATCAGACTCACAGCAGATCTCTCAGCAGAAACCCTACAAGCCAGAAGAGAGTGGGTGCCAATATTCCACATCCTTAAAGAAAAGAACTTTCAACCCAGAATCTCCAATCCAGGCAAACTAAGCTTCATAAATGAAGGAAAAATAAAATCCTTTGGGAACATGCAAGTACTCAGAGATTTCATCACCACCACGCCAGCTCTACAAGAGCTCCTGAAAGAGGCTCTACACATATAAAGGAACAACAAGTACCAGCTCAACTAAAGGGCAAAACACCCAGCTAGCACCAAAATGGCAGTATCAAATTCGCACATAACAATATTAACCCTAAATGTAAATGGACTAAATGCCCCAATCAAAAGACACTGACTGGCAAATTGGATAAAAAGCCAAAACCCATCGGTGTGCTGTATCCAGGAAACACATCTCACATGCAAGGATACACAAAGACTCAAAATAAAGGGATGGAGGAAGATCTACCAAGCAAATGGAGAGCAAAAAAAGCAGGAGTTGCAATTCTCATCTCTGATAAATGAGACTTTAAAGCAACAAAGATCAAAAGAGACAAAGAAGGACATTACATAATGGTAAAAGGATCAATGCAACAAGAAGAGCTAATGATCCTAAATATATACGCACCCAATACAGGAGCACCCAGATACATAAGGTAAGTTCTTAATGAATTACAAAGAGACTTAG
This sequence comes from Sapajus apella, assembly GCF_009761245.1. Classification (NCBI taxonomy): domain Eukaryota; kingdom Metazoa; phylum Chordata; class Mammalia; order Primates; family Cebidae; genus Sapajus; species Sapajus apella. The sequence goes on along the minus strand of NW_022436941.1, from coordinate 81,190,053 downwards.
ACTCCCACACAATAATAGTGGGAGACTTTAACACCCCATTGTCAATATTAGACAGATCAACCAGACAGAAAATTAACAGGGATATCCAGGACTTGAACTCAGACCTGGACCAAGCAAACCTAATTGACATTTACAGAACTCTCCACCCCAAATCCACAGAATATACATTCTTCTCAGCACCACATCACACCTACTCTAAAACTGACCACATAATTGGGAGTAAATCACTCCTCAGCAAATGCAAAAGAACGGAAATCGTAACAAACAGTCTCTCAGACCACAGTGCAATCAAGTTAGAACTCAGAATTCAAAAACTAACCTAGAACCACACAGCTTCATGGAAACTGAAAAACTTGCTCTTGAATGTTGACTGGATAAACAATGAAATGAAGACAGAAATAAAGATGTTCTTCGAAACCAATGAGAATGAAGACACAACATACCAGAATCTCTGGGACACATTTAAAGCAGTCTCTAGAGGAAAATATATAGCAATAAGTGCCCACATGAGAAGCAAGGAGAGATCAAAAATTGACACCCTATCATCAAAACTGAAAGAGCTAGAGGAGCAAGATCAAAAAAACCTCAAAGTCTAGCAGAAGACAAGAAATAGCTAAGATCAGAGCAGAACTGAAGGAGATAGAGACACAAAAAAACCCTTCAAAAAATCAATAAATCCAGGAGCTGATTTTTTGAAAAGATCAACAAAATAGGCCACTAGCCAGATTAATAAAAAAGAAAAGAGAGAATAACCAAATTGATGCAATAAAAAACGATAAAGGGGATATCACCACAGATTCCACAGAAATTCAAACCATCATCAGAGATTATTACAAACAACTCTATGCACATAAACTAGTAAACCTGGAAGAAATGGATAAATTCCTGGACACTTGCCTCCTCCCAAGCCTAAACAAGGAAGAAGCCAAAACCCTGAACAGACCCATAATAAGGTCTGAAGTTGAGGCAGCAATTAAGAGCTTACCACCCAAAAAAAGCCCAGGTCCAGACGGGTTCACAGCCGAATTCTACCAGACATACAAAGAGGAGCTGGTACCATTCCTTCTGAAACTGTTCCAAACAATCCAAAAAGAGGGAATTCTTCCCAAATCATTTTATGAGACGAACATCATCCTGATTCCAAAACCCAGCAGAGACTCAACAAGAAAAGAAAACTTCAGGCCAATATCCATGATGAACATAGATGCAAAAATCTTCAATAAAATACTAACAAGCCGATTGCAACAGCACATCAAAAAGCTTATCCACCAGGCAAGAAAAAGAAATAAAAGGCATTCAAATAGGAAAGGAGGAAGTCAAATTGTCTCTATTTGCAGACGACATGATTGTATATCTAGAAGACCCCATTGTCTCAGCCCCAAATCTCCTGAAACTGATAAGCAAGTTCAGCAAAGTCTCAGGATACAAAATCAATGTGCAAAAATCGCATGCATTCCTATACACCAATAACAGATGTAAAGAGAGCCAAATCAAGAATGAACTGCCATTCACAATTGCCACAAAGAGAATAAAATACCTAGGAATACAACTAACAAGGAACGTAAAGGACCTCTTCAAGGAGAACTACAAGCCACTGCTCAACAAAATAAGAGAGGACACAAACAGATGGAGAAACATTCCATGTTCATGGTTAGGAAGAATCAATATGGTGAAAATGGCCATACTGCCCAAAGTAATTTACAGATTCAATACTATCCCCATCAAGCTACCAATGACTTTCTTCACAGAACTGGAAAAAATCATCTTAAACTTCATATGGAACCAAAAGAGAGCCCGCATAGCCAAGTCAATTCTAAGCAAAAAGAACAAAGCGGGAGGCATCACACTACTGGACTTCAAACTATACTACAAGGCTACAGTAATCAAAACAGCATGGTACTGGTACCAAAACAGAGAGATAGACCAATGGAACAGGACAGAGGTCTCGGAGGCAACACAACATATCTACAACCATCTGAACTTTGACAAACCAGACAAAAACAAGCAATGGGGAAAGGATTCCCTGTTCAATAAATGGTGTTGGGAAAGCTGGCTAGCCATGTGCAGAAAGCAGAAACTGGACCCATTCCTGACACCTTACACTAAAATTAACTGCAGATGGATTAAAGACTTAAACATAAGACCTAACACCATAAAAAGCCTAAATGAAAATCTAGGCAAAACCATTCAGGACATAGGTGTAGGCAAGGACTTCATGACCAAAACACCAAAAGCATTGACAACAAAAGCCAAAATAGGCAAATGGGACCTAATCAAACTCCAAAGCTTCTGCACAGCAAAAGAAACAGTCATTAGAGTGAATCAGCAACCAACAGAATGGGAAAAAGTTTTTGCAGTTTACCCATCTGACAAAGGGCTGATATCCAGAATTTACAAAGAACTAAAACAGATTTACAAGAAAAAAACTAACAAGCCCATTCAAAAGTGGGCAAAGGATATGAACAGACACTTTACAAAAGAAGACATACGTGAGGCCAACAAACATATGAAAAAATGCTCATCATCACTGGTCATCAGAGAAATGCAAATCAAAACTACATTTAGATACCATCTCACGCCAGTTAGAATGGCGATCATTAAAAAATCTGGAGACAACAGATGCTGGAGAGAATGTGGAGAAATAGGAACACTTTTGCACTGTTGGTAGAAGTGTAAATGAGTTCAACCATTGTGGAAGACAGTGTGGCGATTCCTCAAGGACCTAGAAATAGAAATTCCATTTGACCCAGCAATCCCATTACTGGGTATATATCCAAAGGATTACAAATCGTTCTACTATAAGGACACGTGCACACGAATGTTCATTGCAGCACTGTTTACAATAGCAAAGACCTGGAACCAACCCAAATGCCCATCGACGATAGACTGGATAGGGAAAATGTGGCACGTATACACCATGGAATATTATGCAGCCATCAAAAACGATGAGTTTGGGTCCTTTGTAGGGACATGGATGAACCTGGAAACCATCATTCTCAGCAAACTGACAGAAGAGCAGAAGATCAAACACCGCATGTTCTCACTCATAGGCGGGTGTTGAACAATGAGAACACATGGACACAGGGAGGGGAGCACTACACACTGGGGTCAGTTGGGGGGAAATAGGGGAGGGACGGTGGGGGGTGGGGAGCTGGGGAGAGATAGCAAGGGGAGAAATGCCAGATGTAGGTGATGGGGAGGATGGTAGCAAATCACACTGCCACGTGTGTACCTATGCAACAATTTTGCATGTTCTTCACATGTACCCCAAAACCTAAAATGCAATAAAATAAATAAATGGGGGGAAAAAATAATTAAAAAAAATAAAATAAATAAAAAATAAATTATACAGTCCCAGATAGTTCTTTATAGCTGTGTGAAAATGGACTAACACATCCCTGGAATTAATGTTTGTGTCCTTTTTCCATTTCCTTCATTTTTAACATGCTTATTGTCAGTTCAATTCCTCATTTGCTATTTAAATATCTGAAGACATTTAGGTATTGTATTAAATTAATCTTTCTGAAAAAAAAAAAAAAGAAAAAAAAAAAAAAAAGAAATTAAATCTCCCAAATTAAAAAGGAGTCTAGTAAAGAAATCACAGATTGAAGGAATGGTAACAGCCACCTAGATAGATAAGAAATTTGATTTCATTTCTATTCCTAAGACAGTAAGTTTATGAACAGCACACAGTGGCATAAAGAATAACTTAAAAGGCATGGTAACTAAATTAATCCTTGCCTTATGATCTTTAGGCTAGGAAAATTGCTTGCTCAAAAAAGATGCTTTGGGTCTCAGCTTCTGGTTAATCCTTTGAGGCCTTCTCACCTGGCTTTTTGTCCCTGAGCTGTGACGATGTCCACCAAAATTTCAATGATCACCTTTACACAGGTGTCTCTGTCTCTCTGTCTCCAACTTCACCACTCTAGGGGCCTGACGTTCATGTCACTAATGGTCTGCTGATCATAGAGTAACTAATTGTCCCATTTTGCACAGAAATCGGGGGGTTTCTGGGTGGACTTTCAGTGCTAAAACTAGGAAAGGGCCATGTAAACTGGGACAAGTTTTTCACCTTACTACTAAATAATTCTACCTGGACCACTCCTGAGCCACCTTGTACCCAACATGTCCAAAACTAGTTTACCATCTTCCCACCATCACCATCTTAGCATGACTCCTCCCTGTGGTCTCCCGAGCAGTGGACATTCCCACCCACGCCCATCTCTGTGTTAGACACTGTGGAGTTAGCACTTATCCTTCCTTCTCATGTAACTCCACATCAAATCAGGGAAGTTCTGTGTATGCCTTTCGAAAACTGTTTCTTCAATTGGTTTTTAGTTAGTTTAAGAATGGTTCTTGGCTGGGCACAGTGGTTCATGCCTGTAATCCCAGCACTTTGAAAGTCTGAGACAGGTGGATCATCTGAGTTCGAGACCAGCCTGGCCAATACGGTCAAACCGAATCCTTACTAAAAACACAAAAATTAGCTAGGCATCATAACACATGCCTGTAATCCCACTTGCTCAAGAGGCTGAGGCAGGAGAATTGCTTGAACTTGGGAGGTAAACGTTGCAGTGGGCCGAGATTGCGCCATTGCATTCCAGCATGGGTAACAAAAGCAAGACTCCATCTCAAAAAAAAAAAAAAAAAAAAAAAAAGAGAAAGAAAGAAAAAAGAAAAGACAAAAGAATAGTTCTCATTTTTCATGCATGGACTATTGCAAAGTTCTCCTGTTGTGAAACAAAATGATATTTAAAATATTTGTTAGATATAGTGAACTCCAAGTTTCTTTTCAAAGAATCAGTATGTCAGTATGTTCAGGTCTCTCATTCTTTAGTTCTCCATTTCAAAGTTTAACTTCCATGTAGTTTCAGTAAATAACGTTTTCCACCAGTTCTAATCAGTAGTTCACATCTGTTCCCACAGTCCCCTGCTCTGTCCTGACTCATTCCAGTCACCTGCTCTGCTTTGACCTGAGTCACCCCTGGTCACCTGCTCTGGCCTGTCCCATAACCACCCTTCCCACCAAACTACCTACTCTGCCACTCTGGCTCATACCCCTGCTCTCTTTAAAATAGCCAATCAGAATTAGCTTAGACTATGCAGTCTAACCCTAGCCAATAGGGGAATGACACAGCAGTAGGGGCTACCTGTGTCAGGAATAAGAACCCCTTCCCCTCCCTTGTTCAGGTGTGCACTTGCCATTGCTCCATCTGTGAGACACACACGTCTATAGAAGTAAATCACCTTGCTGAGAAAATTTATATTTGAGTACTACTTCTTTTGTGGCACTGAAAAATTACATATAACATATTTACCCCCTAGCATATGTCTCATTACTTGTATTTGTGCTATGTGTGTGTGTGTGTGTGTGTGTGTGTGTGTGTGTATGTGTGTGTGTTTTAGATTAAGACAGAGTCTCACTCTATTGCCCAGGCTGGAGCGCAATGGCACCATCTCAGCTGACTGTAAACTCTGCCTCCCGGGCTCAAGCAATTCTCCCTACTCAGCCTTCCGAGTAGCTGGGACTACAGGCATGTGCAACCATGTCCAGCTAATTTTTTGTATTTCTTAGTAGAGTCAGCATTTTGCCATATTGGCCAGGCTGGTCTCAAACTCCTGACCTTAAGTGATCCACCCACTTTGGCCTCCTAAAGTGCTGGGATTAGGCATGAGCCACGGCGTCCGGCCTTGTGTTTTGTGATTAATAAAAGTTTCAATGAAAGGCTGAGGAAGTGTTCTAGAGTAAAGGAGACTAAAGGGACAAAATAAAATCTTGGTTCCAGGGTGAATACACTGCTACAAAGGATGAGATTGAGATAATCAGTGAAAACTGAATGTAAACTGTGCATCAGATAATAGTATTTTTTTCTTTTTTCTTTTTTTTTTTGAGTAGAGGTGGTGTGTGGAAGCTCACATCGTGAATTTTTGCCCAGAACAACTGCAGGAATAAATCAGGAAGCCTGAGAGGACCCACAGACCTCCTGAAGGAAGCAGATTGCTCCAGCAGTGCCCAGGAGACACCCCAAATACTGTGAGTGCCAAAACTGTGGAAGTGGGAAAGGGAGATGATCTGCCCCTGAACACACACACCCACTGGGGAAACTGAAGGAGAAGATTTTGACCCTACCTGAAACAGTTTAGAGAGCTGAGCAAAATACAAGGGTAGAGGAAACAGCAGGAAAACCTCTGGGAGCTCACCTCCCCTAGCAACCTGTTTCTTCCTGGCCTCACAGAGGTCCTCCAGGAGAGTGGCCAGAGGCACTGGGCAAAGGCCACAGGGAGAAGGAAATCTCCAGCTGAACTTTGTAACAATCTGAACTGATGTAGAAGCCTCCAGGCCAGAACCCAGGGGAGGGCATGAATCCAGTGTGCAGACTCCACAGGCTGGGGTAGAATGAAAGCCTTATTTGCTTTCACAGCTGGGAGGCATGTAGTCTGGGGCAAGTTCTCAGCTCTACTCTCCCACTGCTTAGAAACAGACTAGGTGCTGTTGGGGCATGCACAGAGGGAGTGAGACCGGCCCTTCGAATTGTATGGGACCTGGGTGAGGCCCGCGACTGCCAGCTTTCCCCAACTTCCCTGACAATTTGCATGACACAAAAGAGGCAGCCATAGTCCTCCTAGGTACACAACTCCATTGACCTGGGAGCCTCAGCCACAAACCCTACAGCAGCCCCAGCAAAAACCCCACAAGGAGAGTCTGAGTGCAGCATGCCTAGGCCTGCCCCACCTGATGGTCCTTCCCTACTCACCCTGGTAACTGAAGACAAAGGGCTTCAGATATAGTCTTGGGAGTTCAGGGCCCCATCCACCGCCTGTTACTCCCCATAGTACCGCAGTTCATGCTCTCTGGAAAGCACCACCTCCTGGTATGAGGCCCACCAACACAAAAATAGTGCATTAAATTACCAAAGCTAAGAACTCCCACAGAGTCCATTTCATCCCCCTGCCACCTCCACTAGAACAGTTGCTGGTATCTATAGCTGAAAGACCTACAGATGGTTCACATGGCAAGACTCTGTGCAGACAACCCCCAGTACCAGCCTAGAGCCTGGTAGACTCTCTGGGGGGCTAGATCCAGAGGAGAGATAATAATCACTACAGCTCAGCTCTCAGGAAGCCTCATCCATAGGAAAAGGAGGAGAGTACTACATCAAGGAACAACCCATGGGACAAAAGATCCGAGTAACAGCCTTCAGCCCAAGACCTTCCCTCTGGCAGAGCCTACCCAAATGAGAAGGACCCAGAAAACCAATTCTGATAATATAACAAAACAAGGTTGTTTAACACCCCCTCTCCCCCAAAAAAAATCATACTCGCTCACCAGCAACGGTCCTGAAACAAGAAGAAATCCCAGATTTACCTGAAAAATAATTCAGGAGGTTAGTTATTAAGCTAATAAGGGAGGCAGCAGAGAAAGGTAAAACAAAAGGTAAGCAAATCCAAAATATGATACAAGAAGTGAAGGGAGAAATATTCAAGGAAATAGATAGCATAAATAAAAAACAACTTAAATGTTATTTTATTATTTTATTTATATATATAAATATATAGGTTCTGGGGTACATGTGAAGAACATACAGGATTGTTACATAGGTACATACATGGCAATGTGGTTTGCTGCCTCCATCCCTATCACCTATATCTGGCATTTCTCCCCGTGTTATCCCTCCATAACTCCCTACCCCTCACTGTCTCTCCCCTATTTCCCCCCAACAGATCCCAGTGTGTGATGCTCCCCTCCCTGTGTCCATGTGTTCTCATTGTTCAACACCCGCCTATGAGTGAGAACATGCGGTGTTTGATTTTCTGTTCTTGTATCAGTTTGCTGAGAATGATGATTTCCAGGTTCATCCATGTCCCTACAGAGGACACAAACGCATCGTTTTTTTATGGCTGCATAGTAATCCATAGTGAATATGTGCCACATTTTCCCTGTCCAGTCTATCATCGATGGGCATTTGGGTTGGTTCCAGGTCTTTGCTATTGTAAACAGTGCCACAATGAACATACATGTGCATGTGTCTTTATAATAGAATGATTTATAATCCTTTGGATATATACCCAGTAATGGGATTGCTGGGTCAAATGGAATTTCTGTTTCTAGGTCCTTGAGGAATCACCACACTGTCTTCCACAATGGTTGACCTAATTTACGCTCCCACCAGCAGTGTAAAAGTACTCCTATTTCTCCACATCCTCTCCAGCATCTGTTGTCTGCTGATTTTTTTATGATCGCCATTCTAACTGGCGTGAGATGATATCTCAATGTGGTTTTGATTTGCATTTCTCTAATGACCAGTGATGATGAGCATTTTTTCATATGTTTGTTGGCCTCATGTATGTCTTCTTTTGTAAAGTGTCTGTTCATATCCTTCGCCCACTTTTGAATGGGTTTGTTTTTTTCTTGTACATCTGTTTTAGTTCTTTGTAGATTCTGGATATTAGCCGTTTGTCAGATGGGTAGATTGCAAAAAATTTTTCCCATTCCGTTGGTTGCCAGTTCACTCTAATGATTGTTTCTTTTGCTATGCAGAAGCTCTGGAGTTTAATTAGATACCATTTGTCTATTTTGGCTTCTGCTGCCAATGCTTTCAGTGTTTTAGTCATGAAGTCCTTGCCAATGCCTATGTCCTTAATGGTTTTCTCTAGATTTTCTTCTAGGGTTTTTATGGTGTTAGGTCTTATGTTTAAGTCTTTAATCCATCTGCAGTTAATTGTAGTGTAAGGTGTCAGGAAGGGGTCCAGTTTCTGCTTTCTGCACATGGCTAGCCAGCTTTCCCAACACCATTTATTGAACAGGGAATCCTTTCCCCATTGCTTGTTTTTGTCTGGTTTGTCAAAGATCAGATGGTTGTAGATGTGTGGCATTGCCTCTGAGGCCCCTGTTCTGTTCCATTGGTCTATATCTCTGGTTTGATACCAGTACCACACTGTTTTGATTACTGTCGCCTTATAGTATAGTTTGAAGTCAGGTAGCATGACGGCTCCACCTTTGTTCTTTTTGCTGAGAATTGACTTGGCTATGTGGGCTCTCTTTTGGTTCCATATGAAGATTAAGGTGGTTTTTTTCCAGTTCTGTGAAGAGGGTCATAGGTAGCTTGATGGGGATAGCGTTGAATCTATAAATTACTTTGGGCAGTATGGCCATTTTCACAGTATTGATTCTTCCTAACCCTGAGTATGGAATGTTTTTCCATCTGTTGTGCCCTCTCTTATTTCCTTGAGCAGTGGCTTGTAGTTCTCCTTGAAGAGGTCCTTTACATCCTTTGTTAGTTGTATTCCTAGGTATTTTATTCTCTTTGTAGCAATTGTGAATGGCAGTTCATTCTTGATTTGGCTCTCTTTATGTCTGTTATTGGTGTATACAAATGCTTGTGATTTCTGCACATTGATTTTGTATCCTGAGATTTGCTGAAGTTGCTTATCAATTTCAGGAGATTTTGGGCTGAGATGATGGGGTCTTCTAAATATACAATCGTGTCATCTGCAAATAGAGACAATTTGACTTCCTCCTTTCCTAATTGAATACGCTTTATTTCTTTTTCTTGCCTCATTGCTCTGGTTAGAACTTCCAATACTATATAAAATAGGAGTGGTGAGAGAGGGCATCCTTGTCTACTGCCAGATTTCAAAGGGAATGCTTCCAATTTTTGCCCATTCAGTGTGATATTGGCTGTGCGTTTGTGGTAAATAACTTTTATTATTTTGAGATACATTCCATTGATACCTAGTTTATTGAGAGTTTTTAGCATAAAGGGCTGTAGAATTTTGTCGAAGGACTTCTCTGCATCTATTGAAATAATCATGTGGTTTTTGTCTTTGGTTCTGTTTATGTGGTGAATTACATTTTTTTTTTTGAGATGGAGTTTCGCTCTTGTTACCCAGGCTGGAGTGCAATGGCGTGATCTCAGCTCACCGCAACCTCTGCCTCCTGGGTTCAGGCAATTCTCCTGCCTCAGCTTCCTGAGTAGCTGGAATTACAGGCATGCGCCACCATGCCCAGCTGATTTTTTGTATTTTTAGTAGAGAGGGGGTTTCACCATGTTGACCAGGATGGTCTCGATCTCTTGACCTCGTGATCCACCCGCCTCGGCCTCCCAAAGTGCTGGGATTACAGGCGTGAGCCACTGGACTTATGTATGTTGAACCAGTCTTGCATCTCCAGGATGAAGCCTACTTGATCGTGATGGATAGGCTTTTCGATGTGCTGTTGCAATTGTCTTGCCAGTATTTTATTGAAGATTTTTACATCTATGTTCGTCATGGATATTGGCCTGAAGTTTTCTTTTCTTGTTTAGTCTCTGCCGGGTTTTGGAATCAGGATGATGTTGGTCTCATAAAATGATTTGGGAAGGATTCCCTCTTTTTGGATTGTTTGGAATAGTTTCAGAAGGAGTGGTACCAGCTCCTCTTTGTATGTCTGGTAGAGTCCAGCTGTGAACCCATATGGACCTGGGCTTTTTTTGGTTAGTAGGCTATTAATTGCTGCCTCAACTTCAGCCCTTGTTATTGGTCTATTCAGGGTTTCAACTTCTTCCTAGTTTAGGCTTGAGAGGGTGCAAGTGTTCAGGAATTTATCCATTTCTTCCAGGTTTACTGGTTTATGTGCATAGAGTTGTTTGTAGTAATCTCTGATTGTAGTTTGTATTTCTGTGGAATTGGTGGTGATATCCCCATTATCTTTTTTTATTGCATCTATTTGATTCTTCTCTCTTTTCTTTTTTATTAATCTGGCTAGTGGTCTGTCTATTTTGTTGATCTTTTCAAAAAACCAGCTCCTGGATTTATTAATTTTTTGAATTGTTTTTTTTTTTGTGTGTGTGTGTGTGTGTGACTCTTTCTCCTTCAGTTCTTTTCTGGTCTTAGTTATTTCTTGTTTTCTGATAGCTTTTGAGTTTTTTTGATCTTGCTCCTATAGCTCTTTCAATTTTGATGATAGAGTGTCGATTTTAGATCTTTCCTTGATTCTCATGTGGGCATTTATTGCTATAAATTTTCCTCTAGACATTGCTTTAAATGTGTCCCAGAAATTCTGGTATGTTGTGTCTTCGTTCTCACTGGTTTCAAAGAACATCTTTATTTCTGCCTTCATTTCATTGTTTATCCAGACAACATTCATGAGCTACTTGTTCAGTTTCCATTAAGTTGTGTGGTTCTGAGTTAGTTTCTTAATCCTGAGTTCTAATTTGATTGCACTGTGGTCTGAAAGACTGTTTGTTATGATTTCTGTTCTTTTGCATTTGCTGAGGAGTGATTTACTTCCAATTATGTGGTCAGTTTTAGAGTAGGTGTGATGTGGTGCTGAGAAGAATGTATATTCTGTGGATTTGGGGTGGAGAGTTCTGTAAATATCTATTAGGTTTGCTTGGTCCAGCTCCGAGTTCAACTCCTGGATATCCTTGTTAATTTTCTGTCTCATTGATCTGTCTAATATTGACAGTGGAGTGTTAAAGTCTCCCACTATTATCATGTGGGAGTCTAAGTCTCTTTGTAGGTTGTTAAGTACTTGCTTTATGTATCTGGGTGCTCCTGTATTGGGTGCATTTATATTTAGAATCATTAGCTCTTCTTGTTGCATTGATCCTTTTACCATTATGTAATGGCCTTCTTTGTCTCTTTTGATCTTTGTTGGTTTAAAGTCTATCTTACCAGAGACTAAGATTGCAACTCCTGCTTTTTTTTGCTCTCCATTTGCTTGGTAGATCTTCCTCCATCCCTTTATTTTAAGCCTTTGTGTATCCTTGCATGTGTGATGGGTTTCCTGGATACAGCACACTGATGGGTTTTGACTTTTTATCCAATTTGCCAGTCTGTTTCTTTTGATTGAGGCATTTAACCCATTTATATTTAAGGTTAATATTGTTATGTGTGAATTTGACCATGTCATTTTGATGCTAGCTGGCTGCTTTGCCCATTAGTTGATGCAGTTTCTTCATTGTATTGATGCTCTTCACCATTTGGTATGCTTTTGGAGTGGCTGGTAGTGGTTGTTCCTTTCTATGTTTAGTGCTTCTTTCAGGAACTCTTGTAAGGCAGGCCTGGTGGTGATGAAATCTCTCAGCAATTGTTTGTTCATAAAGGGTTTTATTTCTCCTTCTCTTATGAAGCTTAGTTTGGCTGGATATGAAATTCTAGGTTGAAAGTTCTTTTCTTTAAAGATGTTGAATATTGGCCCCCACTCTCTTCTGGCTTGTAGGGTTTCTGCCAAGAGATCTGCTGTGAGTCTGATGGGCTTCCCTTTGTGGATAACCCAACTTTTCTCTCTGGCTGCCCTTAGCATTTTTTCCTTCATTTCGACCCTGGTGAATCTGACGATTATGTGCCTTGGGGTTGCTCTTCTTGAGGAATGTCTTTGTGGTGTTCTCTGTATTTCCTGGACTTGAATATTGGCCTGCCTTTCTAGGTTGGGGAAGTTCTCCTGGGTAGTATCCTGAAGAGTGTTTTCCAGCTGGGATTCATTCTCTCCATCACATTCAGGTACACCTATCAAATGTAGATTAGTTCTTTTCACATAATCCCATATTTCTTGGAGGCTTTTTCATTTCTTTTTATTCTTTTTTCTCTAATCTTGCCTTCTCATGTTATTTCATTGAGTTGATCTTCAATCTGTGATATCCTTTTTTCTGCTTGGTTGATTTGGCTATTGAAAATTGAGTATGCTTCAGGAAGTTCTCATGTTGTGTTTTTCAGCTCCATCAATTCATTTATGTTCTTCTCTAAGGTGTTTATTATTCTTGTTGGCATTTCATCAAACATTTTTTCAAGATTATTAGTTTCTTTGCATTGGGTTAGAACATGTTCGTTTAGCTCAGAGAAGTTTATTATTATCCACCTTCTGAAGCCTGTTTCTGTCAATTCATCAGACTCATTCTCCATCCAGCCTTGTTCCCTTGCTAGTGAGGAGTTGTGATCCCGTGAAGGAGGAGAGGCATTCTGGTTCTGGGTGTTTTCATCCTTTTTTTGCTGGTTTCTTCCCATCTTTGTGGATTTATCTACCTGTGGTCTTTGTAATTGGTGACTATTGGATGGGGCCTCTGAGTGGACATCTTTTTTGTTGATGATGAAGTTATTTCTTTCTGTTTTTTAGTTTTCCTTCTGAGAGTCAGGCCCCTCTGCTGTAGGACGGCTAGAGGTCCACTCCAGACCCTTCTTGCCTGGGGATCACCTGCAGTGGCTGCAGAACAGTAAGGGTTGCTGCCAGTTTCTTCTTCTATTATCTTTGTCCCAGAAGGATGTCAGATGTCAGCCTGAGCTCTCTTTTATGAGATGTCTCTTATAGGGGTTGGAGAGCTGCTTGAGGAGACAGTCTGTCCCTTATAGGAACTCAAGTGCTGAGCTGTGAGCTCCATTGTTCTGTTCAGAGCTGCTGGGCAGGTATGTTTAAGTCTGTTGCAGCAGAACTCATAACTGCCTTTTTTTCCCAGGTTCTCTGTCCTGGGAAGGTGGAGCTTTATTTATAAATTCCTGACATGCTGCTACCTTTTTTCAGAGATGCCCCGCCCAGCAAGGGGTAGCCTAGTCACAGTCTGCCAGCAGAAATCTTGGTGAGCTGCCATGGGCTCTGCCCAGCTGCTGTGTGAACTTCCTTGCGGTTTCGTTTATAGAGGTATAGTTAGAACCGCCTCAGTAATGGCTGTCTGCCTCAATAATGATAGGCTGTCTCTGTAATGGCAGACTGCCTCGGTAATGGCAGATTGCCTCGGTAATGGCAGACTGCCTCAATAATGGTGGACTGCCTCAGTAATTGCAGACTGCCTCAGTAGTTGTGGAGTGCCGCAGTAATGGCAAATACCCTTTCCCCCACAGAGCTGGACCATCCTGGGTCCAGCTGTGCTTGCTGTGAAACTCTCAATCCAGAGCTTTTCAGATTGCTGGTCTTTTTGGAGGTGGGACCCACTGAGCCGGATCACCTGGCTCCCTGTTTCAGCCCCCTTTTTTTCAGTTGAATGGGTGACTCTGTCTCCCAGGCATTCCAGGTGCCAGTTTTGAAACTGCACCCAGATATGTGTGAGTTTTTGTGCGGAGACCTGCTGTGCCAGCTGAAATAGCCATTCTGGAGACTCATGGTACTTTTCCACCCAGGGAATCTTCTGGTCTGTGGGCAGTAAAAATTTGTTTGGAAATGTGGTGATCACTCACCCTCTGCGTTCTCTCTGGGAACTGCACACCAGAACTGTTCCTATTCAGCTATATTCCAATTAAAATTTTAGGAAGCAATGGATGCACTTATAGAAATGCAAAATGCTCTGGAAAGTCTCAGCAATAGAATTTAACAAGTAGAAGAAAGAAATTCAGAGTTTGAAGACAAGGTCTTTGAATTAACCCAATCCAACAAAGACAAAGGAAAAAAATAAGAAAATATAAACAAAACCTCCAGGAAGTCTGGGATTGTGTTAAATGACCAAATATAAGAATAACTGAGGCCGGGCGCGGTGGCTCACGCCTATAATCCCAGAACTTTGGGAGGCCGAGGCAGGTGGATCACGAGGTCAAGAGATCGAGACCATCCTGGTCAACATGGTGAAACCCCGTCTCTACTAAAACTACAAAAAATTAGCTGGGCATGGTGGCGCGTGCCTGTAATCCCAGCTGCTCAGGAGGCTGAGGCAGGAGAATTGCCTGAACCCAGGACGCGGAGGTTGCGGTGAGCCGAGATCGCGCCATTGCACTCCAGCCTGGGTAACAAGAGCGAAACTCTGTCTCAAAAAAAAAAAAAAAAAAGAATAACTGGGGGCAAGTGTGGTGGCTTACACCTATAATCCCAGCACTTTGGGAGGCCGAGATGGGCAGATCACTTGAGGTCAGGCATTCAAGATTAGCCTGACCAACATGGAGAAACTCCATCTCTACTAAAAATACAAAAATTATCCAGGAGTGGTGGCTCATGCCTGTAATCCCAGCTACTTAGGAGGCTGAGGCAGGAGAATCGCTTGAACCTGGCAGGTGGAGGTTGCAGTGAGCTAAGATTGTGCCATTGCACTCCAGCCTGGGCGACAAGAGCAATACTCCACCTCAAATAATAATAATAAGTCTTCTTAAGGAAGAAGATAAATCTAAAAGTTTGGAAAGCATATTTGGGGAAATAATTTAGGAAAACTTCCCCAACCTTGCTGGAGACCTAGACATCCAAATACAAGAAGCACAAAGAACACCTGGAAAATTTATCACAAAAAGATTTTTGGCTAGGCACATTGTCATCAGGTTATCTAAAATTAAGATAAAGGAAAGAATCTTAAGAGCTGTGAGACAAAAGCACCAGGTACCTATAAAGGAAAATCTATCTGATTAACAGCAGATTTATCAGCAGAAAACCTACAAACTAGCTGGGATTGGGGCCTTATCTTCAGCCTCCTCAAACAAAACATTATGAGCCAAGAATTTTTGTATCCAATGAAATTAAGCTTCATATATAAGGGAAAGTTACAGTCTTTTTCAGTCAAACAAATGCCAAGAGAATTCACCACTACCAAACCACCACTATAAGAACTGTTAAAGGAGCTCTAAATCTTGAAACAAATCCTGGAAATGCATCAAAACAGATCCTCTTTAGAGCATAAATCACACAAGACCTATAAAACAAAAATACAATTAAAAAAAGAAACAAAAACAAAAAACCAAGGTATACAGGCAACAAATAGCACAATGAATTGAATGGTATCTCACATCTCAATACTAACATTGAATGTAAATAGCCTAAATGCGCCACTTAAAAGATACAGAATTGCATAATGAATGAGAATTCACCAACCAAATATCTGCTGCCTTCCAGGCACATAAGGACTCACACAACCTTAAGGTAAAGGGGTGGAAAAAAGACATTTCATGCAAATGGACACCAAAAGCAAGCAGGAATAACTACTCTTATATCAGCCAAAACAAACATAAAAGCAACAGCAGTTAAGACAAAGAGGGACATTTTATAATGATAAAAGCCCTTGTCCAACAGGAAAATATCACAATCCTAAATATATATGCACCTAACACTGAAGCTCCCAAATTTATAACACAATTACTAATAGATCTAAGAAATGAGATAGACAGCAACATAATAATAGTGGGGGACTTCAATACTCCACTGACAGCACTAGATAGGTCATCAAGACAGAAAGTCAACAAAGAAACAATGGATTTAAACTATACCCTGTAACAAATGGACTTAACAGATATATACAAAACATTCAATCCAACAACCATAGAATATACATTCTAAACTATTCAAGAGTGCATGGAACCTTCTCCAAGATAGAACATACAGTAGGCCACAAAACGAGCCTCAATAAATTTAAGAAAATTGAAATTACATCAAACAATCTCTCAGACCACAGTGGAATAAAACTGGAAATCAACCTCAAAAGAAACCTTCAAAACCAAGTAAATACATGGAAATTAAATAACCTGCTCCCAAATGATGATCAGATCAAAAATGAAATCAAGATGAAAATTTAAAAATTCTTTGAACTGAACAACAATAGTGAACAACCTATCAAAACCTCTGGGACACAGCAAAAGCAGTGCTAAGAGGAAAGTTCATAGCCTTAAATGTCTACACCAAAAAGTCTGAAAGAGCACAAACAGACAATCCAAGGTTATACCTCAAAGACCTAGAGAAACAAGAACAAACCAAACCCAAACCCAGCAGAAGAAAGGAAATAACCAAGATCAGAGCAGAACTAAATGAAATTGAAACAACAACAAAAATATATACAAAAGTAAATGAAACAACAACCTGGTTATTTGAAAAGATAAATAAAATTGATAGACCATTAGCAAGATTAACCAAGAAAAGAAGAGAGACTATCCAAATAACCTCACCGAGAAATGAAACAGGAGATATTACAACCAACACCACAGAAACACAAAAGATCATTCAAGGCTATCATGAACACCTTTATGTGCATAAACTAGAAAAAATGGAAGAGATGAATGGATTCTTGGAAAGATACAACCCTCCTAGCTTAAATCAGGAAGAATCAGATACCCTGAACAAACCAATAACAAGCAGCAAGATTGAAACGGTGGTTTAAAAATTACCAACAGGCCATAGTAGCTGATGCCTGTAATCCCAGCATTTTGGGAAGCTAAGGCAGGTGAATCACCCAAGGTCAGGAGTTCAAGACTAGCCTGGCCAACATGGTGACACCCTGTATCTATTAAAAATACAAAAGTTAGCTGGGCATGGTGGCATGTGCCTGTAATCCCAGCTACTCAGGAGGCTGAGGTAGGAGAATTGCTTAAACCTGGGAGGCGGAGGTTGCAGTGAGCTGAGATAGTGCCACTGCACTCCAGCCTGGGTGACAGAGACTCCCTCTCAAAAAAAAAAAAAAATCTTGGATTTACAGCAGAGAAGAATTGGTAACAATCCTATTGACACTATTCTACAAGATAGATAAAGAGGTAAACTTCCCTACATCATTCTGTGAAGCCAATATCACCCTAATACCAAAACCAGGAAAGGACAAAACCAAAAAAGAAAACTACAGACTGATATCCCTGATGAACACAGATGGCAAAATCCTTAACAAAATACTAGCTAACCAAATCCAATAACATATCAAAAAGATAATTCACCATGATCAAATGCATTTTATACCAGGGATGCAGGGATAATTTAACATATGCAAGTCAATAAATGTGATACACCACATAAACAAAATTAAAAACAAAAATCACATGGTCATCTCAATGGATGCAGAAAAAGCATTTGGCAGAATTCGGCATCCCTTTATGATTAAAACTGTTGGCAAAATTGGCATACAAGGGACATACCTCACTATAATAAAAGCCATCTATGACAAACCCACAGCCAACATAATACTGAATGGGGAAAAACTGAAAGCATTCCCTTTGACAACTGTAACAAGACAAGGATGCCCATTCTCATAACTCCTCTTCAACATAGTACTGCGAGTCCTAACCAGAGCAGACAAGAGAAAGAAACAAAGGGCATCCAAACTGGTAAAGAGGAAGTCAAACTGTTGCTGTTTGCTGATGATACGATTGTTTACCCAGAAAACCCTAAAGACTCCTCCAGAAAGCTCCTAGAATTGATAAAAGAATTTAGCAAAGTTTCCAGATACAAAATTAATGTACATAAATCAATAGCTCTTCTATACACCAACACTGAGTAATCTGAGAATCAAATCAAGAACTCAACCCCCTTTACAATAGCTGCAAAAAATAAAATAAAATACTTAGGAATACACCTAACCAAGAAGGGGAAAGACCTCTATAAGAAAAGCTACAAAACACTGCTGAAAGAATTCATAGATGACACAAGCAAATGGAAACACATCCCATGCTCATAGGTGACTAGAATCAATATTGTGAAAATGACCATACTGCCAAAAGCAATCTACAAATTCAATGCATGTTCCATCAAAATACCACCATCATTCATCACAGAATTAGAAAAAGTAATTCTCAAAGTCATATGGAACCGAAAAAGAGCCCACATAGCCAAAGCGAGACTAAGCAAAAAGAACAAATTGGGCGGCATCACAAAATTACCTGATGTCTAACTATACTATAAGGCCATAGTCACCAAAACAGCATGATATTGGTATAAAAATAGGCACATAGACCAATGGAACAGAATAAAGAACCCAGAAATAAACCCAAATACTTACAACAAACTGATTTTTGACAAAGCAAACAAAAACATAAAGTGGGGAAGCGTCACCCTTTTCAACAAATGGTGCTGGAATAACTGGCTAGCCACATGTAGGAGAATGAAACTGGATCCTCATCTCTCACCTTATACAAAAAGCAACTCAAGATGGATTAAAGACTTAAATCTAAGACCTAAAACTGTAAAAATTCCAGAACATAACATTGGAAAAACCCTTCTAGTTTTTGGCTTTGGCAAGGATTTCATGACCAAGAACCCAAAAGCAAATGCAATGAAAACAAAGATAAATTGCTGGGACTTAATTAAACTAAAGAGCTTTTGTACAGCAAAATAAACAGTCAGCAGAGTAAACAGACAACCTACAGTATAGAAAAAAATCTTCACAATCTATACATCTGACAAAGGACTAATATCCAGAATGGATATTAGTGAACTCAAACAAATCAACAAGAAAAAAACAAACAATCCCATCAAAAAGTGGTCAAAGGACTGAATAGACAATTCTCAAAAGATATACAACTGGCCAACAAACATGTGAAAAAAATGCTCAACATCACTAATGATCAGGGAAATGCAAATCAAAACCACAATAAGGATACTACCTGACTCCTGCAAGAATGACCATAATCAAAAAATTTAAAAAAATAGTAGGTGTTGTTGGCATGGATGCAGTGAAAAGGGAACACTTCTACTCTGCTGGTGGGAATGTAAACTAGTACAACTACTATGGAAAACAGTGAGGAGATTCTTTAAAGAACTAAAAGTAGAACTACCATTGGATCCAGCAATCCCACTATTGGGTATCTACCCAGAGAAAAAGAAGTCATTATACAAAAAAAGATACTTGTACACGTATGTTTATGGCGGCACAATTCACAATTGCAAAAACATTGAACGAATCCAAATGCCACTGATTGAAGAGTGGATAAAGAAACTATGGTATAGGCTGAGCACAGTGGCTTACACCTGTAATCCCAGCACATTCTAAGGCCAAGGCAGGTGGATCACCTGAGGTCAAGAGTTCAAGACCAGCCTGGCCAACATAGAGAAAAACCTGTCTCTACTAAAAATACAAAAATTAGCTGGGTGTGGTGGTAGGTGCCTGTAATCCTAGCTACTCAGGAAGCTGAGGCAGGAGAATCACTTGGACCTGGAAGGCAGAGGTTGCAGTGAGCCAAGATTGCACTAATGCACTTCAACCTGGACAACAGAGTGAGTCTCCATCTCAAAAAAAAAAGAATGAAAGAAACTGGTTTTATATATATGTATATACAACACACATATATATGATGGAATACTATATATGCATGAATATATGCGTATATATACTATATATTCATATATATATTTTATATATATATATATATATATAGTATATATATGATGGCATACTACTCAGCCACCAAAAGGAATGAATTAATTAGCAGTGACCTGGATGAGATTGCAGACTATTATTCTAAGTGAAGTAACTCAGGAACTGAAAACAAAACATACGTTCTTATAAGTAGGAGTTAAGCTATGAGAATGCAAAGACATAAGAATGATACAATGGACTCTGGGGACCCAGAGGGAAAGGGTGGGAAGGGGCAAGGCATAAAAGACTACAAATAGGGTGCAGTGTATACTGCTTGGGTAATGGTTGCACCAAAATCTCACAAATCTCCACTAAAGATCTTACTCATGTAACCAAACACCACATGTTCCCCAACAAGCTATGGAAATTAAAAAAATATAAAATAAAATAAAATAAAATGAGACACTCTTGCTATGTTACCCACGTGGTCTCAAACTCTTGGGCTCAAGCAATCCTCCCACCTTGGCCTCTCAAAGTGTTGGAATTATAGGCATGAGCCTCCATACCTGGCCCAGGCAACGGTATTTTATCAGCATGAAATTTATTGAGTTAGGTTATCACTCTGTAGTTATTATCCTAATGTCCTTGTTCTTAAGATTTATATGCTATAGGGATGATGGACCATAATCTTAGCAACTTATTTTCATGTTTTCAGGAAGAAAAGTTATTTTAAATAAAAGAATAAGAAAGAAGTAAAATAAAAAATGAAACATCTTAAGTATGTGTAAGTATTGGGCAATGTTGGTGAAACATTAACTAATCACCGACTACTCAGTGCCCAAATGTCTGTTTCAGGCAGTGTGTTCAAAGGTCCTACTCAAGGCAAATGCAATGAAGAACTGAGGTCTAGTGTCAGGTCAACATGAGTTGTAAAGTCAAAAGCATTCCAGAAGGCCATTTTTCCACTAAATGCAGAGTTTAAGGGGTTCTATGAGCCAAAATTTTGTGGAAGAACAAAGGGATTTGCAAAGTAAGTGCTTATCAAAGTAAAGATTAGAGGGACTCTAATAAAGACAGAAGCACTGGATGGTCTGTCTCAGCCCTGCTTTCCACTTTTTATTGCAACCCAGCCCTCTAGTTTCTAAATTTTTTGTATCTCTGACATTAAGAAATAAAGTCTTGAAAAGGAAATCTATAATGCAGGGTCACCTGGCTTTATGAGTTTTGCTTTTTTTAATTTTTTTGAGATACAGTCTGGCTCTGTCACCTAGGCTGGTGTACAGTGGCACAATCACAGCTCACTGCAACCTTGACCTTCTGGGCCCAAGCAATCCTTCCACCTTGGCCTCCAGAGAAGCTGAGACTACAGATACATGCCACCAATCTCGGCTAAGTTTTGCATGTTTTGTAGAAACAGAGCTTCACTATGTTGCCCAGGCTGGTCTCAGACTCCTAGGCTCAAGCAATCCGCCCAACTCAGCCTGCCAAAGTGCTGGCATTACAGGTATGAACCACCCACCACGCCTGGCTACTGACTATTCATCTGAAAAACACCAAATCAGAGCTGACCTTGCTGGGTCTGAGTCTTTGAACTGGTGATTGGAGATCGAGTAACAGGCAGGTATATGAGGTTGGCCTAGGGAAAAAAAAAACCTGTTTTGTGAATTTCTGGTCTCAAACAGCTTCCTCTACAAAGAGTCACCTCCTGAGATGTGGGACAGGAATGACAATGTGTTGTACTGACACTACATCTGAGTTTCAAAGACAGGGTGGTATTTCTCCAAAGTCCAAGTTCCTAGCCTAAATGTCCTGTTGCAACATCAATGCCCCGTTCAACCTGGCCCTGTACTTTTGTTCTTTATCCAACCTGCGTGGGTACCATTCCTTCAAATGTAGTTTAATTTTTAGCTATATCTAAATTACCTGCCCCTCACTTAGCCCACAATGCTTCTTTATGCTTCCATACATTTGCTTATGTTTGCTTCTACTCAGCTCACCCTTACCCCCCAGGGCATGCAAGAAATATCACCTTGCTTCAAATTTATCCCAAATGTCTTTTTATCTTTCAAATCTTTAATAAACTCCTTTTTTCTAACGCCTCCAGGCAGAGGTTGCTCTCCCACATTAAGACCTTATACAGACTTTTATTATAATTTGTATTATTTTGCTTTTTATTATTGGTTAGTTTTCATGTCTGTCCTTTTGATTAGATGTAAACTCCTTCAAAGCCAAAACTGAGTCATAGCAATTGTTTTTCTTTCCTGCGGTCCACTATTGCAATTCCTCGCCTGTCAGCACAGGTTTGTCCTTATAGAATAACAGCTCTGCAAAGTGTCTTCTGTTCAATTCCAGCACCCACATCCACCTTTTCATGGAATTTGTTCCCTTCCTATTCAGGTGTGTGCTCTTCTAATTACTGTTACCTAAACACTTGGAGTGAGGAGAGGGGTAACTCCATAACCTTGCAGTAGAATGCTGACAGGTAGCCAGGGCATCAGTGGAGGTGTACTTCCTTTCTGGATCACTCAGCCTGATGTTTCTTTCCATTCACTGGCTATCGAATGACGTATCTGTGGTGCTTACAGCCCAGGTTGGTCTGGAATACACATCCATTTCCCTACTTGTGATGGCAGAATGGATAGTTTGGGTAAGGAAGGACGCCGCTCAGTTGGATGAGGCCATGAAGAAACAAAGGCAGAGATGCAAATAGAAGTGGAGACTGGAGTAGAAAGCCATTGTATTAATTCTTTTGATTGCTGAGAATGTACAAAACGATGAGTGACTGGGAAGAGGCAAGAACCTCACCTGTTGCATGTTATATATTGGTTTAGCCTTGTTGTTTCTCTCTCTCTCTCTCTCTCTCTCTCTCTCTCTCTCTCTTTCTCTCTCACACACACATAACACACACAAACACACACACAGAATCACCTGCAAGGTGGTCCCTGAGACATATTGTTCTGCCTGAGTTTTCCCCAGTAATAGGTAAGAGGGTGGAGCCCTATAGAGTGGAAAATATGGATATATGCCCTAGTTACAGTTGAAGGAGTGTCTGGGTGGAGGAGTAAATTATAAAGCAATTCTGTCATGGGAAGATGGATAACCAGTTTTCCTGGTAATAGGTAGAGTAAAATAGTAATCTCAGTTGGTTATTGAATTCTTATAGTATGTCAGACCTCTTGCATTCATTATCTATTCAAATCCTCACAACAGTCCAATGAACCATTTATTATTTCAGCTTTACAAATGTGGAAAGTAACTCTTAGGCCAAATTATTAACTTGTCTAACAGCAAATTAGTGACAAAGCCAACACTGAGTCAATATTGAAATTCAAATTTGTCTAATTCCAAAATCATCATGACATAACACCTACAAGATATACAAAACACAGTTAATTCATTTAGCTAACAGATGTTTATTGTGCACCCACTGGAGGCAAGC
Source organism: Sapajus apella (assembly GCF_009761245.1). Lineage (NCBI taxonomy): Eukaryota > Metazoa > Chordata > Mammalia > Primates > Cebidae > Sapajus > Sapajus apella. Next base: position 81,166,686 of record NW_022436941.1, on the reverse strand, counting down.
ACCCACTGAGATTATAACAATAAGGGAAAATAAAAACATGCCTCTCCTCGTGGAGCTTACAGCCTAATGGAAGAGATAAGCATCAATCAAATCATCAAACAAATAAGTGTAATATTGCAGCTGTGACTTGTACCATGAAGGAAAAGTACACAGTGTTACAAGAGTGTATTAGTATGGGGCCAGTTACAGTGGCTCACACCTATAATCCCAGCACTTTAGGAGGCCAAGGTTAGAGGATCCCTCGAGGTCAGGCATTTGAAAACAGCCTGGGCAATACAGTGAGACCCTGTCTTCAGTGGTTCTAGTTACTTGGGAGGCTGAGATGGGAGAATCACTTGAGCCCAGGAGTTCAAGGCACAGTGAGATATGATTGCAACACTGCACTCCAGCCTCGGGGAAAAAAATGAGGACCTGTCTCTTAACAAGAAGAAGGAGAAGAAGAAGGAGATGGAGAAGGAGAAAGAGAAGAAGAAAGAAGGAGGAGGAGGAGGAGAAAAAATATATACCTAATAGAGTGGACAATTGTTTCCATCTATCCAACATTTCCTCTTCTAAAAACTTCACTTCTGGACAGGCATAGTAGCTCACAACTGTAATTCCAACACTTTAGGAGGCCAAGATGGGAGGATTGCTTGAGCCCAGGAGTTCAACACCAGCCTGAACAACACAGTGAGACCGCATCTCTCAAAAAAAATAATAAAAATAAAAATTAGCCAGGTGTGGTAGCATGCACCTGTGGTCCTAGCTACTGGGGAGGCTGAGGTGGGAGCACTGCTTGAGCCCAGGAGTTTAAGGCTGCAGAGAGCCAAGTTTGCACCACTGCACTCCAGCCTAGGCAACAAAGCAAGACTCTGTTTCAAAAACAAAACTTCAGTTTTCCTTTGGGAACCACCCCTTCCCCTTGCCCCACACATTAATCACAGCCTCTCCCCACTAACTTCATTGAAGGTCACATGACTTAGTCTTGACTAATGAAAGCACTACTTCTATGACCGCAGTGATTGGTGCAAGAATGTTTCATGTGACTCCAGCCAGGCCAATGAGAGGGATACAGAGATTTTCCTGGAACCATTAAGAATGAGATGTTCTTCTTCAGTTGAATAGCTAAGCTAATAGAATGCACTTGGAGCTGCTGGTGGCCATGACACAAGGAGAGTATACCTGAGGATGAAGCCAACAGAGAAGAAGAAAGGCAAGAAATACAGATCCCTGCAGATATTAGTTAAATATACATACCCAGGTTCATATCAGCAACTGATAAACATTTTGGTTATATGAGTGAGTTAATTCCCCTGTTTCTGCTTAAGCCATTTTGACTGATTTATTGGTTGGTTGATTAATTATTTTTGTCACTTGCAATTGAAAGAGAAAAGCATCCTGACTGAGAGATTTATTTTTTATTTATCTTTTATTATTATTATTTTTTGAGATGGAGTTTTGCTGTTCTCTCCCTGGCCGGAGTGCAGTGGGGCAATCTTGGCTCACTGCAACCTCTGCCTCCCAGGTTCAAGCAAATCTCGTGACTCAGCCTCCCAATTAGGTGGGACTACAGGCGTGCACCACCACGCCTGGCTAATTTTGTATTTTTGGTCGAGACAGGATTTCACCATGTTGGCCAGGCTGGTCTCAAACTCCTGACCTCAGGTGACCCACCCACCTTGGCCTCCCAAAGTGTTGGGATTACAGGTGTGAGCCACTGTGCCTGGCCTGACTGAGAGATTTATCTGTACAGTCAGGGAAGGCTTCCCTGAAGAACTAAGGTGATCTGAATTCTGAAAGATAAGTAGCAGTTAATTTGGCAAAGAGAGGAAGAAGGAATGTTCCAGTCAGACAGGCTAGCAAATGCTAGAACCTTGTCTGAGGAAGCAGCATAATGATTGAGAAGGATGGAGAGAAGGCCAGTGTGAGTGGATGGGGCCGATGTAGTACAAGATGAAAATGGAAAGACAGTTTCCTGTCTTTAACATAGTAAACTGTGGTAAGGATTTTGATCTTTGGATGTAGAGCCACAGGACACAATAAAGAGCTTTTAAGTATAATAGATAAGGTACTGATGATACTACCAGATTTATATACAGTTTTTTTTTCTTTAATGAGTCAGGGTCTCACAATGTTGCTCAGGCTATGATGCAGTGGCTATCCACAGGTACAATCACAGTGCACTCCAGCCTTGAACTTCTGACCTCAGAGATCCTCTGGTCTCAGCCTCCCTGGTAGCTGGGACTACAAATGCATTCCACTGTGCCCAGTATCTATACACAGGTTTTTTTCTTAATTAGCAGGCTGTTATATGAACAGATTGAAGGTTATCAAGAGTGGATAAAAGAGAGGAAATATATAGCCCCATCAATGCCAAAAATGTATCTTGAATCCAATCAAAATATAGCTCTACCTACCAGTTTATAAGAAATATAGGAGCCAGAGGAACATGTTAAACAATGCCACAAGGATACAATCAGCCAAATCCAGAATACAGGATATTAAATGAGATGAATGAACTGGTTTCTGCAAAAAGTACCTGAGGTTAAGAAGAATTTTAGAGCAGGCATTCTAGCATGCACTTGTAGTCCATTCTACTTGGGAAGATGACGTAGGAGGTTTGAACCCAGAAGCTCAAGAAAAGCCTGCACAACATAGTAAGATCTATCCAGGGTAGAGGGTGGAGACTAAAAATAATTTTTTTGTAAGGGATGGGGTCTTGCTATGTCATCTAGGCTGGTCTCAAATTCTTAGCTTCATGTGATCCTCTAGCTTTGGCTTCCCAAAGTGCTAGGATTACAGGGATGAGCCACCGTACCCAGCCAGAAGAAGAAAGTTTAAAAAGGAAGGGGTTGGATACTGTTTGGATCCTGATGTAGGCATATCACGTGAGGTCAGGAGTTCGAGACCAACCTGGCCAACATGGTGAAACCCTGTCTCTACTAAAAATACAAAAATTAGCTGGGCGCAGTGGTGGGTACCTGTAATCCCAGCTACTCAAGAGGCTGAAGCAAGATAATCACTTGAAACGGGGAGGCGGAGGTTGCAATGAGCTGAGATCACACCGCTGCACTCCAGCCTAGGTGATAGAGCAAGACTCCATCTCAAAACTAATAATAACTGTTCTCTTAGGTGTGGCAATGGCACTGGAATTTGTTTGTTTTTTTTTTAATCACTGACTTTATATGTTAGTTATATACACACACTGAAGAATTTACAGGTAAAATGACATGACATTTGAGATTTGGTTTAAAATAATCCAGAGAAAAGGAAAAAGAAAGGTAGAATAGCTGGCAAAATATTAGCAATTGGTTGGGTGCAGTGGTTCATGCCTGTAATCCTAGTACTTTAGGAGGCCAAGGTGGGAGGATCACTTGAGCCCAGCAGCTCAAGGCTTCAGTGAGCTGTGATCATGACACTGCATTCCAGCCTTGGCAACAGAGCAAGACCCTGTCTGAAAAAAAAAAAAGAAAGAAAGAAAGAAACGTTAGCAATTGGCCGGCTGTGGTGGCTCATGCCTATAACCCCAGCACTTTGGGAGGCCAAGGTGGGTGGATCACCTAAGGTCAGGAGTTCAAGACCAGCCTGACCAATATGGTAGAACCTCATCTCTACTAAAAATACAAAAATTTGCCTGGTGTGGCAGTGTCTACCTGTAGTCCCAGCTGCTGGGGAAGCTGAGACAGGAGAATTGCTTGAACCTGGGAGGCAGAGGTTGCAATGAGTTGGGATCACATCACTGTACTCCAGCCTGGGTGACAGAGTAAGACTCCATCACCAAAAAAAAAAAAAAAAAAAAAAAAAAGGTCAGGCGCAGTGCCTGTAATCCTAGCACTTTTGGCAGGCTGAGGTGGGTAGATCACCTGAGGTCAGGAGTTCAAGACCAGCCTGGCCACCATGGTGAAACCCCATCTTTTTTTTTAAAAAAAGAAATTTTTAATAAATTCTTAAAACAAAACAAATAAATAAAATCTGGGATTAATGCTAAGTGAATTTCAGTAACTGAGGTAAAGCTGTGAAATCTACCCAAGATACTGTTGGACAAAAAAGCAAGTTTCACCACCACTGCCATCACCCACAACCACAACAACAAAGCAATAATTAGAAAAGAATAAAGCCATTTTAATTTTATATCCTTCCCTCCACCCTCTCCCCCACAAAAAAGAGTAGATGCTGAAAAACAAATTGGAATGTTATCCAGTCATCTAGTCCAAGGACAGCTTGGGCAGGGGAAATGTTAGTGGAAGTGGATTTAAAAGTGTGGGGGTTTGGGGCCAGGCACAGTGGCTCATGCCTGTAATCCTAGCACTTTGGGAGGCTGAGGCAGGTTGATTACTTGAGTCCAGGAGTTTGAGATCAGTCTGGGCAACACAGGGAGACCCCCATCTTTAAAATAATAATAAAAACAAATAGATAAATACAAAGAAAAAAGCATGCGGGTTTTTTCACAAAGGCACTATTGAATGTTGTAGCTGTAGGAATCCCACAGGGATGCTGCAGTGATCCACTGCTGGTAGCAGCCTGGATTTTAGCTCCCCCAAGTGTAAAGATTTGAAGGGAGGGAGAATTAACTAAATCCCGGAGAGAGGAGTCACGTGGACTTGGCCTCCTGTAGAAGGGGAGTGGCTTTCAGTTGGGACACAACCAGCTCCACACAACCTGACAGGGAGGGAGCCAGGGAAATCAGTACCCTGACCTCACGTCCCTCCCTCTGACCTCTGCAGAGATAATCAGTGGGTGAACCCCAGTGGAAGGCAGGCTGCAGCAGCCTTTGATACAGTCCTTACAGGCCTGCCTCCTGGGCCCTTGAGCAGGGTGGAGAGTGGACTGGGAGGGGCAGACACAAGCTGTCCAGCACAGCTTTCACAGTTTTCACATGACCTGTAATATGAGGTTCCTTGTGATCTTAACACTGCCCACCCGTCTCATCTCCTGTCTTCCCACTCCCACTAAAGTGGGGGCTTAGAGGATAATAGCATCTAATCCATCACTGCTAATGTGAGGATGCAGGCTTAAGGGTTCAGTCTCACAAGACTTCCCCCACTTCGGACTGCACTCGAAAATCTGATGCCATCCATTGTTCTGGCTGATATAATTCAGGGGTTCCCATGATCCCTTTATTAGGTTTGATATTCATAATTTGCTAGAATGTTTCACAGAACTCAGAAAAACTTTTCCTACCTGATGAAAATGGGCACATTCTTGGTTGGGTACTAGTAAAAAAAAAAAAACAGCAAACAGTACTGCTGGCATTCATTTGTAGTTCATTATGAATTTGAAATTGCCTGAACCTGGACTTTTGGAAATTAGTGTAGTGCCACTAATTTTAGAACAAACACTGGAGCTTATAGGAACAAATATCAATGGAAACTGTAAGGAATAGAGAAATTCTTCTTCAAAGTTTTCACCTTAGGCCTTAAAGAATAACAAATTCTTACTCTCGAGTCCCTGTCCATTGTTAGCCCCTGTATTCTAGCCCAGCTAGCTGCTTTGACTTATTTAGGCATGCCCAGTTAGGCCTGGGCAAGTCCCAGCCCATAGTTCATGCCATTCCTTATTTGGAGCCACTTCCTTGACCGTCTCATGAGCAGCTTCCTCTTTTCTTTGTTCTCTCTCCCTTTGCCTATTTAGAAAACTTTTAAGTTGTTAGTCAATTGGGTAAAGTATAGAATGTGAGGTCCTGCTCCAGCCATTGGAGGCCGGACACAGCAGTAAGGTGGACAAGTCAGGTTATAAATAATCCCTTTGTTTGGTGCACTCTTGTGCCAAGACTGCGGATGAGCTGTGCCCTTTCTGCAGAAAGTAAAAGAGAGCCTTGCTGAGAAAATTTTTGTCTGAATACTGATTCTTCCCTGTGACATTGGAATATGAGCACTTATTCTCAACAATTTGGTGGCCTGTATGGGGAGACATTCTCCCTCTGGGGTGGTCTCCAGCCCTCTTGTGGGGAGGCGCACCCCTGCCACCTTGTTGCAGCAGCTGCAGCAATAGGGAGTCAGGACCCACACTCAGTCTGAGAAATAAATCCGGATTCTCAGCAACATGGGGGAAAGAGACTTGCAGTGCTGGTGGCCAGGCAACTCTGTGCAGGAGCCAAATAGGAAACATCACAAGAGGGCAACAAAGTACTTCTTTCATGGTCAACTTCTGGAGGATTGAATGTGTGTATGCACGAGTGTGCAAAGGACCTTCAGAAGGGAAAAGGGAGGGAACAGGTCAACCTCCCAGGGCTGGAAAGGCAAGACATCCCTAGCTTGAGGGGTTGGGCCTTCCAGGACTGGAAAGATGAGACATTTCTAGCTTGAGGGGTTGGGCCTTACAGGGGCAGAAAGGTGAGACATCCCTAGCTTGAAGTGTTGGGCCTTCTGCTGGTTTCAGGAGATGAAACCCGACTAGTACCTAACATGGGTAATGCTTCTAGTAAAACAAAGACAGGAAGTAAAGCTGACTCTGGTGATCAGATTCCTCCTGTTAGCCCTTTAAGGCATATGCTAACGTATTAGAAGGATAATGAAAGGACCAAGCATAAGAAAAAGCAACAAATGATAAAACATTGCTGTTTTATTCGGACCAAAGAACCTATCCTCAAGCCTGCAGTTGTCTGGCCAAAATTTAGGCCAAATGAGGATTGGGTCTGTCAGTTTCTGATAATGTATGTCAATAATAAGCCCAGTCTTATAAGAGGAGATAGACTATGCTCTGTGTTGGCCGGAGGGGCGGTCCTCCTGAGGGACTGTGTTAAGGAAAAAAACTTCTCTTTCTGGGTCCCTGAGGAGCGTGATTTCACCTCCATCTGGGAACCGGAGGGGTTTCAAATGTAAAGTTCTTTGTCTGACTTTCCGAGCAGGCTAGGTAGAGAAATCTAGGTGGGTTTCTTTGTTCGAAAGGGGGCTCTGTTGGGGACCAAGTAGCCAATCCAGTATCAAAGTCAAAGATCAGTCACTCCAGCGGAAGTTAGAAAGAACTCTATTCATTGGAGGAGAACATGAATGGGACGGGAATAGCTCCAGGGTTAAAATCCTGCTGCTCCTTTCGTATACAGATTCCCTCCTTGGATCCCCTCCAGCAGTGTGAGAACTCTTTCTCTTTTTCTCTCTCTCTCTGCCTAATAAATCAATCTCTGCTAAACTCTTTGGGTCCATGATATTTATTTGAATGGTAAGGTCACCACCACTGGGGCCCCTTTTTCCATTCTTGGGGTAAGAGGCCAAGGACCTGGAATCAGAGCGGGAAGGGAGCTGAGTATGCCCCCCTCCCTATTGGGGGATTGGGAGCGTCTTCGGCTGCTCCCTTCCCTGCTTTACACTCCTTTACCCATTAAAGGAGGGAGGGAAACAACCAGAAGGTAGAACAAAGTTAGGAGGGGCCTCGCCTGACAAGGGTAAAGTTTTTAATCTGTGAGCAACCCTCATATAAGCGGGACTCCCTAGATCATCCTCTCTCGTTCCCACTGCCGTCCGCAGATCCTCCACTCCCAGCTCCCCCACCTCTTGGACCCCCATCTGCCTTTTCTCCTCCCACGCCTCCTGTTTCTGCCCTTCCTGAGCCCACTGCAAAACTGCCTCTGCAGGAGATACCACAATGTAAAAGAGATACCCAGAATTTTCCTTTTCCCTCCTCTAAAGAGTTAGCTTCAGTTTCAAAGCTTTTTCCTCTAAAGGCAGTGCCTCAAGGAGGGGGTCCGATTGGCTTCATGAAAACTCCTTTGACTGCTTCTGAGGTCTGAAGTCTGAAAAGAGAACTTAAGCCATTATTAGATGACCCTGATAGGGTAGCAAAACAAACTGATCAGTTCTTAGGGCCCCAGTTATATACTTGGACAGAATTAATGTCTATTTTAAGTATTCTTTTTTTCAAGGGAGAAACAGAACATGATCATCCTCCAGGCCAAGATGTCCCAGCAGCAGATACAAAGTTTCCAGCTAGACCCACAGTGGGACGACAATCTTGCAGCCAATCAAAATAACATGAGAGATTTAAAAGAAATGATTGTTAAAAGAACTAGAGAGTCAGCCCCTTGACGTAAAAATCTCTCTAAAGCTTTTGATATACAAATCCCTCTAGGACAAGGAATGTTAAAGTTGCATTTTGTTACAAATAGCTGGCCAGATACTGCAAAGAAGTTACAAAATCTCCACAGTTGGAAAAATGTTCAATAGAAGAGCTTTTAGGCAAAGCCCAGAAAGAATATGTAGAGAGAGATAAAGAAAAGCAAGGACAGAAAGCAAAATTCTTTTGGCAAAGTTCCCCAGGGCAAATTTGCCAAAGGTTAAATTTAGACCCATGCCTGCAAGATTTGCCAAAGGAGGTGAAAGAGGAAGGCCCTGGAATTCAAGGATGCAAAAGGAAAGTAGGCAAGGCCAGTATTTCAAGGGAGAAGGTCAGAGTAAAGGTTGCAAAGGTTGTGGATGCTGAAAGAAGGAAGAAAGACAGAGACAAAGTGGTCCTAGGTCAGAGGCCGAATTGTTCAAGTAGATTACACTGAAACGCCCTCAGTTGGCTGTCTAAAATATTTATTAGTAATAATAGATCATTTCACACACTAGGTAGAAGCTATTCCTTTCTCAAAGGCAACTGCCAGTAATGTAGTAAAGGCATTAGTTGAACATATTACGTCTAGATGTAGACTAACAGAAAATATTGATTCAGATAACAGGACTCATTTCACTGCACATATTATTAAGAAGCTGGCCCAAGTGTTAGACATAAAATAGGACTTTCATATTCCCTGGCACCCCTCCCCCTCGAGAAGAGTAGAAAGAATGAACCAAACTGAGGAAAAAAAAAAAGCATTTAACTAAATTAATTTTAGAAACACAGTTACCATGGACCAAATGTCTTCCCATTGTGTTATTGACAATTAGGACTGCTCCCTGGAAGGATATTGATCTATCCCCGTATGAAATGTTATACAGACTACCTTACCTGCACTCCTCAGTTGATGTTCTCACTTTTGAAACCAAAGATCAGTTTCTTAGAAATTATATATTTGGTCTCTCTTCCACCTTCTCTTCTTAAAACTAAAGATATTTTAGCACAGTGCACCAGCATCAGCCGGGGGATCACGTTTTCATCAAGGGATAGAAAGGAAAGAAGCTCGTGCCAGCCTAGGAAAGACCCTACCTTGTGTTACTAACCACTGACACTGCTATTCGTAGAGCGGAGAAAGGGTGGACCCATCATGCTCGAGTCAAGAAATCATCATCATCGCCAGAATCATAGGCTATCGTTCCAGGGTCGAGCCCTACCAAGTTGAAGTTAAAACAAGTTTAATTTTCACATACCTTTTATATTGCTTCTTTTCCTTTCCTTTCTGTTACTAGCTCCTTTGTTATTAATGTAACTAAGTCTGACTCACCTCAGACCATTGCCTTTGATGCTTGCTCTGTCATACCTTGTGGAGGTACGACAGCTAATCTTTTCAAATAAGTATTTATGCCTGGCCCTCTAATCGATACAGCTATTCCTAGTTCCCATCATTGTGATCACCTGTAGCCGAGACACCGATTTCTATTCCTACAACCCAACCCTGTAGCAGTTAAGGCTATGTTCTTTAGACCACGCAGGACCAAGGTTAGATTCCACCGGAGAGGTTTGTGCTGATTTAAAGCCCCTCCTCTATTTCACTAAAGGAACTGCCCCTTCCAGCTGTCAGTCTTACTAATGCAACCCTGTCCTTCTCTCTATCACCACTTCCACCTTAACTGACTCTAAGCTTGTCCTCAGTCTACAGGAATTGATGTAAATGAAAAGGATCCTCTAGGCATTTTTAAGATACACACTGTTCCCTCTTCTCCGGCCATAGTCTCAGGCTTAGGCCCAACACCGGTTGTTCCTGCACCTAATGCTAAAACTAAGATGTCCATTGTAAAAGTAGATCTAAGGCAGACCTTAGCCTATGAAACAGGATTCCAAGAGGCAAATGCCTGGCTGGAATGGATTAAATATTCCGTCTGCACCTTGAATAAGAGCAACTGTTATCCTTGTGTGCACGGCAGGCCAGGGGCCCAGACTGTCCCCTTTCCACATAGATGGTCCCTTCAACAACCAGGTATGGACTGTATGGTGGCTCTTTTTCAGAATCCCACAGCCTAGAATAGTCCATTGTGCTGAGCTCTCTCTCTGCTGTTTCCTGAAATTCGATACCCTGTAGGTCAGTCCTGGAGGGCAATCCAGCTTCCACATCTAAAGGCTAAGTTTACTTAGTGCCTCTCAAGGCAAGGGAAGTATTTGGTGTTCCTTGGAAGCATAAAAGGATGCAAAGAGCTCAAGCCCTTCCAAAAGCTTACCCATCAGTCCACCCTCAACTATCCCTGAGCAGATGTATGGTGGTACTGTGGAGAACCTTTACTGGACACTCTGCCAGATAATTGGAGCAGTACTTGTGCTTAATCCAATTGGCTATCGCTTTCACCGGCATTTCATCAGTTTGAGAAGATAAAAACCAAACATGGCAAACCAAGCGACATTCCTTATAAATCCTTTGATCCTCAAGTTTATGTAGATGCCATTGGAGTCCCACGAGGAGTGCCAGATAAATTTAAAGCACGAAATCAAATAACTGCAGAGTTTGAATCTACATTGTTCTGGTAGGTAACCATTAATAAAACTTTAGACTGGATAAATTATATTTATTACAATCAACAATGCTTTGTGAATTACTCTAGGGATGCTATCAGAGCAATAGCTGAACAATTAAGAGCCGTCAGCCAAATGGCTTGGGAGAACAGAATAGTCTTAGACATGATATTAGCAGAAAATAAAGGAGGTGTTTGTGCAATAATTAAGATCTAGTGCTGTAAATTTATTCAAAATAACACTGCTCCAGACCATGCCTGGCAAATTTTGTATTTTTAGTAGAGACGAGGTTTCACCGTGTTGGTCATGCTGGTCTCTAACTCCTGACCTCTGGTGATCCACCCTCCTTGACCTCCCAAAGTGCTGGGATTACAGGTGTGAGCCACCTCGACTGGCTCCCCCCTTTTTTTTTTTTTTTTTCGTCTCATGTTGGTATTTTTAGATCTTGCTCAAGTTTTCTTCCTGATTCACAAACATAGTCCCCTGCATCTTCTATTAATATTATTTTAGCAAGGCCGGGAGCAGTAGCTCATGCCTGTAATCCCAACACTTTGAGAGGCTGAGGCAGGTGGATCACGAGGTCAGGAGATGAAGATTATCCTGGCTAACACGGTGAAACCCTGTCTCTACTAAAAATACAAAAAAAAAAAAAAAAAAAAGGCTGGCGTGGTAGCAGGTGCCTGTAGTACCAGCTACTCAGGAGGCTGAGGCGGGAGAATCACTTGAACCTGGGAGGTGGAGGTTGCAGTGAGCCAAGATTGCGCTACTGCACTCCAGCCTGGGAGACAGACCAAGACTCCATCTCAAAAGATAAAAAAATCAAATTATTTTAGTAGATAGTAGAATCCATTTTGAGTCCCCTTCACACAGGGTAAAAACAAAGAATTCAAGCTTGATTTTCCTCTGTAAAACTGTAAGCCAGCTTTATCATGCCATCTAAGAAACAACCCATCCTTTCCATATTGTTTTGTGGTGCTACCTTTATCAAATATCAAGGCTCACTCCTGTAATCCCAACACTTTGGGAAGCTGAGGCAGGAGGATCACTTGAGGCCAGGAGTTCAAGACCAGCCTGTGCAAAATAGCAAGACCCCCATCTTTACAAACAAACAACAAAAACAAATTGTTTTTATTTAATCACACTTGTTTCTCCCAGGAATTAAACAATTATTAGTCATATCATGAGTGTCAGAATGTCTTCAGATATGTATCAAGCCCCTAGAATGCTTATCTACTTAAGTCCTTTCACATGGATTTTTTTTTTTTTTGAGATGGAGTTTCACTCTTGTTGCCCAGGCTGGAATACAATGGCACGATCTCAACTCACTGCAACCTCTGCCTCCCAGATTCAAGCGATTCTCCTGCCTCAGCCTCCCTAGTAGCTGGGATTACAGGTGCCCACCACCACACCCAGCTAATTTTAGTATTTTTAGTAGACACGGGGTTTCGCCATGTTGGCCAGACTGGTCTCAAACTCCTGACCTCAGATGATCTGTCTGTCTCAGCCTCCCAAAGTGCTGGGATTACAGGCATGAGTCACTGTGCCTGGCCTTTTTCACATGGATTTTTCAGGCTTGGGGGTTTCTTCCTTGCCCTTTCTTTGGAACCCACAACACAGGTGCCAAGAATATGGGGTACCTTTATCAGGTGCCCTAGTTATTGTATGGAGTTGGTTGACAATCTCATTTTGCAGGAACTCGTGTCTACTCTTCCATTCCTTTGATTTGAATTCTTAGTATGCCTCATTTTCCGTGAACTGGATTATTTCAGGTTTTTGATCCCTAGCCTAAAACTGCTATGTTACTGCTGATACTTGCTCTCCAAATGTTAATCCCCTCACTAGGAAGCTCCACATCCCTCCCAGTTTGTTTTCTCTCTGGTAGGTCCCTGTTAAATCTCTCTCACTCTACCTGCCTGTGCAAAGATGAGATAAAAATGAAATTTTCAACCATAATGCCTATCAAAGGAGGGTAGAGGCTGGTAAATAAAAGCCTTTTTGTCTACTGAACATTTGGATGTGTTTGGATATGCAAAACTGGCTCCAGATCTTAGCTTGGAAGTAGACAGCAGTGAGAACTGCCGTGTTCTGTATAAAGAACAAGAATTTGCATTTGGGGGCTGTAGTTTAGGAAGGAGAAGGTGCTGAAATAATACAAGACCCAGCAGAGAAGAGAAACAAGCTAGACAGTGTGTTGCTGAGTACATATATGAGCTGGAAGCCAACAGAAAAATTCTTTGAAAAAGAGCTTTTAAGAAATATGTAGGCCGGGCACAGTGGCTCATGCCTATAATCCCAGCACGTTGGGAGGCCGAGGAGGGTGGATCATGAGGTCAAGAGATCGAGACCATCCTGGTCAACATGGTGAAACGCCGTCTCTACTAAAAATACAAAAATTAGCTGGGCATGGTGGCTCATGCCTGTAGTCCCAGCTACTCAGGAGGCTGAGGCAGGAGAGAATTGCTTGAACCCAGGAGACGGATGAGCCGAAATCGCGCCATTGCACTCCAGCCCTGGGTAACAAGAGCGAAATTCTGTCTTAAAAAACAAAAATAAGAATAAAAAATAAATACGTAGTATTTGGCTGGGAGCAGTGGCTCATGCCTGTAATTTCAGCACTTTGGGAGGCTGAGGCAGGGAGATCACTGAGATCAGGAGTTCAAGACCAGCCTGGCCAACATGGTGAAACCCTGTATACTAAAAATACAAAAATTAGCTGGACGTGATGGCCTGCACCTGTAGTCCCAGCTACTTGGGAAGCTGAGGCAGTAGAATCGCTTGAACTCGGGAGGCAGAGGTTGCAGAGAGCTGAGATTGCACCACTGCACTCCAGCCTGGGTGACAGGACCAGAGTCTGTCTGAAAAAAAAAAAAAAAAAACAAAAAGAAGCATCTTTTCAAGCGGAAAGGTTCATGTTGTTGAGCTGTGAATATCCATACCTCATTCATTTTCACTCCCCAAATTTTCACCAAAGTCTGATAAAAAAAACAAAAATGTACTGGGTGCAGTGGCTCACTCCTGTTAAATCCCAAAACTTTGGGAGGCTGAGGTGAAAGGATCCGGGAATTCAAGACCAGCTTGGGCAACATGATAAGACCTTGTCTCTAGAAAAAAAATGTTAAAAAGTCAGCTGAGCATGATGGCGTGTGTCTGTGGTACTAGCTACTTGGGAGGCTAAGGTGAGAGGATCACTTGAGCCTAGGAAGTCAAGGCTGCAGTGAACCATGATCTTGCCACTGCACTCCAGCCTGGGCAACGGAGCAAGAGCCTGTCTTAAAAAAACCAAAAACAAAAATGCCTCATGTTGGCTGGGTGAAGTGGCTCATGCCTGTAGTCCCAGCACTTTGGGAGGCCGCAACAGATGGAACACCCGAGGTCAGGAGTTCGAGACCAGCCTGACCAATATGGTGAAATCCCATCTCTACTAAAAATACAGAAATTTGCCGGATGTGGTGGTGTGTGCCCGTAGTCCTAGCTACGCAGGAGGCTGAGACAGGAGAATTGCTTGAACCTGGGAGGCAGAGGTTGCAGTGAGCCGAGATTGCACCATTGTACTCCAGCCTGGGGAGCGAGATTTCATTTCAAAAACAAACAAACAAAACAATGCTTCATTTTAACACATACTAACATCTGTGGAGGTGGGCATGGGGTGGGAGGTGAGCAGTGGGGTGGGTGAGTAGTGGTGTTATAAGCATGTATAAATTGAAACAGGTAATGAAATTAACCAATGGATTTACATAGTGCAGAATGGAACACTTGTGTAAGAAATAAGGTGACAATCCATGCTCAGTGGAAGTCAGAGGCAGAGGAGAAGGACAAGGAGAAGGAGAAGGAAGAAGAATGAAGAGACGGAAATAGCTAATACTTACAAGGTGTGCAAGGATTTGTTCTAAATGCTTTGTTTATACATGTAAGGGTGACTATGAGAATGTCATACCTTCCCCAGCGCCTACCTCCACCCTCCCAGAGAGTCACAGAAATCTCAGGGAGGACGTTGAACTTCCCATAGTAAGTAATTAGCATTCAAGCCAATCCTGTCTAGATGTCATTTGTAGGGGACTTCAGATAACACCTGGGTAACATTTAAACTTTAGCCCTTCTAAGAATGCTCCAAGGGAGGCTTAAGCCATGGTACAATGATATATCACAACTTCCTTCTAGCATCTAGCTCTGAAAGTGTCCTAAAACTCATCATTAGAACATACCTTTCTTCTATTTTCAAGTGTATCATAACTATTGTGTATATTTAAATAGGCAAAAGTTCCTTTTGTGGACCTTGATTATGTATACATACACACAGTTTTTCTTTTTTTAAGAAACAGGGTCTCACTCTGTCGCTCAGGCTGGAGTGCAGTGTCACTACCATTGCTCACTGCAGCCTCAAACTCCTGGGCTCAAGGGATCCTCTTGCCTTAGCCTCCCTAGGGGGGCACAAGTTTGAGCACAAGTTTGACTTTCCACAATGAACCAGAACCTCCACCCCCTCCACTTTTTTTTTTTTTAAGGCAGAGTCTCACTCTGTTCCTCAGGCTGTAGTGCAGTGGCATGATCTAGGCCCACCGCAGTCTCCGCCTTCCGGTTTCAAGTGATTCTCCTGCCTCAGCCTCCTGAGTAGCTGGGACTACAGGTGTGCTCAGCCATGCCCAGCTAATTTTTGTATTTTTAGTAGAAACAAGGTTTCACCATATTGGCCAGGATGGTCTCAATCTCTTGACCCCATGATCTGCCCGCCTCGCCTCCCAAAGTGCTGGGATTACAGGTGTGAGCCACCGCGCCTAACCTAGAACCCCTTTTAAAGTCACCCTTGAAGCACTCCTCTCGGTCTTTCCTCAGTCAGTAAGGCAGCTCTTGGCTGCCCTCTTCTGGGATCCGGTCTCCAAGCCACTCATTCCTGTTGACCGGCAACCCTTTTAGGTCCCACCCAGCCTGTGAGCTAGGACTGGTGGGAACATCACAGCTGTACAGCTTGATTTTCTTCTACTGCTACGATAGGATCTGAGCAGTGCTATTTTACCTATAAATACAACCTCCTGGGCTCAAGCTATCTTCCTGCGTCCGCCTCGAAGGAGCTGGGACTACAGGCATGTGCCAGTGCACCCAGTTTATTTTTTATTTTTTCATTTTTTGTAGAGATGAGTCCCACTATGTTAAACCAGGCTGGTCTTGAACTCCTGGAATCAAGTGATTCTCCCACCTCAGCTTCCCAAAGTGTTGGCATTGCAAGCGTGAGCCACCCTTCCCAGCCGGCATGTATATTTTTGTCTTTTAAATGTTTTAGCTGCTTTACCAACAAAGAAAGAAATCCTTTGGGGGGAAAAAAGAAATCCTGAGGCCTCTCAGATAATAAAACCTTAAGCGAACTCAGTAAAAACAGATAACATTATCTGGCACTGTCTATTAAATTATCTTATCTAAAAATATCACGTGTAGATTGTGTGCCATAACCACTAATAAATACCTCAGAGTTTTTCTAAAAAATAATTTCTCACATCATTCTGACATGGCTAATTTTTATCTTTTATAATTTTTAAAAATATCTATATTTTTTCGGGCCAGGTGCAGTGATTCACACCTGTAATCCCAGCACTTGGGGAGGCTAAGGCAGGAGGATTGCTTGAGTCCAGGAGTTTGAGACCAGCCTGAGCAACATAGCAAGACCCTGTCTCTACAAAACATTAAAAAACTAAAAAAATTAAAAATGGCCAGGCGTAGTGACACATGCCTGTAATCCCAGCTACTTGGGAAGCTGAGGTGAAAGGATCACTTGAATCTGGGAGGTCAAGACTGCAGTAAGCCCTGATCTTGCTACTCCACTCATTCACCCTGGGTGACAGAGGGAGACCCTCTCTCAAAAAAAAAACTATGTATCTATATCCTATTCTTACTACTTTTTTTTTGCTTTTGAGACAGAGTCTTGGTCTGTTGCCCAGGCTGGAGTGCATTGGCACAATCTCGGCTCACTGCAACCCCTTCCTCCTGGGTTTAAGCAATTCTCATGCCTCGGCCTCCCACTAGCTGGGATTACAGGCATGTGCCACCATGCCTGGCTAATTTTTGTATATTTATTTATTTTTGAGACAGAGTCTCACTCTCACCCAGGCTGGAGTGCAGTGGCTTGATCTTGGCTCACTGCAGCCTCCGCCTCCCGGGTTCAAGCAGTTCTCCTGCCTCAGCTTCCCGAATAGCTGGGATCACATGCACGCACCACCATGCCAGGCTAATTTTTGTGTTTTAGTAGAGACACAGTTTCACCACGTTGGTCAGGCTGGTCTCAAACTCCTGACCTCATGATCCACCTGCCTCAGCCCCTCAAAGTGTTGGGATTACAAGCATGAGCCACCTCACCTGGACTTTATTTGTTTATTTTTTTTGAGATGGAGTTTTGCTCTTGTTGCCTAGGCTGGAGTGCAATGGTGCAATCTTGGCTCACTGCAACTTCTGCCTCCCAGGTTCAAGTGATTCTCCTGCCTCAGCCTCCCAAGTACCTGGGATTACAGGTACCCTCCACCACACCTGGCTAATTTTTTGTATTTTTAATAGAGACGAGGTTTCACGATGTTGTCCAAGCTGGTCTTTAATTCCTGACCTCAGGTGATCCACCCGCCTCAGCCTCCCAAAGTGCTGGGATTACAGGAGGGAGCCACTGCACCTGGCCTCGTTTCCTTTTTGTATAAGGTGAGACACAGATCAAATTTCATTCTTCTGCATTTTATATCCCGTTTTCCCAGCACCATTTATTGAAGAGATTTTTTTCGCAATGTATGTTCTTGGCACATTTTTCAACAATAAGTTCATTATAGATGTATGGATTTGTTTCTGTATTCTCTGTTCTGTTCCACTGATTTATGTGTTTGTTTTTCTGCAAGTACCATGTTCTTTTGGTTAGTATAGCTCTGTAGTATGATTTGACTTCTAGTAATGTGATTTTCCAGTTTTGTTCTTTTTGCGCAAGATAGCTTTGGCTATTCTGGGCCTTATGTGGTTCCACACAAATTTTAGGGCTTTTTTTTTTTCTATTTCTGTGAAGAATGTCACTGGTATTTTGACAGGAATTGCATTTAATCTGTAGATCGAAGCAATATTGATTCTTCCAATTCATGAACATAGAATATTGGAATAACAATATTGAACTTTCAGTTCACGAACCTGGAATGTTTTGCCTTTTTTGTGTGTTCTCTTCAATTTCTTGCATCAGTGTTTTGTAGTTTTCATTGTAGAGATTTTTCACTTACTTGGTTTTGGTTAATTATTATTCTTCTTGTTCTTCTTCTTTTTTTTTTGAAACAGTCTTGCTGTGTTGCCCAGGTTGGAATGCAGTGGTGTGATCTCGGCTCACTGCAACCTCCACCTCCTGGGTTCAACCAATTCTCCTGCCTCACCCTCCCGAGTAGCTGGGACCACAAGCACACACCATCATGCCTGGCTAACTTTTTTTGTATTTTTAGCAGAAGTGGGGTTTCACCATGTTGGCCAGGCTGGTATCCAACACCTGATCTCAGGTGATCTGCCTGCCTAAGCCTCCCAAAGTGCTGGGATTAGAGGTGTGAGCCACTGGGCCTGGCTGATTAAGTTAATTCCTATGTAATCAATTTTATTTGTAGCTATTGTAAATGGGATTCCTTTCTTGATTTCTTTCTCATATTGTTTGCTATTGGCATGTAGAAATGCTACTGATTTTTGTATGTAGATTTTGTATCCTACACTTTACCGAATTCATTTATCAGTTCTAATCTTTTTTTTTTTTTTTTTGTGGAGCCTTGAGGTTTTTCCAAATAACAGATCTCTGCAAATAGGGATAATTTGGTTCCTTGTTTTCCAATTTGTTTTTTGATTTTATTTGTTTTGAGACCGTGTCTCAGTCTGTCTCCCAGTCTACGGTACAGTGGCATGATCTTGGCTCACTGCAGCCTCCACCTCCCACCTCAGCCTTCTGAGTAGCTGAACCTGCAGGGGTGCACCAGCATACCCAGCTAATTGTGTGTTTGTGTGTGTGTATTTTTTATAGAGATGGAGTTTCACCATGTGGCTTAAGCTGGTCTTGAACTCCTGGGCTCAAGTGATGTGCCAGCCTTGGCCTCCCAAAGTGCTGAGATTTCAGCTGTGAGCCACTGAACCAGCACTTTCCCATTTGAATGCCCTTTATTTCTTCCTCTTGTCTCTTGTCTCATTGCTCCAGCTGACACTTCTGGTACTATGTGAAATAAAGTAGTAGAAGTGGGAATTCTTGTCATGTTCCAGATGTTAGAGGAAAGGTTTTCAATGTCTCACCGTTCAGTATGATACTAGCTATGGATCTGTTGTATATGGCTTTTACTATGTTGAAGTACATTCCTTATGAGCCATGTTTTTGAGGATTTTTGTCATTAAGGGATATTGAAATGTATCAAATGCTTATTCAGCACCAATTGAAATGATCATATGGTTTTTGTTCTTTATTATGTTGATAGGACGTTTCACATTGATCCGAGTATGTTGAACCACCCTTGCATTCCCAAGATAAATCCCACTTGGTCATGAAGAATGACCTTTCTGATGTGTTGTTGAAATTGGTTTGCTAGCCAGGTGCGGTGGCTAGCGCCAATAATCCCAGTACTGTGGGAGGATGAGGCGGGTGGATCACGAGGTCAGGAGTTCGAGACCAGCCTGGCCAACATAGTGAAACCCCGTCTGTACTAAAAATACAAAAAATTAGCCAGACATGGTGGCGGACACCTGTAATCCCAACTACTTGGGAGGCTGAGGCAGGAGAATCCCTTGAACCCGGGAGTCGGAGGTTGCCATGAGCTGAGAGCATTCCACTGCACTCCAGCCCAGATGACAGTGTGAGACTCTCTGTCTCGAAAAAAAAAAAACGATTTGCTAGTATTTTGTAGAGGATTTCTGCATCAATATTAATCAGTAATATAGCCTGTAGTTTTTTTGTTGTTGTTGTTGTTGTTTTTTTAATGTGTCTTTGTCTGCTTTAGGTATCAGGGTAATACTGGCTTTATAGAATATGTTTGAAAATGTTCCCTCCCCCTCTATTTTTTGGAATAGTTTGAGTAGGATTGATATTAGTTCTTCTTTAAATGTTTGGTAAAAGTCAATGTCAGCAGTGAAGCCATTGGGTCCAAGGCGTTTTTTTTTTTTTTTTTTTTTTGGTGGGAGAATTTTTATTACAGCTTTGATTCCATTAATTATTATTAGTCTGTTTCAGTTTTGGATTTCTTTATGATTCAACCGTAGCAGGTTGCATGTGTCTAGGAATTTGTCCATTTCTTCTAAGTTTTCTGGTTCATGGGCGTATAGTTGCTCTAAGTAGCCTCTGAAGATCCTTTGAATTTCTGCACTATTGGTTGTAATGGCTCTTTTTTCATCACTGATTTTATTTGGATTTTCTCTCTTTTTTTCTTAGTCTGGTTAAAGATTTGTCAATTTTGTTTACCTTTTAAAACATTAACTTTTTGGCCATGCACAGTGGCTCACGCCTGTAATCCCAACACTTTGGGAGGCTGAAGCCGGCAGATCACCTGAGACCAGGAGTTCAAGACCAGCCTGGCCAACATGATGAAACCCTGTCTCTACTAAAAATACAAAAAATTAGCCAAGCATGGTGGCAGGCACCTGTTAACCTCGCTACTTGGGAGGCTGAGGCAAAAGAATCGCTTGAACCTGGGAGGCAGAGGTTGCAGTGAGCCGAAGTTGTGCCATTGCTCTCCAGCCTGGGCAAGAGCGAAACTCCATCCCCCCCGAAAAAAAACCAAAAAACCTAACTTTTTGTTTTGTTAATCTTTTGTATTTTTTTCTTCATTTCAATTTTATTTGTTTATGCTCTGATCTTTATTATTACTTTTTTTATACTAATTTTGGGTTTGGTTTGCTCTTGCTTTTCTAGTTATTTAAGATGCATCATTAGATTGTTTATTTGAAGTTTTTCTACTTTTTCTTTTGTTTTCTTTTTCTTTTGAGACAATCTGCCTCATGTCATTGCACTTGCTCTGTCATCCAGGCTGGAGTGCAGTGGCACGATTTTGGCTCACTGCAACCTCTGCCTCCCAGGTTCAAGTGATTCTCCTGCCTCAGCCTCTCAAGTAGTAGCTGGGATTATAGGCAGGCACCACCATGCCTGGATAATTTTTGTATTTTTAATAGAGATGGGATTTTGCCATGTTGGCCAGGCTGACCAAACTCTTGACCTCAGGTCATCTGCCCACCTCAGCTTTCCAACATGCTACGATTACAGGCCTGAGCCACTGCACCCTGCCTTGAAATTTTTCTACTTTTTTGATGTAGGCACTTAAAGCTTTGAACTACCCTCTTAGTACTGCTTTCACTGTATCTCATAGGTTTTGGTATTTTGTGGTTCCATTACCATTTGTTTCAAGAAATTTTAAGATTTCCTTTTTAATTTAATTCATTGACCCACTGGTCATTAGGAGTATATTGTTTAATTTCCATGTATTTGTATAGTTTCCAAAATTCCTTGTTATTGAATTCTAGCTTTATTCCATTGTGGCCAGAAAAAATTCTTGATATTATTTTGATTTTCTTGGATGTTTTAAGACTGTTTTGTCTGGCCAGGTGCGGTGGCTCACACTTGTAATCCCAGCACTTTGGGAGGCTGAGGTGGGCAGATCGCCTGAATTTGGGGAGTCAAGACCAGCGTGGCCACCATGGTGAAACCCGTCTCTACCAAACATACAAAAAGTAGCTGGGCATGGTGGCAGGCCCCTGTAATCCCATCTACTCGGGAAGCTGAGGCAGGAGAATCGCTTGAACCCAGGAGACGGAGGTTGCAGTGAGCCGAGATGGTGCCACTGTACTCCAGCCTGGTCAACAGAGTGACACTCCGAATCAAAAAAAAAAAAAAAAAAAAAAAGACTTGTTTTGTCACCCCATATATGGTCTATCTTTGAGAATGATCTATGTGCTTAGGAAAAGAAAGAAAGTGTATTCTGCAGTCGCTGGATGAAATACTCTGTAAATAACTACTAGATCCATTGGATCTATAGTGCAGATTCAGCCCAGTGTTTCTTTGTTGGCTTTCTGCCCGGAAGATCTGTCCAATGCTGAAAATGGGGTGTTAAAGTCTCCGGCTTTTATTATATTGGGTCTATCACTCTCTTTAGGCTTAATAATATTTGCTTTATGTATCTTGGTGCTCCAGTACTGGGTGCATATATATTTACAATGGTTATTTATATCTTTTTGCTTAATTGATCCCTTTATCATTATTTAATGACCCTCTTTGTTCCTACTTAAAGCCTTTGTCTTGAAATTTATTTTATCTATATAAGTATAGCTACTCTTGCTTTTCTTTTGTTTCCATTGGCATGGAATATCTTTTTATGTCTCTTTATTTTTATTCTATATGTGTCTTTATAGGTGCAGTGTGTTTTTCACAGGCAAGAGATCACTGAGTCTTTTTGTTTTAAATCAATTCAGCCACTCTGTGTCTTTTGATTGGAGAGTTTACTCAATTTACATTCAATGTCATCATTAATAAGTAAAGACTTACTCCTACCATTCATGTTATTTGTTTTCTGGTTGTTTTGTAGTCTTCTGTTCTTTTCCTCCTTCCTGTCTTCCTTCCTTTTAGTAAAAGATTTTCTCTGGTGGTATAATTTAATTTTTTGCTTTTTATTTTTAGTGTGTCCATTGTATTTTTTTAAATTAGAAATTACCATGAGACTTGCAAATACTATCTTACCACCCATTATTTTCAGCAGATAACAACTTAACTCTTCCTGCATACACAAACAAGCAAAAGAAAACTAGGCCGGGCTGGTGGCTCATGCCTGTAATCCCAGCACTTTGGGAGGCCAAGGTGGGTGGATCACTTGAGGTCAAGGGTTCGAGACCAGCCTGGTCAACATGGTGAAACCCTGTCTCTACTAAAAATATAAAAATTAGCCAGCATGGTGGTGGGCACCTGTGATCCCAGCTACTTTGGGAGGCTGAGGTCAGAGAATCACTTGAGCCTGGGAGGTAGAGGTTGCAGTGAGCCAAGATTGTACCACTGCACTCCAGCCTGGGCAAGAGAGTGGTACTCCATCCCAAAGAAAAAACAAAAACAAAAAAAGACTCTGATGCATTCTTTAGTATGTTAATTGCATTTTTCAGCTCCAGAATTTCTGCTTGATTCTTTTAAATTACTTTGATTGCTTTGATTCTACTTGATTCTTTTAAATTACTTTGATCTCTTTTAAATTATTTTGATCTCTTTGTTAAATTTATCTGATCGAATTCTGAATTCCTTATCTCTTTTATCTTGAATTTGTTTCCTCAAAACAGCTATTTTTAATTCTGTGTCTGAAAGGTCACAATTTCAGTTTCTCCAGGATTGGTCCCTGAGTCCTTATTTAGTTTATCTGGTGAGTTCATGTTTTCCTGGATGATATAAATGTTTATGGATGTTTGTCAGTGTTTGGGGATTGAAAATTAGGTATACATTTTAGTCTTCACAGAGTAAGCCTGTTTGTACCCATCCTTCTTGAGGAGACTTTCCAGGTATTTGAAAAGACTTTGGTGTTGTGATCTTAGCATTATCTACATAAGGGGGCACCCCAAGCCCAGTGACATTAAATTTCTTGCAGACTCATAGAAGTACTGCCTTGGTAGTTTATATGGTTTGGATTTGTGTCCCCACCCAAATCTCCTGTGAATTGTAATCCCCAGTGTTGGTGGTGGGGCCCAGTGGGAGGTGATTGGATCATGGTGGCAGATTTCCCAGTTGGTGCTATTCTCATGATAGTAAGTTCTCACAAGATCTGATTGTTTAAATGTCTGTGGCACCACCTGCTTCTCTCTCTCTCTTCCTCCTCTTCTGGCCATGTGAAGTGCTGGTTCTCCCCTTGCAATCCACCATGATTGTATGTTTCTTAAGGCCTCCCCAGAAGTTGCTATGCTTCCTGTACAGCCTGTATAACCGTAAGCCAATTAAACCTCTTTTCTTTGTAAATTACCGACTCTCAGGTATTTCTTTATAGCAATGCAAGAACTGACTAATACAGTGGTTTTGAATAAGATCCAGAAGAATTCTTTGGATTACCAGGCAGAAATTCTTGCTCTCTTCACTTATGTTCTCCCACACACAAAAAAGCTTCAGCTGGGCACAGTGAAATCCTATAATTCCTGTACTTTGGGAGGCTGAGGCAGGTGGATCACTTGAGGACAAGAGTTCCAGACCATTCTGACCAATATGATAAAACCCCCATTATATAAAAATATAACAATTAGCTAGCTGTGGTGGTGGGCACCTGTAATCCCAGCTACTCAGGAGGCTGAGGCAGAAGAATCACTAATCACTTAAATTCGGGAGGTGCGGGCTGCAGTGAGCCGAGATAGCACTATTGCACTCCAGCCTGGGTGACAGAGAGAGACTCTGTCACAAAACAAAATTTAAAAAAAGAGTTTCTCTGTGCTGAGCTGGGTGGAGCTGGGGGTAGGTTGACACAAGAAGCCCTGCAGCCGCCACCAATGGGACTGCACTGGGTCAGACTTAAAGCTAGCACAGAACTGGATCTTGCCTAAGGCACGCTGCAACCACTTCCTGATTACTGGCTATTTTTACTCCAGACCCTAGGGCTCTACAATCAGCAGATGGCAAAGCCAGCCAGGCTTGTGTTGTTCCCTTCAGGGCAGTGAGTTGCCCCAGGCCCTGTGGGGGGGGCGTCCAGAGATGCTGTGCAGGAACCAGGGACTGGAGTCAAAAACCTTAGTGATCTACCTGGTCTACTATGACTGAGCTAGCACACAAACAATGAGACACAGTACTTCCCACTTGTCCCTTCTTTTACCATAGGTGGGGGAGCCTCACCCCATGGCTGCCACCACCACAGGCCCATGGGGAGTATTGCCAGATTACTGCCAATGCTTACTTAAGGCCCAGGGGCTCTTTAGCCAGCTTGTGGTGAATGCTGCCAGGCCTGGTATTCACCATTCAGGGTAGTGGGCTCCCCTCTGGCCCAAGGCAGATCCAAAAATACCATCCAAAAGCCAAAACCTGGAATTGGGGACTTCAAGAGCCCGCTTGGCTGTACCCCACTGTGGCGGAGCTGGTACCGAAGCTGCAAGATGAAGTTCTTCCCTGCAACCTTTTGTTTGTTTCCTTGTTTTGAGATAGGGTCTCACTCCAACACCCAGATGGGAGTGTGGTGGTACAGCCATGGCCCACTGCAGCCTTGACCTCCTGGGCTCAAGTGATCCTCCTGCCTCAGCCTCCTGAATATCTGGGACCACAGATGCACACCACCATGTCTGTCTTTTTTTTTTTTTTTCTTCTAGAAATGAGATTTCACCATGTTGCGTAGGCTGATCTCAAACTCCTGGGCTCAAGTGATTCGCCCACCTCAGCCTCCCAGAGTATTGGCATTATAGGCGTGAGCAGCCATGCCCAGCTGAGAAAGTTCCTTTTACTCTTCCTTCTGCTTTTCTCAGGGAGAAGTAGTCTCTCATCATAACCACCACAGCTGGAAATGTGCTGGGTCACACCTGCAGCCAACACATCTCAGAGTGTCACCTAAGACCCATGGCACATGACGGTATCGCTGCTGGTTATCCAGGACCCCGGGACTCTTTAGTTAGGAGGTGATGGCTCCTGCTTGATCCGTCCCTTCAGCGCAGTGGTTTCTCTTCTGGCCCAGAGTGTGTCTAGAAATCTTGTCTGGAAGCCAGGGCCTGGAAAAGGGGCCTCAAGACCCTGTCTGGTGCCCTATCCTACTGTGGCTTAGCTGGTATCCCAGTTGAAAGACAAAGTGCTCTTTCCTCTTTCTTTCCTCTCTTTATGTGAAAGGAAGGGATGTCTTTCAGCGTCGTGAGCTGTGCTGCCTGGGGTTGGAGGAGGAGTGGCATAACCCCTTAGCCATGCCTGCTGGTGTCTCAATAGGTTGCATTCCCCCCACGTCCACTGGCTCTGGGCACAGCACAACACTAGGACTTGCCTAGCAGTGGCAGTCCTCATGGCCTAGACTGCCTTTCAAGTTCATTTAGGGCTTCAGAGCACTTTATCCTGTGTCAGTGACACTTGCTAAAACTCAGGTTCCAACTGTTGGGGTGGCTGATTCCCCTCTAGCTAGGTCTTATCTGAATGCTCCCTCTCGGGTATCAGCTGAATTCAGCCCAGTTTGCTTTCCACTGTGACATGCCTGTTCTATTGTTCTTTACTTAAAGCAACAAAATATCAAGAGAAGTAAGAAAGAGACCGAGTATGGTGACTCATGCCTGTAATTCCAATACTTTGAGAAGCCAATGCTGGCAAATCACTTGAGGTCAGGAGTTCCAGACCAGTCTAGCCAACATGGTTAAACCCCATCTCTGCTAAAAATACAAAAATTAGCTGGGCATGGTGGTGGGCGCCTATAGGCTCAGCTACTTGGGAGGCTGAAGCAGAATTGCTTGAACTCATGAAGCAAAGGTGTGAGCTGAGATCATAGCACTACACTCCCACCTGGGCGACAGAGCAAGACCTCATCTCAAAAATAAATAGAATAAAAAAAAAAAGACTGTAAAAGAAAAGAAAAAAACCATATTTTTGTGTCATTAAGGGTACATTTTTCTTACTTTTTGAAAAAGGAATCCCAACTTTCATTTTGTACCACTTAGCCTCCTAAATGGAAGCTTTCAAACAAATTGCGTTTTTAGGAAAGAGGGGAGCAATGAGGAAAATAGGAAGATGGGTAGAGCAGGGACCTAGGGGCTCCTCTTAACCTTATAGACTTCATAATGTCCTGGCTGCCCAAGGGACACATCCTGATGTAGGAGAGTTAGAGAGCACAGACAGACGCAAGTAATGACACGGGATAGTCAGCAGGGCAGTCTGATATTGAAAGTTGTATTGTGTCCAGTCTAGTGTCTTCTCACCAGGCCAGCAAGATGATGGCTCCAAGTGGGACCTCATGAGAAACTAAAAGAGTGGTTCAGAAAAGTCCTACAACATGAGGACTCTTATAAATGGCAGGAAGCTCATGATCTAAGGTTTAGGGCCAATACCCCTGCTGACACTGGAAGAGCATGAGAGGGCTCCTCTGAATTTGGATTCTGGGTTTGCTTGACCAATAGAATATAACAGAAGTGGGCTGGGTGCAGTGGCTCATGCCTGTAATCCCAACACTTTGGGAGGCCAAGGCGGGCAGATCATGAGATCAGGAGATCGAGACCATCCTGGCTAACATGGTGAAATCCCATTTCTACTAAATATACAAAAAATTAGCCGGGCATGGTGGCATGCTTGTGTAGTCACAGCTACTCAGGAGGCCAACGCAGGAGAATTGCTTGAACCCTGGAGGCAGAGGTTGCAGTGAGCTGAGATTGCACTGCTGCACTCCAGCCTGGGCAACAGAGCAAGACTCCATCTCAAAAAAAAAAAAAAAAAAAAATTATAGCAGAAGTGATGCTACAACAATTTCTACCCCTACACATTAGGACACTGGCAGAATCCACTTTCTGTCCCTCTGAGATGGTGGTCCTTGGAATCTATCTATTATGCCATGAAGAAATTGAAGCAATTGGAAAAAGGGCTACATAGAAGGGAATTATGGCCCAGCATGGTGGTTCACGCCTGTAATCCCAGCACTCTGAGAGACAGAGGCGGGCAGATCACAAGGTTAGGAGTTCAAGATGAGCCTGGCCAGCATAGTGAAACCCCATCTCTACTAAAAATACAAAAATTAGCCTGGCATGGTGGTGCATGCCTGTAGTCCTAGCTATTCAGAGGCAGGAGAATCACTTGAACCTGGGAGGTGGAGGTTGCAGTGAGCCAAGACTGCACCACCTCACTCCAGCCTGTGTGCCAGAGTGAGACTCCATCAAAAAAAGGAAAGGAAGGAAGGGAGGGAGGGAGGGAGGAAGGGAGGGAGGGAAATAAAGGAATTATGTCCCCCAGTTCATCCCTGGCTGAGTTCTCAGCAATGGTTTGTACCATATTAACAGCCATGTGAGTGAGCCATCATGGAGTGGATCTTTCAGCTTCTGGCTGAGCTGCTCCAGCTGACACTGCATGGAACAGACATGAACCTCCCTGCTGAACTTAAGCATCAAGTAACTGATTGTTGCTTAAGGCCACTGAATTTTCACGTTTCGTTATGAGGAAACAGATAATACACTTCCCTGAATTCTACTGAGGGAAAGACAGATTTGATGTGGGGCTGGGATTCTACCATTTCTACCTATTAGAGGTCAGTAGAGTATTGTGGTTAGGCACATAGATGTTGGAGTTATACTATCATGATTAATACCTCCAGTTCCACTATCTTCCAGTTGTATGACTGTATGCAAGCTATTTATACTCTCTATACCTCAGTTTCTTTGTTTGTAAAATAGGGATATAATGACAATAATATTTTGCCAAGGTTGAAGAAGACAATGGCTGGGCACAGTGGCTCATGCCTGTAATCCCAGCACTTTGGGATCACAAGGGCAGGAGTTCAACACCAGCCTGGCCAATGTGGTGAAACTCTGTCTTTACTAAAAATACTAAAATTAGCTGGGCATGATGGTCGGCACATGTAATCCCAGCTACTTGGGAGACTGAGGCAGGAGACTAGCTGGAACCCGAGAGGTGGAGACTGCAGTGAGCCAAGATCACCATTGCACTCCAACCTGGATGACGAGAGTGAAACTCCATCTCAATAAAAAAAAAAAAAGAATTTGTATTATTTTGTTAATTGTGAACATTACAGATGAACTCTGCATTGTGGGAACACGGGACACAGGTAATTTATGCTTTTTTCTGCACATTTCTGTATTTTAACATCTCTCAGAGTTAAAAAAGTAAAAAATGTAATATGTGTTTATTATTCAAAATCTGGGAAATATAAAACAGTGAAACAGTTACCTATAATTTCACAGCCTGGAGGTAATTAATAGTAAAATGTCAGTATCAACTTCATATTGAGGGGAAAATGTACTGATCCTCCAGAGATTTTATGAAGATTGAAACAGCGGATCTGAAAGCACAGGAAAATATTTGTCCAAAGACAAAATTACAACAAATTTAGTTTAAAGATGTCATTGGCTTTTATTTGTAATTCTAGAAAACAGAATGAGCCCTCTGAGGAGCTGAGCAGAGGAGATTGTTCTTTTTTTTTTTTTTTTGAGACAGTGTTTCACTCTTGTTGCCCAGGCTGGAGTACAATGGCACAATCTCAGCTCACTGCAACCTCTGCCTCCCGGGTTCAAGTGGTTCTCCTGCCTGTCTCCCAAGTAGCATGGATTACAGGAGCCCACCACCATGCCCAGCTAATTTTTGTATTTTTAGTAGAGACAGGGTTTCACCATGTTTGCCAGGCTGGTCTTGAGCTCCTGACTTAAGGTGATCTGCCTGCCTCTGCCTCTCAAAGTGCTGGGATTGCAGGCGTGAGCCACTGCATGTGGCT
Organism: Sapajus apella; assembly: GCF_009761245.1. Taxonomy (NCBI): domain Eukaryota; kingdom Metazoa; phylum Chordata; class Mammalia; order Primates; family Cebidae; genus Sapajus; species Sapajus apella. The sequence goes on along the minus strand of NW_022436941.1, from coordinate 81,137,779 downwards.
GAGATTGTTTTTAAAAGCAGAAAAGGGCTGAAGAAAGGAGGAACATAGGAAAAAAAGGAGACAGGCCATTTCAAAGTTGTTTTACTTATAAAAGTTAAATCAGAGATAACTTCATCTTTTAGCAAACCAGCTAAAACTGGTTTGCTTGGGGATTCAGAGCTTCTCTCTTTCCTGATTTCTCAGAAGATCAGATAAACAACTTAGTTTCAGGTTAGTGCCATGGAACTTGAGCATGAGTAACTCCATTTTGATTTGGTCTGATGGGCCTAGTATGGAAGCTCAGTCCAATCCAATGACCTCCTTTAAGTTTTATTTAATACAGGCTATGTGAAAAAAAGATATCAGATCCTTCAAATTAAGTCAGGTGACACGATGGGATAGTTAGCACAGAGGCAGAAGAGCAAAATTCTGAACAAATCACAACGTTACAACACAAAAGTAATAATATACAGCACACTTTTAATTTCATATAAATGCTTCAGAACTTTGCCGTTTGAATTAGCAGAACCATTCATTTTATGAAATATCCACTTGCATAAACAAATTAAGTTTTCATTCAGGTGTATAGATGGCAGAACACTTTTTGTAAACTTATTTCTTCACCTTCTTTATTAGTAATAAAATTATCTCTTGGGAGGCAGAGCAAGATGGCCGAACAGAAGCCTCCATTAATTGTCTTCATAGGAATACCAACGTCCGACCAGGCACAGTGGCTTACGCATGTAATCCCAGCAATTTGGAAGGCCGAGGCAGGCAGATCACCTGAGGTCAGGGGTTCGACAACAGCCTGACCAACATGGTAAAACCCTGTCTCTACTAAAAAAAATTGTAAAAATTAGCTGGGCGTGTTGGCGGCACTTGTAATCGCAGTTACTTGGGAGGCTGAGGCAGGAAAATTACTTGAACCCAGGAGGCAAAGGTTGCAGTGAGCCAAGATCACACCATTGCACTCCAGCCTGGGCAACAAAGCGAGACTCTGTCAAAACAAAAACAAGAAAAAAAAGGAATACCAACTTCTATATCAGCAGTAGCCTAACAGTACTCACCCTGTGCCTGTGGTAGTTGTGAACAATGCAAGAAACCCCCATGCCTAGGGAAAGAGGAGGGATGAGTGAGAAGGACCTCGTCTTGGGCCTTGGATGCCAGCTCAGCCATAGTAGAGCAAAGCATCAGGTAGATTCCTAAATTTCCTTCCTGAAGTTTCAAACTTCAGACTCAAACTTCAAACTTCAGATGGCATCACTGAACCCACCCACGGCCTGGGACTACTTGTTGACCTGAAGGGAAGGACACAAGCCTGGCTGGCTTTGCTATCTGCTGATTGTAAAGCCCTAGAGTCTTGAGCCAACATAGCCAGTAGCCAGTTAGTGGTTACAGCATGCCTTGGGCAAGATCCAGTACTCTGCCAACTTTAGGTCTGACACAGTGCAGTCCCAGTGGTGCTGGCCATACGGCTGCTTGTGTTACCCCAACCCCAGCTCCTGGCAGCTCAGCAAAGAGAGAGAAACTCTTTTTTTGTTTAGGGGAAAGTAAGGGGAGTGAACAAGAGACTCTGCCTGGTAATCAAGAGAATTTTTTAGATCTTATTCAAGACCACCCAGGGGGTACCTCTACAAGTCTGCAAGGATGACAGCATTACTGGGCTTGGGGTGCTCCCTAATACAGATATAGCTGCAATGACCAAAAACTTAATAGCAACACCCAAGTCCTTTCAAATACCTGAAGAGAGGCCAGGCACAGTGGCTTACGCCTGTATTCCCAGCACTTTGGGAGGCTGAAGCAGGTGTATCCCTTGAGCCCAGGAGTTTGAGACCAGCCTAGGCAACAGAGCAAGTTCCCCATCTCTACAAATAAATTTGTAAATGAGCTGGATGTGGTGGCTCGCACCTGTGCTCCCTGCTACTCAGGAGCATCTTTTAAGCCTCAGACATCCAGGCTACAGTGAGCTGTGTTCATGCCACTGCACTCCAGCTTGGGTGACAGAAGGAGACCCTGTCTCAAAAAAACAAAAAAAAAAAAAAAAAAAAAGAGAAAGTACACAGACCCATGAAAGCTGAAATTGGAAATGGTAAATGTGGAATAAGGCCAATCAGCATGATTCTGGGATTTTCTACAGTAAAAAACCCCAAACGTAGAGATTAACCTCTGAAAACAAAACCATTATTAAGGAATGGTTGAGAACAGTCATTTATAATAATAAGTATGTGATAGACCAGGCAGTTTTAGAATATCCAAATTCAGTCAAGATTTGGTTATTATGAGATACTCAGATTTAGTTATCTTCTCAATTCATTAGCATTTCTAAAAGAAAAATACTGTAAAGAGAGTTCTTATCAGCCTAGGAATTCCCTGCAATGAAGAAAGGTAAGAGGAAGGGATAAGCAGGAACTGAGACAGCCTGAGAGAAGTGGGAAGGGATGATCTCGTAGACCTACCCAGTGCTGAGTGGTAGAAACTTCCCCTGAGGGTAATCTGGGAATTTGTGAGGGTGTTTTTGATTGTTACAAAGATAGGGAATCTAAATTTAGTCAACTTAATTTTGTTTAATATATAAACAGTAAGTATTTCTTGCATGACTTAAATGTACACTGAATTTTCTAAGAATGCAACTACTGAATAAAACTGAAGAATTGTACTTCCTTTTATGCGAAACTTTACCAAGAAACATTCAGAACTTCAGAAAATAATACCAGTAGGCTGAGGCAGGTAGATTGCCTGAGGTCAGGAGTTTGAGACCAGCCTGGCCAACATGGTGAAACCCTTTCTCTACTAAAAACACAAAAATTAGCTGGTTGTGGTGGTGTGTGCCTTAATCCCAGCTACTCGGGAGGCTGAAGCAGGAGAATCACTTGAACCCAGGAGGTGGGGGTTGCAGTGACCTGAGATCATGCCACTGTACTCCAGCCTGGGCAACAAGAGCAAAACTCCATCTCACAAAAAGAAAAAAAAAAAAAAGAAAGAATACCAGTAATGACATGTCACCTAACTTTATTTAAGTCAATACTGTTAGAAGCAAATGCTTGTTCCTTGATACCAAAAAGAATGCTCAAACGAAGAATTTTCTCAGCAAGGCAATTTTACTTTCTGCAAAAAGAGTGCTTCTTGGAAGCCTGATTGTCACAAAAACACCACTAACACAAAGCAGAGGTGTTTTATCCCTGACACATTGAGTTCTTACTGCTGTGTCCTATCTCCATTGGCAGGAGCTGACTGCACAATCTAGACTGATTACAATTGGCTAAAAACTTAAAATTTTCCTAAATAGGTAAACTCTTTATGGAGAACAAAGAAAGGAAGGGGGTTGTTTATGGAAAACTAGGAGAATAATAACATCTCCAAATAAGGAAGAGGTGTAGGCTGTAAGCCAGGAAATGCCTGACCATGTTCAGACATGTCTGAGCAGGCTATAGGCCAGAACAAATAACTTGGTTAAAGTACAAGGACATAGAATGTACTTATTCCTTTACTGTATTTAACAGCTACATAGAGCTTAACAAAGAGTTATTAGCAAAAAGCAAGGAAGCTTGAAGGTAGCTAATTTTTAAAATAAACTATTCTTTTTTTTTTAAAATAAACTATTATTTCTAACACTTATTATTTATTCTTTAACAAAAAGGGAAACTTTGAAGAGGAACTTTTTTTTACTTTTCACAGTCAAGTATACCTGCTTTTGTGCACTTGTAGCTTTTCAATGATCCACATATGTGTACAGATGTATGTCTACCCCATTATGCATTCTTTTGTGTGTGTGTGTGTGTGGTTTTTTTTTTTTTTTCTTTTTTTGAGATGGAGTCTTGCTCTGTTGTCCAGGCTGGAGTGCAAAGGCGTGATCTCAGCTCACTGTAACCCCTGCCTCCCAGGTTCAAATGATTCTCCTGCCTTAGCTTCCCAAGTAGCTGGGATTACAGGTGCCTGGCACCATGCCTGGCTAATTTTTGTATTTTTAGTAGAGACGGGATTTCACCATGCTGGCCAGGCTGGTCTCGAACTCCTGACCTTAGGCAATCCACCCACCTGGCCTCCCAAAGTGCTGGGATTAGAGGTGTGAACCACCATGCCCAGCCCCCATTATGCATTCTAGTGAAACCATGACTAAGCCTTTACACATTGAACTGTGTGTTTTATCAATCACTTCCAGTTTATTTACTATAGTAAAGGGAACAACACAAATGTTTATTATTTAAAGAAAAGGGAGGTGTTAGATCTGTAGAGTTGGCCGGGCCAGGTGGTTCACACCTGAAATCCGAGCACTTTAGGAGACTGAGGCAGGCGGATCACTTGAGGCCAAGAGTTCAAAACCAGCCTGGCCAACAGGGTGAAACCTTGTCTCTACTAAAAATACAAAAATTAGCCAAGCGTGGTGGTGCATGCTTGTAATCCCAGCTACTCAGGTGGCTGAGGCAAGAGAATCACTTGAACCTGGGAAGCAGAGGTTGCAGTGAGCTGAGATCAAGCCACTGCACCCCAGCCTAAGTAACAGAGCAAGACTCCATCTCAGAAAAAAAAAAAAAAAAAAAAATCTGTTGAGTTGAGACCCACTGGCCTAGAATAACAGCTTTTTACTTTGGGACAAATAGACTCCTGTCAGGACAGAATGAAAATTAGTAACAATCCCATCTACACATAAGCACAAACCTTTGCATAAACAGTCTGTGCTTTATTATGTGCAAGTGAGCCCACTCTTAGTGGGGATATTTGGAAGATGGGGTAATGAAGGCAGGCATATAAATAGTTTAATAACAGAAAACTTTTTTTTAGATGGAGTCTCGCTCCTGGTTCAAGCAATTCTCCTACCTCAGCCTCCCGAGTAGCTGAGATTACAGGCACATGCCACAACACCTGGCTAATTTTTGTATTTTTAGTAGAGATGGGTTTTCACCATGTTGGCCAGGCTAGTCTCAAACTCCTGACCTCAAGTGATCCACCCATCTCTGTCTCCTAAAATGCTGAGATTACAGGCATGAGCCACCAATCCCAGCCAACTATTTCATTCTTTCTCAGTTTGTACACTTAAATCTTTTCTCTAAAATGGTTCTTGTCTGTCCCAGGACAAAATCTTAGGCATTTTCTGTAGTTTTTTTTTTTACTGTCAGTTTCAGACAAGAAAAAAGCCAGTCTGGTCGACTAATCTGTATTCCAATCTCTCACCAGTTCAAGTTCTCCTTGCCTCAAGCTCAAATATATTTCATGTTTTATTGGTTGTAAGGGAGGAAGAAGAGATAAGGAACAGAAACACAGTTATAGTCTAGCATTGGTGTCCTCTAGATTGAACAGGTTTTAAATGCTGATTCTTTCCCATAAAGAGCTCTTCTAGATACTCTCCCACTTTGAAAGTTCCTTTGTAGAGATGAAGTCTCTCTATGTTACCCAGGCTGGAGTGTAGTGGCTATTCATAGATGGGATCCTGGTGCTCTACAGCCTCGAACTCCTGGGCTCAAGGGATACTCCTGACTCAACCTCCCAAGTAGCTGTGGTGTTTCAGGGGTAGGACACCACACCCAGCCACTTTGAGAATTTCTAATGTTAAAAACCTTTCTTTTTGTACCTATCTCTCTGCTGGAGTCACCACATCCTTACAAGAGGTCTTCTTGGTGCAAATTCAGCTCCCTTACCCAAGTCCATATTTGGCTTTGGCTTATGGGTAACTCATGCATCCTCTACCCCACCAACCACTGGGTGCAGACTGTTCCCAACACAGTCCCCACCCTTCGTTCTTTTGTCAGAAAAGCAGGTCAACACAGCCTTGCTGAGTCAGGTGCTGTGTGGCTTCCAAGCTTCAGAGGCAAATGTGAACCTAGCTCACTTGTTCTTCTAAAGCCCTTTAAACAGGAGGCTTGGCTAAGAAGGGACTAAGCGCTAGCCTCCCCTTCCCCATTGCCCAGGTCATTTGGCTAGTGGGGAGAACATCACCATACTAATATAGTTTGTGTTTGAGATTCATTTCGTTCCTCCTTAGAACCAAATTTTGACTTTTATAAACAGAGATGAGGCCATGGGTGTCTTCCTTCTTGTTGCATCCTCAGCATTTAGCCCAGTTCCTAAGTCAGAGTAGGTTGTATATGACTAATTGTTTAATGAATGAATTAGTATGCCATTAGTAACTAAGTTTTCTGCATGTAAACTAAAGCAAAAAACAACACAGAAAGTCTTAGGTAATTTTTCTGTTTTCGTTTTCTTTCTCTCATCCTCCAATTTTACTTTTCATTCCAATTCTACTTTTCTCTCGACCTTTGATTCACCGACTTTGTTTCCTCAAAGTGATAGTCTTTTTTCACTCATTCATTTTACACTTCTAGAAGTCTGGCTGGGTTTATCTTTTGCAGTAGAAAAGAATGCTAACTGCAAGGAGACATCCCAGCGTCTTTCTCAGGTTCCCTTTCATTATGCTGAAGTGAAAACAGCTTCTGCTCTGGGCAATAGAGGAAAATTGGATAAAATAAATTGCTTCCTTTTCAATTATATTCCACAAAAGGGATCCTGCTTTTGAGGGAAACTTATTTATAAATAGAGCAACTGAATCTGAATCTTCTTTGGCCTAGCCATGCTGTTGACAGAAAAAGAAAGAAAAACACCAGAATTGTTACACTTACAATTGCAATAGCCAGTTTCTTTACCAAAAGCTGAAGGTCTTCCTCAATAGACTTTGGAGATCATGGATGAAAGAAAACACTGCATCGTATCAGTCACTTTATAGGACAAAGGCCCTGAATTTATAGGTACTCCTTAGAAGGAAAATAACAGAAACCCAATACAAACTAGTGAAGAAGTAAAGAAAATTTATTTGCTTCCAATACTGTGAAGTCCAGAGACGATGACTGCTTCAAGAAGGAAGGACTAGGTTCAAGGACCAAAAGGATGTCAGGGCTCTGATTATTATTGTTTCTGAGAGCTACATGGCAGACAGAATAGAAATCCCAGATTTTGTCCACTGGCAATCCCCAATTTACATCTCTCAGTTTTAGTAACACCAGTAGAAAGAGAGTATCTTCCTGATAGCATCTGCGAAAAAGTCCCAGACAAAATTATAATTGGTCAAGCTTGAGTCACATCCTCAAATTGATACCGTGGCCATGAAGATAGTAGATTTTCATTAGGCAGGTCTAATACATATGTCAACACCTTGAATTGGAGGGGTGGGGGAGAAATTAGTAGTCAGGTGGGGTCAGTCCCACTAATACGCACAATGGATTTCCTCAAGAAATCAACATTCTGTTTTCAGAAGAAGCAAAGATGTGCTGGTCAGCACCCCCAATTTTTTTTTTTTTAATAAAGTTTACACTTTAAACTTCTTCCAAGTTTGAGGATTTAAAAGACAGCAATTCCTCAGACTGCTCTGTTATCTATTTTTAAATTTTTACTTATTTATTTAATTGTTTTTTAGATGGAGTTTTGCTCTTATTGCCAGGCTGGAGTGCAATGGTACGATTTCAGGTCACTGCAACCTCCACCTCCTGGTTTCAAGTGATTCTCCTGCCTCAGCTCCCAAGTAGCTGAGATTACAGATGTGGGCCACCACTCCCAGCTAATTATGCATACATATTTTTTTAGTAGAGACTGGTTTTCACCATGTTGGTCAAGCTGGCCTCAAACTCCTGACCTCAAGTGATTCACCTGCCTCGGCCTCCCAAAGTGCTGGGATTACAGGGATGAGCCACCGTGCCCAGCCTTATTTTAATATTTAATAAATTCCCCTCTCTTTGGAGGTCTAGACCTTTGAGAAGGCTCAAAAAAAAAAAAAAGGAAAAAATATTTAATAAATTATTTTCTATCAGAAATCACCTCTGGGCCAGGCACGATAGCTCACATCTGTAGTCCCAGCACTTTTTGTTTTGAGATGGAGTCTGACTCTGTCATATAGACTAGAGTACTGGCTCACTGCAACCTCCACCTCCCAGGCTCAAGCAATCCTCCCACCTCAGCCTCCCGAGTAGCTAGGGCCACAGGCAAGCACCACCACGCCCAGCTAACTTGCATTTTTTGTAGGGGTAGAGACAGGGTTTCACCATGTTGCCCAGACTGGTCTTGAACTCCTGAGCTCAAGTGCTCTTCCTGTCTCACCTTCCAAAGTGCTGGGATTACAGGCGTGAGCCACTGTGCCCAGCCTAATTCTTCAATTTTTAAGGTGGAAAATCACTTGAGCCTGGTGTTTGAGATCAGCCTGGGCAATTTAGGAAGACCTCACCTCTACTAAAAATTGTTTTAAAAGAATAATCTGGGTGGGATGGTGTGCACCGGTAGTCCCAGATGCTCAAGGGGCTGAGGAAGAAGGATTGCTTGAACCTAGGAGTTCCAGGCTGCAGTGAGCTGTGATTGAAATACTGCATTCTTGAGACCCTGAAATACTGCATTCTTGAGACCCTGAATCAAAAAAAGAAAGAAAGACAGAGAGAGAGAGAGAGAGAGAGAGAGAGAGAGAGAGAGAGGGGGGAAGGCAGGGAGGGAGGGAGGGAGGGAGGGAAGGAGGGAAGGAAAGGAAGGAAGGGAAAGAAATAAATAATCTGTTTCTAATAAAAATCACTAATACTCTGATTTACAAGCACTTTTTAACTTTTTTATTTGTATTTTATTTTATTTTATTTTATTCTTTGAGACAGGATCTTGCTCTGTTGCCCAGGCTGGAGTGCAATGGTGAGATCTCAGCTCACTGAAGGCTCCGCCTTCTGATTTCAAGTGATTCTCCTGTCTCGGCCTCCCAAGTAGCACAGATTACAGGCACCTGCCACCATGCCCAGCTAATTTTTGTAGTTTTAGTAGAGACAGAGTTTCTCCATGTTGCCCAGGCTGGTCTTGAACTTCTGACCTCAAGTGATCTGCCCACCTTGGCCTCCCAAAGTGCTGGGATTACAGGTGTCAGCTACCAAGCCAGGCCTTATTTTATTTTATTTTATTTTTATTTTTTCATTGTTTTGAAACAGTCTGTCTCTGTTGCTTGGGCTGGAGTACAGTGGCATGATCTTGGCTCACTACAACCTCCACCTCCCAGGTTCAAGCGATTCTCCTATCTCAGTCGCTAGAGCAGCCTCCGGAGTAAGCACCACTATGCCTAGCTAATTTTTGTTTGTTTGTTTGTATCTTTAGTAGAAACAGCCTTTCAGCATGCTAGCCATGCTGGTCTCGAATCTTGACCTCAAGTGATCCACCTGCCTCAGCTTCCCAGAGTGCTGGGATTATAGGTGTGAACCACTGCGCCCAGCCTATAAGCACTTTTAAACATTTCCCTTTTTTTTTGGAATCTTTTTTATTTTTTAGCTCAAGTGATCTTCCTACTTTGGTCTCCCAAAGTGTTGGGATTACAGGCATGAGTCACCATGCCCAGCCTGGAATCTTGATGGAGCTATCAAACAGTTGGGACAAACTTTAGTAACTTTATGGCTTGGAAAGACAAAAAACTAGAAAGGAAAAAGGAGGAAAGAGACACAAATAGATGCCAAGTAGCTGTAAAAATGAAGAAGTGACAATCAGCAGTCTTAGTTATTATTGGGGTAAATGCTGGCAATGTAGGACAAAGACTTCCATAGTAACACTGAATAATACTGATGAACAAAGGAAGCAATCCTTTATTAGCCACTGGAACACCAAAATAGGAATAGGAAATCCACAGATAATCCAAGCATTTCATTTTAATAATGCTGCCAGCTTCTTTCCCAAGTCTTTAAACAACATTTTGATAAGCACAAAACATATTCTATATGAGTTTCAGTTCCTGTTTTTTCCCTGCCAATTTTGCGACGTAAGTGCTAATAAAAATGAAAAGCTAAGAACCTTTACTGTTCACTAAATGGATCTCTGCTGAAAAAAGAATAGGGATATAGATGGGGGAAGGTGAGATGACTATAAAAAACTTTGAATAAAGTGGAGATTTAGTGATCTACAGGTTATTTTATATATAATTAGGTAGTAGTGTTATGCACAAAATTATTATTTTTCTTTTTTGTATAAGATTTATGTATAAGGATATTCATCATGATATTAGCTTTAATTGCAAAAAATTTAAAACAGCCTAAATGTCCATTGACATGAAATCAATTATTTAAATCAATATTGATGCAATTGTACTATGGAATACTAGGTAACTATTACAAGTAATAATGTAGATTTACAATCATTTTTCGGCTTTTCTTATTTGAGACAAAGTCTCACTTTAACCCCCAGGTTGGAGTACAGTGGCTCAATCTTGGCTCACTGCAACCTCTGCCTTCTGGGTTCAAGGAATTCCCCTGCCTCAGCCTGCTGAATAGCTGCGACTAGAGGTGCATGCTACCATGCCTAGCTAATTTTTGTATTTTTAGTAGTGATGGTGTTTCACCATTTTGGCCAGCTGGTCTTGAATTCCTGTCCTCAGGCGATCTGCCCAGCTCAGCCTCTCAAAGTGCTGGGATTACAGATGTGAGCCATCCTACCCTGCCTTTTTTTTTTTTTTTTTTTTTTAAGACAGAGTCTAGCTCTGTTGCCCAGGCTGGAGCGTAGTGGTGCAATCTTGGCTCACTGCAACCTCTGTCTCCCAGGTTCAAGTGATTCTCCTGCCTCAGCTCCTGAGTAGCTGGGATTACGGGAACATGCCACCATGCCCAGCAGAAGTTTGAATTTTTGGTAGAGACAGGTTTTCGTCATGTTGGCCAGGCTGGTCTCGAATTTCTGGTCCCAGGTGATCCTCCCACCTTGGCCTCCCAAAGTGTTGAGATTTCAGGTGTGAGCCACTGCACCTGGCCAGATTTACAATCATTAACCTGCAAAGATGGTAACAGCATATTGCTAAGTAAAAAAAAAAAAAAAATCATTAAAAGTTATTTGACCATAATCTCAATTTTATATTACCCATCTAGATGAGAATTTCATAATCTACAGAATGTTTGGGATGAAAAATCCTTTGTTGTGCTGAAAATTGCAGGATGTTTAGCAGTATCATTGGTCTCTATTTACCAGCATCCAACCAGTTGGCCAACTGAAAATGCCTCTAGACATCACCAAATATCCTCTGGGGAGCAAAATTGCTCAGGTTGACACCACTCATCTAGATGGATATATTTGTTATGAAAGGAATTCTGACTGGACTCTTTTTTTTTTTTGAGACAGAGTCTTGCTCTGTCACTCAGGCTGGAGGGCAGTAGTGCTGTCTCCGCCCACTACAACCTTGTCTCCCGTGTTCAAGTGATTCTCCTGCTTCAGCCTCCTGAGTAGCTGGGATTACAGGCACGTGCCACCACGCCCAGCTAATTTTTGTATTTTTAGTAGAGACGGGGTTTCACCACGTTGACCTGGCTGGTCTCAAATTCCTGGCCTCAAGTGATCTGTCTGGCTCAGCCTCCCAAAGTGCTGGGATTATAGGCGTGAGCCAACACACCCGGGCAATTGAACTCTTTTGATAACCTCATAAGCAGTCTTCTAGATTCCAGTCTCAATTTCTTCAATTCATCCTCCAATTTATTTCCACAGTATTTTTATTAAATGTAAATCTGATTGTATCACTTTTCCATTTAAATTAGCCAAAGGCAAGCCAGGCATAGTGGCTTCCACCTGTAATCCCAGCACTTTGGGAGGCCGAGGTGGGCAGATCACCAGAAGTCAGGAGTTCAAGACCACTAGGCAACATGGTGAAACCCCGTCTCTATTAAAAATACAAAAATCACTTTGGGAGGCCTAGGCGAGTGGATCACGAGGTCAGGAGATCAAGACCATCCTGGCCAACATGGTGAAACCCCGTCTTTAAGAAAAAGAAAATATTTAAAAAAAAAATAAAATAAAAAATAAAGAATCAAAAAAACACAAAAATTAGCTGGGCATGGTGTCACACATCTGTAATCTCAGCTACTTAGGAGGCTGAGGCAGGAGAATTGCTTGAACCCAGGTGGGGGTTGCAGTAAGCCGAGATCATGCCACTGCACTCCAGCCTGGGCAACAGAGTAAGATTCCGCCTCAAAAATAAATAAATAAATAAATTAACCAAAGGCTTCTTCTCTTGTACAGAAAAAAAGTCAAAATAACTTCTAATAGCATAAAGACCCCTTAAGACCAGGACCTCACCCACACTGTTTTACCTTCCTTTTATCACCATCCATGTTGTAAGCTATTACTGATTGTTTCTCTCCTCTGTTCTTTGTTCTCTCTCTAGATTCATCCTCTTACTGCTGTTCTGTCTTCCAAATTTTTCCACTGTATGTTATTGGAATCTTAATTTCCTGGGCCATTACGAAGGGATGACTCAAGAGTGGAACTTTTTTTTTTTGAGATGGATTCTCGCTCTGTCACAATCTTGGCTCACTGCAACTTCCACCTCCAAGTTTCAAGCAATTGTCCTGCCTCAGCTTCCTGAGTAGCTGAGATGACAGGTGCCTGCCACCACACCTGGTTAATTTTTATATTTTTAGTAGAGATGGGGTTTCACCATATTGGCCAGGCTGGTCTCGAACTCCTGACCTGGTGATCCACCTGCCTTGGCCTGGCCATACAGGCATGCTGGGATTACATGCGTAAACCACCTCGACCAGCCAAGGGTAGAACTTTTTTGAGCCAATGGTCAGCATTAATTCAGCAGAAAGATCTCTCAGCAGATTCCAACATTGACTCCAAGATGAAGTGAAACCTTATCCTTTCCTGAATAATTAACACTACATAAGCTACCTATTTCCAAATAAGACAACTGGAGGCAAAAGGGAAGCCTCCTAAAATTGACTGAGGTTAACACTGGAGTATACAGCTTACTGTGAAAATTTCTCCGAGTTTCATTTCTTGCTGACCTCAGTTTGTGATCTGAGATTCATACTATGTGTTTACATAGATATAGGAAAACAAAACTAAACAAAATCAAGGTGTTTTTTCTACTTTCTCACTCAACATGACTAGACTAAAGACTTCTGTGACCTCTGGTCATGAAGAAGTGTGTGGTGATTTCTCCCTACCAACAACCAATCAATTCTGTCTTGGAATCTTCAGGGGACACCAGTGCCCTTCCATTCAATTCTTACCTTGTCTACCTGGTTGTTTTATCTGTGCTTCTGACCTCCTGGTAGGCTGTAAATCTGAGTTCCCATGGCTCTCTCCTTGAGTTTGATTAATTTGCCAGAGTGGTTCACAGAACTCAGAGAAACACTTATGTTTACTGGTTTATTATAAAGGATATTACATGGGAATCAGTAAGAAGGAAGAAGCGTCTGAGACCTCTTTGAACACACCACTCTCCAGGAGCTTTCACGTGTTAAGCTGTTCAGAAGCTTTTAAAAACTTGTCCTTTTGGATAAAACAAATAAAAACAACGAACGAAAAACTTGTCAGCTAGGCATGGTGGCTCATGCCTTTAATCCCAACACTTTGGGCGGCTGAGGCAGGTGGATCATCTGAGGTCAGGAGTTTGAGACCAGGTTGGCCAATATGATGAAACCCCATCTCTACTAAAAATACAAAAATTAGCCGGGCATGGTGGCAAGTGCCGGTAATCCCAGCTACTTGGGAGGCTGAGGCATGAAAAACTCACTTGAACCCAGGAGGTGGAGGTTGCAGTGAGCCGAAACCAAGGTGCCACTGCACTCCAGCCTGGGCAACAGAGTGAGACTTTGGGTTTTTATGGAGGCCTCATTACATGGGCATGATTAAATCATTGACTTTTGGTGCTTTGGCGATCAGCTTAACCTCTAGCCTCCCCGGAGGTTGAAGGGTGAGGCTGGAAAATCTCAACCCTCTAATTACAAGGTGGGTTCTCTCTGCAACCAATCCTATCCTAAGGCTATCCAGGAATACCCAGCCATCAGTCAATTTACTAGCATACAAAAAGTCACTTACCAGTTTAGAGATTTCAAGGATTTTTAGAGTTGCATGCCAGGAAGCTGGGACTAGACCAAATACGTATTTCATAATATCACAATGTCCCAACTGAACTCATGATTTCTGTCTTCCATCTAACTTGTTTTTGGGCCTCAGGTAACTCACCATTAACAGCCACCCAAGTGCCTAAATTAGAAACTGAGTGTCATCACTGACATTTTTTTTCTGCCTTGTCTTCACCAACGTTTGAAACATCACATTTTCTGAGTTCTATATCCTATTCTTGAATCGATTCATGTTGGTGCACCACTCTCTGCTCATTCATTTATTCATTCATTCAATTCCCATGAAACCTAGAGTGCAGTGGGTGAGGCAGGTATTAAATAAATAATCTTATTTTATTTTATTTTACTTTATTTTGAGATGGGGTTTCACCATTTTGGCCAGGCCGGTCTTGAACTCCTGATCTCAGGTGATCTGTCTGCCTTGGCCTCCCAAAGTGGTAGGATTACAGGCTTGAGCCACCTCGCCTAGTCGATAATCTTATTTTAAAATGTTTCTTTCTTTTTTTTTTTTTTGAAAAGGAGCTTCCTCTTGTTCCCCAGGCTGGAGTACAATGGCTCAATCTGCCTCCCAGGTTCAAGCGGTTCTCCTGCCTCAGCCTCCTGAGTAGCTGGTATTACAAGCACCCACAACCACACCCAGCTAATTGTTGTATTTTTAGTAAAGACAGGATTTCATCATGTTGGCCAGGCTGGTCTTGAACTCCTGACCGCTGGTAATCTGTCTGCCTTGACCTACCAAAATGCTGGGTTACAGGTGTGAACAATGATGCCTGGCTAAGTAAACTTACAAATTATTAATAACTTTAATTTATAATTATGATCAGTGCAATAAGGGAGAGCAGGGGAACTAGGTAGTCAGTACAGCTGTCTATAAAAGTGACATTTAGGCTGAGACCTAAAAGCTTGTAAGAGCTGGTGACACAAAGTGGAAGAGCACATGTGTTTCAGGCAGAAGCAACAGTGTGCGTGATCTTTTTCATCAGGGATAATCATGGTGTGTGGGAAAAACTGAAAGGAGGCCAGGGCAGTTCCAGCCACCATCATCTTTCACCTGGATTACTGCAATAGGTTCTTAGCTTCTTTCTCTTCCTGTAGTCTCATTTTTCCAGGGGATCACAAGAAGACTCTTTCGAAAGCATGAATCCAGTCGTGTCTTTCTCCTGCTTAAAAGACTTTCCAAAGCCTTCAGGATAAACATCTAATCTTCCTAGCACAGTGTTGAGGCCCTTGTGATGCTATCTCAAACCTCTCTGGGTTCCCAGCAGCCGGGGTAGTAACAGCTACTTCTCATCTTTGGAAATGCCCTTGCTGTGGGGCTTTTTTTTTTTTTTTTTTTGAGAGAGAGAGTTTCACTCTGTCACCCAGGCTGGAGTGCAGTGGCATGATCTTGACTCACTGTAATCTCCGCCTCCCAGGTTCAAGTGATTCTTCTGACTCAGCTTCCCAAATAGCTGGAATTACAGGAGGACGCCACTACACCCAGCTAATAATTTTTGTATTTTTAGTGGAGATGGGATTTCTCCGTGTTAGGCTGGTCTCCAACTCCCGATCTCAGGCGATTTGCCTGCCTTGGCGTCCCAAAGTGCTGGGATTACAGGCGTGAGCCACCTTGCCCAGCCCCTTTGTGGCATACTTTCATCTTTGTGCTTCTAGTTATGCAACAGTTTCTACCTGGAAGGCCCCTGCCTCCTGGAATTCTGTTCAATTTGCCAGACTTAGCTTTTAAAGCTTTTTCTTGAAAAGACATCCCACAGTGCCCTGTACATGCCTCTATAATATCACCTAGCAAAATATCTTGAAATGTATTCACTTGACAAATATTTTCTGAGTGGCTACTATTGCTATGTACTATAGGGTACAGCAGTGAACATATATATCATGTCAGTTTTATCCCTCAGGTGGTAGGAATTTGGTGGCAGGAACTATATCCTAATCATTTCTGTATCCACAACAGATAGCACAGCAACAGCACCTAACATGAAATAAATCTGAACTGAAGTGAGATAGGATTCAAGCCTAGGTCCGTTTAACTCCAAAGCCCATGCTCTTTCCACTACTATGTGGAAATCATATTAATCTAAGTCTATTGAAGTGAAAATAGTAGCATTCTTAAAATAAACCGTAGGGTAGCTTGAGCAGTGGGTCACTTGAGCCCAGAAGTTTGAGATCAGCCTGGGCAACATGGTGAAACCCAGACTTTATAAAAATACAAAAACCACTGTATTCTAGCCTGGGCCACAGAGTGAGACTCTGTCTCAAAATAATAATAATTTTAAAAGTTTAATTTTGAAGTAGAGTAGGATCTTACTTCTAACATACACTTTTTCTTGATTTTTTTTTTTGAGACAGGGTCTAACTTTGTCACTTAGGCTGCAGTGCAAAGGCGTGATATCCACTCACTGCAGCTTCCTTGACCTCTGAAGTTCAAGGAATCCTTCTGTCTGCCTAGTAGCTGGGGATCCAGGCACAGGCCACCATGCCCTGTTAATTTTTGTATTTTGTGTAGATACAGGGTTTTGCCATGTTGCCCAGGGTGGTCTCAAACTCCTGAGCTTGTCATCTACCAGTCTTGGCCTCCCAAAGTGCTGGGATTACAAGCGTGAGCCACTACACTTGGACTGAATTTTTTAAAAAGTTGGTTAGTGTGAAAACAAGTCCTAGTCTCACTAAAGTTGAAGTGGTCTATGACAACACTAGTTCCGAAACTTAAACCTTAATACGAGATACCAAAATGAGAAATCTTTTGAAAAAGAATATTTCTTAGAGGCCAGGTGTGGTGGCTCATGCCTGTAATCCCAGCACTTTGGAAGGCTGAGGCCGGCGGATCACGAGGTCAAGAGATCAAGACCATCCTGGCCAACA
Source organism: Sapajus apella (assembly GCF_009761245.1). Classification (NCBI taxonomy): domain Eukaryota; kingdom Metazoa; phylum Chordata; class Mammalia; order Primates; family Cebidae; genus Sapajus; species Sapajus apella. Next base: position 81,121,097 of record NW_022436941.1, on the reverse strand, counting down.
TGGTGAAACCCCATCTCTACTAGAAATACAAAAAATTAGCTAGGTGTTGTGGTGCTTGCCTATAGCCCTAGCTTCTAGGGATTGCTTTAAACTAGAAAATGGAAGTGGCAGTGAGCTGGGATCCTGCCACTGCACTCCAGCCTGGCGATAGAGTGAAACTCCGTCTCAAAAAAAAAAAAAAAAAAAAAAACATGTTTCTTAGAATGGAGACGGGGTCTTATTTTGTTGCCCAGGCTGATATCAAACTCCTGGACTCAAGGGATTCTCCTGTCTCAGCCTCCCAAAGTACTGGGATTGTAGGTGTGAGCCACCCAGCCCACCTCAAAATGAGAAATCTTTAGTTTTAATTTGATCTCCATTTTCTTTGATTGGCTTTTGACCATGTCATTTAGCTTGACTGTCTCCCTATATGCTCATTAGGCAATTAGACCCAATATTTTAAGAAATATTAATTCATTTAAGTAGAGTCGTTGGGAGGGTTGCCACTTAGTTGCACTGGGAAGCTACGAATTCAATCAAGTTTCTGAAAGATATGATGGATTTCCTTTCCTAAAATGGGTAACCAAAGTTAAAAGTGGTGGATGCTATGCAAAACTGAACTTGGAAACCTAAGAGAATAAATAATAGGAAAATTCTACCACCTGTGTTTGCCCTTCTCTTCAATCATTCATTGGCCATACTTCATTCCTTTCACTCCAGAGTATATTAGACGGAAACAGGAAGTTGGGTTTGCAGTGTATGTTGCCATATCTAGAGGACATAACAAACAGAATACCCCTAAGACCTGCCCCACATGTTTATTGTATACAGAGTCAGGAAGGAGCAAAGCAGCCCAGTGCTGGACTGGGTTTCTCCTTGTGTCACCCAGTCTTTAACAAGGTTCAGGGAGTCAACTACATCACCAGGGTTCCCTGTATTCTTTTCCATTTCCAGAGATGCAAGATATAACCTATTGAAATAGACCACAACTCTTTTTAAACACTATAAAATGTATTCTTCACCTTGCCTACAAGAATTTACATGTTTATATTCTTGCTGTAGGTTCAAAATAATAAACCCACTTACAGAGGCAGTGTTTTGAAAGTAACATTTAGAAAGAAAATTTAGAAAGAAAATTTAAAAATTGTTGCTGGTAATTGTGAACATGTTGTGTGTTCTTGTATACCTCCGAGTACAGAGGGAGAGGCACAGAGGTGGAAGTGCCAATTAGGGAAACTGGACCACCCATAACTGGAGCAGGGAGGAATATTTGTCAACTCATGCATCTCTTTGGATTAAGAAGCATGTAGTAAATCTGGGTGTGGTGGCTGACACCTTTAGTCCTAGCACTTTGGGAGGCTGAGGCAGGAGGATTACTTGAGCTCAGGAGTTTGAGCTGAGCAACAAGACCCTGTCTCTGCCAAAAAAAAAAAAAAAAAAAAAGGATCGCTTGAGCCTGGGAAGTCAAGGCTGCCATGAGTTGTGATCGTGCCACTGCACTCCAGCCTGGTTTACAGAATGAGACCCTGTATAAAACAAACAAACAAAAATTCACTGGCTAAAGCAATGTTAGTTCTCTTCCCTTAAACTACTATAATGCTATGTGCATTAACAGATTAAAATAATATATTATGTGATAAGTCCCTTGTTTAGATTTCACTTTATTTTATTAAATAAAATAATGGAAAACATGTTACTGGTTGGAGACAGGTTCTTGTATTTATTAAGTAGTTTTTTTTCTTCTTCTTTTTTTTTTTGAAATGGAGTCTAGCTCTGTCACCCAGGCTGGAGTTAAGTGGCGTGATCTTGGCTCACTACAACCTCCGCCTCCCGGGTTCAAGCGATTCTCCTGCCTTAGCCTCCTGAGTAGCTGGGATTACAGGCACATGCCACCATGCCCGGCTAATTTGTGTATTTTTAGTAGAGACGATGTTTCACCATGCTAGTCAGGCTGATCTCAAATGCCCAACCTCCTGATCCACCCTCCTTGGCCTCCTAAAGTGCTGGGATTACAGGTGTGCTTTGTTTCTTAAAATTTTTTTTTAGTCCCCTCAGAGTGGACACAGATATAGCTTTTTTTTTTCTTTCTATAATTAGAAAAGTAGGCCAGGCACAGTGGCTCATGCCTGTAATCCTAGCACTTTGAGAGGCCATGGTGGGTGGATCGCCTGATCCTGGATTGAGTCCAGGAAGCAGAGGTTGCAGTAAGACAAGATCACGCCACTGCACTCCAGCCTGGGTGACAGCAAGACTCCATTTTTAAAAAAAGTTATACATGCTTTTAGTGAGTATGAAAAATAAATAACTTCTATTAGTCCGCCACTTAGAAATAAGCATTGTTAACATTTTGTGTTTAGTCTGTCAAAACTTTTCCTTTGATAATAGCTTTTTATTTGACAATAATGGGGCATTACATACACAGTTTTGTAATCTATCTCTTTTTTCTTTTTTTTTTTTTTTGAGATGGAGTTTTGCTTTGTCACCCAGGCTGGAGTGCAGTTGCTTGATCTTGGCTCACTGCAACCTCCGCCCTCCGGATTCAAGTGATTCTCTTGCCTCAGCCTCCTGAGTAGCCAGGATTACAGGCCCACACCACCATGCCTGGCTAATTATTGTATTTTTAGTAGAGACAGGGTTTCAGCATGTTGATCAGGCTGGTCTTGAACTCCTGACCTCGTGATCTGCCCGCCTTGATCTCCCAAAGCGTTGGGATTACAGGCGTGAGCCTCTGTGCCTGGCCCATTTTTCTTAATAGTATGTTGTAAGCATCTTTTCATGTGACCATCTTTTTATAAGTATTGTTAATGGCTTCATATTCCACTCTATGGATGTAATATAATTTACTTTGTCAATTTTTTTATTTATAGACATTTAGGTTGTTTTTCTTTTTTTGTGTGTGGTTTTCTTCTTTTTTTTTTTTTTAAGGCTAGTCAAGTGAAACAGTTGGAGTGGAGAAGGAACAAAAAAATCTGTAACCAGTTGTGATTAATTAATTGAAAACACCACTGTACTTGGACCAGCCTATTTTTCATGTCAGATTTTAAACAAGTTATCAATGAACAGCTTCATAAATTCTTGGACACCTTTCCTATTATTTTATTAAAATAAATTCCAAGATGTAAAATAACTGCTTAAAGGGTATCTTAAAGACTGTAACATTTTTATGAAAGCAAAATTATCTTCCAGAAAGGCATGCTCATATCAAGAGTTTCATTCTTTTTTTTTTTTTTTTTTTTTTGAGACGGAGTTTCACTCATGTTACCCAGGCTGGAGTGCAATGGCGCGATCTCGGCTCACGGTAACCTCCGCCTCCTGGGTTCAGGCAATTCTCCTGCCTCAGCCTCCTGAGTAGCTGGGATTACAGGCACGCACCATCATGCCCAGCTAAATTTTTTTGTATTTTTAGTGGAGATGGGGTTTCACCATGTTGACCAGGATGGTCTCGATCTCTTGACCTCGTGATCCACCCACCTCGGTCTCCCAAAGTGCTGGGATTACAGGCGTGAGCCACCGCGCCCGGCCTAAGAGTTTCATTCTTGATATGGTTAATGTAAATAAGTGCCTAGTCCTTATATCCTTTTCTTTTTTTTTGAGACAGAGTCTCACACTGTCAATGTGCAATGGTGTGATCTTGGCTCACTGCAATCTCCACCTCCCAGGTGTAAAGTTTATTCTCTGTAGGTTTATTGCCGAGTTAAAAACGAGGAAACTGAGGCCAGCACAAGAAAATTAGATGCCAATTTATTCAGCTCCCAGATGAGGTTCTGTGGCCCCAGAGAGAGGGGCCACGGAAGTCGCGCCTGACTCCTCTCCGGAGTGGGGTTTTATAGGGAGGGAAGGCGTTTGATTGGATTTGGAGAAACAGGGTGTGGACAGGGTGAGCTGCTATTGGTAGGTAGGTGGGATTTCCGGTGAGTGGGCTAAGTGCCGAGGGCAGAGGGGATTTCCAAGGGTGGGGTTAGGTGCCCAGTGCAGAGGGGATTTCCAAGGCAGAGCAAGATGATGGGCATATTCTGATAATGTAATTTTCAAGCGGGAAGGGAGATGGGTGTGTTCGAACTCCCCGCGAGGCAACCAGCCTTACACCAGGTTCAAGTGATTTTCCTGGTTCAGACTCCCGAGTAGCTGGGACTAGAGGCGCCAACCAGCATGCTCGGCTAATGTTTTGTATTTTTTCTTTTTTTGAGATGGAGTGTGAGAAGTAGAGAAATTCTTCTTCAAAGTTTCCATCTTAAGGTCTGAAGGGGTAATAATTTCTCACTCCAAAATTCTCTATCCACTATTATCCCCTAAAAGCCCCTATACTTTTCCAGTTAGCTGCTTTAGCCTACTCAGGCAAGCCTCGACAGGCCTGGGCAAGTCCCAACCCATAGTTCATGCCATTCCTTGTTTGGAAGCACTTCCCTGATCATCTAGTGAACAACTTCCTTTTTCTTTGTTCTCTTTTTCCCTAGCCTATTTAGGAAAGTCTTAAGCTGTTAGCCAATGGGGTCAAGTATAGAATGTGAGGTCCCATTCCAGCCAATGGAAACCAGACACAGCAGCAGGGTGGACATGTCAGATTATAAATAATCCTGACTTCTTTGTCCAAGTGTACTGTCATGCTCTTGTGGCAAGACTGCTATCAGGGGCCACTCTTTCTGCATAAAGTAAAACTGGCCCCTTTGTCTCAGTGTTGATCCTTTTTGTAATACCGAGAACCCATTTCCAACATGGAGTTTCACTCTTGTTGCCCAGGCTGGAGTGTAATGGCACCACCTCAGCACACTGCAACCATCTTGGCATAGGGCAACCTCCGCCTCTTGGGTTCAAGCAATTTTTCTGCCTCAGCTTCCTGAGTAGCTGAGATTACAGGCATGCGACATCATGTCTGGATAATTTGGTATTTTTTGTTTGTTTTTTTTCTTTGAGACTGAGTCTCACTCTGTCGCCCAGGCTGGAATGCAGTGGCGCAATCTCAGCTCACTGCAACCTCCGTCTCCCAGTTTCAAGCAATACTCATGCCTCAGCCCCCCGAATAGCTGGGATTACAGCTGTGTGCCACCATGCCCAGCTAATTTTTGTATTTTTAGTAGAGATGAGGGTTCACTATGTTGGTGAGGCTGGTCTTGAACTCCTGACCTCAGGTGATCCGTCTACCTCAGCCTCCCAAAGTGCTGAGATTAGAGCTGTGAGCCACTGCATCCAGCCTAATTTTGTATTTTTAGTAATTTTATTTCTCCATGTTGGTCAGGCTGGTCTGAAACTCCCAACCTCATGTGATCCACCGGCTTTGGCCTCCCCAAATGCTGGGATTACAGGCGTGAGCCACTGTGCCTGGCTGACTCTGTATTGAGACAAGGTCTCCTCTGTCACCCAGGCTGGAGTGCAGTGGAGACTGAGGTATGAGAATTACTTGAACCCAGGAGGCAGAAGTTGCAGTGAACCAAGATCGCACCTCCGGAGTAGCTGGGACTACAGGGGCCTGCCACTACACCCAGCTAATTTTTGTATTTTTAGTAGAGAGGGGGTTTTGAAGTGCTGGTCGCCTGACCTCAAGTGATCCTCCTGCCTCAGCCTCCTGAAGTGTTGGGATTACGAGCGTGAGCCAACGTGCCTGGCCTGCCCTTAACTTTTTAAGAATAGGTGTTGGATATCTTTTCCTTAATAATTTGTAAGAGCTCTTTACATTTTATTATGCAAATAAAATATACACTAAAGCTAATAACTGAATATATATATATATATTAACTTGCTTGTTATATATTACAATTGTTTCTCTGTTTCACTATTAGTTGTTCGACTTTATAGTGTCTTCTGTCACATGAAAGGCACAAATTGTGGGTCCAAGATAGCAGTTTTATCCTTGTTTCCTTTATTTTTTCTTGGGTTGACATCATACTTACAAATAAAAGCACGAACAGGTCCTCTCTTAATACATAAGTTGCTTCTATGGAAACAATGCGGTGTAGAGAAAAGAAAGTGGATCAAACCCCTAACAGACTTGAGTTTAAATGGTGCAGCCAAGTTGTGACACCCAACTTCCATATTTTTTAAGTTAAATACGTCAATCCCAACCAGTTTCCTTACCTGCAAACTGAGCAAAATAGTACCCACCTCAGAGGGTGATATAAGGATTAAAAAGCCTGGCTTGGGCAAGGCATCCAGCAAGTGTTAATTCCCTTTCCTTTGCTCCCCAGAGGAGCATTATTAATTGCTCAAAGTGGCCAACTCCCAATAAAGATTAAAACAAAAGGTTGGGGACAGTAAATTTTGGTGAGTTTACATTCCACCAGTTTTTCAGGTATCTCTTAGAAACATTCCATTAAACTACAAACCCCATAATGCATGTACAAATACCACGAAGTTTCTACGTTACGAAGTCCTCGTGGCTTAGGGGAGAGCCAGAATCCAAATATTTTTTATTTTCCAGACTTTCCCTCTTGGAGACAACCTCCCCACACCTTCCCTCTAAACAAATGTGACTTTCCTTTCTCCTGAATTGCCAACTTCCCAGGTTTTAAAGGGAGGCTACGGTTGGTTATAAGGCGAAAAGGTGTCACAATTAGAGAAACAACTGTGAATATCATTGATTATTTTAGAGACTCGAATGGGCTATGTGGTGGTCTGAGACTCTGGCCGTCGAAGTAATTCGCCTACGTGGAGAAGTGGTAGAAAGAAAAATAGCACGATTATATCTAGCAGCCATTTCTACCCTCAAGAGAGTCTGGGTTGGGCTCCCAGCAGGTCAGCTTTCCTCCGCTGCAGGCCTCCCGTGTGCACCTCTCATGCCAGACACAGTCCGCGTTCGCCTGCCACGGTGGAGCTTCCCCTCGGCTCGCCCGATTGCTTCGGCGCCGGCCTGGCCGACGTTCCGCCGGTGCACGCCTGGGCACAGGCTCCGTGTGAGCGCAGATTCACCCAGGCCCGAGTGCGGTACCCGGCCAGGGGCGCTCGCCGCAGCGTCTTCCGCAGCTCAAAGCTCGGAGGAGCTGCAGCGCGGCTTCGGGAGCTTAGACTGGGGGGAAGATGCTGCGGCGCGCGCCACCCGAGCCCGCGCGGCGGCCTCCCGGCGCAGCACCCCCCTCTCGCCCTCCCCGTGGCCCCACCAGCCCGGGCTCTGAGGCAGTCCGGGCGGGGGGAAGTGCGGGAGGAGGGGCTCCTCAGGGAGCGGCGGGGAATTCCCCCTTTCACCGAACGTTCCGGATTGTTCACCGTCCTCACGTCAGCAGCAGGGGGTAATCCCCGACTCCAGCTGCTCCTGACGTCACCGCGCGGAGCCACCGCCCCCCGCGCGCCCCTGCTCCGGGGCTTCCTGGAAGCCCCGCCCCCAGGCAGAGCCACGCCTTTTCCCCCTCCCCCCAGGCGCCCGACGTAGAGGGCGGAGCTTCTTTGATCGCGGCGTGAGCGGTTACTTGGGCCAGAAGGTTCTCTGGTGGAGGCGCTCTTCCTGCTGTCCCGCCCAGTAGGTTCGTTCGCACCGCTTCTTCCACACCCTCTCTCCCTCCTTCTTCTCCTCGCCCCGCCTTTCCCCGGTCTCCTCAACCCCTCTAGTTCCTTCCCCGCCTCGCCACCTTCCACGATCTCGCGAGACTTGGCCCAGAACATTGCGGATCGGGTCGGCGCCATTTTGGGACTGAGACTGGTTGTGGGGGAGGGAAAAGCGGCAAAAGGGGATTATTCAAAGTACCGAAAACCTTCTCCCGGGATCGAGCGCGGCGGCACCCCCAGGCCAGGGGCACCTCTGGTGCGGCAGAAGGTAACAGCGTCCTCTAGGCTCCACGCCCGAGTCCGGGGGAGGAGGGGGGTGCCCGTGTCCGTGTTGGGGTTTGAGGGGTCGGGAGCGGCGTTGGCGGCGCGAGGTATGAGGCTGCCCGCGGACGGAGGGGCGGCGGGGAGCAGGGAGTGAGGGGAGGGAGGCGCAGATAGGCCCCGGTAGCTATTGACTCGGCCCGGGTGGAACGGAGGTGGCGGTTGTGAGGAGGGGGTGGGTGGCTTAGCCCTGGCGGCTGGGTGGGGGGGTGTTTGGCGTTTGGCGGAGGCTGGGAGCGGGTCCGACGCCCTCGGTGCTCGGCCTTCCTTCCCCCCAGGCTCTCGCACACGCTCGCCCGCGTTTGCACCACTACCCCTCTCAGGGCTGAGGGAGCCGAGGCCGAGTTGTGGCCTTCGGCGGTTTCTTTAGCAGCGCCTCAGCTTTCCCCGCCTCTCCCGGGTCCGTGGCACTTGCCTTGGACTGGGGCGAAGGCTACTTTGTTTCTCCATGGGTCTGACGGGGACCTGGGTTATTTTGGGAAAGAACCTTTCTGTGGTTTATGAAAAGGGCCCGGTACCTTCCACCCCCACAGTTTGGGGGAAGAAATCTGTTTTCTGTATTCGAGGAAGTGGGAACCTACACCTTTTAGTCCCCTGCTCCCTCAGAGATGGGGAAGTCTCCTTAGGAGCATTTAAGAAGCGGGTTTGCCCTACTTCTCGTTCACCTTACTGGCCTTCCTGGGGGAAATATGCCTCCTCTTGGAGACGTTCTGATTTGGAGGGAGCGTCTCTATACTTCTCATTCTCTGAGTTACGTTTACTAATGCTCCGTGGCAGCACACCTGTCTCTTCGTTTTCCTTTGGTACATCGAATAGGATTGGAGAAGGTCTTTTGTAAGATTGTGTGCCAGTTTCATAGTTTTAATATTTATTTAAGAGGTGTAAGAAGGTTTGCTTATATAATCCCACAATATTGGGTCTACACCCCTTCCCAGGTGAAATCAGCCCTTGCCCTCCATAATACCGTCGCCTACCGTTTTTCCCTCCCTCTACTCCGATGTCTTGTTCATTCAGTAGACTTCTATCGGGTGCTTGCTTGGGCAAAGCGCTTTTCCCTCCTGCAGGGTTGTACAGAAGTGATTTTCTTTCCAGAGGTTGAGTTTTTAAGGTGGGTATTGATTTTTTTTTAGCTCAAAATCAAAACTCAATATATAATTGTTTTTGTAACTTTTACAGGTGATTGAATTACTCAGATATGAAGATCATCTTCTAGGTTTTGTGTAAAAGGCCCCGGATATTTTAAGTGGCCATTTTGGATTTACAATGTTTTTGGATAATTTTGCCCCAGAAGTTTATTAAAATTGGCAAGAATCGTCTATGAAGTGAATTGATAGTAGTGAACAATTCAGCAAGCCACTTAAAAAGAGACCCAGGCAGCATTTCTTCAGTATTTTGGTTCAAACGGATTATATAACTGGTTACAGTATTTCAGCTGGTGATTTTTTTTTTGCCTTTCCCCTCCCCCACTCCGTTGTTGGGGTTCTTCAGCCGAAACTGTGAGAGACGTTGATTTGTGTACTGAGTAGTTGCAGCAGTTTCAAATCACAGTATTGCTGAAGTTTCATGGCAGTTTATTTTTACCTTTATTGAAAGTTTTAGGAATTTTTGACTTCAGCCCTGTCATGTCACAATGGGACACTTTTTCTAAATGAAGACATTGAAAGAATCCACAGTTTTTTTCCTTTTATCTTTTATTTACGTGGAAATTTAAGATGTTGCAGTTTCCCAACAGCATGGTAGTATTGAGATAGCTATGTATGTCTCTGTAAATGCTGATGTTTAGGAATGCTCTTCAGATGTGAAATTTTCTTTTTGTTTCTGCTTTTTGGCTCATAAATTGGATATTTCATCTAGAGTGGACAAGTACAGCAGTGGCAAGTACATGGAATAATACAGAAGACTGATCTTAAATCTAAAGAACTTGGCTAACTCGGGAAATAGCCATATGAAAACTTTAAAACAGAAGTATGGGTAGCTGACTTGAAGTAACTCTATGTCAAATAGTCGTAGGTTAAATATCTTCAAAGAACTTCGATATTATTTCAGAGGATACAAAATAAAAATACAAACTGGAAAACATAAAGATTACAGAGAAAAAACCAACACCTTCCTGTGCAGTCCTGTTGGAATTTGTAAGTACTATTATGGTGAGCAAATCAAATGTTCATTTGTAATAAGAGTCGAGTTTATCCTATGTTATTCTTGGAAGCCTTTCAGTTTCTTGCAAGAGTATTGCTTGGTTTCAGTTTCCTGGACAGTTTGAAAACAACTGTTAACCATTGTCCGAGTAAACTGAAATTCAGAAAAAACATTTAAGGCTTAGGAATATTTCAGATTGAAACAGTCCTAAGCGACAAGTTTTTGTGCTTTTTAAGTAAAAAGCTAAATTCATATGGCCAGTATTCGCCTTCGGCTTTGATGATTCATTCATAGTGGTAGAAAAAATCCAACAAATAATTCACCACGTGTCTTCCTAGCCAATTTGCCTTCTAAATATCCATGTCTTGATAGCCAGTTTACTTTTCAAATATGATTTTAGCCTGCATTCCAAATGCGATGTAGTGTTACATTTGGAGTCACATAGTTGGTTATATTACAGGTAGTGGCTTTTAATGTATTTCATGAACCAGCTTGTTTTAAGGCATAACTGTTCCTAACATATTAATCCATTATCGAAATTAAGCTTTTGAAACAGTTTGTTGAAATGGTTTTGTATTTCAAATTATTCCTTAAGACATTACTTTCCAAAAAAGAGGGTATTACCAGGACCAGAAGCTGAGAGGAACTGAGCAACTAGATTAAGAACCTTTAAAATAACTTTAAAAAATATGAATATACATTTTTTTTCACTCAAGTGGTAATGGTGACCTAAGTTTATAAACAAAGCTTTTTTAAAAAAATGTTGTGAATATTAATTGCTATTATAGAAATTGTTTTGACAGGTGGGAGAGTTATCTTTAGTGTTTGTATTTTTCAGGATTAAGTGGTGTTTTCAGTTACCATTAATTATGACATTTAATTTTTCAGTGAATCACAGGCATTCAGGAGTGTTTTTTAAAGAGATACACTAAAATTTATTTTCCTCTAATGACAAAATTTAATTTTTAGGCAATTAATACTAGTGAACACATCAGTATAACTAAAATTGCAGTGTATTTCAATTAATTATCTTTCTGAGATGAAAGATTGTAATTTTTAATTTTTTTGGGGGGATGGAGTTTTATTCTTGTTGCCCAGGCTGTAGTGCAATGGCACGATCTCTGCTCATCGCAGCCTCTGCCTCCTGGGTTCAAGTGATTCTCCTGCCTCAGCCTCCCCAGTAGCTGGGGTTACAGGCATTTCGCCACCACATCCGGCTAATTCTGTGTTTTTGGCAGGGTTTCTCCATGTTAGTCAGATTGGTCTCAAACTCCTGACCTCAGGTGATCACCCTGCCTTGGCCTCCCAGTGTTCTGGGATTAAAGGTGTGAGCCACTGCGCCTGGCCAAGATTATAATTTTGAACCTTTGCCAGGGTGGTCTAACATAGTAACTTGTCAGTTGCTTATTGTGAATTTTTTTCTTTTTTGCTTTAACTGTTGAAATTCTGGTAGCAATAGAACCAAAGAGGTGGTAGTGTAAAATCGAGCATTTTTCTTCTGTGAAATTGATATTAGAGAGTTCAGTAATTCCCTTTGTCATAATAGACGAGGTACTATATGTTTTCTCTGTCAGACTTGTATGTAGTAATTCTAAATGTCTGCCTTGATTTATAAAATTAGTGAGAAGATTCTGTTCACCCCTGCATTTGGGAGAGCCTGTATGTTGTGCATTCCTCAATTCAATGACTTTTCTAGTCACTTGTCTAAGACTGCATCTTAAATATGATTAAGAAGTTGAACTGGAATCAAATGATCATTATTTGTAGGAAACCATATAGCAATTATTATTTGTGATTGTTCTTTTTTTTTTTTTGAGATGGAGTCTGACTCTGTTGCGCCCAGGCTGGAGTGCAGTGATGCACTCTGCTCACTGCAACCTCCGCCTATGTTCAAGTGATTCTTTGGCTCAGCCTCCCAAGTAGCTGGGATTACAGGTGCCTGCCACCACAGCCGGCTGCTTTTTTGTATTTTTAGTACAGCTGGGGTTTCACCATGTTGGTCAGGCTGGTCTTGAACTCCTGACCTTAGGTGATTTGCCTGCCTTGGCCTCCCAAAGTGCTGGGATTACAGGCATGAGCCACTGTGCCGGCCTTCTTTTCTTCTAAATTGCCGTTACTGAAATTGTTACCTTAAGCAGTAGTGTCAGGATAAAGATTATTCCAGAGATAATTATTTTTAAGATGGAGTTTCCCTCTTGTTGCCCAGGCTAGAGTGCAATGGTGCGACCTCAGATCACTACAACCTCTGCCTCCCGGGTTCAAGCGATTCTCCTGCTTCAGCCTCCCGATTAGCTGGGATTACAGGCATGTGCCGCCGTGCCTGGCTAAATTTTCAGTAATTTTTTTTAGTAGAGACAGGGTTTCTCCATGTTGGTCAGTCTGGTCTCAAACTCCCGACTCAAACTCCAGATCAAGTGATCTGCCTGCCTTTGCCTCCCAAAGTGCTGCGATTACAGGCGTGAGCCACCATGCCCAGCCGAGATCAGAGTTTTTAACAATTAAATTTAATCTGTAAATAGTCCATAACATTTGTGAACAGTTCTTCAAGGACACATTTACTTGAACATTTTGACAGATTATTCTCAGTATTTTATTTTCTGGAGATTTAAATAAATAGTTCCACCTGTTAGTAATTGGTACTATTGCTGGACTGCTGTTTTTCCCCAAAAGTCACACCACATTTTCTTTTATCTTCCCTACTCTTTATATTTTCCTTTTTTCTCCTTTTCTAAATGGTAGGTCTAAAAATAATAGTGGCCAACATTTATAGGTGACGATGGTGTCATATGTTTTGCTGTGTAATTTACGTGGCATATTTTACTTAATTCTTAATCCCTTGAGGAAAGTACTATTATAGTCACTGTGGTATGGATGAGAAAATGAGAATTTAGGGAGGTGGAGACTGGGAGAAAATTAGGTAGAATTGTCATCTTGACCAAATAAATGTTCAAGCAGTCCGACTCCAGAGCACATTACTCAGCACTATGCTATATTTACACTGCTTTCTTTAGGATTTTATTTTATTAATTCGTTGATTTGAACATTATCTTTGATTTTTTTTTTTTTTTTTTTTTCCATGTACTGCTTCTCTTTGGCTGATGTTGTTTACAGACTACTACTGGAGTTTGGAAATAGTTTAAGAGATACTGCTGTTTTGCCATTTGCTAGTAACGTTGGATGATATCTTTGGTTAGCTAAAATTAAACGTGGATGTGTGTGTGTGTGTGTGTGTTTATGTTTATGTTTGAGACAGGGTCTGGCTCTCTTACCCAGATTGGAGTGTAATGGCATGATTGTAGCTCAGGCAGTCTTGAACTCCTGGGGTCAAGGATTCCTCCTGCCTTGACCTCCCAGAGTGCTGGGATTACAGGTGTGAGGCACAGTGTCTGGCCTTTCTGTATTTTTCTTTCACCCATAGCTGCTTTCCACAGGCATGGAGTATATGCATAGCTTTGTTTTACTGTGTCTCTGTTTTTTGTCTTTTTTTTTTTTTTTTTTTTTGAGACAGAGTTTTACACTTGTTGCCCAGGCTGGTGTGTAATTGGCTTGATCTTGGCTCACTGCAACCTCTGCCTCCCCAGTTCAGGCGATTCTCCTGCCTCAGCCTCCTACGTAGCTGGGATTACCGGCATGTGCCACCAGGCCCAGCTAATAATTGTATTTTTAGTAGAGATGGGGTCTCAGGTGTCTGCCTACCTCGGCCTCCCAAAGTGCTGAGATTACAGATGTGAGCCACTGCACCTGGCCACTTATGTCTGTTTTTGAATTGAAATAGTTACATGAATTTTTTTGCTTGAAGCTGCTGATATGTTAAAGTTGACGAAGAGAGGAATAATGGAGAAAGAACAGGAAGACTGAGCAGAAAGAAAAAATTCGGGCGAGCTGCAAGAAAGGGATAATTGAGGAGGACTTCTAATCTGAAAGTAAAATAAGCAAGTGAGGAAAGATTCTAAAACCAGGCCAGATTATTTAACTTTTTTTTTTTTTTTTAAAAAGAGAGTCTCGCTGTCATCCAGGCTGGAGTGTGGTGGCATTGTCTCGGCTCACCGCAACCTCTGTGTCCCAGGTTCAAGCGATTCTCGTGCCTCAGCCTCCCGAGTAACTGGTATTATAGGTACTCACCGCCACGCCCAGCTAATTTTTTGTATTTTTTGTAGAGAGGGAGTTTCGCCATTTTGGCCAGGCTGATATTGAACTCCTGACTTCAGGTGATCACCTGCCTCAGCCTCAAAAAGTGCTGGGGTTATAGGTGTGAGCCATTGTGCCTGGTCAGATTATTTAACTTTGTTTAACCAAACCATCTTTTCTGTTTCTTTTTTGATAAAAATGTTTTTCAAATGCTTAGGTATTTTAGATCTATCAGTTGAAGATCTAAGTTGAAGTAACAGTTTAGATCCAGGTAAGGTAGTGATGTAGAAAAAGGGTAATGGCTTAGAGTTTGAAAGGGGAATTGGTTTAGGATATGGAATATCTAGAAGAAGGCCTGTGTGACTATATGTTCACCTAACCTCTTTTGGCCTTGATTTCTTCATTAAACTGATGGAAATGTATATGGAGGATTTTTGTAAACTGAAGTGTAGTACAGAGGTAAAGATTTTTTTTGTTTGTTTTGTTTTTTGTTCTGAGACAATGTCTCACTCTGTCGCTCAGGCTGGAGTGCAGTGGCACAATCTCGGCTCACTACAACGTTCGCCTCCTGGGCTCAAGTGATTATCCTGCCTCAGCCTCCCAGGTAGCTGGGATTACAGGTGCCCACCACCACGCCTAGCTAATTTTTGTATTTTTTAGTATAGACAGGGTTTCTCCATGTTGGTCAGGCTGGTCTTGAACTCCTGACCTCAGGTGATCCACCCACCTTGGCCTCCCAAAGTGCTGGAATTACAAGTGTGAGCCACCTTGCCTGGCCAGATGTAAAGTTTTAATTGTATATTAAGATTCTGTTTAATACATTTTACATGTCAGAACAATACTTATCATACTCTCTCAAACGAGTTGTTCCTTTTTGAGACGGAGTCTTGCTGGCTGTTGCCCAGGCTGGAGTGCAGTGGCCAATCTTGACTCACTGCTGCCTGCCGCCAGGGTTCAAGCAGTCCTCCGACCTCAGCCTTCCTAGTACTTGGGACCACAGGCATACACCACCATGCCCAGCTGTTTTTTTGTATTTTTAGTAGAGATGGGGTTTCATCATGTTGCCCAGACTGGTCTTGAACTTCTGAGTCAAGCAATCTGTCTGCCTCAGCCTACTAAGGTGCTGGGATTACAGGTTTGAACTACTGTGTCAGGCTTGATTTCTTCCTTCTGTATCATTTCTGCTATTGGCATTACCTGCATCCTGTTTATGCCAACCTGAAGATTGCGTTGTTGACTTCTTCTGTTTTATGTTTATGATATACATCTATGCCTTCCCATTTCTAGTTTCATTTATTATACTAGCTTGGTCCTTGACTCAGGAAGCAAGTTATTAACTCACCTCTTTGCCCTCAGTCCCATTCTCCCCTTTCCAAAGTTTCTTCCATGGCCAGAGAAACCTGTCTACAATATAGATCTTGATTGTGTTACTTAACAGCCCATAGGCTCACATATTTGTCATATTTAGAGCAGGTTGAAAAGAGGTATATTCGCTGCCCCTCACCCTCTTTTTAAAATGTTCTCTAGGCTGTTTTAAACCCCTGCCTTAGGTGAGTCTTGTGCCTCAGGCTCCCAGAGTGTTAGGATAATAGGCATGAGCCATTATGGCCTGTCACCCTCCTTTTTAAAAATAATGTTTGTATGTTAGAGATTCTTTTTTTTTTTTTTTTTTTTTTTTTTGAGACAGAGTCTTGCTCTGTCGCCCCGGCTGGAGTGCAGTGGCACGGTCTCAGCTCACTTCAGCCTCTGCCTCCTGGGTTCAAGCAACTCTCCTGTTTCAGCCTCCTGAGTAGCTGAGACTACAGGTGCCTTCCACCATGCCTGGCTAATTTTTGTATTTTTAGTAGAGGCAGGGTTTCACCACATTGGCCAGGCTGGTCTCGAACTCCTGACCTCAGGTGATTTACCTACTTTGGCCTCCCAGTGTGTTGGCATCACATGCGTGACCCACCTTGCCCAGCTGGTTCTTTTTTCTTCCTCCTCAGCCTCTTAAGTAGCTGGAACTATAGGTGTGCGCCACCACGCCTGGCTAATTTTTGTATTTTTAGTAGAGATGGGGTTTCCCCATGTTGGCTAGGCTGATATTGAACTCCCGAGCTCAGGTGATCCACCTGCCTTGGCCTCCCAAAGTGCTGGGATTACAGGAGTGAGCCACTGTTCCTAGCTTGTCAAAATTTCTTTTTGGTTTTATGGAATGGGAGACAGTGGTTTCTTTTTTTATTTGTTTTCTTTTTTCTTTTTTGAGACGGAGTGTCACTCTGTTGTCCGGTCTGGAGTTCAGTGCCGTTCCCGGCTTGTCAAAGGTTCTTAACACAAATTCCTTTTGGTTTTATGGAATGGGAGACAGTGGTTTTGTTGTTGTTGTTGTTGTTGCTTTTTTTTTTTTTTTGAAATGGAGTCTCACTCTGTTGCCCAGTCTGGAGTTCAGTGTCGTGATCTTGGCTCACTGCAATCTCTACCTCCCAGGCTTAGGTGATTCTCGTGCCTTAACCTCCCAAGTAGCTGGGATTACAGGCGTGCACCACCATGCCTGGCCGATGGGATTTCACCATATTGGCCAGGCTGGTCTTGAACTCCTGGCCTCAGGTGATACACCCGCCTCAGCCCCCCAGAGTGTTGGAATTACAGGTGTGAGTCATCATGCCCGAGAGAGTGGTTTCTGAGAGTTCTTTGAAATTGGTAATTTTGTGGGCGTTTCAATGCATTTTTCCGGAAGGTAGGTCCATTACCTTCAACAGAAATGTTGAAAAACAAAATGTTAATAGTTACTGGTAAACTGTTTTATGGTTGTGACTGTTTTTTAGTTTTACCTGCTGCTTGCTTTTCCCATTTTGTTAGCTCCCCACCAATCAGAATAGTTAACAGACTTTTTGCTGTATAGCCCTGCAAATAATTGCTAGTTTTTGCATCTTTCTTTTTTTGAGACACAGTCTTGTTGCCCAAGCTGGAGTGCAGTGGCACGATCTCAGCTCGCTGCAGCCTCTGCCTCCTGGGTTCAAACGATTCGATTGCTTCAGCTTCCAGAGTAGGTGGGCTTGAAGGCATGTGCCTTCATGCTTGGCTAATTTTTGTATTTTTAGTAGAGACCGGGTTTTGCCATATTGGTCAGGCTGGTCTCAAACTCCTGACCTGGTGATCCGCCTGCCTCTACCTCCCAGAGTGCTGGGATTACAGGCATGAGCCACTGCGCCCAGCCCTTTCTGCATCTTTCTGTATACAAGATATGTCATTCAGTTTTGTGTTCTTTACTTTTTCTTTTTTTCACAGCCTGATGGGTACAGTGCTTTTGATCTTTTCATTTTCTTCCCTTTAATTATTTTATTAGTTTTTTGAGATGGAGTTTCCCTCTTGTGCAGGCTGGAGTGCAGTGGCATGATGTCGGCTCACTGCAACCTCTGCTTCCTGGGTTCAAGCGATTCTTCTGCCTCAGCCTCCTAAGTAGCTGAGATTACAGGCGCCTGTCATCATGCCCCTGGCTAAGTTTCATGTTTTTAGTACAGATGGGGTTTCACTGTGTTGGGCAGGTTGGTCTCGATCTCCTGATCTGAAGTGATCTGCTTCCCTCGGCCTCCCAGAGTGCTGGGATTATAGGCATGAGCCTCTGTGCCAGCCTCTTCTCTTTAATTCTTACCAGTTTGTTTATTTTTGAGCCAGGATGTCACTCTGGCACCGAGGCTGGAGTGCAGTGGTGCAATCATGTCCCACTGCAACCTCGACCTCCTAGGCCCAAGCAGTCCTCCTGCTTCAGCCTCCCCAAGTAGTGGGACTACAGGTACATATCACCATGCCAGCTAATTTTTTTTTTTTTTTTTAAATGTTTTATAGAGACAGAGTTTTGCTGTGTTTGCCAGGCTAATCTTGAACTCCTAGGTTCATGTGTTCTTCCTGTCTTGGCCTCCCAAACTGTTGGGATTACAGGCATGAGCCACTGTGCCCAGCCCCCTTTAATTCTTTTTTTTTTTTTTGAGACGGAGTTTCACTCATGTTACCCAGGCTGGAGTGCAATGGCGCGATCTCGGCTCACCGCAACCTCCGCCTCCTGGGTTCAGGCAATTCTCCTGCCTCAGCCTCCTGAGTAGCTGGGATTACAGGCACGCGCCACCATGCCCAGCTAATTTTTTGTATTTTTGGTAGAGACAGGGTTTCACCATGTTGACCAGGATGGTCTCGATCTCTTGACCTCGTGATCCACCCGCCTCGGCCTCCCAAAGTGCTGGGATTACAGGCTTGAGCCACCGCGCCCGGCCCCCCCTTTAATTCTTAATTCAGTTTTCAAATTATATTTTAAAGACATATCTAAATTTTTTTCCTACGCTTTATGTGCAAAAACAAGTTTTTAAGACTGTTTTTTTTTAAGTGAGAACCTGGTCTTGGCTTGTGGCTCATACCTGTAATCCAGCACAAAAAATTTAAAAATTAGCCCAGTTCTTTCTTGCAGTCCCAGCTACCTGGGAGGCTGAGGTGAGGTGGTCACTTGAGTCCAGGAATTTAAGGTGGTAGTGAGCCATGGTTGTACCACTGCACTCTAGCCTATGCACCAAATGAGAACTCCCCATCTCAAAAAATAATTATGATCAAAGTGGTATAAGGGAAATACTATTCTATGCTTTGATATTAAAGATTAGCATTTCAAGAGTTGATGTCTGCTTGCTAATATTTTTTAATGGGGGATATGAATTCAATTTTTTTTTTTTTTTTTTGGAATTAGGGTCTCACTCTGCCACCCAGGTTGGAGTGCAGTGGTGCTATCACAGCTCACTGCAACCTCAACCACCCAGATACAGGTGATCTTTTCTTTCACCTCAGCCTTCTAAGTAGCTGGGACCACAGGTGAGTGCCGCCATGTGCAGCTAATTTTTTATTTTTTGTAGAGATGTGCTTCCGCCGTATTGCCCAGGCTGTTCTTGAACTCCTGGGTTCAAGTGATCTGCCTGCCTTGGCCTCTCAAATTGTTGGGATTACAGGTATGAGCCACTGAGCCTGGCCTTGAATTTATTTTAAAATTAAGTTTATTGGTCGGGTGCGGTAGCTCTTGCCTGTAATCCCAGCACTTTGGGAGGCCCATGTGGGCAGATCATCTGAGGTTGGGAGTTTGAGACCAGCCTGACTAACATGGAGAAACCCTGTATCTACTAAAAATAAAAAATTAGCCTGATATGGTGGTGCCTGCCTGTAATCCCAGCTATTGGGAAGTCTAAGGCAGGAGAATCCCTTGAACCCAGGAGATGGAGGTTGCGATGAGCAAAGATTGCACCATTGCACTCCAACCTGGGCAACGAGAGTGAAACTCCGTCTCAAAAAAAAAAACAAACCCAAAACACAAAAACCAATAAAGTTTATTGAATTGAAAGCTGATGTGGTGGTTCATGCCTGTAATCTCAGAATTTTGAGAGGCCGAGGCTGTCAGATCACTTGAACCCAGGTGTTAAAGACAAGCCTGGCTAACACGGTAAAACCCTGTCTTTACTAAAAATACAAAAATTAGTTGGTCGTGGTGGTGTGTACCTGCTGTAATCCTAGCTGCTTGGGAGGCTGAGGCAGGGGAATCACTTAAACCTGGCAGGTGGAGGTTGCAGTGAGCCAATATCATGCCACTGCATTCCATCCTGGGTGACAGATTGAGACACTGTCTCAAGGAAAAAGCAAATTCAGTTTATTGGGGTATAATGTACATAACTGTATGTTGCTGTGAAGAAATACCTGAGACTGGGTAATTTATAGAAAAAAATGATTTTATTGGCTCTTGGTTCAGCAGGCTATGTAAGAAGCTTGGTATTGTCATCTGCTTGGCTTCTGGTCAAGCTTCAGGGAGCTTACAATAATGGCAGAGGTGGAGCAGGCATGTCACATGGTGAGAAGGAGCAGAAGTGAGGGAGGATGTACCACACACTCTTTAAACAGCTCTTTGGTGAACCAACAGCAAGAACTCATCACAAAGAGGATGGTGCTAAGCCGTTCAGGAGGGATCTGCTCCCACAATTCAATACCTGGCAATAGGTGCTGACTTCAGCATTGGGGATCAAATTGTATATATCATGGGACAGACATCCAAACTGCATCAGTAACAAGAAAATTCTTTTTTTTTTTTTTTGAGACGGAGTCTCACTCTGTTGGCCCAGGCTGAAATGCAGTGGCGTGATCTCGGCTCACTGCAACCTCTGCCCTCTATGTTCAAGCAATTCTCTGCCTCAGCCTCCCGAGTAGCTGGAATTACAGGTGCCTGCCACCATGCCAGGCTGTTTTGTATTTTAAGTAGAGACGGGGTTTTAACATCTTGGCCAGGCTGGTCTCAAACTCCTGACCTTGTGATCCACCCGCCTTGGCCTCCCAAAGTGCTGGAATTACAGGTGTAAGCCGCTGTGCCTGGTCAAGAAAATTCTTTAAAGTATATACAGTTGTATAGCTCCAAAATCAAAATATAGAATATTTTCATCACCCTAAAAAGTTACCTTGTGTTCTTACCCTTCATACCCAGTCCCTGTAAACTCCCAGTCTGTTTAGTGTTGAAGTTTTTTCATATTGTGTATTATCAGGAATGCCAAAGATATTATACAGTGGATTAGCCTTTCTTTTCTGGCTTCTTTTATGCATGCTATTGCATGTATTGTGGTTGATCTTTTTATTTTATTTTATTTATAACTCCCTGTGGGAACACCTGTAAAATATAGTTGACTTTTATTATTGCTAAATAGTATTCTCTTGTGTGGTTGTACTGTTGTAACCAAGTGAGTTGTCAGGAAAGCGCCACACTCTTGAGATTGAATCAGGAGTCCTTTATTGCTGGCGACTGAGAGATGGCTAAGGCTCAAAATTCTCTCGGCCCCGATGAAGGAAGTATGATTTCTTTTTATTCCTATTTTAGGAGAGAGGGGAGGGGGAGCCTAGCTGAAGCGGAATTTTACAGAGGCAGAACAAGCAAGTAAGATAAGGAAGCTGGTAACCAGGAGGCAGGAGGTTCCCAGGATTGTTGGTTACCAAGGGGGGTATACATAAGCGGTTCCCATGATTGCTGGTTACCAAGGGGGGTATTCACAATAGCCGGTGAACTTGCCAAGCAGGATGTGGTTACAACGGTTACAAGGTACTGGGTACAGTGTGACCCAGCTGTGCACCCGAAGGAGAAATGGCAGGGAGAGACTAAGATGGAGTTTGTCAGTCTTACATCTAAAATAGTCTGTTAAGACTATCACAGTACCATGATTTTTTACCTGTTTTCTTGTTCAGAGACATTTTGTTTCCAGTTTCTGGCTGCGGTGCATAAAGGGAATAGGAATGCTTGTGCATAGGACTTGGTGTGGACTTAGGTTTACATTTCTCATATGAAAATGCCTAGCAGTAGGACTGCCTGGGTTATGTGAATTTTGTGGCTTCCCACTAGCAGCATGTTAGTTATTGTTGCCAGCATTCTTTTAAATTTTTTTTTGGCACTCATCTTTGGTTAGTTCTTTTTTTTTTTTTTTTTTTTTTTTTTTTTTTTTTTTTCAGTTTTGAGACGGAGTCTTGCTCTCTCACCCAGGCTGGAATGCGGTGGTGCAGTCTTGGCTCACTGCAACCTCTGCCTTCAGGGCTCAAGTGATTCTCCTGCCTCAGCCTCCCGAGTAGCTGGGATTACAGGTGCACACCACCATGCCTAGCTGCTTTTTGTATTTTTAGTAGAGATGGTGTTTCACCATGTTGGCCAGGCTGGTCTCAAACTCCTGACCTCAAGTGATCTGCCTGCATCAGCCTCCCAAAGTGCTGGAATTACAGGCGTGAGCCACTGTACCCTGCTGGTTAGGTCTTTTAAATTTTAACCATTGTGTATAGTTAGAATTAGCATTGTGTCTTTAATTTGTATTTCCTTAATGATAGCATCTTTTCTTGTGTTTTGGTAAAGTGTCTGTTCAAATATTTTGCCTGTTTAAAAAAAACAAAACAAAAAACAAACTGGGGCCTGAGCACAGTGCCTCATACCTGTAATGCCATCACTTTGGGAGGCTGAGACAGGTGGATCGCTTCAACCCAGGAGTTCGAGACCAGCCTGGGTAATGTGGTGAAACCCTGTCTCTACAAAAAATATAAAAGTTAGCTGTGCACAGTGGTGTGCCCCCTGCAGCCCCAGTTACTCTGGAGGCTGAGGCAGGGGGCTTGAGCCCAGGAGGTGGAGGTTTCAGTCAGTGGAGATGACGCCTTTGCACTCCAGCCTAGGTGACAAGAACGAACCCTGCTTTAAAAATGGGGCTCTCTTAATGAATTGTAAGAATCTTTGTGTATTTTGGATACATGTTGGGCAATAATTTCTTTCAGACTGTCGTTTGTTTTTATTATCTTAATACAGTGTCTTTTGAAGAGCAAAAATTTTAAGTACTGAAATAAAATGCCTGGTGGCTCATGCCTTTAATCTCAGTACTTTAGGAGACTAAGGCTGGAGAATCCTTTATGCCAGAAGTTCAGAACCAGCCTGGGCAATGCGCTAAGACCTTATTCTCCAAAAAATTTAAATTAGATGGGCACGGTGACATACCTCAGCTACTTGAGAGACTGAGGTGGCAGGATTGCTTGAGTCCAGGAGTTCAAGGCTGTAGTGAGCTATGATTGTGGCACTACACTCTGGTTTGGGTGACAGAGTGGGACCCTGCCTCTTTAAAAAATAATTTAAAAAAATTTTTATTTTTTATGATTTGTGCTTTTGTGTCTTAAGAAATCATTGCCAAACCCAGGATCGTAGGGTTTTCTCCTATCTTGTAGAAGTTTTGTAATCTCGTTCTTATGTTTTAGGTCTTTGATTCATTTTGAATTTTTTGCATGTGGTGTGATAAAAGGGTGGTGTTCAATTTTTGGGGGGTGAGGTACACAGGGTCTTACTCTTTCGCCCAGGCTGGAATGCAGTGGCGTGATTTTAGCTCCCTGCAGCCTTCACTTCCTGGGCTCAAATGATCCTCTTGCCTCAGCCTCCTGAGTAGCTAAGACTACAGGTGTGTGCCACCACGCCTGGCTAATTAATTTTTTTTTTTTTTTTTTTGTGGAAATGGCATCTCACTGTGTTGCCTAGACAGGTCTCAAATTCCTGGACTCACGGGGTCCTCCTGCGTTGACCTCCTAAAGTATTGGGATTATAGGCGAGAGCTACTGTGCCCAGCCCCCATTTTTTTCATATAAATGTCCAGTTGTGCAAGTTTCATTTGTTGAAAAGATTTCGTTTCTCACTGAATCACCTTGAAATTCCTATTATGAAAATGAATTGTATGTGTCTATTTCTGTACTCATTGAGAGGGAGAAGTGTGTGTGTGTGTTTGTGTATTATGCTAACTCCATGGAATACTAGTCCATAAATAAAATAGTATTTGACGTTTTCTTTCTGCTTTAACATTGAATGTCTTACATTTTCTAAAATCTTACATAGGAAATTTGTAGTAATAGGAAATTGTTTTTGTGGGTGTGTGAAGTAAGACTGTTGCAAAATAATGTCATCTTGAATTCATATATCAATCATCTTTTGAGTGGCTTGAAATGTTAGATATCTAATTCATACTTGCATGTACTTAGAAAATGACAACATTTCTATATTGGAAATGAGAAAGTAGGATATAAAAGTATCAACTTATTTACTGTAATATATTATCTCAATAGCGGATTTGGGACTCTTCTCTCTTGAGTGCTAATTATGTGCTAGAGATTTCCTTTGCCTCAGCAAATGTTTGAGTGTCTGCGGTATCATTGGTGCTAGGCATTTTCTAGTGAAGAAGGCAAAAATGTAAGATTCCTCTGTCCATGTAGTATGCTGTGAAGTTCTGTGAATAGAGAATAAAAAGAGTCCTTGAATTTGAATTATGATTTCATGCCGTCTGTTAGATAATATAATAGCAATGTGATACTGATTAACATAGTCTTTATGACTTAATTCTTATTCTTTAAAACAGTGCTTCACAGAGTTGTTATTAAAGTCAAGTGAAATAATGAATGCTAAATGTTTTGAAATTGTAAAATAATACAGATAGTGGTGTTGTGGCTGGTCACAGGTGGTAGTGGTTGAAGACTATATGATCAACCAGGAGGGAGAGATTATGAATTGGAGGATAGGTAAATATAAATTGAAGGGACAGAAGAAGCAGAAACACATACATTATATATATGGAACATATATGTATAGATATAATGTATATGTGCATATGTATATATGATTTAAAATTATTGAGGCTGGGCTCAGTGGCTCATGCCTGTAATCTCAGCACTTTGGGAGGCTGAGGTGGGTGGATCACTTGAGGTCAGGAGTTTGAGACCAGCCTGCACAATATAATGAAACCCCATCTCTACCAAAAAATACAAAAAAAAAAAAAAAAAAAAAATCCAAATTATTTGTTCTACCTTCAAAATCTCCCAAATATTGATTTCTATCTCACTGCTGCTAGACTGTCCAAGCCTTTTTTTTTTTTTTAAATGAGACGAAGTTTTGCTCTTGTTGCCCAGGTTGGAGTGCAATGGTGTGATCTTGGCTTACTGCAACCTCTACCTCCTGGTTCAAGTGATTTTTCTGCTTCAGCCTCACAAGTAGAAGGGATTACAGGCATGCACCACCACATGTGGCTGATTTTTTTTTTGGAGACAGTCTTGCTGGACTGTATATCCCTCAGGCTGGAGTGTAGTGATGCTATCTCGGTTCACTGCAACCTCTGCTTCCCAGTTCAAGTGATTCTCATGCCTCAGTCTCCTGAGTAACAGGTGCCTGCCACCACTCCCAGCTAATTTTTGTATTTTTGGTAGAGATGGGGTTTTGTCATCTTGCCCAGGCTGGTTTCGACCTCCTGACCTCAGGTGATCTGCTCACCTTGGCCTCCCAAAGTGCTGGGATTATAGGTGTGAGCCATCATGCCCAGACCAGCTAATTTTGTATTTTTAGTAGAGGCAGGGTTTCACTGTGTTGGTCAGGGAGGTCTCGAACTCCTGGCCTCAGGTGATCACGCCTGTAATCCCAGCAGTTTGGGAGGCCTAGTGGGAGGCTGAGGCATGTGGATCACCTGAGGTCAGGAGTTCGAGCCTACCCGGCCAACATGGGGAAACCCTGTCTCTACTAAAAATACAAAAGTTAGCTGAATGTGGTGGCAAGTGCCTGTAATCCCAATTACTGGGAGGCTGAGGTGGGAGAACCACTTGAACTCAGGAGGCAGAGGTTGCAGTGAGTTGAGATCCTGCCACTGCACTTCAGCCTAGGTGACAGAGCGAGACTCCATCTCAATTAAAAAAAAAAAAAAGAAGCTATTTTATGTACCTAGACTTAAATAATTTGTTATATGAGCTTTTTGTCTGCTAGATTCAAGACTGGCTTTGCGTTTGCTATTAGCAATTTTTTTTTTTTTTTTCTGAGACAAGGTCTTGCTGTGTCACCCAGGCTAGAGTGCGGTCTGTGATGATGGCTCACTGCAGTCTTGACCTCCTGGGCTCAAGCAATCTTCCTTCCTTAGCCTCCTGGGTAGCTGGCAGTACAGGTGCATACCACCATGGTTTGCTAATTTTTGTGTTTTTGGTAGAGATGGGGTTTTGCCATGTTGCCTAGACTGGTCTCGAACTCTTAGGTTCAAGTGATCTGCCTGCCTTGGCCTCCAAGTGCTGGGGTTACAGGTGTGAGCCACTGTGCCAGGCTGCTGTTTTTTTTGAGACAGAGTCTCTCTTTGTTACCCAGGCTGAAGTGCCGTGGTGTGACCTTGGCTTACTGCAACCTCTGCATCCTCACCCAGTTCAAGTGATTGTCGTGGCTCAGCTTCCCAAGTAGCCGGAATTACAGGTGCTTGGCTACCATGCCTAGCTAAGTTTTGTATTTTTAGTAGAGGCGGGGTTTTGCCATGTTGCTAGGCTGGTCTTGAACTTTTGACCTCAAATGATTTGCCTGCCTCAACTGTCCAAAGTGCTTGAATTACAGGTGTGAACCTCCTCGCCTGGCCTTGCTCTTAGCTTTTTGAAGGGACTGCCTGATAATGACTTGTTTGCTGTGACTCTTGCCTTTTAAAAATTCTCCCCAATTTTGAAGTGTGGAGTCAAAAGGCATGTAACCTAGGTAATCTTTCCTCTCAGGTTTGAAGAAACAAAATACATTTAAGTTTTAAGGAGTGGTTTTGAAGTCCATGAGTGAACAGAATTTAAGAATTCTAATTATCAGAAAGGCCATGGTAGTTCATTTGTAGTTTATCTTTATTTGAGGAGGGAGCTAATTCAGATAAATGTCCACAGAGCTTTAATTATTTTTGGTGTTATAAACTTTATCTGTGTGATCCTGTTTTGGTACTGTGTAAGAAAATCATGCCACAGATCCTTTGCAAGGACCTTATTTACTAAAGCTCTTAGAAGGATGCTAAACTTGAGGCTATTACAGGCGAGTATCCTCAGGAGAGTGATGAAATTGTTTCTGGAACACTGGCTAGATTGAAAAATGCACTCACCTGAGCTGGGTGCTTTAATTTTTTTCCTTTTAACTTGACTGGTAGTTTCACGTTTTTCACATGAATTATTCTTGTGTCTATCTCTGGTTGAAATGAGTTCCTTTTCTAGGAACAAATGGAAATGGTGAAAGTGAATGCAAATGTTTTCACTTTAGTCCTATTAAGTACTTCTGAGTACTTAATTTGCCGAGAGGACAGTAGTCTGTTTGAGGATAGCACTGTATGCCATGGTAGGTCACACTGCTTATCTTTTATCTGTCTAGGTGATTGAGACCTGTATTTTGTACGGTTTGACATAGCAGTAGCACAAGGCAGGTGCCTGAGTAAAAATTAAAATTTAGGAGTTACTTACATGTCTATTATGAAGGCTCATGTTTTGTATTAGGTAAGGTCTCTGCCTAATGTATCCTATGTTATTTACAGTATGCATATGTATGCATAGTGGTTAAGAGTGTCAGCTACTACTGACTAGTACTGTGACCTTGGGAACTTTAAAATGGACTTTTATATAGACACTTTTCTTGTTTTGAAAAGAAGGTAATACCAACTTTCTGGGGATGGGATGAGAGGACTAAATGAGATGAATTCTAAAGAAACTGCTGGCCTGTAATCCCAGCACTTTGGGAGGCAAAGGTGGGTGAATCACCTAAGGTCAGGAGTTCGAGACCAGCCTGGCCAACTTGGTGAAACCCTGTCTCTACTAAAAATACAAAAATTAGGTGGGCCTGTAATCTCAGCTACTTGGGAGGCTGAGGCAGGAGAATTGCTTGAACTGGGATGTGGAGGTTACAGTGAGCCGAGATGATGCCATTGTACTCCAGCCTGGGTGACAAGAGTGAAATTCTGTCTCAAAAAAAAAAAAAAAGAAAAGAAAAGAAAAGAAACTGCCTAAGCTGAGTGCCATGGCTCACTCCTGTAATCCCAGGAGGTCAAGGTAGATCACTTGAGTTCAGGAGTTTGAGACCAGCCTAGGCAACATGGTGAAACCCCATCTCTCCAAAAAAATATAAAAACTACCTGAGTGTGGTGGTATGCGCCTGTAGTCCCACCTACTTGGGCTGAGACAGGAAGATTGCTTGAGCCCAGTAGGTGGAGGTTGCAGTGAGCCAAGATCATACCACTGCACTCAAGCCTGGGCAACAGAGTGAGACCCTGTCTTAAAAAAGTGTTCTGTCTGTGTGGTTCATAGGATTAGGCTCATTTAAAAAATTGGTTGAAACTTGTTTCCTGCTCTTGGGATGATTGGTCTTCAGCCTAACTCAGTTTTGGTGAGTGGGGGGGTTGTGGGTTGGGTTGGGGGAAGCTGGGCACGGTGGCTGACAGCTGTAATCTCAGCACTTTGGGAGGCCAAGGCAGGTGGATCACCTGAGGTCAGGAGTTCGAGACTAGCCTGACCAACATGGAGAAACCCCTTCTCTACTAAAAATAAAAAATTAGCCTGGCGAGGTGGCGTATGCCTGTAATCCTAGCTACTCAGGAGGCTGAGGCAGGAGAATTGCTTGAACCCAGGAGGTGAGGTTGCGGCGAGCTGAGATTGCCTCATTGCACTCCAGCCTGGGCAACAAGAGTGAAGCTCCCTCTCAAAAAAAACCTGCCCAAAACAGTTTAGGTATTCAGGAAACGGTAAAATGGAGTCAGACTAAAAAGATTTAAAATTGTTTTGAATTTATGCACACTGTACAAATTAGAAAAAGTGTACTACAAGAGGTTTAGGTAAAAGTCACCCCTTTAATCCTGTTGCTCAGCAGTGGTTGCCCTCTGAGAAGTCTGTTGTTAGTTACTTATGTATTTTAGAGTTAAACGTAAAAACACGTACTTTTGCTTTCTAATACAAGTTATAGCATCATATCTACTTTGCTCTACAGTCTTTTTTTACTTAAGGAACTTAGAAAGTTATTCCATATTAGTATGTGTAAAGTTACCTTGTTTTTTTTACTGACTGCATGGTAGTCTGACTGGATCTCTATTGATGTACATTTGGCTGTTTCTTGTTTTTGTTTCTTTTGTGCTATTATGAGTATTGCTAGTGAATAGTTCCTGTAAGTAAAAGGCAAATTCCTGTAAGTGAATTTCTGAGTGTAATTTGGGGAGGTATACCAATGTAAATTTCTAGTACTAATGAGGTATCAGATTTTTTTCTTTGGCATTTTGCCTTTTGTTAAAAAAATATTTTTTAACTTATGGATGCATAATAGTCACACATATTTAAGGAGCACATCTGATTTCGATACAGACATACAGTTTGTAATGATCAAATCAGGGTAATTGGCATATCACCTCAAGCATTCATAATTTTTTATATTAGGAACATTTCAACTCTGTTGTTTTAATCTGGAATATATAATTATTGTTAATTGTAGTTGCCCTGTTGTGCCACTAAATACTAGGTCTTATTCCTTCTATGTAACTGTATTTTTGTACCCACTTTGTCTCTCCAACCTTACCACTCCCCAGCCTCTGGTAACTATCATTCTACTCTGTCTCTGTGAGTTCAGTGTTGCTTTTTTTTTTTTTTTTTTTAACCTCCTACATATGAGAATGTGGCAGTATTTGTTTTTCTGTGCCTGGTTTATTTAACATAATGTCCTATGGTTCCATCCTTGTTGTTGGAAGTGACAGGATTTCATTCTTTTTTTTTATGACTGAATGATAATCTATTGCCATATACATACCATGTTTTCATTGTCCATTCATTCGTTGATTGACAGTAAGGTTGACTCTATATTTTGGCTGTTGTGAATATTACTTGCTGGATTATATGGTAGTTCTGTTTTTAGGATTTGAAGATTTTTTTTTGGTGGGGGGGGATGAGAATGAAAATTTAAAGATCCATTTCTTTGAACTTTATTTGTATCCTTTGCCTATTTTTCTAGTGAGTTCTTTTTTTCTTTTTGAGACAGGGTCTGTTGCCCAGGCTAGAGTGCAGTGACACAGCCACAGCTCACTGACCTTCCGGGCTCAAGCGATCCTCCCACCTCAGCCTCTTGAGCAGCTGGGATTATAAGCACATGCCACCATGCCTGGCTAATTTCTTGTATATTTTATGGAGATGGGGTCTTTTTATGTTGCCCAGGCTGGTCTCCAACTTTTGGGCATGAATGATCTTTCTGCTTTGGCTTCCCAAAGTGGACCACATCTGGCCTAGAAAATTGATTAATTAATTAATTTTTATTTATTTATTGACAGCATTTTGATCTTTGTTTCCCAGGGTAGAGTGCAGTGGCACGGTTTTGGCTCACTACAACCTCTGCCTCCTGAGTTCAAGCAGTTCTCCTGCCTCATCATCCCAAGTAGCTGGGATTACAGGCACACACCACCACACCTGGCAAATTTTTTTTTGTAGTAGAGACGGGGTTTCATAATGCTGAGCAGACCGGTCACAAACTCCTGACCTCAGGTGATTCACCTGCCTTGGCCTTCCAAAGGTGCTGGAATTAAAGGCGTGAGTCACCATGCCCAGCAGAAATTTTATTCTTAACATTTTGTTTAATGATTTTTTAATTCTAGGAAGTTGATTAGCCTTGGACATGCAAATTATAAAGCCTATTTTGTTGTTGTTACTGAAGCTACAGTTTTAAAACTGAATTTTTTACCATAATGTAGATGAAAAAAGACTGGAGTAAGATGTATTTGCTTGTATTTGAATTGAAGCTCATTAGGAGCTAGCTGTGATGACTTAGCCATAACCAGTTTAAGCCCAAAGGTTTTTTATTTGTGAAATGAATATTAAAATAAGTTTTTCAGCTGTGCATGGTGGCGCACGCCTGTAATCCCAGCACTTTGGGAGGCCGAGGTGGGCAGATCACCTGAGGTCAGGAGTTTGAGACACTCCTGGCCAATGTGGTGTAAACCCCATCTCTACTAAAAATACAAAAATTAGTTGAGTGTGGTGGTACACACTTGTACTCCCAGTTACTTGGGAGGCTGAGGCAGAAGAATCTCTTGAACCAGGGAAGGAAGAGGTTGCAGTGAGCTGAGATTGTACCATTGTACTTCAGCTTGGGTGACAGAGCAAAACTGTCCCCCCCCCCCCAAGAAAAAAGGCTTTTCTTGGCAAGGGTTGAGATATGTAAAAGTCAATATGACATCTGCACATAAGCTCTCAGTATTTCCTTTTCCTTCTATATGATGGTTACTTTTTGTCAGCATTTTCTATCTCTGCCTATCCACTTTTGTTTTCAAAGTCAAGATTTATTTTTTTATTTACATAATTTTTTTTTAGAGCTAAGGGCTCCCTGCTTGCCCAGGCTGGTCTCAGACTCCTGGCCTCAAGTGATCCTCCTGTCTTGACCTTCCCGAAAGTGCTGGGATTACAAGTGTAAGCCACCATGCCTGGCCTCAAAGAGTCAAGATTTCTTTAGATTGTTCTTTACTGATGTGGAGTTTCAACAGAAAGCAAACAGTTACAAAATTAATTTGTTATCAGATTCATAGTAGAGCAAACTTAATCTTGTGGATTTCACGTTTTGATAATTTCAGGATAAGCATTACCTTAGTGCACCTTTGCTTTTCTACCTATTTTGTGTTGTATAGCATCCGATGCTATACATGACAACCACTGAACAAATTTGCCTTCATGGTGCTAAAAGGACTAGGATTTTAACAAAATTATCATAATCATTCTTTTTTTATTTTTGGCGATAGGGTCACACTCTGTCCAGGCTGCAGTGGTGCAGTGGAACAGTCAGAGATCACTGCAACCTTGATTTGCCAGGCTCAAGCCATTCTCCTGCCTCAGCCCCCCAAGTAGCTGGGACCACAGGCGTGTGCCACCATGCCTGGCTAATTGTTTTGAATTTTATTATTTTATATATATTTTTGAGACGGAGTCTCGCTCTGTTGCCCAGGCTGGAGTGCAGTGGCGCGATCTTGGCTCACTGCAACCTCTGCTTCCTGGGTTCATGCGATTCTCCTGCCTCAGCTTCTTGAGTAGCTGGGATTACAGGCATGTACCACCACACCCAGCTAATTTTTGTAGTTTTAGTAAAGGTGGGGTTTCACTGTGTTGGCCTGGCTGGTCTCGAACTCTTGGCCTCAAGTGATTCACCTTGGCCTCAGACTCTTCACAGAGCTGGTATATAGGCGTGACTCACCACACCCTGCCTGTTTTGAATTTTAGTGGAGACAAGATTTCACTATGTTGCCCAGGCTGATCTTGAATTCCTGGCCTCAAGTGAGCCTGGCCATCATCCCCAGTTCATTTTTTTTAAAGTAATTTATATAGTAGCTTTACAGTTTACAAGGCTTCCCTATACATTATCCTCCTCCATTTGAGGAGGAGGAATCATTTTAGAATCGTTTCCATGCTCAGAGCAGGAACTCTTCTGAAGCAGTCCAGTGGGCTTTTTGAAGGTGGTGATGAGGCTTCACAAAATGGTTAAAACAACAACAACAAAAACCACGTCGTTTTGCTGCCTTTTTTTTTTTTTTTTAAAATACAGAGTCTTGCTCTGTCGCCCATGCTGGAGTGCAGTGGCGCCATCTCAGCTCACTGCAGCCTCCGCTTCCCGGGTTCAAGCAGTTTTTCTGCCTATGCTTCCCAAGCAGATGGAATTACAGGTGCCCACCACCATGGCTGGCTAATTTTTTGTATTTTAGTAGAGATGGGGTTTTGCCATGTTGGCCAGGCTGGTCTTGAACTCCTGACCTCAGGTAATCCGCCCATATCAGTCTCCCAAAGTGCTGGGATTGCAAGTAGGAGCCACCATGTCTGGCCTGCTTCAGTTTTTTGCTTTAAAAATTTTTTTTTTTTTTTTGCTTGATGGCTCATTTTTTTCTTCATTTGTAGGCAGGTGTTGTTTTCTTTCTAGAAGTTGTTCTTTGTCCTTGGTTCTGAAGAATACATTTATCTTGCTATTTTTTAAATTGTTTTCTTTTTGTTCATAGTTTTTAAAAATGATCTTTCATTTGCTACTTTTCTTAAAATGTTTGATGATTATTAATATTTAAGAATGAGGCAATAAAAAGTTGTTTGAGAGTTACGTGTATGTGAACAGTGCTTATTGAACAGCTGTTAATGTTGTAGGATCCTGAAAAACCAAGTATCTTTGGGTCCCAGAACCCATATTTGCTCCTTATTTGTGGTTTTGAGAGAATCCACCTTTCCTTTTTGTTTTGGTGGTGTTATGTTTGTGTGTTAGTTTTTATTCATGTAGACTATTGTACATTCAGATTTTTCAGCTACTTTTCAATCCCAGTTCCCACTCTGCTATTCTTTGTATCTGCAGTTTTATAGTCCCAGAACATTTCAGCATTCTAGGGAGCAGATCAGTTTCCCACTGTATTCCACCTCTCACATGTGTTCTAGGCCTTGGCTTTCATTGTCTTATCAGTTATGCTTCCATTTACCTCATTCCAAAAATTTTATGAAGTGGCTCATGGCCTTTTCATTATCACAGTTTTATTCCTTTATTATCCTTTAACTCCACTGTTCTTTTTTTGACTTTTTATTTTTATTTTATTTATTTATTTATTTTTGGAGACAGAGTTTCACTCTTGTTACCCAGGCTGGAGTGCAATGGCGTGATCTCGGCTCACTGCAACCTCCGCCTCCCGGGTGCAGGCAGTTCTCCTGCCTCAACCTCCTGAGTAGCTGGGATTACAGGCATGTGCCACCATGCCCAGCTAATTTTTTGTATTTTTAGTAGAGACGGGGTTTCACCATGTTGACCAGGATGGTCTCGATCTCTTGACCTCGTGATCCACCCGCCTCGGCCTCCCAAAGTGCTGGGATTACAGGCTTGAGCCACTGCGCCCAGCCTTGACTTTTTAAAAATTAACATTAATTAATACTTTTTTGCCTTTTTTTTTTTTTTTTTTTTTTGAGACGGAGTTTTCCTGTTGTTGCCCAGACTGGAGTGCAATGGCACGATCTCGGCTCACCACAACCTCCGCCTCCTGGGTTCAAGCAATTTTCCTGCCTCAGCCTCCTGAGTAGCTGGGACTACAGGCATGCGCCATCATGCCCAGCTAATTTTTGTATTTTTAGTAGAGACGAGGTTTCACCTTGTTGACCACGATGGTCTCGATCTCTTGACCTCGTGATCCACCTGCCTCGGCCTCCCAAAGTGCTGGGATTATAGGCGTGAGCCACTGCGCCCGGCAATACTTTTTTGCCTTTTTAATACGATCTTTCAAGTCAGGATGCCATCATGAACTTGAAATCCTATTATATTTGTAATAAATACTAATGAACAGAATAAGCAAGTTTAGTATCTTGTGTAAATTGAGTATTTTTTTATTTCCATTGTGGTAGTAATCATCATAGTTTGCTTAGCTTTCTGTAGTTCTTTACAGATATTTATTAGGCCAGGCACAGTGGCTCACACCTGTAATCCCAACACTTTGGAAGGCCGATGAGGCAGATTGCTTGAGGTCAGGAGTTCGAGAGCAGCCTGGCCAACATGGTGAAATCTCATCTCTACTAAAAATACAGAAATTAGCCAGGTGTGGTAGCCCGTGCCTGTAATCACAGCTACTCGGGAGGCTGAGGCAGGAGAATTGCTTGAACTTGGGAGGCGGAGGTTGCAGTGAGCTGAGGTTGTGCCATTGCACTTTATCCTGGGTGACAGCAAGACTCCATCTCAAAGTACATAAATAAACATTAATAATTATATAACTCTTTTTGGTACTCCAAATGTTAGTTGCTTCACATTTTGGTTTTTATCCAGTCATCAATGTATTGTTTGACTTTGCAGTTCTGACAATCTTATGCTTAAGGTATTTGTTTCCTTAGGTAATAGGCATCTGTTAAACGGGAAAAATCTTACTTTATCTCATGATGATAAAGTGGGATTTGATATGAATTGATCATGATTTGGACTCCAACAAACATTTCTCAAACAAAATGAGCGTACATTTACAGTGGCAGGGTACATTCAGTACAATTGTTTTCTGTGTTTTTTCAGAATACTATATCAATTCCACAGTGTTTATCTTCTTTTAACATATAGAATACTCCTATGTAACCATACTGCTTCCTGTGTTGTAGATACAACAAAACTCAGCCGTGTCATAGTATTTATTTGGTTTCTGACTTTTTCTTTTTTTTTTTTTTTTTTTTTTTTAACAGTTTTATTTATAGTTTTATGTTACTAGTGTTAGAACTAGGGCTAGACATTGGGATATGTGAATATTAGGGATGGGCAGAACCTGATGAAACTGAGGAGGAGTAGCCGTAGGGATATAGGGGAAACCAGTAATGTGGTACATTGGGTTAGCTCTGGAAAGGAAAGTGGCCGTAGGTGAACTGAATGAGATAAGAATTTAAAGCTGATACTTTCCCTTCATTTTACACATTGCTATCAGATTTGTTTTCTGAAAGCATACTTCCAGAGATGTATTGTAACTTTAAAACTCCTAAATACTTCCCTTGCCTGCTGCATTAAGTTCTGATTTCTCATACTGCTGTGTGCTGTTCAAGACCCCGTACTGTCCCCATACTACTTTCTCTACTTGAATGTAGATATACCTGGATTGTATTATTAAGTGGTGTTTGGTTGACATTTGTTCCTGGCTTGATGATACATATGAGAGTTTAGTGACTAGACCTAGTGGTTCTAGATGTATTTGTAACAGAATGATATTTTTTTTGGAATTCCTGACTTCAAGTGATCTACCCGCCTCTGCCTCCCAAAGTGCTAGGATTGCAGGCGTGAGCAACTGAGCCAGGCCCTTACTTGAAATTCTTAAGACAAAGTGACTGTTTGTTGCCTGCCTGCCTGCCTTCCTGCCTTTCTCCCGTCCTCTTTGCCTCCCTTCCTCCTCTGTTTCGTCTCCTTTCCTTCCCTTTCCTTTTTCTTCTTTTTTTCATTTTAGAATTATCCTGCTGGCCAAGGCATGGATGCAGGCAGGGAGAAACAGTGATAAAAATTCCATGTTCGTTCTTTGTTAGTGCTTGAGAAGGTAATTTCATTTTCTGTTTAATTAACAAAATATAAAGCATTGTAGTTTTTGTGTCTTGAGCAAATAAGTTTGATTTTTTTTTCATTAGTTCCGTTCTGTCACCCAGGCTAGAGTGCAATGGCGTAATCTTGGCTCACTGCAACCTCCGCCTCCTGGGTTCATGCAATTCTCCTGCCTCAGACTCCTGAGTAGCTGGGATTACTGGTGAGCGCCACCATGCCTGGCTACTTTTCTGTATCTTTAGTAGAAATGGGGTTTCACCATGTTGGCCAGACTGATCTAGAACTCCTGACCTCGTGACGTGCCTGCATTGGCCTCCCAGAGTGCTGGGATTACAGGTGTCAGCCACTGTGCTCTGCCTTCATTTTTGTATTTTTAGTAGAGACGCAGTTTCACTATTTTGGTCAGGCTGGTCTTGAACTCCTGACCTGCAGTGATCTGCCCACCTTGGCCTTCCAGAGTTGCTGGCATTGCAGGTGTGAGCCACTGTGCCTGGCAGCATTTTTTTTTTAAAGCTCATCTGTTTATATCATTTGAACCCTTGAAGTGATGACTTTTGGTAAATATTTCAGAGAAAATGTTTCTTGTGTCTGCATTTCTAAGAGGATTTGAGGCAGCAACCTTGTATTACATTTACTTGATTTTTTTTTTTTTTTTTTTTTTTTTTTTGTGAGATGTAGTCTCTGTCACCAGGCTGGAGTGCAGTGGGGCTCTTGGCTCACTGCAACCTTCTCCTCCTGGGTTCAAGCAGTTCTTCTGCCCTTAGCCTCCTGCGTAGCTGGGATTACAGGTGTGTGCCACCACGCCTGTAGAAAAGGGGATTTTACCATGTTGGTCAGGCTGGTCTCGAACTCCTGGCTTGAAGTCATTCCCCCCTCTGCCTCAGCCTCCCAAAGTTCTGGGATTACAGGCATGAGCCAACTTGCCTGGCCTACATATTTGTTAACTCTATTAGATTGTAAGCTGTTAGAGGCAGTACTGCCCTCTCTTGAGCCTTGTATCAAGCCTCCAGTGCTTAGGCCATATTGCTCATATTATTATTAGCTGTTCAATAAATGAGTTGATTTAAATTTTATCCCAATGAGTTCATATTGTTTGCAGTATATTTCCAGACAAAACTTATCAATCTTTAAAACAAAAAGGGAGTTCACAGGCTGATTAGAATACATTTCAGCAATGACTCAGCCTGCTTCAGTGTTGCGAGGAAAGATCAGCTCAATAAGTAGATATTTGTTTACTTTGTGGAGGGTCAAGCTTATTATTATTATTATTTTTTTGTGGTAGTGAAGTTTATGTGAGAGTTAAGTTCATTGTAAGTTTTGAAGTTCAATTATATTTTGTGTTGCATCTTAAATATGTCTCAAAAATTGAGAATATCTTGTTTCCAGAATATAATGCTTTTTTCAGCTTAATTTTTTTTCTTTTTAGGAGGCTGAACATACCATATTTATGTATATGTATGTATGCACTTACACGTATAGCAATTTCATATGGGATAATTTAACAAATAGAATAATTTTTTTAACTTCCTGTTCTGATTTTTATGATAAAAGTATAAGTAAAGCATATAAAGGGTCTGGTGCTGTGGCTCACACCTGTACTTTTCATACTTTAAGAGTCTGAGGTGGGCAGATCACTTGAGGCACGGAGTTCAAGACCTGCCTGGGCAACATGGCAAAACCCTGACTCTATTAAAAATACAAAAAAATTAGCCAGGCATGGTAGTACACACCTGTAATCCCAGCTACTTGGGAGGCTGAGACAAAAGAACTGCTTGAACCTAGGAGGGAGAAGTTGCAGCGACCCAAGATTGCACCACTGTACTCCAGCCTGGGTGAAAGAGCAAGATTCTGAATAAAAAAAAGAAAAAAAAAAAAAAAAAAAAAAAGCATGGAAAGGTCCTGACAACTTAAGAGGTGAACTGAAGAGGATGGGGTCTAACAAATTTCAGATAAGAGGAACATTAAAATGGAAGTTTTTAAATGTTGGGAATTTCTGATAACCTAGATTTCTTAAAAATTTATGAATGCAGTTTCATATTTCAGATAATCTGATCTGTATCTAAGCAGATAGTTTGATAACTAAAAGATAAGACATTGGACCAAAAATCTAAAACATAGGGAAGCAGTAGAATTTTTTACTACCTTTAGAGGCTGTGTTCCTTAGGTGTTTTTTTCTTTTTTAAATAGTAGGGCATTTACCATCCTTATCTGATGACCATAACTTTTAGTATTTATTTGAAGACAGATTTCTATGCAATGTTTAAGTACCATTGAAGCAGAATCAACAAGGGAAGTCTGTAAATCACTTAGCACTCCGTAAATGTCTACTACGTATTAATGAAGTTTTGTTAATTATGTTAAAACAGTGAAGCAGACAGTTCAGTGGAATAAAATGTTTTTAAAAGTTAAAACCTCAAAGAGTTTGCTTTTGTTTTATCTATTCTTTTGGAAACAAGCAATTCAAGGGAACAGAAGGGAACAAATTGCTTCTTCCTTTCCAATTTGGATGCCTTTAAAAAAAACACACAAAAAACGCTGTCTCACTGTGTTCCCCAGGTTGGAGTGCAGTGCTCTTCACAGGTACCATTATAGCACTACAACCTCAAACTGCAGGGCTCTCTCAATCCTCCCGTCCCAGCCTCCCAAGTGTCTGGGACTACAGGTCCTTTGCACTGTGCTGACTCAGGATGCCTTTCATTTCTTTTCTTGCCTAGTTGCTGTGCTTAGAACGTCTACTACAGTGTTGAATAGAGCTTGTGAAAGCAGGCATTCTTGGCTTGTTCCTGATCTTAAGGGGAAAGCTTTCAGTCTTTCACCATTGAGGATGATGTGCTGGGGGGTTTTGTAGTTGCTATTTATCAGGTTGGGCAAGTTTCCTTTTTGTTTGTTGAGTATTTTTATAATGAAATGGTACGGGATTTTGTCTAATGCTTTTTCTACATCAATTAAGATGAGCATTTGGTATTTTTCGTGTTATTAGTGTAGTGTATTACTGATTTTTGTATGTTGAATCACTCTTGCATTCGGGGAAAATACTACTTTGTATGGTATTTGATCCTTTTAATATGTTGCTAGATTTGATTTCCTAGCATTTTATTGAGGATTTTTACTCTGTACTCTGGTCGTATTCCTTAGTTTATTGAGGTTAGAATTCCTTAGCTATTGGTTGATTTGGGGTGATTTTGATGGCCTTTGTGATTTTAAAGCTTAAAATTTTCTGAAATTATAAAGACAGTTTGTTATTCATTCTGATGGCATAAATTTGAGTAAGTTTTTCTTTGAAAACATGGCACAGTTTGGTAGGGTCAGAAATAAAAGAAATAGAAAATATAACTAGAAAATAAAAAATAGGACATTTTCCATGTCTTGTTATATTTTCTATCTATTTGTGTGTTTTTTGTCAAAGTGTATTCTTTTTCAGTCTGAAGAATCTTTTTTTTTAAATTAAAAGTTAGGCATGTGCACTTAAAGATACACACTTAGATTTTATTTTTTTCAGAACCGTCTTTCTCCTGGGGAAATTTTTATTCTCCATGGATGTCATGAACAAATTGTAAATTGGGTGACAGAGAAAAAAAATTAGGATTTTCGTTCCAGCAGTATTTATGTATCTTAAACTCTGTGTCTACATGGGATCTTCAAATAGAATTCAGTAGATTTATTTATTTTTAATTTTTAATTTTTTTTAAGCTAGTCAGATTTAGCAGTGGGTGACAAGTAGAAGATTTTTAATAAGCTGTGGAATCCTGACTCCTGGATTGTTAGTGGGACTGTTGATTTTGCCTTTTTGGGGGTGGAAGGTAGTTGTCTCCTGTATGTACCTGGTGGTTAGATGTGTAAAGGAAATATTTAATACATAAATGTTTTATTTCTAAAGTTGTTTGTATTAGTTTTAGTTGTTTGTATTAGGGCTACCAAAACCAAATACCACAGACTGAATGGCTTAAACAACAAATTAGTTTTCTCAGTTTTGGAGGTTCTAAGTTCAGGATAAGAGGCATCAGCAGAGGATTGGTTGCTTCTGATACCTCTCTCCTTGGCTTGAAAATGACTGCATACTTGCCGGCTCTTCACGTGATCCTTTTATCTGCATGTGTCCGAATTTCTTCCTACGAGGGCACAGTCTGATGGGAATAGAACTCACTATAATTGTCTCATTTGTAATCACTGCTTTAAAAACCTTATCTGCAGATATGCTACATTTGAGGTATTGGGGGTTATGAGTTCAACATACAAATCTTGTTGATTGGGACACAGTTCAAACCATAACATGTACAGGGAAAGGAAGATGAGACAAAATCAGATGGCACAATGCAGTTAAGATGAGTGGTGTGGAACTTGTGAAACTTTAATTTGCCTTTATGTACTTGTGTAAGTGCCACAACAGTTAATATTCCTCTTTTACCTTTTTTCAGAACATGAGTTAACTTCTTTTTTTTTGAGATAGGGTTTTCTCCATCACCCGGGCTGGAGTGCGGTGGTATGAACATAGCTCACTGCAGCCTGGAACTCCTGGGCTCAAGCAATCCACTTCCTTCAGGCTCCCTACTAGCTGGGACTGCAGGCATGGACCACCATACCCAGCTAATTAAAAAAAATTTTTTTTGTAGAGATGGGAGTCTTACTATGTTGCCTACGCTGGCCTTGAACTCCTGGGCTTGCCTCCGACTCTTGGGCTCAAAGATCCCTCCATCTCACCTCCGAAGGTGCTGGGATTACAGGTGTGAGCCTCCATACCAGGCCCATACTTTAGGAACTAGATTTAAATTAAAGTTAATGTAAAGACATTGCAGAAATGAATAGGTGATTTTAGTGATTTGCCTCCAGGGATAATTTTTGTTACATAACTGTTTACTTAATCATTTTGTATAATACCTTTTTGAAAAGTGATCAACTTTAAAAATTTTGGTTAAGTTCTCTGAAGTTTCTTATGAATTTTTATTTGGTACAAGCTTTTCATTCCCACTGAATTACTGAAACTACAATTTTAAGGGTTTTCAACATAAAGTTGTTGGAAAAGTGTATCACAAAGCACCGTTTAGTTTTCATTTTTATTCCACAAGGACTTTGAAATTTAATGCAAATAGGAATAAATAGAACTCTGAATACCTGAATTTTTGTGATGTACAGTATATTTTGGTTAACATACTCTTAAAACTTGTATTTTGTTAATGAGTGTTGTTTTGGAATTTCTCTTAAGGTTTTCAAGTTGTATCAGTTTTTCTCCCTCATCCCATAGGAGCATTTAAACATTTTCACTTCCATTGTCAATTTTACACTAGTTGTATTTACTTTTTATATCTAGTGACAAGATCTTAACATTTCTACATTTCTTTCTTTTCTTTCTTTCTCTTTTTCTTTCTCTCTTTCTCTTTCTTTCTTTTTCTTTTTCTTTTTTTTTTTTGGAGACGGTGTTTTGCTCTTGTTGCCCAGGCTGGGGTGTAGTGGCGGAATCTTGGCTCATTGTAACCTCTGTCTCCCAGGTTCAAATGATTTCCTGCCTCAGCCTCCTGAGTAGCTGGGATTACAGGCACATGCCACCATGCCCAGCTAATTTTTTTTTTTGAATTTTTAGTAGAGACAGGGTTTCACTATGTTGGCCAGGCTGGTCTCCAACTCCTGACCTCAAATGATCTGCCCACTTTGGCCTTCCAAAGTAGTAGATTACAGGCATGCGTGAGCCACTGTGCCCAGCCTGTGTCTTCCTTTTAAAACATAACCACCATACCATTATTACATCTAAAGTGACTGTTCCTTAGAACCATTTAGTAATATCCAGCTTATGTTCAAATTTCATAATTTTCTTTTCTTTTTTATAAGGTTGGCTTGTTCACATAAAGGATTCATATTCATACTAGGTCTGGGATGTATTTAGTTCATCTGCCCACTAAAAGCCACTATTTGTTGTAGAAACCAGCTCATTTAACTTTTAGATTACCCCATGACCTGGATTTGGTGTATTACTTCCCCTAGATGTTTTTTGACTTGTTCCCCATCTTGAATGTCCTGGTAATGAGTAGTTAAATCAGATCGAATTTTGTTTTGGGTAGGCACAAGACTACATCATAGATGGTACTCTGTATTTCATTTTGGGTTATATCAGGAAACACTTGATGTCTAGTCATCTCATTTTTTTTTTTTTTTAATAAAAAGCTATACTGAGGTGTACTTTATGAAAACACCGGTTTTAAGTTTATAATTTGAGGTTTGACAAATGTGTACAGTTGTAATAACCACCACAATCAAGATAATGGTTACCCAGAAAATTCCCTCACTTCTTACAGTCATTCCCCTTCCAAGCTGATCTATTTTCTATCACTATTGTTTTGTCTTTTCTAGATTTTCATTACAAATAGAATCCTATAGTAGTATGATCATTGTAATGTAAAGGCAATAATTTTTGGCCAGGAGCAGGAGGTCTAATTCCTTCCATTTTTATGTGACAGGGACTTGCCATGAGGTGTTGAAGGCTTGTTTCACTGAGTTGGAGAGACTGGACCTAAATGGCGCAGCATGACTTTGCTCCAGCCTGGCTTAATTTCCCTACTCCACCATCATCAACAAAGGTACTCTTTTTGCATCTCTCTTTTTGTCTTTCTGTCTGCTTCTCTATACAAATGTAATTAAGTCACGGAGGAGTAATAATATCTTTGCAGAGAAGTACTTTTTATGGCCAGGTGTGGTGGCTCATGCCTGTAATTCTAGCACTTTGGGAGGCCAAGGCAGGCAGATCATCTGAGGTCAGGAGTTCCAGACCAGCCTGACCAACATGGAAAAATCCCATCTCTACTGAAAATACAAAATTAGCTGGGTATGGTGGCACATGCCTATAATCCCAGCTACTCAGGAGGCCGAGGCAGGAGAATTGCTTGAACCCGGGAGGTGGAGGTTGCGGTGAGCTGAGATTACGCCATTGCACTCCAGCCTGGGCAACAAGAGCAAAACTCCATCTCAAACAAAAACAAAAAAACCCCAACATTTATATTACCATCTAAGTTATTTAATTTGTTGGTTTTATTAAATTTTTTTTTTCTTTTGAGGTGGAGCTTTGCACAATCTCAGCTCACTGCAGCCTACACCTGCTGGGTTCAAGTGATTGATATGCCTCGGCCTCCCTAGTAGCTGGGATTAATAGGTGTGGGCCACCATGCCTGACTGATTTTTGTATATTTGTTAATAGTAGAGGTGAGGCTTTGCTGTGTTGGCTAGGTTGGTCTTGAACTCATGATGTCAAGTGATTTGCCACCATGCCCAGCTCGTTCTATTAGTTAAAAAGGCAGTTTTTTTGTTTGTTTGTTTTTATTATACCATCAGTGTACTAAGCCATTTATTTCAAAGTTGTCTTTGGTAGTAATCAGACTTTCATGGATTTTAGTTTATAACAGTCACATACTTTGAACAGAGCATCTTACCTTTTTCTATACTGTTTTTTACTCTTATATGGATTGCCTTGTTAATAATAACATACATGGTGTACTTCAGTTCGCAAAGTGCTTTGCTGAACATTGACTAATTTGTTCATAATTCCATGAATGTGGTGATTTAGAATTATTCTTAGTTCTTGCTGTACGCATTTTAAATATTGACCTCCTTTATCTATGATGTAAAGTGAAATGATTGAGGTGCAGAGTATAAAAGGTTTGTGCACAGTCACTTTGGGATGAGGGTGATTTATCTGAGTTCTCTGTCTTTCCTCATCTTTCTGTAAAGCTGTTTGCCTCGTGTGGTATCAAACCTGTTAGTCTCCATTAATTCCCACCTGATTGCTCTATTGTTTTCATTAATGCCTGGGGGCTTAAATTGATCTGTGCTGTGATCCACTTTAGTTATGGCAGGAGAGATTTTTGGGCCCAGTCTCCTGAGGTTGGTTCTGACCCTAGTGGGGCTCTTCTTAAGTATCTCTTTGCTAGGTTCATTCAGAACTAGCTGGCCTGTTATTCAACTTACTGCTTTTCATGGAGAGAAGCTACCTGCCTCTTATTTTCTTAATACCAGCATCTCTGTTGTTTTTCAGAGGGCTCTTAGTCTTTGAATAAAGCTAGTTCCTTTGAGAGACTGCTTCTCACTCTTGACAAAATCTTTGAGTCACTACTCCATGCAGTAGGTGACACGACAGCCTGAGTCTTCTTGGTTTGTTAAAGTGCCAAACCTACTGCCTTATTAGATAGCTGGAGCAAGAGCATTGGGGGCCTCAGTGTTCTTGTGCTCATGAACCTGGGGTAGAGCCTTCATTCTATGAGTGGGGTTTGGGTGAAATAAAGGAGCCCTAGATTTCTTGACTGTAGTTATCAGGAATGTAACTTCAGTTGGAATTGGAGAGGGTGAGAAATGTTGGCAGCCTGCCTCTTCTAGTAAGGGGTACCCTTGTTTAGGAGGTTGAGGGGAGGGAAACCTGTCTCCTTGATCACAGCTGCCGAGATTAGATGGGGGAAGGGGTAGTGAGTTGTAGCTCAAGTGCTGGATACTCTTGGAATTGAGTTTTAGTAGTTCTAAACAAGTACAATGGGCAAAAACAAAAAACAAAACACTGTGGCCGGGTGCGGTGGCTCACACCTGTAATCCCAGCACGTTGGGAGGCAGACGCAGGCAGATCACTTGAGGTCATGAATAAAAGACCAGCCTGGCCGACATGGCCAAACCCCATCTTTACTAAAATACAAAAATTAGCCAGATGTGGTGGCCTGTAATCCCAGCTACTCAGGAGACTGAGGCATGAGAATTGCTTGAACCCGGCAGGCCGAGGTTGCAGGGAGCCGAGATTGTACCACTGAAGTCCACGCTGGGTGAAGGGGAGGGAGACTGTCTCAGAGACAAAATAAAACAAAAAACACTAAAAGTCTGAAAATGATTCTAGGGCACATGGCAAAGGAAGAAACATTTATTCAACAAGATCTGAAAACTGTATTTCTGTACTATTTTTTGAATGACTCATGACTAAAACTTCAGGAATAATGTGAACTTTGTAATATCATTATATATTAGGACTCACTAAGGAATGTTCATTTTACTTATATAAATAAAAATAGAATAGTTTTTTACAGATGCATTTACAGACATTCAGGGTGGTTGATTGCAAAGTATTAAAATTGTCTTATTTTTAAGATGTGCTAAGAAATTTTTGAAGCAGATGCTAGAAATGGGCTTTTTTGATAGATTTTATGCCACTAGTGATTTCTTTATTGTACCCGAGCAA
Source organism: Sapajus apella (assembly GCF_009761245.1). NCBI lineage: Eukaryota > Metazoa > Chordata > Mammalia > Primates > Cebidae > Sapajus > Sapajus apella. Next base: position 81,076,551 of record NW_022436941.1, on the reverse strand, counting down.
GTCAACGAGTGCACCACACTCAGAGATTGAATTATGAGTCCTTTATTATGCCAGCAACCAAGAGGTGGCTGACGCCCAAAATTCTCTTGGCCCCTAAGAAAAAGTTAGGTGGTCTTTCATACCCTAGGGAAGAGGAAACCCAGCTGAAGCAAATTTTTCACAAAAGCAGAATAAGCAAAAAGTCCAAAGATAAACTAGTACATGAGAAATAAAACAGTGCCAGATGCAAGGGGTAAAGTTGTCAAAAGACATGCAACTTACAGATAATGGGGGCTCTGGGCACTCGACAGCACTTGCATTCCCAGGCTCTGTTGGTAACTTGGCCTTTTATCAACAAATGCATTCCTGGAGGTGCCCGGTGTCAGCCTGCCCTAGCTATGTATTATAGCTACATACTTTAGGTGGGAAAATAACTAAAGTGAAGAAGCTAAGATGGAATCTGTCCGGCTCAAGAAGTTAACATAAAGCCTGAACAGCTTTTAGTCTGAGTTAGTTTTAGCTGGCAAAAAAACAGGTTATCACTTTCTTTTTCCTTGGAAATGGAGGTTTGCTCTTGTCGCGCAGGCTGGAGTGCAATGGTGAGATCTCGGCTCACTGCAGCCTCCACCTTCCAGGTGGAAGTGATTGTCCTGCCTTAGCCTTCTGAGTAGCTAAGATTACAGATGCCCACCACCACGCCTAGCTAATTTTTGTATTTTTAGAGAGGAGGTTTCACCATGTTGTCCAGGCTGATCTGGATGGAACTCCTGACCTCAGGTGACCCGACCCGCCTACTTTGGCTTCCAGAAGTGCTGAGATGACAGATGTGAGTTAATAGTCTGATTGCAAAGTGGAAAATAGTGGCATATTCTGATAAAAAGTCATAACTTTCTGATTAAGTCATTTTGTTAGTAGGGGAACTTTATGATGGGCCTGCCTTCCACTACTATCTAGTGTGTAGACGTAAAACACCTACAGGTGGTCAGAGATCCACCTGTGACTGTCTAAATATTTGCCTCTACATAATGAGACAACGAGAATACAAACAGCCAGTATAATAATAACTATTTTCAAAAATAGCATTAATTTTCTTGGGCCAGATATGATGGCTCACACCTATAATCCCAGCACTTTGGGAGGCTGAGGCCGGAATCTCTTGAGGCCAGGAGTTTGAGAGCAGCCAGGGCAATATGGTGAAACCCTGCCTCTCTACAAAAGTAAATAACTAAATAAAATTAATAAAAATAAATGAAAATTTTCACACAGATTGAGCTTATTAAAGATTATCTTTCTTATAAATACTAGTTAACTTATCACTTATGAAATTTTTTTATAGTAATTTATACTTTTGGTTCAGTCATGATGGAAGGTAATTTCTGTAGGTGTTTTGGCTTTTCTAGACTATAAGACCTATGCAAAAGGAAAAAAAAAAAAACACTCCAAAAACTGTTTTTCTTCTCTACTCTCAACACAGAACATATCTGTGACCAAATATTTTGGAGTTCCCCCCCCACCCAAAGCAGTAGCAGACATTACCTGGGTATCCTATATTTATTTCAGTTCTGACTGACACTGTCTGCTTGGCATAGTGTCAGATCCCACAGTCCCACAAAGACTGCCTTCACTTCAGATGCTAATAGCCAGTCCCAGTCACCACTACTTCTCACTGGTTTCAAACCAGGGTTTCTGCAACCACCGCATTGGGTCTGAACAATTTGCTAGGGTGGCTCAAAGAATTCAGGGAAACAACTTTTGCTGGTTTATTATAAAGAATACAGGTGAATAGATTGATATGGTGAGGTATTGGGTGACAGGAGGTGGTGTGTGGATCGTCCTTGCTCTGTCTGGGTGTACCACCCTCCTAGTACATCATGTGTTCAGCAGTTGGTCTGTGGTTGGGGCTGAAAGTTTATACCCTCTGATCCCTTGTTTTTTCCTGTTACTGCTCTATGCTGAGACTATCAGGGGCCCCAGTCTAAGTGACCATTAACATAAACTTGAGTTATCACAGGGACTTGATAACTTGGTTTTAGCTCAAGTGATCTGCCTGCCTCTGCCTCCCAGAGTGCTGGGTTAACAGGTGTGAGCCATGGTGCCTGGCCCAGAAACAATTATAATTTGGAGTATTTTTCCCCAATAAGGACTTAACCAGGTCCCAATGAATTTTGGCCATGTGTTGAAAAGATATATTGAAATGACAAAATTCTTTGATAGAGTAGAATTTTAGGGTTTGAAGATGGATCTTAGCAATCATCGAAACCTTCTTATTTTATGCAGATTTTGGAAGGTTAGCTAACTCAATTGACTGTCTTCACATAGCTGATTAGTGTGAACCTAGATTCGAATCCAGAATGCATCTGCTATTCTGTGATCTTTCCATAGGACTCATTTTGGAACTCTGTAAAATAAGTAAAAATTCATTGACTGTATGTAAAAAAAAAAAAAAAAAAGGGACTTAAGACCAGGTGTGGTGGCTCACACCTGTAATCTCGGCACTTAGGGAGGCCAAGGTGGGTGGATCACCTGAGGTCAGGAGTTCGAGACCAGCCTTGCCAACATGGAGAAACACTGTCTCTACTAAAAATGCAAAATTAGCCAGATGTCGTGGTGTGTGCCTGTAATCCTAGTTACTCGGAAGGCTGAGGCAGGAGAATCACTTGAATCTGGGAGGCTGAGGTTACGGTAAGCTGAGATTGTGCCATTGCACTCCAGCTTGGGCAACAACAAGAGTGAGATTCTGTCTCAAAAAAAAAAAAAAAAATCTGGAAAGATAAATTAAACATTAAAAAAATTGTAAATATTTCTTGTCTTCATTTAAATGTTAACTTGAGGTTAAGATTAGTAATTTTAAAAATTTAAAAAAAAAATAAGAGATAGAGTTTCACTATCTTGCCCAGGCTGGTCTCGAATTCCTGAGCTCAGGAGATCATTCTGCCTTAGCCTCCCAAAGTGTTGAGATTACAGATGTGAGCCATTGAGTCTGACTGATAATTGTTAATGTGCATTGAACTTCTTAGTGCTTTTTGGAACCTGACTCTTAATTTGTATAGTTCTTCATAATGATGGTTTTGATTCTTAGAATTTGGAACTGCCAATTCTAAATTCTGAATTTTTCTAATTGAAAATTATCTTTAGAAAATAGTTGACAATTCCAACTCTTTTTTCTTTTTTTTTGAGATGGAGTCTTGCTCTGTCACGTAGGCTGGAATGCAGGGGCCTGATCCTGGCTCACTGCACCCTCTACCTCCTGGCTTCAAACGACTCTCCTGCCTCAGCCTTCGGAGTAGCTAGGATTTCAGGTGCCTGCCATCACACTCAGCTGATTTTTGTATTTTGTATTTTTGGTAGAGGTGCTGTTTCACCATGTTGGCTGGTCTTGAACTCCTGACCTGAGGTTATTGACCTGCCTCGGCCCCCCAAAGTGCTAGGATTATGGGCATGAGCCATTGTGCCTGGCCCAATTTAAACTCTTAACTAGCAATATTTGAGATTTGTTTCTTTGCCCAGAGTGGTTTTGACAAACACGTACCTTCTAGTGATACTTTTATTATATACCCTCTCATCTTATTCTTTCCTCTTTCAGAATCATTGTTGATGAATTTTATTTGTAATTAACCTCATTTTCTGCCATAGACTTGTTTACCCACATCATTTCTCTTTAATCTTGGCCTGAGTAACTGGAACAGACATTAATCACTATTGCATTCTCTATTTAAAGTAAATGGCAGTATTTATTTTTTGTTTGAAAAGATGACATGAAGGCTTGAATTAAGGCTAAAAATGTTTTCAGAACTGTACGGCAGTAGTTTTGAGATTTGTGGAACTTTAGCCCCATCATCTGGTAAAATTTTGAACTGCATGGGGCTGATTATAAATCTTTGATTTAGAGCAGTGACTTTTAAACTGTTGTGACCTGTAGTGAGAAGGATATTTTACACAATACAAATTTCATATACCTCTGGTGCACTAATGTTTTCGTCTGTGGTTTTCTGTTTTTCTATTCCATTAAAAAAATGCCAGTTGTGACTGATCTCATAATTTGTTAATAAGTCCTGACCAGCAGTTTGAAAGTATTGCTGAAAAAATATTGAACGAAAGCAGTTACAGATACTGGAAAATTTAGATAAGTAGCAAATTCCATTTGTTATGCTAGGAAGGATGACAAAATAAACCCTGTAAACAGGATGCTGTATTTTCGTAATTATTTGTTGAAAGGTTTCAGGAGTGTGTTATTAAAAGGGTAGATGAATGGTATGAAATAGAAATTTAGAGAATTTTTTTCTTTTTAAACAGAGCAACAGAACAAAATAAAAAATGTATTATGGTGAAACTTTACTATGATGAATGCATTTTCATATTTGCATTCACTAATTGTAGTTATCTCTGTAACTAGTGTATAGTAGCAGCATTTTTTATTTTATGGCAGTAAAAACATTTTGAATTTTATTTTTAATGTTTTTAATTTTTAAAATTTTTTCAATTTGATTTTTTTTATTTAATTTTTATTTTTGTAGAAACAGGTTCTCACTGTGTTGCCCAGGCTGGGATTATAGCCTTGAGACACTGCACCTGGCCTTAAAACTATTTTTAAAAACAGTTCAGAGAGAGAGACAACGTAAGAGGGAAGATGGTCTCTGCCTTACTTGTTGTAATAAAACACTATATAAAGGTAACAAAAATCTTAACATGGTAGACACTCTTATCTCCCTCTACCCCACCATTTACGGGTGGGGGAACTCAGGTTGAGAGATTAGGAAATTTGCTGAGAAGTACTGGAGCTGGAATAGGAAGCCGAATGTATCAGACTTGAAAATTCATCAGTTTGTTAACTTTCTTTTCTTGATTATTAGGATAGTAGACTAGGTTTCAGAAGTGAAATGTTAGGATGCTTTTATGCAAATGCCAGAATATGTTTTTATCCTAGTTTGGATAAACAGATGAAATAGCAGTTTTCTTTTTTCCCCCTTTTCTTCAAGAATACCATCTCTAGTGTCTTTCTATAGCTGGTCATAGGGAATTCATCTCTTTTCAGTGGCTGTATGAACTATTGAGTGGATTTACATGAATTATATAATTATTACCTATTAATGGACTCAGCTGTAGAAATACCTTGAATTTAATGGTATATTCTTGAATATAATGGTAAAGTAAATATCTAGCAGCAGAATTGCCGGGTCAGAATGTTTGTACATTTTGGTAGGTAATGCCCAGTTGCTCTCCAAAAAGTTTGAATCTACTTAAAATCCCATTACAATTTTGTTTTTTTCATCTCAGCAACCCTGGATGTTTTCATTTTTACATTTTTGTGAAATTAGATGAATGATGGTATTTCGTTTTGATTTGCATTACTAATGAATTACGATTGAGCATGTTTTTGTGTTAGAAACTTTTTCAGAATTACTTGTTAATGTAATCTGTTTCTTTTCTCTTGTTTTCTTTTTTCTTTCTCTTTCCTTTTTTCTTTTTCCTTTTTCCTTTCCTGAGACGGAGTCTCCTTCCGTCGACAGGCTGGAGTGCAGTGGAGCAATCTTGGCTCACTGCAACCTCTGCTTCCTGAGTTCAAGTGATTCTCCTGCCTCAGCCTCCTGAGTAGCTGGGACTGTAAGCGCACGCCACCGTACTTGGCTGATTTTTGTATTTTTAGTAGAGATGGGGTTTCACCATGTTGGCCAGGATGATCTCTCTCTCCTGACCTTGTGATCTGCCTGCCTTGGCCTCCAAAGTGCTGGGATTACAGGCATGAGCCACCATGCCCGGCCCATGATGTAGTCTATTTCATAGTGATTTATAGCTCCTTTCATATTAGGGGGTATGTTTAACATTTATATTTTTTATTTAAATTTTTTTTGTATGGCACCCTAGAACTGAGCAGATGCTATTTATATTGCAAATATTTCTCTGTCTCTGAGGGGAAAAACATTAACCCCCCCAACTCATTCTTTATTTTACCCAGATTTCAGCAGGAGAAATGTCTTTAAGGAAATTAAAAAAAAAATCAAGTTGTAGAAAAATATTCGCAGTATAAATGGCATCTGCTTATTTCTGGGGCATAATACAGAAAAACTTAAAAATACTATATGGTGCTAGAATCCATTGAAATACACGCTAGACTGAAAAAAAAAAAAAAACTGTAACTATAAAGACTTTAAAGATGACGTAAGTACAGATACACACTTGCATTTCGGTCCCTACTGAGTGAGAGAGAAGTAAGTGTACATAAACGTGTGTGTTTTCTAACCTAGTAAGAAATAATTGTCTGGCCCTGGCGTGGTGGCTCACGCCTGTAATCCCAGCACTTTAGGAAACCAAGGTTGGTGATCACTTGAAGTCAGGAGTTCAAGACCAGCCTGGCCAATATGGTGTAATCCCATTTTTACTAAAAATACAAAAACTAACTGGATGTGTTGGTGGTGCCTGTAATTCAAGCTACTCCTCAAGGCTAAGGCACAAGAATCACTTGAACCTGGGAGGGGGAGGTTGCAGTGAGCCATGATCGTGCCACTGCACTCCAGCCTGGGTCACAGAGTGAGACTCCATCTCCAAAAAAAAAAAAAAGAATTATCTGTCTTTTTCAACCATTACTATCATTATATTTTTCCCAATGGGCAAGAGATGCCAACTTTGTTGTAATTTTGCATTTTGATTACAACAGAACCTGACCATGTTTTCATGTGATTGGTGACGCTTCATATTTTTGAGAAATGCCTTTTTGTATCCATTACTCATTTTTCCCATTGGGTTGTCTTTATTTGTATTGATTTATAGAGCTCTGTTTTCTTTTCTTTTTGAGACAGTCTCTCTCTGTCACGCCCAGGCTACAGTGCAGTGGTGTGATCTCAGTTCACTGCAGCCTCTGCTTCCTGGGTTCAAGCAAATTCTCCTGCCTCAGCCTTCCGAGCAGCTGGGACAACAGGCGTGTGCCACCACATATGGCTAATTTTAGTACAGACGGGGTTTCCCCATGTTGGCCAGGCTGGTCTTGAACTCCTGACCTCAGGTGAGCTGCCTGCCTTGGCCTCCCAAAGTTCTGGGATTACAGGTGTGTGCCACCGTTCCCGGCCCTTTTCAAACATTTTTTGATAATTTTCATGCATTTTCTTTTTAGATTACTGAGTCCACCTGTTTAAATTCTTAAACTGTTGGGAGTTTTGATTGTGGCTTTTATCAGATTAATGGATTAATATTGGGGCTAGTGACTTTTATACATTGTTAGAACTTTTCTGTATTTCTAATTTTTTGGAATAGCATTGTACGTTCTTTTATTTTGATACCTTTTTAAATACATTTGGTTTGGGGAAAAGGAATATGGAAATAACTTTAAGGGACTTAAAACTGAAGATTCATTTGACAGTTTATCTCTGATGTAGAAGAGAACTTTGAGCTGTAGTGGAAATGTTTATATCAAGTAGTGTGTGATACACTACATTTAATGTTTTGTTATACAAGAAGCATATCATATTTTAAGCATATCATATTTTAACCTGTTTTGGCATTGTAATGGCATTTTAACCTTTATGTTTTTTGGAAAAAAAGTTGTTGAACTCTTTCTAAGAACGTGCGCTTGTTTCCATTAGGTAGAAGAGAATGGACCAACGGTGAATCCATCATACACATTTAGAGTTCCCCAATTATCAAATACCTTGAAAATAACTGCAAAATATTTCTCTTAACCATTTAAAATTCTTGGAAATAAGTGAAATTGGAGTATTACTGGCTTTTAAAGTAATATTTAAGTTTTGTAAATGCTTGACTGTATTTTTTATAATTTGTTTCAGTCGTCATTGAATTTTGAGAAACATTCTGAAAACTTTGCATGGACAGAGAATCGTTATGATGTGAATCGTCGACGACACAACTCTTCAGATGGTTTTGATTCTGCTGTTGGACGTCCTAATGGAGGTAAAATTTGCTAAGGAATGATGTTTATGGCTAACTTTATGACTTTTAAAGAAGATTTTGATGTGATTCACTCCTTAAGCCTAACTCTCTTCTTTGAATTTATATTACTTTACTATTATCAAATAAAGGTAACTTTGGAAAGAAGGAAAAAAATGGATGGCGTACACATGGAAGAAATGGTACGGAAAACATAAATCATCGTGGGGGATACCATGGTGGGAGTTCCCGTTCTCGTAGCAGTATTTTCCATTCTGGAAAAAGCCATGGACTACATGAAAACAACATACCTGACAATGAAACCGGGAGGAAGGAAGACAAGAGAGAACGCAAACAGTTTGAAGCTGAGGATTTTGTAAGTTTGCTGTAACTTTTATACAAATGAAGTTTCTATTAGTGCTGTTATGGCATCAAGGCACTATTATGGTATTTTATTAGTGTAGCTCCTTTTCTGCAGGGATCACACTCCCGTAGGTATTTGTCCTATATGTATATTTTTATGTATCTATATGTATGTATGTTTGTATGTTTTTGAGACGGAGTCCTCTCTGTTGCCCAGACTAGAGTGCAATGGCTCATTCTCGGCTCACTGCAACCTCTGCCTCCTGGCTTCCAGTGATCCCCCTGCCTTAGCCCACCAACTAGCTGGGATTACAGGTACCTGCCACAGGGCCCAGCTAAATTTTGTATTTTTGTGGCGACAGGGTTTCACCACGTTGATCAGGCTGGTCTTGAACTCCTGACCTCAGGTGATCTGCCTGCCTAAGCTTCCCACAGTATTGGGATTATAGTCATGAGCTGCCACGCCTGGCCATTTGTCCAATTTTTAATCCTTGTATTTTGTGAGGGCTTGTTGTTTATTATCCTCCTAACCCCCATACCCCATTTTCTTTATCCCATTCTTTCTTTTTAAGTGTTGTGTTGCTGTTCCAGAGTCTTAACCATGTGGGTTTAAAAAGTTTTTGGTGTATTTATGTTGTGTTACACTTCATAGAAATTTGAACAATTTTTCTTAGGACTAGTAGGTGAGCTTAGTGCTGTATTTTCAAGCGCCCCATATCTCTAAAAAGCTGTCAAGATTTGGAAAGAATATTTTACCAATACATTTTATTTTAGACTGTTGCTTTTAAATAATACTTGGTTATTCGTGTATGACTCTTAAGTACATCCCAAGATTGTTTTCCTTGTCTTTTCAGCTATTTCTTTATTCAGATTTCTTTCTTTCTTTTTTTTTTTTGTGCCCAGGAATGCAAAGAAATTGTTATTCCAGGTCAGATACATTATGAATGTTAAGTCTACTACAAAAAATAAGTATGAAAACAAAGCCTTTTTTTTCCTATTCCTAAGTCTCATGTATGATTTAGACAGGAAGTGACATTTAATTTAGGACATAATAAGGAGCAAGCTTTTGTTAAGGAAGAGAGGGAGAGCTCATACCAAGGTGGGAGCATCCTTGGTTTATCTTATTTTTTTCATGTTTGTGTGTGTGTTGGGGTGGGGGTGCTGGTGGTGGTGGTATTGAGACAGGGCAGGGTCTGTATTCTTTTCCTAGGCTGGAGTGCAGTAGCACAGTTATAGCTCACTGTATAGACAAACTTCTGGGCTCAAGCAGTCCTCTTGCCTCAGCCTCTCAAGTAGCTCCCTCTAGGGCTATAGATGCACACCACCACACCCAGCTCACTATGTTGGCCTGGCTGATCGTGAACTTTTGGCCTCAAGCAATCCTCCCACCCCTGCTTGCCAAAGGGCTGGGATTATAGGCATGAGCCATCATAATTAGCCAACCTTGTGATGTTTAAGGGATAAAAGTTCGGATAGAGAGATAGGAAAGGATTTAAATTGAATGGAATTTTTGCAGGTCATCAAAGTACAGAATTTTAGTTTGATTACAAGGTTAATGAGGAGCTTGTTTAGAGAGTAGTCGTGATGTGATGTTAGTTTTTACAGTTCTTAGGTCTTGAATGGATTATAGTAGGAAAGGAGGAGAGAATGATTCAGGAAAAAATATTGGCTTGAACTGGGTAGTTGAGATAAATGAAAATAGATAGTTTTTGGATATGATTTAGCAGTAGTTTGGATGGAAGGTTTCAGTAAGAGGAAAAATTTGATAGATTGGATTAGGGCAGGAAGTGGTAAGGGATAGAAAAATAAAAGATTACTCTTAGGTCCTATTATCAAGTAACTGTGTAAATACTCTGTATTCCCATGTTAGTGATCTGCTTTTTCCAGTCAGTAATCACCATAACATTGATATTTTACAATACAGTTGACCCTTGGATAATACAAAGGTTAGGGGTAATGATCTCCCCTCGGAGCCTAATCTGCATATAACTTGACTGCCCCCAAAACTTAACTGCTAGTAGCCTACTGCTGACCAAACTCTTGATGGTAATATAAAGTTGATCAGTACATATTTTTTATATGTAATGTATACTGTATTTTTACAGTAAGCTAGAGAAAAACATTAAAATCATAAGGAAGAGGAAATTTATTTACTATTGATTAAGTGGAAATGGGTAGTCATAAAGGTTTTAATCCTTGTTTTCATGTTCAGTAGGCCAAGGAGAAAGAGAAGGGGTTGGTCTGGCTGTTTCAGGTGGCACAGATGGAAGAAAATCTAGATATAAGGGGATTTGCACAGTTCAAACCTGTGTTGTTCAAAGGTCAACGGTATAAACAAACTGGGAATGGTAATAGTACTCTCATTATGTTTTGAGGGTTAAATTAGTAATACAACTAAATTAAAACTGTGCGACACATAGTAAGTACTCAGTAAAAACTAATTGCTGCTATTATTTTTTATATCCCACCCGCATTCTCAAGATGTGGTTATCATTATTATAATCCTAGACTTGGCAGAGTATAATTTTTAATAATATACTTTAAAGATGCTGTGCACATGTAACCACCACCAAAATCTTCTGTTTAGTTTGTATCTCTGAAGAAATCATAGGGGTATGCGTGTATACTTGCTTTATAATAATCTCAGTACAATGTTACTAATCATTTTTAGGTGATTAAAATATTTATATTAGAATTCATTTTATTTAATATATATTAAGTACCTTCTTTAAATGTGGCAGTTTGTGTGCTAGGAATATGAAAAATACCTGATAGAATACTGGAAAGTCAGGATTTTGGACGATAAATGCATCTAGCAAGATTAGCTTTAGAGTACTCATTCAGTACTCATCTCACTTTTCTTTTTAGTAATCCTGAACATCACTTGTTGAAATACAAATTTGGACTTGGCTTTGATAGTGAGTGTGTTAACTAGTGATGAAAACTTTAAGAACTGGGGGCTGTTCATGCCTGTTATCCCAGCACTTTAGAAGGCTGAGGTGGGGGGTCAAGTGAGGCCATGAATTTGAGACCAGGCTGGGCAACATAGCAAGACCCCACATCTACAGAATTTTCATTAAAAAATTAAAATTCTTATTAGGCCGGGCATAGTGGCTCACTCCTGTAATCTCAGCACTTTGGGAGGCTGAATTAGGTGGATCACTTGAGGCCAGGAATTCGAGATCAGCCTGGCCAATGTGGTAAAAAACCCTGTCTCTACTAAAAATACAAAAGTTAGTTGGGCGTGGTGCTGCTCGCCTGTAATCTCAGCTACTTGAGAGGCTGAGACAGGAGAATCGCTTGAACCGGGGAGGTGGAAGTTGCAGTGAGCCGAGATCACATCACTTTACTCCAGCCTGGTTGATAGAGTGAGACTGCATCTAAAAAAAAAAAAAAAAATAAATAAATAAAAATAAAAAAATTGATCTGATTTTCCTCTTCTCTGATCTCAACCTTATGCTAAGGAGGGATTATTTCTCAGACTGATGCAAAGACCTCCATTCTTTTGAGAGAGAGAGAGAGAGAGAGAGAGAGAGAGAGTGTGTGTGTGTGTGTGTGTTTAAATCAAGTTTATTAAGAATGTTAAGGAATAAGACAATGGCTACTCCATAGACAGAGAAGCCTGTTTTTTAATTCTGACTCATTTCTTAGTTATGGATATGGAAAATATTAAACTCTCTAGTTTTCTCTGACCAGCAATGAGTATAGATAGTAACTATTTTAATGGTTAGCAGAGTAAGCTGAGAGTAAGGTTTATGAGTAATTCATCTTTAATACAGACTGAATGTGCTTTATCTGCAATGCTTGGGACCGGAAATGTTGTGGATTTTTGATCTTTTCAGATTTTATATTTAGTAGTTCAACATTCTTTATCTGAAACTCCAAAATCCAAGTGCTTCAGTAAGTAGGCAGAGCGTCACACTGGTACTCAAAAAGTTTCAGATTTTATAGCTTTTCTGTACTAAGAACCCGTAGCTAAGAGTTGGTCATATTTGATTCATCAGTTACAGCATGTATGGTTTTGAGATTGCTTTTAAAGGATTTATTTTTAAAAGGTGAAATGTTTGTTCCAACTTTCTTCCAGCCATCTTTAAATCCTGAATATGAGAGAGAACCAAATCACAATAAATCTTTAGCTGCAGGTGTGTGGGGTAAGTAATTTTTTATCTGTATTTGAGGGGCACAAAATGTTGATATTTATAGATTTCACTTTTTTGTGTTTTTAAAAATAGCAGGCTAGAATAAAACTTTATTTTTAAAATACTTGTATTGGATGTGCTTAGCTACAAAAAAGGTAACATCTTTAAAAAGGAGGTTTGGAATAGAAGAATCTGATTTGAAGCAGTTGCTTTGCACATGTTAGTATCATTAAACATACTCGAATATGACTTTTAAAAAATGATTATAAGTTTTGAGAGCAACCAGATAATCCTAAAGAAACAAAAACTTAGTTTAAATTAATTTTTAGTTGTTTGAAGTTGAAAACTTTAACTGTCGAAGTACTTTTGATCATAGTGTGAAATGAAGTTAATGTTTTTACTTATGAAAATGGTTATGTGTATATTATAGACTGTTAAAGATAATTGAATAAAATTTGCTTGTGGAGCTAGTTTATATTTGAAATTATTTGCCTTTGATTTTCAAAGCTTAATGAGAGTTCTTCTGGTAATACCCACCCCCCCATTTAAAAAAAAAAGAGTGCTGACAGTTCAATTTGATAGCATTTTAAAGAAGATTACACTGAACTCATAGTACAATTTAGACAGCTTTTTAAAGATTCAAGTGAAGTTTAAAATAATGGAAAAATTTTTTAATACTAAGATTTGACATCTGAAAAATAAATTTAATTATTTGATACTAAATTCAGAGGTGCTCAATCCATGTTGGAACTTAAACACATATTCATTTGTATTTTTCTATTGAAAATCAACAACTCACTAAAATGAAAGGATTGTGGCTTATGACAGCATACTAGTCATAACAGTAAAGGCATTATTTTAAACTTTGCCACTTCCTGTGCTATATTGTATGTATGAGGTGAAACTGGGGAATTATTTTGTTTTCTTCTGCTCTCCCTCTTTATTTAAGGGCTTTTTGAGGGTGGGGGTGGGGGTGGTCAGACACTTTTGTTAGAACCATGTGAATGGCATTGTTTTTTCTGTATTGCAAATTAGTATTTCTGCCACTCTCCCCAGGCCTACACGCCCAGACACACACATACCCAACCAAAAAAATCTCCCAAGCTCCTCTCTTAGGTATGTTTCCTTATTATTCAGTTTTTCTGGGAACAACTGATTGCATAAGAATATAGAACCACCTGGAAGGTGTTAAATAGAATCTTTTAAGGAATTAGGAATAATTTGGATTTGATTAGAATGAAAGTAAATTTTAAAAATCAAGAATGCCAGTGAGTGTTTGTCATATAAAACTGTAGATACTATTGGTACTGATCCTGGGTTGATTTAATAATCTTAGAAATGATTTAGAGACAAAGACATATTTGAAAATAATAAGAATAAAATGTATTAATATAAAGATTTTGGTTCTACTGTTTCAGGGTTGGTCTAAGGATTTTGAGTACTAGTTGAAAAGATGTTCAAAAGGAAGATGTACTCTTTACTGTGTTTAGGTAAACTAAGAAATGTGTTTGCATAAACAAAAAAAAAATGGTTAATTGTGGAATGGTTAATGGTTAAATTCCCAGTACTTCCCGTAGGAATACAATGAAACTCTCATTGTATCACACTTTACTATTCCTCTCTCAGTTTCCCCCCTGGGTTCCCAAGTATTGTTTTCCCTATTGCAACATTTAAAATAGCTATGTTCCTGAGGAAGACAAGAATTTTAGGAAAGACTTCAATAGAACTTTCCTAGTGCTACTTCCCTCCAGGTAAGTAAAAATTTACTAACAAAAATATAATATTTATAAAAAGAAAAAGCAATTTGTCCCAAAAACTATAATTTTGTAGATTAAAAACTGGCAGACTTAAACATGATACCCCAATTTGAGAAATACCCTGTGGGGAAAGTAATTAAGCCATTTATAGTATAGCTACATAAATTGAATTCTGATTAGAACCTAGTTGGGTTTACTGGAAACACCTTCATGTAGCTTATACCTGTGATTTCTATAGTGTTTTTATCCTAACCAGGATCATCTGTTTGATGCATAAGATTAATGGTTATTAAATAGTTCATCTCCATGCTCTTAATAATTTAAAACAGGAATTCAAGCTGCCATGAGAATTTAATATAATTGTTTGATTGATTAATTTTTTGGGTGAGGAAGAAAGAGTGATGTACATTCAAGTGTTTGTTTACAATTGAGTTGAGTTGCATTAATAATTAGTGGCTACTGATCATGTGTTTTCAGAAGTCCTATAGGCTGTTTTTGTGTTAGTACGTTGGCAACATATTACTGGCAGAGCTTAACATTTACTTATGATATTAAATAATGAGAAATTTTAGTGACTAATAATTAGCATAAGCATGGTCTTCTTCCAGCTCAACATTTGTATTTTTTTCAGCTCCTTGGTAGTTTGATGAGCTTTCTCAATTTTAGCTCATATTTGATAGACTACTTAAGAGCATAAAGGTTCATTGTTCAGAGTTCTTTTGGTTTGTTGAGCATTCTAAATCAAAGCAAATTAGTGACCAGTTAATATAGATGGGTTGTTTTTCTAGAGGATTCTGATGATATTTGCCACAAGCATACAGATTGAGTGAAATGATTGCATTTCGTGAAGTAAATTATGATGAAAGCCAGTGGGGTTGATTTTACTAATAGGAACTTTGGTAAACAGAATTAAGGGAGGGGAAAATTCTTCATTGAGTTTCGTTGACAGTATTCTGTTGATGAATTGCTTTGTTTTTATATTGAAATGACTTCCACTTTTTAAAATATCTTACGAAAACAATGTTTTAAGAAAAGTCATGCAACGTGTTCAAGGTTGAAAAGAGAAAATTAATAGGATTTGAGTAGGCAACTTGATACAACTAGATACAAGTACATTTTATTTGGTCTAAGTTAGAATTGGACATTGTTTATATTTGTGAAGTGCATTTCTTTTTTTTTTTTTTTTTCTTTTTTTTTTTTTTGAGACGGAGTTTCACTCTTGTTACCCAGGCTGGAGTGCAATGGCGCAATCTCGGCTCACCGCAACCTCCGCGTCCTGGGTTCAGGCAATTCTCCTGCCTCAGCCTCCTGAGTAGCTGGGATTACAGGCATGTGCCACCATGCCCAGCTGATTTTTTGTATTTTTAGTAGAGACGGGGTTTCACCATGTTGACCAGGATGGTCTTGATCTCTTGACCTCGTGATCCACCCGCCTCGGCCTCCCAAAGTACTGGGATTACAGGCGTGAGCCACCGCGCCCGGCCGAAGTGCGTTTCTTAAGTGTGTTCTTTATATTAATAATGTTGGGAACCCCCATTAAAGGGAAAATACCATATTGATTGCTATTGATATAAATTATAACAGTGAAACTCATTTGACTAAAACTCATAGTATTATAAACTGAAATAGATTTGCCAATTAAATGAGAACATTAAAAACCAATCAGGTGTGATTGTTCATGCCTGTAATCCTAGCACTTTGGGAGGCCAAGGCGGGAGGATCATCAGAGGTCAGGAGTTCAAGACCAGCCTGGCCAACATAGTAAAACTGGTTTCTACTAAAAATACAAAAATTAGCCCGGCATGGTGGCATATCTGTAATCCCAGCCACTTTGGAGGCTGAGGCATGAGAATTGCTTGAATTGGGGAGGCAGAGGTTGCAGTTGCAGTGAGCTAAGATTGCACCACTGCATTCCAGCCTGGGTGACAAAGCAGCACTTGTGTCCAAAAACAAAAACCCCCACATTAAAAACCAACAAAATTCAAATAGCACCAACCTTTATAAAAATGATCTTAAACAGATTATGTATTTTTTGGTAGTAAAATTAGTGTTCGCAATAGGAACTTGTTTAAATTGCTGTGGTATAGATTTGTTGCATTTGGTCTGTGTATACTATTGTCTTAATGTGAGCCAAGTTTTCAAATTATTTGAAAGCTTACTGGGTGCAGTGGCTCATGCCTGTAATCCTAGCATTTTTGGAGCATGGAATGGGAGGATCACTTGAGACCAGGAGCTCAAATAGTAAGACCCTCATCTCTACAAAAATTAAAAAAAAAAAAAATTAACTGGATGTGGTTGTGTATGTCTATAGTCCTAGTTAACTTGGGAAGCTCAGCTGAGAGGATTGCTTGACCCCTTGGTTTCCAGGTTGCCGTAAGCTATGGTTATGCCGCTGCCCTGCATCCTGGGCAACAGAGCAAGACCCTTTCTCCAAAGAAAGAAAAGAGAAAATTTGATTAATTCAGATACTAATTACCCTTCACTTGGCTACATGCTTTTGTTTATACTTTAAATTTGCCTCTTGTGTCAAAATAATAGGAAACTAAACTGGCATCAATGTGATGGTGACTCTTGACGTCACTTGGAGTAGTGCACACTTAAAAGCCTCTTATCCCAACCATTCAGTGTAGGTTTATTAGTATTTTTAGTTGGAATGATAAACATTTTGAAATATCTGGCACAAGAATAATTTCCATTTTCTTCATTAATATAATGGTTAAGAGTATTGAGTTTAGAATCAGATGTGGCCCTAACATTAGATCTTTTGCTTGTTGATTATTTAGATTTTGGGCAGATTTCTTAATCTGAGTGAATTTGCTTATCTGTGAGGTGAGGATGACCACAGAAATCATAATGAGAAAAGCATTGTTAAGGTTAAATTGCCTACTATGTAAAAATCTTTGGTTATGTCACAGGTGTTTAATAAATACCAGCTAATTATGTTGTTCAAATCCAATAAATGAAAGAGATTCTAGTTGTAGAATTGTTAAAAGGTGAAAAATGGATTTCTAGGTAGTGGGCCAAAGAATGAAGTAGTTAAATGTAGTGATTGAGTTAGAAACTTCATGTATGTAGAAGGTAGCTATATGGAGAGTGTAGTGAAAGAAAAGAGATGAAGAATTGAAATGTTAGCTCTGAATTATCTGTGTGGTCAATTTACTTTGTATTATGTGTGGCACTATTTTGATTCTAATTTGTCTTCCTGAGAATTGGGCCAGTTTCCTGTCACCACTGCAGTTATAGAAGAAAACTAATTCTTACATTCATGGCTATGGGGAGAGCATGAATAACAAGACATTAAAGTTATGTTTACTATTTAAAGTCAGTTACAGGGCCAGGAGTGGTGGCTCAGGCCTTGAATCCTAGCTCTTTGGGAGACTGAGGTGGGAAGATAACTTAAAGCCAAGAGTTCGAGACCAGCCTGGGGCAGCTAGCGAGACCTTGTTTCTACAAAAATAAAAAGATCAGTTATTGTCAGGCTACAGTTATTTGTGAGGATATAATATTTGCCTTCAGTTGTTCTGAACTTAAATTAGACCATGAGAATACCTGTGTAGGTGAGCTTTAGTATTAAGTACATGAAACTTATAGAAGGAATTCACTTATTTTCTTATTCTTTTATAAAAGTGTTGAGGTCCTTCATCAATATATAAGTTTTCTCTTTTAAAATAAAAACATTTGGGGTCTTGTTCTTATAGTTAACCAAGTGACAGCAAATATTGGATAATATTTGACTCTGAGACCTTAAATATTTGGCAAGGTTTTTCCAGGAGAATTTGTGGGAAAGTCTATGAATAGATGAGCCAATTTATAAATAATATAAAATGGGTATAAGTGATGCAAATTAAGTCTTGCCTTTTAGTGCTACATCACTTCTTCCATTACTTAGAGGTTATTGTTACCATTAAGAGCACTTCTTTTTCTTAAATGAGCAGGTTTATGTCAATTATTCAGAGTTGTTTTACAGGACATAGATTGGTTTTTATCATGTCTGTCTTAAGTTTTTCTTATACTTACAGGTCAACCTAAAATTCTTTTTTTCCCCTTGCTGTCTAATTCCAGGTTAAGCAACCTGAAATTCTTGCAAAAGGGCACCTTTAATTTGAATTGTAATTGGAATTCAATGTTAGTGACAGTATATGGCTTTTCTGTATTTTTTTCTAGTAATTATTTGAATATGAAACATTTCACAGAAAATCTCAGAAAAGAGCTATTGTTTTTCATTTTATAGGTGAGAGATTAACTCATATAAGGTTATACAGCTGATAAGATTGGAGCTAGTATTCAAATTCTGATGAATCCGGTACAAAAGTAGGTATTCTTCTGTGCTGTAATATTTAAATGCGAATTCTTTTTGTTGACTTTGAGGCAGGGTCTTGCTCTGTCCCCCAGGTGGGAGTGCAGTGGTACAATCATGGCTCATTGCAGCTCCAATCTCCTACCTAGGCTCAAGCGATCTTCCTGCCTCATTTTAAAATTTTTTGTGGAGATGAGGTCTCATTATGTTGCCCAGCCTAGCTTTGAACTCCTGGGCTCAGGTAATCCATCCTACCTCCAGAAGTGCTGCGATTACAGGTGTGAGCCACCGTGCCTGGCCTATATATGAATATTTTTTTTTTTTTAGATGGAGTCTTGCACTGTCTTCCAGGCTGCAGTGCAATGACGTGATCTCGGCTCAGTGCAACCTCCACTTACCGGATTCAATCAATTCTCCTGCCTCAGTCGCCCGAGTAGCTGGGATTACAGGTGCCCGCCACCATGACTGAGCAATTTTTTGTATTTTTAGTAGAGATGGGGTTTCATTATGTTGGCCATGTTGGTCTTGAGCTCATAATCAGCCCACCTCGGCCCCCTAAAGTGCTGGGATTACAGGCGTCAGCCACTGTGCCCGGCCTAATACGAATTCTTAATAAACACAATATTGGCTTATCTCTCCGCTTCCCTCTCAGTCCCTGTCCTCTTTCTTCAGGGACCTTTGTCATCTCTTACTCTGCTACCTACTCTTCTGTGAGTGATTTCTCAGGTTTCACTTTTCTTCTTTATAGGATATTTCGTCATTCTTTGCACTGAAGACCTCATTGAGGAACCAGCCAGAATATTTCTTATTCCTAGGTGTCTAGGAATCCAGTTTTAGGGAAGGTGAAATTTGTACTCAGGAACTATATTGAGGCTTAAAGACGAAATATCTACTTGCCTATCTAGTTTCTCTTTTGCTCCCTTGTTTTTGTTTTGAGACAGGGTCACACTCAGTGGCCCAGACTGGAGTACAGTGGTGCCATCACAGCTCACTGCAGCCTCAACCTCCTGGACTCAAGCAGTCCCCCTATGTCAGCCCCCCTAGTACCTGAGACTACAGGTACACATCACTATGTCTGGCTAATTTTAAAAAATTTTTCTGTAGAAACGGAGTTTCATTATATTGCTCAGGCTGGTGGACTCCTGGCCTTAAGCAGTCCTCTCACCCTGGTCTCCCAAAGTGCTGGGATTACAGGCATGAGTCACCACACCAGCCTGCTTCTCATTGATTGCGTATGTATAAAATTTTTTTTTATCTTGTATCTTCAACCTTCCACATGGGATCATTTTCCTTCTGCCTAAAGTATATTCTTTAGAATTTATAAGGATCTTTTCTTGAATTATTTAATTTTTATTTGTCAAAGTTGCATTTCTGCCCTCTGCCATATCTGTCATTTTCAAGTCCCAATCTCAAGGTTGTACATGGTAAATTAGATCCTTCCTCAGCTGTTAGGTTCTTTTGTGTAAATTTAAACTTGTTACTTACTTCTCTAGAAATGTGTGTTGAAATTATTTTTTTGGATTTGACTACTAATGTTATTTTGTATAGTTGTGTTTGGTTTCCTCTCATAGTAATTTTAACATAAGAATTTAGAAGAAGATAAACTTATGTGCTTAGCCACATTGAACTAGAAGTCTCTGTTGGCCATGTTTAGACTGACTTGTGTGCAGTGATAGAACTGCCCCTGCTTTAATACCTTGATTCCTCTCAGATGAGATTACCTTTCTCCATTTTGTTAGCATTGATCATTCTTTGGATTCCTGGGTTTTACTTTAGATTTTGAGTTACATGCTATGATTTTCTCTTATAGTTTATTAATTTCAAGAATCTTTTTTTTGTACTTTATCCATGCCATCATCATCGGTTTACCAAAAATAATTGGAAATCTTACATGGTGTAGTATAGTACTTGACTGTCCTTTAAGATCTTTATTTGTTTTGTTAACTTTATTGTGTAATATCATCAGAAAAGCTATACTTCGGTATAGCTTTCTGTGTTTTTATGTGCCAGAGATGTCTTTTTTAGCCCATGATACTGGGCTTTTTTTTTTAGCTGTTGGGAAGTTTGAATCTTTAACCTCTTAAGTCAACATGTGTTTAGTTTTTGGAAATACGAACCTCTTCTCAGGTTATTTTTAGCCCTTGTTCTTTTTATCCTTTAGCATTTCAAGTATATGAAGCACCATACCAGCTTTATCTTTTGGAGAGGTTGAATCCTCCCATGAACTGGCAAGTCCCTCTGGGTTTCCCTAGGAGTTCATATTTAGTTTTGGGTTTTGAGATGATGCATTAGGAAACTTGATTTAGGTTTTGGGGAAGGAATCATTACAGGTATTTACCCAGCCCACTAATACTCATGGTCTTATTTAATGTGCAGAACTCATTTTAATTTAGAATTTCTGGGATTTCTCTCTTTAATTCTAAGCATTCCAACTGTGGAACATGCTTTCAAAGCTTTTGTAAGAGAATACATACTTCACTGCAACATCTGTTTGATTACATATACACATTGATTAAATTATAGGAATAGTGTTTATTTTTAGCAACTGCAGTGGTCTTGAGAAAAGTCTGCCTTTAGCAATTATTTGTATTACTCTTCAGAAATCAGGATTGAGTTGGTTGCTCTGTATTCATATAATGCTTTTAATGCAGATAAATGGTCAATAAATACATGAATGAATTTATATCGTGAAATACAATTCTCTTTTTTCTTAGTCATAACTGAAGTATGTAGACATAAAAGGAATATAATTTCTTATTGGTAATAACTTTGTAAGTTGAGTAAAAAGGGAGAATGAAAAAATTAATTTTAATTCTCTTTTCAAATGGGGAAGGGAAAAAAATAGAAATGTATTTTATATTCTAAGTCTTAAGATTCATTAGGATGAAATTTGCAATTTTTTTATAGTGAATGCAAGGCATGATAGAATGTAATTTGTCTTGGTTTTGACATTCTGGGCCACTGTCTAGCAGAATTTATCTGTAGTACTTGACATTGCCCAATTCTTCCTGTACTCTGGGATAATGTTTTAGCTTTACTTCTTAAGTTTGAATATAGTTTGTACTTATTTAGTTTAATTATTTTACCCAGGGGACAGCTATTAGTTAAAAAAATAAATAAATAAAATGTTTGGAATATACTGTTCTTTTGGTGGTTTTATTTAGTACTAAAATTTGAAATTGTGAGTGACTCTTGGTCGTGCTTTATTTATGCAGAATATCCTCCGAATCCTAAATCTAGAGCTCCAAGGATGCTGGTCATTAAGAAAGGTAATACAAAAGACTTACAGCTGTCTGGATTCCCTGTAGTAGGAAATCTTCAGTCACAGCCAGTTAAGAATGGAACTGGTCCAAGTGTTTATAAAGGTTTAGTCCCTAAACCTGCTGCTCCACCTACAAAAGTAAGTTCTAAATTACCACAAATGTAAGTTTTGAGTTGATACCAAATTATGTAGTATAGGGGAAAATGTTAAAGAATTTCAAGTGTGTATGGAGGTACTTCATGGGGTGCTGAGTTCTAGGTGGCAAGAGTTGACCCATATGTGCTCTTAATTATCTTTGATGTGGTGTGTGTGTTTCTATTGTTTAGTAGTAGTAAGTGAAAATTATAATTTCTTTTTTTGCTAGATGTATTGGTGATGTATTAATGATAATGTTGTTTTAACTGGTGCTCAGTTTTAGGTTTTGAAAACAGTGTTTATGTAGCTTTGGAAAAAATAGCAATTTAGTTATCTAAATGCTCAGTTTTGATTTTATTTGTAGAAAAAGAAAGGGACAGAACTATGTAGGTATAATGCAGTGTGATACAAAAATAATTGTTTTTATGAGTCTAGTGTAGTCGTTTTTGTTTTATAATAGTCACTGTTTTTGTCTTTCTCCTATAGCCTGTTTTTGATAGCCATTAATGTTTGTGTGTTTTTCTTTAGCCTACACAGTGGAAAAGCCAAACGAAAGAAAATAAAGTTGGAACTTCTTTCCCTCATGAGTCTACATATGGTGTTGGCAACTTTAATGCTTTTAAATCAACTGCCAAGAATTTTAGTCCATCAACAAATTCAGTGAAAGAGGTATGACATTAAAAATTACTCTTGAGGAATGTAACATTTTAATCATGATAATTTAACAAAGATTAAAAGTTAGAAATTCATTAAATGAATACATTAAAATGAGATAGTTTCATTCCTTCAGAAAACTGGATTCATGTACTTCATTTGTTAACCAGTTTTGCACTTTGGGAAAGTAGGAATCATTTAAAGTATTTTAAATGAAAATTCCCAGCTGGGTGTGGTAGCCCATGCCTATAATCCCAACACTTTGGGAAGTGGTACAGAAGGATCACTTGGGCCCAGGTATTTGAGACCAGCCTGGGCAATGCAGTGAAACCCTGTCTCTATTTTAAAAAAAGAAATGCACTGATGGTCCCAGATCTTGGGAGGCTGAGGTGGGAGGAACACCTGAGCCTCGGAATGTCAGGGATGCAGCAAGCTGTGCTTATGCCACTGCACTCTCTTAAGCCACAGAGCGAGACCCTGTCTCAAAAGGAGGGGTTGGGGAGGAATTCCTAAACATCTAAAAAACATAAAGAATAATTTTTTGGGGGGTGGTGGGGAGGATAGTGTCTCTGTTGCTCAGGCTGGAGAACAGTGGTTCAGTTGTGGCTCACTGCAGCCTCTATCTCCTTGGGCTTAAGCAATCCCCCTGTCTCAGCCTCCTGATCCTCTAGGACTACAGGTGCTTGCCACTGGGCTGGCTAATTTTCTACTTTTTGTAGAGATGAAGGTCTCCTTATGTTGTCCGGGCTGGTCTCAAACTCCTGGCATCAAGTGATCGTCTCTCCTCAGCTTCTCAGAGTTGCTGGAATTATGAGCATGAGCCACCATACCTGGACCAAGAGTAATTTTAAAGAAAACAATTATAAAGATTGCAATGTTATTTGATACTTGTGATAATTATGCTGTAGGAGTGAACTTAATAATGAGGATTTGTATTGTATAATGTCTTTTGGGTATGATGGACACTTTGTTAGTGTTAACAATGAAGCGGGGAGAGAGGAGGAACAAGAGAGAAATGTGTGTATTATTATGGTACTGACTGAATACCTGGAGTTCAGTATTTCTTACTCATTTGATCAAGGTTTTGAAACTCCCAGAGCAGGGAGCTCCCTGACCAGTCTAGTGTTAAAGGACACCCGGAATACTTATATTATTACACCTGAAATTGCTTTGGGTACCATATTGGAACATCATAACCCCTCATATGCTACTTTTTATTTATGATCTCAGACAGAATTTTTGAACTTTGAGGGAAGGACTAGCATTCCTAGCTGGTTAATTCTGCTGAGATTAGTTATAATATACAAACATTAATGCCAGCAAGTAAGCATTATTATGGTTTGTTTCCATGGCTATTAATTCCTGTGACACAAAGTTCTAACTTTGTTTCTGTTCCACTGTCAAAACACCAAAGAACCAAAAAAAAAAAAAAAAAAGGATTCTCTCTCTCTCCTCCCCTCCCTGCCCTCTCACAAACATCTTTCAAGGTGAGATCCACTCTGATAAATCCTATGTATGTGTATAAATAATTATAAAATAGATCTTGTTGGAGCTGTTACTGAACTCTAGAACTCTGAGTAACACAGTTTGAAAAGCTGCTCTTTTATGTATTATAGAAAAGTTTAAATAATTCTAGGATGTATTTATAAAATAATGATGCCTGAATTAGAATCGTAGTTCTGAGTAGCATCAGACCTTCGTTGTTTGTGGGATAAGAAAATTCTTTTGTTGACTCATTCAGTAGGGGAAAAAATAGGAATAGAGAGAACTAGACTTTCACATGGACTATCAATTTTATTTTGTGAATAAAGGTAAAATAGGAAGCTGTGGTAGTAGTGAATTTTATGTTGACATTGATTCCTTGACTACATATTTATCATTGTTTTTGAATTTCCTCTTAGTGTAATCGTTCAAATTCCTCTTCTCCTGTTGATAAACTTAATCAGCAACCTCGTCTAACCAAACTGACACGAATGCGCACTGATAAGAAGAGTGAATTTTTGAAAGCATTGAAAAGAGACAGAGTAGAAGAGGAACATGAAGATGAAAGCCGTGCTGGCTCAGAGAAGGTAATTTAATTTATAGCAATATGTGATATTGATATGTCATTGAAATACTTAAGCATGTATTTGGACCTTGGAATACATTAGAATCATCTCCTTGGAAAGAAGATTGGAAAGCCATTTGCATAAATAATGACTTATCTTCTCCCCTCGACCGCCCCTTGTTTGATTTGTTTGAGACGAAGTCTCACTCTGTCACCCAAGCTGGAGTGCAATGGCATATCTTGGCCTACTGCAACCTCCGCTCCCCAGGTTCAAGTGATTCTTGCACCTCAGCCTTCCCAGTAGCTGGGACTACAGGCATGTGTCACCAGGCCTGGCTAATTTTTGTATTTTTTGTAGAGACAGTGTTTCACCATGTTGGCCATACTGCTCTTGGACTTTTGACCTCAGGTGATCCGCCTGTCTCGGCCTCCCAAAGTGTTGGGATTACAGGCATGAGCCACTGTGCCTGGCTATGACTTCCTTTCTAAAGTAGATTTACTTCATTCTATAGTTCCTGTGGAAAAGTAAATTTAAAAAACATTCTTGTTTATATCTGTTTTCTTTTGCTTCTCCCATCTTGCCTGCCTTCATGCTTTTAGTTTTGTCATTGTTGTATAGCTATGAATACTTAGAGCAAGAAAGCTTTGGATATCCATCCCAGCTTAGTTTTTCATTTCTAAACTTAGTAATTGAAAGTATTACATTGATTGATTGAGATAAAGTTTCACTCTTGTCGCCCAGGCTGGAGTGCAATGGCATGATCTTGGCTCACTGAACCTTTACCTCCTGGGTTCAAGCGATTCTTCTGCCTCCGCCTCCCAAGCAGCTGGGACTACAGGTGTTGTCACCATGCCCAGCTAATTTTTTTGCATTTTTAGTAGAGATGGGGTTTCACAATTTTGGCCAGGCTGGTTTTGAACTCCTGACCTCAGGTGATCCGCTCACCTCGGCCTCCCAAAGTGGCTTACAGGTGTTAGCCACTGCGCCTGGCCACGTTTATGTATTTTCAATGGAAGCTTAGTTAGGAAAAAGTTTTTAATAACTGTATTGTTTAGAACTCATTCTTTTTTTTTTTTTTTTTTAAACTCTAAAAAATCAGGATGACGACTCATTTAATTTACATAACAGCAATAGTACTCACCAAGAAAGGGATATAAATCGAAACTTCGATGAAAATGAAATTCCTCAAGAGAATGGCAATGCCTCGGTGATTTCCCAACAGATCATTCGATCTTCAACCTTCCCACAAACTGATGTTCTTTCAAGTTCACTTGAGGCAGAACACAGGCTAGTATTTGTTTTTACTTTTTCCTCAACATTTTCTGTATTCAGGATTTCGATGTAGAGTTTTTGTTTGATTTAACAGGTTTATTGAGATATATCTTATGACAAAAATTTTACCCATTTTGATGCACAGATGATTTTTTAAATATATTGAAAGTAGCCCTTTGTTTATTTGCATTTACTTTTCATTTGCACTCTGTCCTAGGCAGCTACTCTTTTATCTCTTTCTATAGATTTGCCTTGTATGGGTATTTTATATAGGTGGTAAAATATAGTATGTGATGTTTGATGTCTAGCTTCTTTCACTAAGTATAATATTTTCAAGATTTATTTGCATCGTAAGCACCTGTCAGTACTTTGAGTTTTTTTTTAATTGTTGAATGGTATATTATATGACTATTCTGCTTTTTTGTTCATCAGTTGATGAATATCAGTTGTTTCCACCTCTTTTTAAACAGTAGGCTCTAGTCCAATATAATCTACTCTTTGACTGTTTTGGATAATGCTGCTATGAACATTCATATATAAGTTCTTGTGTGGATACGTTTTTATTTCTGTTGGGTAGATACCTAGGAGTTGAATTGCTGGGGCTTATGTTAGCTTTGTGTTTCACATTTTTAGAAACTGCCAAACTATCTTCCAAAATGACTGTCATTTTACTTCCTCATGAGCAATTTCTCCACATTTGTACCAACATTTGGTACCATCTATCTTTGATTACAGTCATTCTAGTAGGTATGAAGTATGATTTCTTTTTACGGTTTTTAGTGTACATTTCCCTAATGACTAATAGTGTTGAGTATCTTTTTATGTGCTTATTTGCCATTTATCCTCTTTGGAGAGAAATACCTATTTAAATACTTTGCCCATTTAAAAATTACATTTTCTTATTACTAAGTTGTAAGAGTTCTTTATTTGCGTATAAGTCTCTTATATATATGATTGGCAGATAATTTCTCTGATTCTGTGAGTTTTTTCATTCTCAGTAGTGCATCCACCTCCTACCCACAGGTGCCTTTTGAAATGATGTCTTTCTATGTTGCCCAGACTGGAGTGATCCTCCTTAGTAACTGGGATTACAGGCTTGTACCACCACACTGAGCTTCAGTGGTGCCTTTTGAAGGGCAGAAATTTTTAATTTTGGTGAAGTCCATTCATCATTTTTTTCCTTGCTTGGTTTATGCAAGTTTTCTGGATGATGTGAGGTAGGAGTCCAAATTTATTCTTTCTCACGTTTCCCACGTGGATAGCTAATTGTCCCAATATATGATTTTATTTTTTGAGACAGTGTCTCACTGTGTCATCCAGGCTGAATGGAGTGCAGTGGTGTGATATCAGCTTACTGTAATCCTTGCCTCCCAGACTCAAGTGATTCCCACCTCAGCCTACCAAGTAGCTGGGACCACTGGTGTGTACCACCATATCCAGCTCATTTTTGTGTTTTTTGTAGAGGTGAACATTTTTCTGTGTTCCATAGGCTAGCCTCAAACTCCTGAGAGGAAGTGATCCTCCTGCTTTGCCCTCTCAAAGTGCTAGGAATACAGGCATGAGCCATAGTGCCCAGCCTGTGGTTTAGTTTTTATTGTAAACTTTTTTTGTTTCTTTCTTTGAAATGGAGTTTTGCTCCTGTTTCCCAGGCTGGAGTACAATGGTGTGATCTTGGCTCACTGAAACCTCTGCCTCCCGGGTTCAAGCAATTCTCCTCCCTCAGCCTCCCAAGTAGCTGGGACTTACAGGCACGCGCAACCACACCCAGCTAATTTTTTGTAGTTTTTAGTAGAGACGGGGTTTCACCGTGTTGACCAGGATGGTCTCGATCTCTTGACCTCGTGATCCACCCGCCTTGGCCTCCCAAAGTGCTGGGATTACAGGCATGAGCCACCATGCCCAGCCAAGGCCAGATATTTTGTCCATTTTGTTCACTGTTGTATCTAGCACCTAGAATGGTGCTTGGCATATTACTTTGCTTAACTTTGTTAAATGAATGAGTAAAGCAAACATTGCAGTATTTTTCTACCTGTTTTGTAAATCTGTACTTATTTTGAGGGAATATTTTACTTCTGCTTTGTATTTCCAATTTTTTCAAATGCTTAATAGTTTAGTTTATATTTCTACTGCCAAAGGTTATACCAACCCAATTAAAAAAATATGAGGTCTCACTGTGTTTCTCAGGCTGGTCTCTAACTCCTGGAGTCAAGTGATACTCCCGCCTCGGTCTCCTAGAGTGCTGAGATTAGAGACATGAGCCAGCTGGCTAGATGTTCTTTCATTCCTTTCTTATTTTGAGGCAGGGTCTTATTCCTTTGTCCAGCCTGGAGTGCAGTGGCGCAATGATGGTTCACTGATACTGCTCAAGTGATGGTCCCTCCTCAGCCATTCGAACAGCTGGGACTGTGGGTGCATACCACCATACCTGGCTAACTTTTTTTGTAGAGACAGGGTTATGCCGTGTTGCCCAGGCTGGTCTCAAACTCTTGGGCTCAAGTGATCCTCCTGGCTCAGTCTCCCAAAGCGCTGGGGTTAAAGCCATCATGACCAGCCCTTCCCCTTCCCCCTTTTTTCTCTTAGATCGTTCCTTCAGAATAAATCCTTTATCTTTCTGTCTTTAATCATACATTGTTATATTATCTGTGTGATCATTTTTGTTCCCCTTCTCCAAATCATGTCCTGTTTTGCTTCTTAAATATAACTAACTACTGTATGTGAATTTGTAGGTATTTGTTTTAATTTTGTAGGGTGGGTATAGTGGCTCATGCCTGCAAACCCAGCACTTTGGGAGGGCAAGGTGGGTGGGTCACTCAAGGTTAGAAGTTTGAGAGCAGCCTGGCCAACATTATGAAACCCTGTCTTTACTAACAATGCAAAAATTAGCTGGGCATGGTGACGCATGCCTGTGATAACAGGTATTCAGATGGCTGAGGCACAAGAATCACCTGAACCTGGGAGACAGAGGCTGCAGTGAGCTGAGATTGTGCCACTGCACTCTAGCCTGGGCGACAGAGCAAGACTGTCTCAAAAAAAAAAAAAAAAAATAGGAATCTTTGTCTTTTTATATTTGGACTTAATTTTCTCCTAAAATAATTTATTGGGCTATTGATAAATGCGCTTGAAAATTAATTTAGCTAGACTAATTTATAACTAACGTAACCAGATGTCTATAAATTCAGTTGTTTAGATAAAATATAATTTCTTAATGTACATTTAGTGCGAACGGATGAATAAGTAACGAGACTATTTTTATTGCCTCCTAAATTGTGGAACTTCAGGCTACCACATAATACAGTTTATGACTTGTGACTGATAGCCTGAGTGATGGCTGAAATGTCAATACAGAAAAAATTTAGTAAACGTGAATTCTTTTTTAAAAAGATTCTTTTTTACTTTTGCTTTTTATTTCCAATTTTTTTTCAAAGTAATTGAAATTTCCGGATGATTTCATCATTCTATGAGTCAAATACAGAAAAAATTTAGTAAACGTGAATTCTTTTTTGAAAAGATTAACAGTAATTGAAATTTCGGAATGATTTCATCATTCTGTGAATCATCTTGTTTCTCCCCTCCCCCATTTGAATCCGCTTTTCTATAATACGGATATAAATTGTGAAACTATTTTTCTGTATCAAGGTTTATGTGTGTTCACGTCCTTTCTCTTTTGTCTCCTTTTTTCTTTCCCTTCCTCTCTTCCTCTTTTTCCCTCTTCCCCTCTTCTTTTTTCTTCCCTTTTCCCCCTCTTATTCCAAATAATGCTGTTATCAGAAGAAGAAAGAAAAGTATAAGTATTTATGTTCTTGAATATATGTATAAATGTGTAGGTAACAGTTTACTAGGAGTGAATTTCATTGGTCGAATGACATACATATTTAAAATAATCAGTTACTGACATCCAAAAACATTCTGGTAATTTGCACTCTCACCAATGATCATTGAAACAATTCTAGTCACACAATTTGTAGAAAAGGAAAAGGCCTGTGTGTAGAAAACAGAATAATACACAAATCAGATATTCTAATGATAGTAAAAGATGAGTTACCACTTAGGGAGATAGAGATTAGACAATGAAAGAATACAGTTAGAAGATTTTTTAACCCACAGAAACTATTCATTAAGGCCATAGTGAGAAAGTTGACACCTAGTATCTTCATATTTCCCTTCAGTACTTTGTAGCAAAAAACAGTTGGCCCATACCTTTAGAAAATATTTATTACAACCTCTAATAGACATATTGAATGTTTTTACTATTTTACTTTTTAGTCTGCAGAGCAGAATTTAGTGCAGGAAGCATTTTGGCTTCTTGTTTGATTCAAGAAGACTTAGGAAAGAGAGACTTTAGTTTCGTAACTTAACAGAATTTGGTTCTCTGTGACTACTAACAGGAGAAAATGGAGAGGATGAGATTTAGAAACTAAGGCAAATCAAGATGAAAACATCTGGCTGGGCACAGTGGCTCACACCTCTATCCCAGCACTTTGGTTGGGAGGCTCAGGCAGGTGGGTCACTTGAGGCCAGGAGTGTGAGACCAGACTGGCCAACATGGTGAAACACCATTTCCACTAAAAATTCAAAAATTAGCCAGGTTTGGTGGTGTGTGTCTGTATTTTCAGCTCCTGAGGAGGATGAGGCACAAGAATCTCTAGAACCAAGAAGGTGGAAGTTGTGGTGAGCTAAGATCGCATTACTGCGCTCTCTAGCCTGGATGACAGAGCAAGACTCCATCTCAAAAAATAAAAAAGACCAAAACATCCTAAATTGGAGTAAGCTCTAGAGCGAGGGAAAGAAACCCATACTGCATGAAGAGATAATACCAGTGATAACCTACTTGATTATTTTAGTATGTGTGTTTTAAATTTTTTTGAGACTTCATGGATTATTTTGTTTTTGTCTTTTTGAAACAATGGATACTTCTCTTTATTTAGGTTACTCTAACAATTTTAACCAAGTTTTTTGCCCCCCCCCCCAACATATTCCTGTTTTGTTATAAAATTAGGCAATCATATTTATATATTTAATTTTATTATATCTAATCTAAATTAGATAATGTAATTTTATAACAAAACAGGTATAGTTTAGGGGAAAAAACTTGGTTAAAGAGAGAGAATTAGTTATGCATAGGAATACCATTAACTAGTATGGGCATGAAGATGAAGGGGACAGATGATAAGAACATTTTGTTATTTGCCAAGAATAGAATAAAACTGTGGATTCAAGATTTCAGATTTGGTAGCAGCTAGTTGGAATAGAGGGATAGTTTTGTAGAAATGTTGCACATGCTGAAAAAGATCCTAAGACAGTAAAGGGAGGAAGTCAAGGTGTTTGATATAGAACTGTTTTATTTAAATTTCTTAGCTTGAGTTTTCTTGATGTTTAAGTAGAATATGTGTTTGTAAATGTTTCAAAGACATGTATCAATACCCTTTTCCCCATTCTAAGCTAAGAGAGTTCATGGCTTCTTTTAGATTTTAGGGTTGTTTTTTTTTTTTTTTTCCATGTCAAAATGCAATGATATTTCTTTTCCATTGCTTTATATTTTCTGTAAACTTTAATTGTAATTTCTTAAGTTATATATATATAAATACTAATATTAGTTGAATTTAACAATCATGGGGCAGTGATAGGTTTTTTAAAGGTAATTATTTTCCAACATTAAAATACGAAATACTCATTCTTAATTTTATTGTCAAATCAGGGTATTGAGGGTAGCCTCAACATCAAAGGGATATAGTTGTCAGCTGGTTTAAGCAAGCACCAAATGAATTAGTGGAAATAAATGCCAGAGAAATTCAGTGGGTTTAGGGATAGAGATCATTATGACTTGGGTACCAGTCAGAGGTTTCTTTCTTTCCTTCCTTCCTTTTTCTTTTTTTTCTTTTCTTCCTTTCCCTCCCTCCCTCCCTCCTTCCATCCTTCCTTTCCTTTCTTCCTCCCACCCACTCATATAAATATTTGTTTTTTAGAGACATGGTCTCATTATATTGTCCAGGCTGATCTTGAACTCCTAGTGTCAAGCAGTCCTCCTGCCTTGGCCTCTTGAATTGCTGGGATTAGCATGAACTGTCATGCCTGGCCCTAGTCAGAAAGTTTTTCTTGGGACCTAAATTAAATCTTGAAAGGGTTAGACACAAATAAGGGCAAGGGTGCTAGATAGTATTTTGGAAAAAGAAGAGAAGTAAAGACATGGTTAGAGTGGTGTATATACCTAGTTTGTTTTAAGGGTATTAAGTGGAATATTTTGACAGGAGTAGGCAGTTTACTTACTGAAGTTAAAGATCATATTGAAAAGGCAGGACTTACAAGAGTATATAAGTATAAGAGATACTTACATAAGTATAAGAGATATTTTATACTTGGCTTGTGGTAGAGTAGGAACTGTGGCCTAGGTCTTCTAACTTCTAATCCTAGATTTTCTCTACTGAGGAATTTGTATTTGTGACCATGGCACAAACACAATTAAGGAGTTTGTTCTCTAGAAAATGAGAAGACACTGAAAATATTTATCAGGGGATGGTAATTGTGAAACGAGTATCAGGATGATTTGGCAATAGTTTGAAGGAGAGCGGGAAAGAATAAATGAAAAAGCAAAGTACAGATGAGTGTTACAGTAATATAGTCAGTCATGCATTATTTAATGATAGGGATATATTCTGATAAATGTGTCGTTAGGTGATTTTGTCATGGTGTGAAAATCGTAAGAGTGTACTTAAACTAGATGGTATAACCTGGTACATACCTAGGCTATAGGGTATAGACTGTTATTTCTAGACTGAAAACCTGGATAGCATGTTATTATACTGAATATTGTACATTATTTGTAATTATAATGCATTGGTATGTATTTGTATATCCAAGCATATCTAAATATATACAGAAGTACAGTAAAAAAATGGCATTACAATCTCATGGGATTATGCATCATATGTGCAGTTATCTGACTGAAACGTAGATACATGGCCCGTGTTTGTATGTTTATGGGGGAAAGGGAAACAACCAAATTATTTGTTTTTGTTTTTATTATTTTTTTGTAGAAATGGGGTCTCACTTTGTTGCTCAGGCTGGTCTTACTCGTGGGCTCAAGCAATCCTCCCACCTCGGTTTCTAAAAGAGATTGGAATTACAGGCATGAGCCGCTCTGACTGGTTAGATTATTTTGAAAGCGATTTCAGGAATAGTTAAAAGCTGCAGCCTCTGGTGGAGAATTAGAAATACTTGCGTTCTGTTATATTCTCTTTCATAATAGTTCATAGTTTTTTCCACCTGCATTATTGCTTCGTTACCATTCAGTTTAAAAGTAAAACAGGTAAAAGTTTGGATACAGCAAAAGAGCAGTTAGATTGTTTGGCTAGTCTAGTATATTCTCTGTGTCAGGTGTCAGTGAATGGAAATGCTATTCCAAAATGAGGCCATCCAGATTAAAGACAGTGCATTGGAATAAGTCGTGGCTAAAAGAAATGGAAGAAGAAATGATTAATGCCGACTGTGACATTTTGGTTCAGAAGCAGCAAGGTGCTGTGCAATACATACTAATTTGGGAGGCAGAAAGCCAAAATTCTGTTTCTCTTTGCCATCAAGTAGGCATCACATTTTATTTATGTGATCTTCATTCTTCATCTGTAAAATGTGAATATCATGTTATGTTTTATTCAGGGTCTCAGATATTATGAGAGACTCTTTGAAAAAAGGCGTAAAAGTCTGCAAGGGGGCCGAGTGTGGTGGCACACACCTGTAATCTCACCGCTTTGGGAAGCCGAGGCGGGTGGATCACAAGGTCAGGAGTTTAAGACCAGCCTGGCCAAGATAGTGAAACCCCATCTCTACTAAAAATATAAAAAATTGGCTGGGCGTGGTGGTACTTGCCTGTAATCCCAGGTACTTGGGAGGCTGAGGCAGAGAATTGCTTAAACCCGGTGGTGAAGGTTGCAGTGAGCTGAGATCGTGCCACTGTACTACAGCCTGGGTGACAGAGTGAGACTCCGTCTCAAAAAAAAAAAAAAAGTCTATAAGCCGCTAATGTGTAGGAGGCACAAATTAAAGATGAGCAGATGTAAATAAGAGAGGAATTAAAAGTTTGTGGAACAATGTACTTAAATGATAAAACCAAAAAATATTAACTGTTTTTCAACATAACTCCAATCAAGTTCAAGACTCCTTTTCAAGCAATGATACCAGTCATTTAGATCATCCCTGAAGAACTGAGGGCCCTGACAATTTAACTATGTCAGTGTTATATTTTTTACACTAACTGAAGAAAAATGGGTCCCCTCTAAAACTTGTTTTAAGATTAGGAAACCAGGAAGTCAGAAGGAGCCAAAGTAGGACTGAAAGGTTCATGCCCAATGATTTATTGAAACTTTGCAGAAGTGCCCTTGTTTGATGAGAGGAGTCAGAGTATTGTTGTGGTTAAGGACTCTCTGGTGAAGCTTTTCTAGGCATTTTTCTACTAAAGCTTTTCTTCTCAAAACACTCTCATACTCTTTTGCTTTGAGTGATCACTTCCACTTCTTGGTAGCTAGTGCTTTGATTGTGATTTGTCTCCTGGATCATACTGGTAAAACCATGTGCAGTTCTTTAAAGAAATCCTGCAGAATCTTGATTCCAGTTGTTTAAACTTTCCATTGAAAGCTCTATTTTTGTCTGCAGATGACCTGGGCACGTATTGAGTGGAAAGTTTGCTCAACTTTAATTTTTCAGTCAGAATTATTTAAGCCAAACCAAGTGAGAGGTCTTGTCTGAGGTGTTGGCTGTTTCTTTTGTTAAATTGTTGGTCCTCCTCAGTTAGGATATTAACAATATTAACTTTTTCTTTGCCAATTGATGTGGATGGTTTGCTGCTGCTTCTTTGAGGCCTTCATCTTCAGAATACCTCATCTCTTCTTAAAATGGGTTATCTATTTGAAATTGCTGGTTTACTTTGTCCCCATAAACTTTTCATAAAGCATCAACGATTTCACCATTCTTCTACCCAAGTTTCACCATAAATTTGATGTTCTTGCTTCGATTTGGCAGAATTCATGTTGATCTGATAGGGGCTTTTCTCAAACTGATGTCTTACCCTTTGTGGTGCCTTAAACTAGATCCTGTTGAAACATGTTATCACAAGTTAGCACAAATTTATTTTGGTGCAGAATTTTTTCTTGAAATTCTTTTATAATTTTTCCATGATACACATTTTTAAATGAACTTTTTTAAGACTCCTAGGAGTAACAGAAGTACTTAGGGGTTTCATTTTTAAAAAACAAACCCTTTCATATCAATATAAGATATGTGGCCATATAAGAAATAAGCTTGGAGGTTTCCCAGTCAAATGCAGTAGGTATTGCTACAGTGTTTATGATTACCCAAGTAGAAAACCTAATGAGTAACTACAAATACGGTGGATTTTGGTGGTACTGAATAAAAGAGAAAGGTGTATTGCTGTTACTTTTAGTGTAAGGATTTAGCAGACTTGCTTCAGATCTGTTATAAGTGTCCAGCCTGAGAAGAGTCTTTGGCATCAAAGATTAAGCAGTCAAGGGATTCATTCTAATTTTACTATCAAAGTTTATTAGTCTTAATCTTACCTGTTTATTCATATTCGGAAAGATATTCAAAACCTGAGCTCAAAAATCCTTTTGATGTGTCTTGGGGACTTTGTATAATGGATCTTGGATCATGTTTTCTTATACCTAATATAAGTGAAACTGTCCTGCTCAGGGCAAGCTTTAAATTAACCTTAATATCCTCTCCTTTTCAGATTGTTAAAGGAAATGGGCTGGCAGGAAGACAGTGAAAATGATGAAACATGTGCTCCCTTAACTGAGGATGAAATGAGAGAATTCCAAGTTATTAGTGAACAGGTAAGAAAACCTGAATCATACAGTTACACTTTTAAATTGCCCTTATTTAGAACAACATAATTATATGTAAGCATGGAGTGAGGGAGATTATAAAATTTTTATTAGGAATTTATCACGATAGATCAGAATTGCCTTAAAAAAAAAAAAAAAGAGAGAGACAGGCTTTTGCTGTGTTGTCCAGCTGGCCTCTAGGACTCCTGGGTGCCAAGTGTTCCTCCAACCTTAGCCTCTGGAGTAGTTGGGACTACGGAAGCGAACCACGGTGCCTGATTGAACTGATTTTTACAGGTCTGCAATAGTGACTTTAAACTGTTGAGTGTGCATAGGAATTAGTGTGAGTGATGTCCATGATAGTCATTTTCCAGACCTTTTGTGTTTTGTTTTGGCTTTGTGTGTGTGTGTGTGTGTGTGTGTGTGTTTGGGTCGGGGAGGAGCAAGAGTGATAAGAAGTAGAGAGTGTTAGTAGCTTCCTGAGTAACTTTACTTTTTATCGTTTTCTTGCACAAGAGCATTTCATATTCTAAAACATCTTGCTTAATGTCTCCCTAGCTACCTTTCTGAAAGAGTATTAGGGAATGTTTGTTAGAGCATTAGGAAGTTGAAATGTTTTTTCCTTATTTATTTATTTATGTATGTATGTATGTATGTATGTATGTATGTCTTTTGTTTGTTTGTTTGTTTTCTTTATTTAATTTATTTAAAGAGTTGGTGTCTCACTCTGTCATCTAGGCTGGGGTGCAGTGACCAATCATAGCTCATTGCATCCCCAAACTTACGGGCTTAAACAAACTCTTGACTTAGCCTCCTGAGTAGCTGGGACTACTGGCTTGTGCCACTACTCTAGGCTTATTTTCTATCTTTAGATCGTTTCTAATTTGGGCCAACTATCTTTTTTCCTCTTTGATGATCTTTTGACCAAATTCTTGTTACCAACTAACCTTTTAGTTATGATTTCTCATTTTCAGAACTCTATTTTTTCTAGTATCTATGTCTCTGGTTAAATAAGAGGTGATTTTGTAACTTTGTATATCTCATTCTACTTTACAAACTGTGAATAAAGCAGATTGTGGGGGTGTATTAATTTGGGTCAGAATAATAAAAATAACAGATACAGCTTAATTGTTTCTGATTTTATTCTGTGCAGTCCCTGAAGGTATTTGTTAGTTTTCACTTGAGGTAATAAAAATATGGAAAAGTTTAGTACCTTAATCAGTGTGACAATTACTACTCACATCTACTTTGTCTGGATCCAGAATGTTTTTTGGAAATATCATTACTTGTGAAATTTTTGGGATATGATACAATTTTATTATATTTATGCTTATATTTAATTATTACAGTAGGTATGCAACTCTTGAGGGATAATGTATTTATTTTGCTTTTAACATTTTAGTTACAGAAGAATGGTCTTAGAAAAAATGGTATTTTGAAGAATGGCCTGATCTGTGACTTCAAGTTTGGACCCTGGAAGAACAGCACTTTCAAACCCACAGTTGAGAATGATGACACAGAAACAAGTAGCAGTGACACATCAGATGACGACGATGTGTGAAAGATTTCCTAACAGCTTTAGAAATCTTAGTGTGATACATCTCTCATACAGTTTGGGGTGAATTGTAAAAATGAAGAACTATAATTTATGTAGTGAAATACCCCATTAGAAGAGGATTTTTTGGGGGACTTCAATATGAAGAAAACCAAGAATGTTTTGTTGGGCTGTGTTGAACATTATTTCTTTGTAAATGAATGTTGTAGAAATGAGGACTTTGGTTGGTCCAGCATTGACTTTCTTCATCACTGCAACATTTCTCTGACTAGCAATGTGACGATGTAACAAATGAGATTTTCTCATTTAATAATAAAAAATTGTGTAATGTTTTGCAAAGCTTCTGTCTTAAAATGTCCAGGTCTTAAGAAAAAGGCAGCTTACACTGTTTTGCTTGCAGAGTCTATCTTTTTCGTACAATGGAAATCCTCAAGTCCACTTTGTGCGGCACCCCTCTCCTCCCTCCACAAAAAACAGAAAAACAAAAAACCAAAAAGGAAAATGTAGCATGTTAGCTAAAACTGGAGCAAAGTGCACTAAAACAATTTCCTGAACTCAGCTGTTGTACTATTCACCTTTTAAAACATAATGCTCTTTAGCCATTTGTAGTCTAGTAAATGTTACAGGAAAGACTTGCCACATTTTCTTCCAAATTTTAAGAGGTGATTTTCAAAAGCTTTATTTGGGTATGTTGTCAGACCAGGGTTTTCAGAGTTGATAGAAAAGAGTCTTGTGGGAAAACTTATTTTGATAAATTATTACACATGCAGAAAAACTGATCACACTGACTGGATCTGTCCACGACATGGAAAATAAACTGGATTTTCAGAATATTGTTGTTTAGTGTTCAAGGTATTGTTTCTAAACATAAACACACCCTAAACATGCTTTATTCACTTGTTAGAGTCATACTTTTAAAAGAAGGTGATTACTTTCTGAGGTTAGAAAAGGAAAGCTAAGCCTTTTCATTATCAAATACACAAGTTTATTAAATGAATGACTTAACTATTTTCATTTGCACATTGATTTTGGAATTATTTCTGTTTTGCTGCTGGCTGAAAGAATATTTTGGCTCTGTGTATATTTGTATTTTGATTTTTCTGGTTTTGTTTACCCTCATTTGCTTTTAGCCCCCCCCCCCCATGTTTAAATATATTCTAATTGTAAAGAGCATAATCTTAGAGCAAACATGTTTGAGGCTTTATGTCAGATCTAATCCTGTTTGTTGTTTTTTAAAATGATATTTTCTCAGGTGGCTGCAGTCTTTTTTTGCTTTCTACATAAATACCCTACCTGGACTCCCCAGCTTTCACCAGAAGCTGTATTTTTTTGTTCCCTCTGAGACTGGTTGTGATGGGGAAATTAAAACAAAAACAACACACTAGCACACTGCCACAAAACTTGAGGAAGTGTTAGAATGGTAATAAAATATTAAATACACCTTATTCTTAAAATAAGCTTTTACTGTATAATTTGCCACAATTCAATCTAGTCAGCTAAAGTTAAATGTAGTTAGTATTAGCCATAAGAGAATGTAAAGCATGCTTTCACAAAGCTGTCAGTATTACATGTTGAATGTGTTTGAGACTTTTAGATTGTACTATTTGCCTAATAGATTAATGAAATCTATCAGATGCAACCTATATTTGCAAAAACAAGCTAGAAGGAGCCTGAAGAATGTGGTCTGCATTTGAGATCTACCCTACTATGTTTTCTACTTTCAGAAAAGATTCTGTAATTTTGGTTTTTGGCATCTTTCTTATATTCAGACAATTTTTTTCTGCCTTAATGCCCATTTACCAGCAGTTAACTCATGTTTATTGTGCTTTCATGCATTGTGATATGGAATGTGTTTAGTAATTTACTCTTTATAAATATGGTAAAGTACAGTGGTATGATTATGCATTAAGCTAATGACATTAACAAGCTTGGTTATGAAGGGTTGGAGCCATGCACGTGGTTTAAGAGAACAGTTACAGTTTAATGTAGTTTCAGCTTGCTGTTTAATGGGCAACTGATAAAGAGCTTGGACCATATTGTTTGAAAAGGAGCCTACAAGTACAGAAACTAGTTAAATTAGATAGTGTGGGCTTGCTGAACTCAGAACCAGGCAGTGGAATTCTGAAAAGCAATTTTGGCTATTTAAAGCTCATATTTTCTGTAGCTTTTTTTTTTTTTAAACACTCTATTGAGGTATAAGTTGACTTAAACAGATAAACCATACAATTTACAGTGTTTTCACCTACAACTATGTGAACATAATTTATTCCCCCAAATTTCTTGTTTCCTTTTAAGTCCGTCACTAATTCTCTACCCGCCCCTGTTATTTTGGTATAAAATGTAATTAAGCAAAATTCTTAGGGTTAATGATTTAAAGTAGCATTTTAAAAATTATTTGCTTGATTTTAGTGTAAGGATTAGAATATTAATTTCCACAGATAATTTGTTAGAATTAAACTGTTAATCTAAAAAATCAGATTGTCTTAATAAAATCAGATTTATATTAATGAAATTCAGTATGTTGAAGGATCTGGTTCCCCATAAAATACTTTTAGTCCTTTTTTTTGCTAGTGTTTCTGTATACCGTTATAATGTGGTTATATAAAAACATTTTAAATTTAGGAATATGTTAAATAACTTGTTTTTAACACCCCATCTTTAATCTGATATTAGATACTTGAATGCTCCATAATTATGTAAACTAAGTTGATGCAGCTAATGAGGGTAGTCCAGGCATGGTAGCTCATGCCTGTAATCCTAGCACTTTGGGAGGCGAAGTCCAGCAGATCCTGTTCAGAAGTTCGAGACCATCCTGGCCAACATGGTGATCCCCGTCTCTACTAAAAATACAAAATTTAACGGGGTGTGGTGGCACCTGCCTGTGATCCCCAGCTACTCAGGAGGCCAAGGCAGGAGAATCGCTTGAACCTGGGAGGCGGAGGTTGCTGTGAGCCAAGATTGTACCACGGCATTCCAGCCTGGGTGACAGAGCGAGACTCTGTCTCAAAAGAAAAAAAAATTATATGTATTTATGTAATTATGGGACATGTGGACCTGAAAATTTGTAGTTCAGGACTTGAGAATGTAATTAGCTAGTCTAACAGGTTTTGTAATTGTTTTTTGTTCACTTATACAGTTAACTTAGAAACTTTAAATTCATTCCACCTACCCTTATGGAGTATTTGTTTTGTAGAACTACTCTGGCACAATGATTGAAGCTACAGTGTATTATATCATTAGGTCTGGTTGAAGGACACTGCTGAAGCATGTTCAGTGCAGCAGTGTCCCAACTTGCAATATATAAGAGCATGTGTAGTGATGGGGCCCACACTTACCTACACCACTGGTATCATTGGGGACCTTCAAAAAATACTTGTGTTTGTGTTGACTTTGTAATATTTAAAAATCCTGTCCCCCACAATGGTTTTTTTTTTTTTTTTTTTTTTTTTTTTTGGAGACAGAGTCTTACTCTTGCCCAGACTGGAGTGCAGTGGCCCAATCTTGGCTCACTGCAACCTCTGCCTCCTGGATTTGAGTGGTTCTTATGCATCAGCCTCCCAAGTAGCTTGGATTACAGGCACTCACCAACATGTCCAGCTAAATTTCATATTTTTAGAGATGGGGTTTTGCCACATTGGCCAGGTTGGTCTGAAACTCCTGACCTCAAGTGAGATCTGCCTGCTCAGGCCTCCCGTAGTGCTGGTATTATAGGCATGAGTCACCGTGCCCAGCAACCAGCTGCATTAACATACAGTATAGTGGAAGTAGTCACACCTGGGTTTGAAACCACACTTTGCTCCTTTTTTTGCTATGACTTTTTTTTTTTTTTTGCAAGAGTCTTGCTCTGTCATCCCAGCTAGAGTGCAGTGGTGCAATCTCTGCTTACTGCAAAGTCTGTTTTCTAGATTCAAAAAATTGTCATGCCTCAGTCTTAAGTAGCTGGGATTATAGGTGCACACCACCACGCCCAACCTGTTTTGTATTTTTAGTAGAGGTGGGGTTTCACCATGTTGGCCAGGTTAGTCTCAAACTTGGCCTCACATGATCTACCTGCTTTGGCTTCCAAAAGTGCTGGGATTACAGGCATTAGCTGCTGTGCCCAGCTTTAGCCGTGACTTTAGATATGCAACTTAATATATTCCACAGTGTTAATGTGAGGATGAAAAGAATAATGAAAAGCACCTGGTGTAAATCCTGGTTTGTAATAGATGTTCCGTAAATTTAGCTGTTAATTCGCTACTAGTGACACTTAGTTCAACTGGAGCTTTACCTCCCTCAGTAGCAGGTAGTACCTATTTTTTAAAAATTAACTTGTTAAATGGGCAGCTACTATTCTAAGTGGTTGTGAATAGTGTGAAATATCTGAGTTCTCACAGTAAATTACAACTGTTTTATCTGTGCTTCATTTGGTATTATGCTCAGTTATGACCTAAACTTGATTCTATTCAGCCGTTAAAATGAGTTTTATCAGAGGTCTGAAATGTAATCATTGAAATGGTAAGTCACAGTCCTGTGAACTAATTGCAAGAATGGGTTTTCCTGCTTTCAAATCTTTCAGAATAGAATTGCCTTTGTTAGTCATGTCACTTCATGCTTTTTGTGGAAATAAGGTAGGTAAGCACATTAATTAAGCAAGGGTTTAACCTGATACTTGCATTCCCTCGTTTTCTGGAATGCTAAAGGTGAGCAAAGGTCATGAGCTGGAGAATTGTGACAACAGTATGTAACCCCCCCCTTTTGATTTTATTAAAGAGTCAGGGTCGGGTGGATGTGGTGGCTCACGCCTGTAATCCCAGCAGTTTGGGAGGCCAGGGCAGGTGGATCACGAGGTCAGGAGTTCAAGACCAGCCTGGCCAACATAGTGAAACCCCATCTCTACTAAAAATACAAAAATGAGCCAGGCATGGCAGCACATGCCTGTAGTCCCAGCTACACAGGAGGCTGAGGCAAGAGAATCACTTGTACCTGGGAGATGGAGGT
Organism: Sapajus apella; assembly: GCF_009761245.1. Taxonomy (NCBI): domain Eukaryota; kingdom Metazoa; phylum Chordata; class Mammalia; order Primates; family Cebidae; genus Sapajus; species Sapajus apella. Next base: position 81,034,405 of record NW_022436941.1, on the reverse strand, counting down.
TCCAGTGAGCCAAGATCACTCCACTGCACTCCAGCCTACACTGCTTGACAGAGTGAGACTCTGTATTAAAAAAAAATAAAAAAATAAAAGTGACCAGGTCTTGCTATGTTGCCCAAGCTGTTCTCAAACTCTCCTGGGCTCAAGCGATCCTCCTGCCTTGGCCTCCCAAAATGGTGGGATTACATGGCCACTGTACCTGGCAAGAGTATATAACTCTTTTGCCTTCAGTTTCTTAATCTTTTAAAAACTGGACACTTGATAACCTAAAACTAGATGTCTAGTAGACACTGATACCTTGAGAAAGTTAGATTGTATGTTTGCATGTGTCAGCTTTTGTTTAAGAGGTTTATGATTCTGTAATGTAATTTTTACTTAGATGCCAGAATGTAACTTTCCTCTGTAGGGAATGTAATTTTGTCATAGTCTTAGTGCCATTTTAATTTTAATTATTATTTTCTTTGAGATAGTTTCACTCTTGCTCAGGCTGGAGTGCAGTTGTGTGAACATGGCTCACTGCAACCTCCGCCTCCCGGGTTCAAGCAACTCTCATGCCTTAGCCTCCCGAGTAGGTGGGATTACACGTATGTGCCACCATGCCTGGCTAGTTTTTGTATTTTTAGTAGAGATGAGGGTGTCGCCATGTTGGTCAGGCTGGCCTCTAACTGTTGGCCTCAAGTGATCTGCCTGACTCAGCCTTCCAAAGTGCTGGAATTACAGGTGTGAGCCACTGCGCCTGGCCCTAATGTGGTTTTCTTTAATGACTGGAAAGAAGGGAAAACAATGAAATGTCAGTCTGGGTACTGTAATAAGCAGGTACAGTTGCATTATGAGAAGTTGACTTGGTGAGGTGAAGAGGTATTTATTCTCCCTCAAATCTGGCGTTAATGTCCTGACATTGTTTAGCTTTTTAAAAGTTAGTTTGGTTTATTGAATGTTCGAGTGTCATTTGACAGAATGAAATAACCTGGCTACTAAGAAGTGAGTCTAGGAAATTCTGTATTCCCCAAATAGAGACATAGAGGCTCATGTCATCTATTAAGATGTCTGCAATTTCTTTTTTGAAGATTATTTTCTAAATTGAGTGTTGGCAAACTTTCTGTAAAAGGCTAGATGGTAAGTATTTTAGGCCATGTGATTTTTGTTTCTACTCAACTAATAGTACCGAAATAGCCACAGACACTAAACAAGTAGGTGTGTCTTTTCCAATAAAACCAACTGGGTAGGGACAGTAGATTGCTGGTCCTTGTTCTAAATATTAAAAACTAGTCCTTTGAAAACTTAAGGAAAGTGAAATTGGGTTATCATATTTGATCTTTACACCATTGCCTTTGTGATTTTTCAGTCGTGCAAAATGCTTTCCCCCAGCCCGCCCAGTTCTGGGGCAATATTTGAAAGCCTGCAATCTTTTAATACAGACATTCTGAATGAAAGGAAGCTTAACTTTTAAGACAATATTTTTCCCATTTGTAAAATATGATTGTAATTTGTCCACACAGGATGAATTATAGTGTGTCCTAAATCGGAAGGAAGTGTAAATTTATCAGTGCAATATAGAGAATTTTACTGAGAAGGTGAGAAAACTTGTGAAACATGAGAGACAGTTTTCAAAGGACAGACCTACTTCCCTCTCTAAAAGTGATGTAATTTCTTCTGTCACTCTGCCAGCATTCTCTGCTTTGAGTATTTATGAAGATTAAAAACTCTTTTTTCCTCAACTGGATTGTGCTAACACTAATAAGGACCACTTATTTTAACCGAAGACCCTTGCCTTCTTTTGGTGGAAGTTATAGCTTATTTTTCTCCAAAGTGGAGGCATTGTTGGAGAACATGAATTGAGAACTAGAGACATCACTTTACCAGCAGCAGGAAACAATAAAATAGGATAAGAGATTTGAAACAAGAGGGTAGGGCTTGATATTAAAGTGTTGTGATAAGGCATCAGGTTGCCATAATTTTGGGGTCTGTACTCAAAGTTGAGTAGGTGCTGGTGAGACATAATAGCTCGGCTAGCGAGAGCTTCAGGTGATGAAGTTAATATCTTATCCTAACACATGCTTCAGACTAACAGAACTAGGCATAGAGGGCAGTACGCATATTCTTTCTAGGGTGGGGAAGAGGGAATAATTTCTGTGATGGGGCAAAGATATGAAGTCAGTGTATTGGACCTGAGATCTGGGAATTAGGAAACACCTTCCTCAGCCAGTGAAACCACTCCAGAGGTACCACATGATATCTAAATCCATAGAAAATAATAAAGAACAAGTTGCTGCAGGAAGCACTGAGAACCCTCCTAGACCTAGCTAAAGGCAGGGCTAAACGAAGTTCAAATAGCCCAGTCTATCTAACCTCCACGAGAAGGGATCTGATCCATGATGGTGAGTAAATAGAGAAGGTCTTCACTAGTTACATTAAAATGTGATCAATGATTTCTTTGGTAGTAAATATTTCTTGTAACTGCAACTTTCCAAATTTGAGCAATGTTTTGCTTTCTCTTTATATTGTGTAAATTTTTCTCCTTTTACTAAATTAAAGCAACAAAGTCAGTAAATAAGGGCCTGCTAGGCTAGGACTTGTACTGAGAGTACAAAGAAGAAAGACAACCCTTGTGCTGAAATTGATCACAACCTTGTAGAACAGGCTACTGCAAATGAGTTTTTCAGCATGTACTGTGTACAGAGCATAGGGAAGAGTAGGACAGCTCAGGGAAAGCTTTCCAGAGGATGTCATCATTTGGTTTTAATGATTGATTAACAATAGGCATGCTATAACCCATTGGGTTCAGGAAACCTTTTGGAGTTCACTATAGGTATAAGGGAAGGAAAGGGAAATGAGGCTGGTGACACAGCAGGAGCCAGGTCATGAAGGATCCTCTATCATTTTCACCAAATGTTGATTTTATCCTGCAAGCAGTGGGGAGCCATCAAAGATGTCAGAACTGGAATGTCAGACTTAATGTTTCTTCCATTTAAAGACCCTTAAGTAACACTAAGATCCATACGTATGATTTCTTAAAACTGCAGGATAAGGCAGGAGGGAAAACTTGTAAATACGTCATTCAGGTGTCACTTTTAAGTGAAGAGTCATCTAGAGGAGTATATGTAAGTAATGAAAGAGGCAAACTTCCTGGCATGTTGGGATGGGGGAAAGGTTGAACAAGGATCTGGCCTGAATTAGAGAAATTGACTTGTAAACAAAGTTGCTGGAAAGTTTACACAGAAAAAAAAAAATTGCCTATGGCAGTCCCTCAATGATACTCTATCACATAATGACCTCCTAAATAAATATGATGTTCTAATAAGTAATTTGTATCTCTTTTAATAAGCCTATTCCAAATTCCAAAGTAATTTATACTGAAAATTAGTTGAGTAATTATTGAGCAAGTACTATAAACAAAACGTAGTGCTGGTGAATGAAGAGATTCAAAGATATAAAAAATGTGGTCCTGCCTCAAGAAACATCCTCTATTTCATCTACATCTGTTTCCATATATAACTAAGTCCAGGGAAGACAAGCCTGGGATTTTCTGTATAGCTAGGCACGTTCTCAGAACCTGGAAATGTGTGTCCAGAAAAGCAAAATACTTCTTTTTGAATAGGTGCTTTTGGCATTTCTAAAAATGTAATAAATTTTTATGTTTAATGTAGTTTTCTGTGGTTTGTTTCACAGTGGGAGAAAGAATTTTACAATTTGCCAAGCCATGTCCACTAAGGCCAAAAACTGCTACTATTAAAGATATTTAAGATATAACAAAAGAAAAAAAATAACTAAAAAACCTCCAAAACAAGGTATTTAAAATGTTTTGACTTCATGAGACATAGCAAAATAATAATTCCAAAAATACTCTAAGCAATGGCAGCATTACCAGAATCATTCCTACATTGACTGAGTGCCTTCTAAGTGCTTGGTACTATGATGAGTGTTATTAAATAAATGCAGAGCCCACCAAAGTGACTACCATAAAGATAGTCATCCAGTAGTCATTTGGATGATCCAGTTTTAGCGTATTAAAAAATAAAAATCACATTTGTTTGTTAAGATGTGACTTTAGTGAGAAATTCTAAAGTAACACCAAGGCTGGGCATGGTGGCTCACACCTATAATCCCAGCACTTTGGGAGGTGGAGACAACTGGATCACCTGCGGTTGGGAGTTTGACAGAGTGAAACCTCATCTCTAGTAAAAATACTAAACCTAGCTGGACATGGTGGCAGGTGCCTGTAGTCCCAGCTACTCAGGAGGCTGAGGCAGGAGAATCACTTGAACCTGGGAGGCAGAGGTTGCAGTGAGCTGAGATCATGCCACTGCATTCCAGCCTGGGCGACAGAGTGAGACTCCGAATCAAAAAAAAAAAAAAAAAAAAAAAAGTAGCAAAAAGCACTGGTTGTTAGTTTTGATCTTTAGCTCTTTGGTGTACAAGTGTTCTGAAATTGCAGTTGCTAACTTTTGACAAATTTTCAAGCCTTTCCGTTCTTTCTGACTTGGAGGTAGTTATGAAGAGAGGTTAGATTGTCCTAGCATATCTCTTAATGCAGGCTGAGTTGCATGTATTTCACAGACATTTGTCTTGCTGAACCTGATTAGCATAGGCATCCTTGGGTCTCAAAAAGTCCAGTGACCAATTGACTGACTCCAGGATTCTGAGCCAGGCTTCTGGCCAGGCTGTTCTGAGCAAAAGATAAATGTGTGTGTAGGGGTCCCAAAGATAAAGCAAGTAGACAGTAGGTAGGAAAGCTGACTTCCAGTATTTGAACGGCTGTTAAGAAAAGAGGGATCAACTAGGTATTTTTTGTGTGACTTGGGTTAAGTTACCTGGTTTGTATGTGTCTCAATTTCCTTAGATATAAAATGGTATACTATTTTGAGCTATCCCATTAAATTGTTGGAAAGAACTGGAAAAAAAAAAAAAAGGTGAAACCATGAATGAGACATTGGCACATAGTCAATGTTCAGCAATAGCAGCTTTAAACAATTTTCCCATATGGCTCCATGGAAGGAAATCTAGCAAGGTGTCTTTCTAAATAAATGTATGTTGCATGGATGAACACTAGTTTTATGTTTACCAAGAAGTTTTAAACATATTCTCCAGTGATCTTTGCACCAGTTGCTGGGATGTGGTTGAAAGAATTATTATTCTCCGCTTTCTTTTTCTGAGATGGAGTTTTGCTTTTGTTGCCCAGGCTGGAGTGCAATGGCTTGATCTCGGCTCACTGCAACCTCTGCCTCCCAGCTTCAGGTGATTCTTCTGCCTCAGCCTTCCCAGCAGCTGGGATTATAGGCACATGCCACCATGCCCGGCTAATTTTTGTATTTTTAGTAGAGACGGGGTTTTGCCATGTTGGCCAGGATGGTATCAAACTCCTGACCTCAGGTAATCTGCCTTGTTGGCCTCCCAAAGTGTTGGGATTAAAGGCGTGAGCCACTGCGCCCAGCCTATTCTCCATTTTTGCAAACTGAAACTCAAGGAAGTTAGTAATTTGCCTGTCGTCACCTTGCAGGTGTGTGAGTGCACTGGCACTTGAATGAGGTCTAATTTCCAATTCAGGCTTAGTCCATTCAGGCTGCTATAACAAAAATTCCATAACATCTGGGTCTTATAAACAACAGAATTTTATTTCTCACAGTTCTGGAGGCTGGAAAGTCTAAGATCAAGACTTCAGCAGATTTAGTGTCCGAAGAGGACTCACTTTCTCATATAATAGAAGGGTGAAGGAAGCACTCCAAAGTCTCTTTTATTAAAAAGGCACTAATCCCTCTCAAAGGGATTAGTCACCTAATCACCTCTCAAAGGCTCTGCTTTCAACTACTATCATATTAAGGGAATAGGTTTCAATGTATGAATTTTGGGTGGACATAAACATTCAGTTTACAGCAATGTTCTTTCCACTATATCAAATCAAGAAGTTTTGACTTGGAGGTCGTTATAGGGAGAAGTTACATTCTCTGCCTATCTCTCAATGCAGCGTGGGTTGCATTGAAGAGGAACGCAATGAGGGCTGATCCAAGCATGTTGAAAGGATGCAGATTCCTGTTCACTGAGGGAAAAATACTCTTTCTACCAGAATGCTTAAAAAGATTTGCTTAAAAGGGAATGAGTAGTGGTAGTGTTTGAGCAGGAAATGTATGACCAATCTTCCTAGATATTGTGGAGGATCTTGCATTTGGGAAAATCTTGACCAAGATGACTGTAATGGCCTTTAAAATTTTGGTTTTATAGTTTTAAGTACATGAAATTTGTTGACTCATACTTTTTTGTTGTGTATTTTGAGACAGGATCTTGCTTTGCCACCCAGGCTGGAGTGCAGTGGCACGATCTCAGCTCACTGCAACCTCTACCTCCTGTTTTCAAGCGATCCTTGTGCCTCAGCCCCTTGAGTAGCTGGGATTGCAGGTGTGTACCACCATGTCCAGCTAATTTTTTTGTGTGTTTGTAGTAGGGATAAGGTTTCACCACATTGGCTAGGTGGGTCTCAAACTCCTGGCCTCAGGTGATCCACCCGCCTCGGTCTCCCAAAGTGCTGGGATTACAGGTGTGAACAACTGTGCCCGGCCGTGTTGACTCATGCTTTTAAGATTGTCATTTTTTTATTGTAGCTCATCAAAATATCATGTCATGTAAACTACTTCTCCCTTAGATAGTCTAGTGTAATTTATTTTCTTCATGCTTTCTAAATAGCAAAATATGAGTATTATGACCTGGAATATTTAGCTTTAGGTGTATGTCCCATTGCAATCACACAGAATATGAAAAAGATGTTCTCAAGGTTTGAAACTTAATAAAATTAATGACTTTTACTGTTTTGTATAGAACATCTGTAAGTAAAGCTGGCATTTTCCCCCTTTACTATTAAAAACCTTGGAGCTAAGAAATATAATGATTACTAATACTCATTGGTGCCATCATGAATATTCTTGATTCATATTAAGATACCAGCAGTTTTACCCATTTCTTGTGCACTATCAGTGCAAGTGTTTGACATAATTGTTTCAGTAAAAATTGTATAATTCGAAAAGGTTATTTAGTGCTTTGACTGTTTCAGCATCACTTATGTTTATTGGCAAGTATTCACATAAAATAAGATATTCTTTGATAATTGGTTGGTGCTGGTATCACATGAGTACAAGTAAAACAGCAGGTCCGGCCACATCTGTAGATTTGCCCATTTGTAAAGCAAGTACAAGTCTGCAGATAAGCTGTTAATTGAGTCTTCATGTTTGCAACTAAATTTTTAAATTGACAAATTATCTAAAATTAACTATCACGGTAGTTTTCTTCATACTTTTTGTTTATTTATAATTTTGCCCAGTTTATTTGAAGTAAATTTTTCTTTTTCCATGAGTTAGAAAATATTTTGGTGTCAATTTCATTCTTTGAACATTTTTAGATGTTGATGGTGCAGCTCTTGATTGAGAAACCAAGTCTTCTAATCTTTATTTTTAGCCAGCTTATCTTCTTAACTATAAGAAAATAAAAATATATTTTTGCTAATTATACTTTTTGTTTTTACTTTTTTTTTGAGATGGAGTCTTGCTTGCTCTGTCACCCAGGCTGGAGTGCAGTGGCACAATCTTGGCTCACTGCAACCTCTGCTTCCCAGGTTCAACTGATTCTCCTACCTCACCTTCTGAGTATCTGGGACTACAGGCACACATCACCATGCCCAGCTAAGTTTTGTATTTTTAATAGAGATGGGTTTCACCATGTTGGCCAGGCTGGTCTCAAATTCCTGACCTCAAGTGATCCACCTGCCTTGATCTCCCAAACTGCTAGGATTACAGGTGTGAGCCACTGTTCCTGGCCGCTAATTTTAGTATAAATTATTAAACTGAAATAGTTTAGGTAAAAATTAAAAATTTAGAAAAGTTCTAAAGAATTTTAAAATATTGCAAAATAAGACATTAAAGTCTATTAATAGTGTTTTTCTACAGAGGTATAAGAAAAATTTCTGAGTTTCAAAATAATTTATTGGACAGAAAGGTTATAGAGATCATGGTGATATTACTAAAAATAGTTTGTAAGAGCCCTATGGAAGTACAGAAAACAGAGCTAACCTCTAAAAGTGCACAAATTTATGTCCTAAACTTACTCTTTTGACGATTTCTTTAAAAACACAATTTATAAGCATACATTCCATTAGTCAGCTGTATTAGTCCATTCTCATGCTGCTATGAAGAAATACCCAAGACCGGGTAATTTATAAATAAAACAGGTTTAATTGACTCACAGTTCTGCATGGCTGGGGAGGCCTTAGGAAACTTAACAATCATGGTAGAAGGCAACTTTTCACAGGGTGGCAGGAGAATCGGTGCCCAGCAAAGGATGAAGCCCCTTATAAAACCATCAGATCTCATTAGAATGCACTCACTATCCCAAGAACAGCATGGGAGGAAAACTGCCCCATGATTCAATTGCCTCACACCAGGTCCCTCCAACGACTTGGGGATTAGAAGATTACAATGTAAGATGAGATTTGGGTAGGTACACAAAGCCAAACCATACCTCAGCATAGCAATGGCATTGTCACATGTCATATTGTAGCCTTTGGAAAATACCTCTCAACATGCATTAAAAAAAATGAAAGCAAAAACATGTTACTATTATAATGAAAAATTTTTTGACCTTAATCAACCCCAAGAGGACCTCAGAGACTCCTAAGAGTCTGGACCCTACTTAGAGAACAACTGTCAGGGAGGTTGCTTGTGCTCATACCTGATGTCATTAAGTAACTCAAACCATGACATTCTCCTCTGTAGCTCTAAGGCCACCCCCTTCAGATGTTGAGCTCACTGACCGAGACCAGCGATCATGATTCATTTATCTTTGTGTCCTTATTACAGCCTCTTGTCCATAAAACCTGTAACAGTGGCTGGGTGTGGTGTCTCATGCCTTTAATCCCAGCTCTTTGGCAAGCTGAGGCAGGAGGATTACTTGAGGTCAGGAGTTTGTGACCAGTCTGGGCAACCTTGTGTCTACAAAACCAAAAAATATACAACTGTTTAATAAATGTTAATTGAAAGAATTTGAACTTTTTATTTCAGCAGAGTATGATAAAAAAGATTTTTAACACTCTGGTGCCCTCAGGTGGCATTATATTGCAAAGCAACTTAGAAAAAAAACAATGCATGTGTTAGTTTAAAATCTTGAGCCCAGATTGGATTTTGGTTGTCATTTTGTATTAAAAAGACTTTTCTTCTGATTCAAATTATCTTGCACATATCAAACAAATTGTTTGGTTGAATTCCATCTCCATCTCCTATTTTATTTTGATACAGGTTGAAATTATGGTGTTAATTACTATATAATTTTTCACTAGATTCATTGAGCTGGCCATTTTATCATACTCTTTCATTTCTTTCCCATTGCCATAAAATGTCGAGTGGTTCTCATTGTTAGTTTTTAGGTAAGAGAAATGAGTTATATAACTGGCAGGGTTCTTAAGCTATCTCCAACCTTTAACTCAAGTCTTTACATACTTCCTTATGGATCTGCATTTCTTTTGACAGCAGATACTTATTTTGTATTAGAAACGTGAAACATATTTTTGTATTTTCTATTTGCATTTAGTTTAACTTTTTTTTTGTTATGCCTCTTCCAAAATAGATATGTTTTTTCTTATTTTGTTAATTTGTAGGTTCATGTACTTGTAATCAAAAGAGTGAAGGTGACCAGATTCAAAGGGAACTCTTAGATATATGAAAAATGTGGGTGCTCTTCCCAATTATGATTAGGAATCTGGCAAATCTGATGACATGCTGCAGTTGTATTGAGTTCCTTTTACTCTCCAAACTGTTAAAAGTCTTTCAGGCTGGGCATGGTGGCTCACACCTGTAATCTCAGCACTTTGGGAGGCCAACACAGGCAGATCACTTGAGGTCAGGAGCTCGAGACCAGCCTGGCCAACATGGTAAAACACTGTTTGTTAATACAAAAATTAGCCAGGCGTGGTGGTGTGCGCCTGTACTTGGGAGGCTGAGGCAGCAGAATCATTTGAACCTGGGAGGCAGAGGTTGCAGTGAGCCAAGACTGTGCCACTGCAATCCAGCCTGAGTGACAGAGTGAGACTCTGTCTCAAAAAATAAAAGTAAAAAAATCTTTCAGATGACTCAATCAACGGCCACTATATTAGAATGAACCGCAAATGAGATGCTTGCTTTAGGGATGTCCGATTCAGGTTCAAGGATATGTGAAGAACCTCGGAGTGTGTGTGCGTGTGTGTGTGTGTGTGTGTGTATATATACACATATATACATATATGTATATATATGTGTATATATACACATATATGTGTATATTATATATGTATATATACACATATATGTATATTATATAGTATATATACACACATATATATACATGTATATGTATACATATACATGTATATATACATATATACACATATACACGTATATATGTATATATATGTATATACATATACGTGTGTGTGTGTATATATATACACATATACGTATATGTATATATATGTGTATATATATACATATATATACGTATATTATATATACGTATATATATGTATATACATATATATGTATATACACATATATACGTATATATACATATACATATACATGTATATGTATATATGCACATATACACATATATATGTATATATATGTATATATGTACATATATGTATACATTTATATGTATATATATACACATATATACATATATATACACATATATATATATATGAGGTTTACCAAAGTAGAGATTGGAAGAACTAAAATTCCGTAACCAAGGAAAAGTCTGGGGTAGAGGCATCCACCAAGGAAGTAGATTTATAATACGGCTACTCTTCCATTAAATAAACATTTGTTTCATTCATTTGCCCAACAAATATTTATAGACTCTAATACATAATTTCAGCTGTTGCGTATCTGGGAATATTTTTGTATTTGGGAACACAGATATTGAAAAAGGAGGCCTAACCTCCACGAAGCTCTTCATCTAGTGAGGAGACAGCAAAGTTAACAAGGCAGCATCATGAGTGCTATGACATGCATAAACGCAAGTCGATAGAAGAATCTGATTCATGCTGATACAGTGGTATGCACTTGGAATCCCAGCTACCTATGAGGCTGAGATGAGACGATTGCTTGAGTTAGAGTCTGCAGTTGCACCACTGCACTCCACACTCCAAACTGGGTAACAGAGTGAGGCCCCATCTCAAAAAAAAAAAAAAAAAAAAAAAGAAATGGAGAAAAGGAAAGGAAAATAATTTGATTCTTGTTTTGAAGAACAATTCAGTGTTAGCTGTATGGTGGTAGAAAGGGTGTTTCAACAGAGGGGCTAGTGTGCGAACGGCATTGGAGGAGTGCATATGGAGGAATAGATAAAGGTTAGAAAGGCTGGTTGTGGTGGCTCATGCCTGTAATCCTAACACTTTGGGAGGCCAATATAGGAGGATCACTTGAGGTCAGGAGTTCAAGACCAGCCCAGCCAACATGGCGAAACCCTGTCTCTACTAAAAATACAAATATTCACTAGGTGTGGTAGCACATGCCTGTGCCCCCAGCTACTCAGGAGGCTGAGACACAAGAATTGAACCCTGGGGGTGGAGGTTGCAGTGAGTTGAGATTGTACCCCTGCACTCTAGCCTGGGTGACAGAGTGAGACTCTGACTAAAAAAAAAAAAAATAAAAGATAAAAAAATAAAAGGCTAGAAAGGAGGTAAACACTTTGGCCACAGTATAAAGAAAAGATTGGGCCGGGCACAGTGGCTCACACCCGTACTCCTACCACTTTGGGAAACCAAAGTGGGAGGATTGCTTGAGGCCAAGAGTTCAAGATCAACCTGGCCAACATAGTGAGACCCTGTCTCTATTATTTTTAAAAATTAAAAAAGAAAAAGATTGGAGGGGGTAAATTGAGAAATAGGGAGGCAGTTAAAATGTTGCAGTAATACTAGAAAGGAATGAAAAAGAATTAAGTTAATTGTCATGGGAATACATTGAGATGTTAAGGAGAAATTCAAAAGGAAGAGTGTATTTTTTGGAGGCAGGGGAAAATCGTTCATCTTTAGATGCTGCATTTAAGACATTCAAATTGCAGTTTGTCATACAGATTGAGAAGTCAGAAGAGGTGTACTGGAGACAGGCCACCCAGGAAATTGGGAGGGGAGTTGGCCCTGGAAGAAATGAATGGAACTGCCTGAGTTTCCTGTTTTCATGGCTTCTAAGTCAAGCCCTAATCAGGAACAGCTAAAACTCCAACAGAAAACCTGCAATCTTTTTGGCTTAAAGAAGGAGAGGACAGACCTTGAGGCAATCACAGTTGCTGAAGCGCTAGTGGAGGACTTCTAGAAATAAGAAACCTACAGAGGAGGAGCTTCATTTTTAATATCCTTCCTTGATATCCATGGGAGATTGGTTCCAGGACCCCCATGGATACCAAGATCCTAAGATGCTCCAGCAACTAATGTAAAATGGCATAGTATTTGCCTATTACACATATACATCCTCCCGTATACTTTAAATCACCTCTGGATTGCTTATAATACTTAATACAATATAAATGCTATGTAAATAGTTGTTATGTTATTCTTTTTAATTTATATTATTTTTTATTGTTTCTTCATTGGTTTTTAAATAATATTTTTGATCCATGGTTGGTTGAATTAGCAGATGCAGAACTCAAGAATATTGAGAGCCAACTGTATAAACTCTGCCAACATCCATTGGGAAGACTTAGTGAACCTTAGTGGATGACCTGGGGCTAGGTACTTCACCCTCGATTTCTTTATTTTTAAAATGTAAAAAATAATATTTTTCAGAGTGATTATGAGCATTAAAAACAACAAGTACTCGTAAGTTATTTCACACAGTCTTGCCACATAGCAGACTCTCAGTAAATAACTGCTGTATTAATCAGGACTTTGCTAGTGGCAAGTGACAGGAACTGAACTCAAGGTGGCCCAAGTGGCAAAGGAAGTTGATTGATCAACAGCAAGGTAGAGCAGGAGGTGGAGTCAGGGACTCAGTGTCATCAGGTCTCTCTTTCTCTCACACAGTCATACCTGGCCTTATCTCCTGAAGTTTACCCTTCTCTTCTGTTGATGACCTCTTTGTTTGGGAGTGGGTGTGGGTATAGGTGCAGGTGTGGGTGTGAGATGCCCAATCCAGGATTATACCCTCCACGATAGGCAGAAGAAAAGCCCCTGAAAAAGCTAATATCTTAATCTCAGAAACCTGTAAATGCATTTCCTTACAGGGCAAAAGGGAATTAAGACTGCAGATGAAATTAAAATGGTTAATCAACTGATTTTAAAATAGCGAGATTATCCTGGATTATCTAGGATGGCTCAATGTTATAACTAGGGTCCTTAGAAGCAGAAGAGGGAGGCAGAAGAGAGTCAGAGGAAAATGTGATCACAGAAGGCCAGAGTGATATGATGTGAGGACTCAACTGCCATGGCTGGCTTTGAAGATGGAGAAAGGGGCCACAAGCCAAGGAATGCGGGAAACCTCTAGAATCTGGAAAAAGCAAGGAAACCAATTTTCCCCTAGAAGCTCCAGAAGGAATGTGGTCCTGCCACTAATTTTAGCCCAGTGAAACCCATGTTGGACTTCTGAGCTACACAACTGTGAGATAATACATATGTATTGTTTAAGCCTCTAAGTTGTGGTATAAGCAACTATATAAAATGAATATGCCATCCCTGCTTTGTTGGAGTGATTTGTGTCTTGTGGAGCCTGAAACGTATGCATTTTGGATGTCTCTCTTTAAGGAAAATTCAAAACCACGAAAGAAAGAGAATATTTAGAATGAGAAAGATCACAAAAAAATTGCAAAATTTAGAAAGATGACAGGCAAGAAGTCAGAATGATGGCTCCACCTATCATTTCCCCATCCAGGGCACCAGTTTAACAACCATCTGTGTAAAAAAAAAACCTTCATAAGAACAAAAAATCAGGTGAGCACTCACGATACCTGGTTTTAACTTTGTATTACTTAAAGGGGCACTGAAAACATAGAAAAAACAGCCTTGAATCATTAATGCCACTGATATTAGTGGCATCTGTGTGCCCACCCAAATCTCATGTTGAATTGTAATTCCCAGTGTTGGAGGTGGGGCCTGATGGGAGGTGATTGGATTGTGGGGGTGGTTTCTAATGGTTTAGAATATTTCCACTAATGCTGTCTCGGATAGAGTTCTCATGAGATTTGGTTGTTTAAAAGTGAGTAGCACCTCCCCTTCACTCTCTTCCTCCTCCTCTGGCATGTAAAATGTGTCTGCTTCCCCTTTTCCTTCTGCCATGATTGTAAGTTTCCTGAGGCCTCTCCAGCCATGGTTCCTGTACAGCCTGCAGAACTGTGAGTCAATTAAACCTTTTTTCTTTATAAATTACCCAGTCTCAGTTTTATAGCAATGAAAGAATGGACTGATACAGCCACCCCTTCTCCAACCCATGGCAGTGGTGGCATGGTGTGGGGAGTGTTTTGATGTACTTGGGAGAGGGAGATTGAAACATTTACAAGGCATTGAACTCAGTGCTGCCCTATTGTAACAGAAAACAAAACTGGACCAAACTCAGCTGATGCCCACCACAGAGGCAGCATTTAAACCAGCCCTAGCCAGAGAGGAATTACTGATCCCAGTGATCTGAACTTGAGTTCCTGAAAGCCTCACCACTGTGGGCTAAAGTGTTCTGGGACTCTAAATAAACTTGAAAGGCAGTCTGGGCCACAAGGCCTGAAACTCATAGTGTTGAACTGGGCCCAGAGACAGTGGACTAAGAGGGCATGTGACCTACTGAGAGCCCAGCCAGAGCAGCTAACAGAGTATTGTTAACCCCAGGCTGCATAGTTGGCAGTTCCAAAAGAGACCACTTCCCTCCACTTGAGGAAAGGAGCGGGAAGAATGGGGAGGACTTTGTCTTGCATCTTGGATAGCAGCTCAGCCATAGCAGGATAGGGTACTGGTCAGAGTTGTGAGGCCTCCTTTCCAGACTTTAGTTCCTGGATGACATTTCTAGACACATCCTGGGCCAGAAGAGAACGTGTTGCCTTGAAGGGAAGGATCTAATCCTGGAAGTATTTGTCACCTGTTAACTGAAGAGCCCTTGTGCCCTAAATTAGGGTGATGCCCTGATACTACATCAAGGGCCTTGGGTGAGCTTCTGAGACTTGCTGGCTTCAGGTAAGACTGAGCACACTCCAAGCTATGGTTGATACAGGGCAAGATTTCTTCCACTTAAGAAAAGTGTAGGGAAAAGCAAAGCAGGCTTTGTCTTGCACCTTACATACCAGCTCAGCCACAGGGGAGTAGAACACAAATGGGTTCTTGGAGGTCTCTGATTTCAGGACTTGACTCTTAGATGGCATTTCTGGACTTACCCTGGACCAGAGTGGAGCCCACTGCCATGAAGTTGAGCCCCAGGCCAGGCAGCATTCGCCACAAGCTGACTGAAAGGCACTTGGATCTTAGGACATTGGTGGTGGCCTGGCAGTACTCCCTGTGGGCCAGTGTTGGTGGTGGTCATGGGGTGAGGCTTCCCTGCCTTTGAAAAGGGGAGGGAAGCATGGGAAGAACTGTATCTTGTGGTTTGAGTGCCAGCTTAGCCACAGTACAGTAAAATACCAGGTAGACACCTAATGTTTTTGACTCTAGTCCTTTGCTCCTGGATGGCACCTCTGGAACAACCTGGGGCCTGTGGGACTTTGCTGCAGTGAAAAGAACATAGGCCTGGCTGGCTTTGCCATCTGGTGATTGTAGAACCCCAGAGCCTTGAGCTCCAGGGCCTTGAACATAGGCCATAGTCAGGAAGTGGTTACAGCAGGCCTTGGGTGAGACCTAGTACTGTGCTGTCTTTAGGTCTGTCCAAGTGCAGTACTGGTGGTAGTGGCCACAGGGGTGTTGCATCACATCACCCACAGCTGCAGGTGGCTCATAGCAAAAAGAGAGGTATTGTATTCATTTGGAAGAAAGCAAGAGAAGAGAACAAGAGTCTCTGCTTGTAATTAAGAGAATTCTTCTGGATCTTATCCAAAACCATCAAGGCAATACTTCTATGAGTCTGCAAGAACCACAGTGTTACTGAGCTTGAGGTAGCCCCTAAATCAGATACAGCTTAGATTACAACACTCAAGTCCTTTAGAATATCTGGAAAGCCTTCTCAAGAATGACAGGTACAAACAAACTCAGACTACAAAGACTACAATAAATACCTAACTTCAATGCTCAGACACTGAGGAACATCTACCAGCATCAACACCATCCAGGAAAATCTGACCTCCTCACCAAGTGAACTAAATAAGGTACCAGGGACCAATCCTGGAGACATAGAGATATGTGACCTTTCAGACAGAGAATTCAAAATAGCTATGTTGAGGAAATTCAAATGCAAGATAACACAGAGAAGGAATTAATGCAGAATGTTATCAGGTAAATTTAACAAAGAGGTTGAAATAATTAAAAATAAACAAAAATTTCTGGAGCTGAAAAATGCAACTGGCATACTGAAGAATGCATCAGAGTCTCTTAATAACAGAATTGATCAAGAATTAGTGAGCTTGAAGACAGGCTATTTGAAAATACACAGAGGAGATGAAAGAAAAAACAATTAAAAAAAAAGAAGCATGCCTACAAGATCTAAAAAAAAATAAGCCTCAAAAAGGCAAAAAGTTATTGACTTTAAAGAGGAGGTAGAAAGTTTATTCAAAAAGATGGTAACAGAGAAACTTCCAAACCTAGAGGAAAATATCAATATCAAAGTACAAGAAGGTTATAGAACACCAAACAGATTAAACACAAGACTACCTCCATTTAAAAATGAAACTCTGCAGGAGGCTGAGGCAGGAGAATTGCCTGAACCCAGGAGGCGGAGGTTGCGGTGAGCCGAGATCGCGCCATTGCACTCCAGCCTGGGTAACACGAGCGAAACTCCGTCTCAAAAAAAAAAAAAAAAAAAAAAAAAAAAAAAAGAAACTCTCAAAGGTCAAGGATAAAGAAAGCATTTTAAAGCAGCAAGGGAAAGGAAACAAATAACAAAAAACGGAGTTCCAATATGTCTGGTGGTAGACTTTTCAGTAGAAACCTTACAGGCCAGGGGAGATTGGCATGACATATTCAAAGTGCTGAAGGAAAAAACCTTTTATCCTGGAATAGTATATCTGGGGAAAATATTCTTCAGATATGAAGGAGAAATAAAGACTTCCCCAGATAAACAAAAGCTGAGAGATTTGATCAACACCAGACCTGTCCCACAAGAAATGCAAAAGGGGGCACTTCAGTTGTTGGGGGGAAACCCCACAAGAACTGAGGCAAGGGTCTGAAGCCTCAGCATGTTCTCATATAAACATAGAATTAGAAAAGAATTAGAGATATAGTTACATAGTTATTCCTATATATAATCATATATAATCACATGGCTATTCATATGTAATCACAAATATATACATCTATATAATCATATAATCATTATTCTTCCTAATAAGTCTCAAGTCAAGAAGCATGGGACTGAAGTGGCATTGGAAAAGAGATGACCCTAAAGCAAAGTGCTCTAAGTCCTCTGTCACGCCTGCATAAGGGTTGCTGGAGGACACCTTGGCTGTGTGACAATGTCAGTGCTGTGAAGGCACCCACTGTTTAGCTAGCTAGGAAGGAGACGTCTGAGATGGCTGAGATGTCTCCTTGCTTGGGAGAGTGAGGAGAAAACTCTGCTTCTCCAAGCTCTTGTGGTAAACCTGACGGCTGTCAGGGAAGCCCACAGACATCTGGGGACTTAATTGTCTCTATGTGGTGCTATGCTTCAGCAGTCATATTCCATGGCTACTTTCAAGTTCTGCCTCTGCACCTGGTTCTTCTTTTTCTTAGAGGATAAGAATTAGTAATAGTAACATAAATCTTAGTGACCTTGTTATTTCTTGACAAGTGTGAAAAAAGTGCTGATGCCTTAGGTTTTCTCCTCACCTGGACTACTTCAAAGTCCTGGGCCCCCTATCACCAAGACACGTGATTTACCTGACCCTACCACTGACCACCATTACCTCATCCTACCTGCCTTTCCCCCTGCTTTGTACTCAAGAAAAGTCACAGTGTCCAGGCACTTGGGGCCACTGCTGGCCTTCATGATCCTGGGCTCAAACTCTCTTTTCTCCATCTACGTGTCTTGTGTCTTTTATTTCCACAGTTTCTCGTCTCCCCACCAGCAGAGAGGAACTCACGGGACCCTGTAGGGCTGTACTCTATATTCAATCAGAAAGAAAGACATGTCAATATCAGTAAGAAATCATCTAAAGGTACTAAACTCACTGGTAATTGTGACTACACAGAAAAACACAGAATATTATAACGCTGTAATTGTGGTGTATAAACTATACTTAGGTAGAAAGACTGAACAATGAACCAACAAAAAGAACTACAGCAGTATTTTAATATAGACAGTACAATAAGATGTAAATAGAAACAACAAAATGTTAAAAGGTGGGACAATGAAGTTAAGGCATACAGACTTTATTAGTTGCTTTTTTTTTTTGCTTGCTTGTTTGTTTATGCAAATGGTGTTAAGTTGTTAGCTTAAAATAATTGCTTATAAGATAGTATTTGTAAGCCTCTTGGTAACCTTAAGCCAAAAAACATACAATGGAGACACAAAAAATAAAAAACAGGAAACTAAACCATATCACCAGAGAAAATCACCTTCACTAAAAGGAAGACAGAAAGGAAAGAAAAAGGAAGAGAATACCACAAAACAACCAGATGACAAATAACAAAATGGCAGGAGTAAGTCCTTACTTATCAAAATAACATTAAATGTAAATGGACTAAACTCTCCAATTAAAGGACATAGAGTAACTGAATTGATTAAAAAAAAAAAAAAAGACACAGTGATCTTTTGCCTACAAGAAACACACTTCACCTATAAAGACACAAATAGCCTGAAAATAAAGGGATATAAAAAGATATTCCATGCTAACAGAAATCAAAAAAGAGCAAGAATAGCTATACTTATATCAGATAAAATAGATTTTAAGACAAAATTATAAGAAGAGACAAAGTCACTATGTAATGATAAAGAGGTCAATGTAGCAAGAGGATATAACAATTTTGAAACTATATGCACTGAACACTGGAGCACCCAGATATATAAAGCAAATATTATCAGAGCTAAAGACAGACATAGGCCCCATTACAATAATAGCTGGAGACTTCAACTCCTCACTTTCAGCATTGGATACATCTTCCAGACAGAAAAACAACAAATAAACATTGGACTTAATCTGCACTACAGACCTAATGAATCTAATAGTTATTTACAGAATATTTCATCCAGTGGCTGCAGAATACACTTTCTTTTCCTAAGCACAGTGATCATTCTCAAGGCTAGATCATATATTAGGTCACAAAACAAGTTTTTTTTTTTTTTTTTTTTAAACAGAGTCTTGCTCTGTCATCCAGGCTGGAGTGCAGTGGTGTGATCTTGGCTCACTGCAACCCTCACCTCCCAGGTTCAAGTGATTCTCCTGCCTCAGCCTGCCAAGTAGCTGGGACGACAGGTATGCGCCAGCATGCTCTGCTAATTTTTGTACTTCTAGTAAAGATGAGATTTTACCATATTGGCCAGGCTGGTCTCTAACTCCTGACCTCAAGTGATTCACTTGCCTCAGCCTCCCAAACTGGTAGGATTACAGGCATGAGCACTGTGCCTGGCACAAAACAAGTCTTAAAATATCCAAGAAAATTAAACTAATTTTTTTTTTTAGACAGAGTCTTGTTCTGTTGCCCAGGCTGGTGTGCAATGGCATGATCTCAGCTCAGTGCAACCTTCGCCTCCCAGTTCAAGCAATTTTCCCTGCCTCAGCCTCCAAAGTAGCTGGGACTACAGATGACTGCCACCACGTCCAACTAATTATTTTGTGTTATTAGTAGAGATGGGGTTTTACCATGTTGGCCAGGCTGATCTCGAATTCCCCAATCTGCCTGCCTCAGCCTCCCAAAGTGCTGGGATTACAGGCATGAGCAACTGCACCTGGCCAAAATTAAACTCAGCATTTTCTCTGAACACAATGGAATAAAACTAGAAATTAATAACAGGAATTTTGGAAACTACAAACACATGAAAATTAAACAATATGCTCCTAATGACCAGGGGGTCAATGAAGAAATTAAGAAGAAAATTGGAAAATTTCTTGAAACAGATGATAATGGAAACACAATATGCTAATATCTATAGGATACAGCAGAGGCAGTACTAAGAGGTATTAAGGGGGTTATTTATAGCTATTTAAGTGCCTACATCAAAAAAGAAGAACCTCAAATAAACAATCTAGCAATGCATCTTAAAGAACTAAAAAGCAAGAACAAATCATAATCCAATTAGAAGGAAAAAAAAAGAATAGAGCAGAAATAAATGAAATTGAAACGAAGAAAATATAAAAGATCAATGAAACAAGCAGTTGATTTTTTGAAAAGTTAAACAAAACTGACAAACTTTTAGTCCAACTAAGAAAAAAAAGGAGGGTCCAATAAAGTCAGAGATGAAAAAGGAGACATTACAATCAATATTTCAGAAATTCAAAGGATCGTTATTGGCTACCATGAGCAACTATATGCAAATAAATTGAAAACTCTAGAAGAAATGGACAAATTCCTAGGCATATACTACCTACCAAGATTGAACCATGAAGAAATAAAAAAGCTGAACAGACCAATAACAAGTAACACGATTGAAACTGTAAAAAAAGTCTCCCAGTAAAGAAAAGCTTGGGACCTGATGGCTTTACTGCTGGGTTTCACCAACCATTTAAAGAAGAAATAATACCAATCCTACTCAAACTATTCTCAAAAACAGGGGAGGAAGGAATACTTCCAAACTCATTCTACAAGGCCAGTTTTACCCTGAAACCAAACCCAGACAAAGACGTAACAAAATAGGAAAAACTACAGGCTGATATCTTTGATGAATATTGATGCAAAAATCCTCAACAAAGTACTAACAAACTGAATGTAATAATACATTTAAAACATCATTCATTATGACCAAGTTGGGTTTATTTCTGGGATGCAAGGATGGTTAAATATACACATATCAATCAGTGCAATACATCATATCAACAGAATGAAGGACAAAAACCATATGATCATTTTGATAGATGCTAAAAAAGGCATTTGATAAAATTCAACATCCTTTTATGATAAAAATTCTCAAAAAACTGAGTATGGAAGAAACATATTTTTACATAATAAAAGCCATATGTGACAGACTACAGTTAGTATCATACTGAATGGGGAAAAACTGAAAGCCTTTCCTTTAAGATCTGAAACATGACAAGAATGCTCATTTTTCACCACTGTTATTCAACAGTACTGGAAGTCCTAGCTAGAGAAATCAGAAAGGGGAAAGAAATAAAGTATATCCAAATTAGAAAATAAGAAGTCAAATTATCCTTGTTTGTAGATAATATGATCTTGTATTTGGGAAAACCTAAACACTCGACCAAAAAATCAATTTAGTAAAGTTGCAGGATGCAAAATCAATGTAAAAAAATAAGCAGCATAAAAAAAGTAGTCCCATTTATAACAACCATAAATAAAATTCGACACCTAGAAATTAACCAAAGAAGTGAAAGAGCACTATAATGAAACTATAGACCACTATACTAATAAAATAAATTGAAGAAGACATGAAGATAGAAAAAGCTATTCCATGTTCATGGATTGGAAGAATTAACATTGTTAAAATGTTCATACTACCCATAGCAATCTGCAGATTTAATGCAATTCTTATAAAAATACTGATGACATTCTTCACAGAAATAGAAAAAAAAAATCCTAAAATTTATATGTATCAACATAGCCAAAGCTATCCTAAGCAAAAAGAACAAAACTGGAGGAATCACATTATCTAACATCAAATTATATTACAGAGCTATAGTCACCAAAACAGCATGGTACTGGCATAAAAACAGACACATAGACCAATGGAGCAGAATAGGGAGCCCAGAAACAAATACACATACCTACAGTGAACTCATTTTCAACAAAGGTGCTAATAACACACGCTGGAGAAAAGACAGTCTCTTCAGTACATATTGTTGGGAAAACTGGATATCCAAATGCAGAAGAATAAAACTAGACCCCTATCACCATATAAAAAAATCAAATAAAAACAGATTACAGACCTAAATCTAAGACCTCATACTATGAAACTATTACAAGAGAACATTGGGGAAACTCCAAAAATTTCTTGAGAAATACTTCATAAGCACAGGCAATCAAAGCAATAATGGACAAATGGAATTACATCAAATTAAAAAGCTTCTGCACACTAAAGGAAACAATGAACAAAGTGAAGAAACAACCCACAGAATGGGAGAAAATGTTTGCAAACTACCCATCTGACAAGGGATTAATAACCAGAATATATAAGGAGTTCAAACAACTCTATAGAAAAAAATCTAATAATTTGATTAAAAAATGGGCAAAAGTTCTCAGTTTCTCAAAAGAAGATATACAAATGGCAAAAAGGCATATGAAAAGGTCTTCAACATCACTGATCATCAGAGAAATGCAAATCAAAACAATAATGATGTATCATCTTATCCCAATTAAAATGGCTTATATCCAAAAGACAGGCAATAACAAATGCTGGCAAGGATGTGGAGAAAAGGGAACCCTTGTAAACTGTTGGTGAGAATGTAAATTAGTACAACCACTATAGAGAACAGTTCAGAGATTCCTCAAAAAACTAAAAATAGGGCCAGGCATGGTGGCTCATGCCTGTAATACCAGCACTTTGGGAGGTGGAGGCAGGTGGATCACCTGAGGTCAGGAGTTCGAGACCAGCCTGACCAACATGCTGAAACCCTATCTCTACTAATAATACAAAAATTAGCTGGGCATGGGGGTGGGCACCTATAATCCCAGCTAATCGGGAGGCTGAGGCAGGAGAATTGCTTGAACCCAGGAGGCGGAGGTTGCAGTGAGTCAAGATTGCGCCATTGCACTCCAGCCTGGGCAACAAGAGCAAAACTCCATTTCAAACCAACCAACCAACCAGCCAACCAGCCAACCTAAAAATAAAACTGTCATATGATCCAGCAATTCTACTGCTGGGTATATACCCCAAAGAAAAGAAATCAATCTATTGAAGAGACATCTGCACTCCCATGTTTGTTGCAGCACTGTTCACAGTAGCCAAGATTTGGAAGCAACCCCTAAGTGTCCATCATCAGATGAATAAAGAAAATGTGGTAGTACTTACACACAATGAAGTACTACTTAGCCACAAAAAAGAATGAGATTCCATCAATTACAACAACATGGATGGGACTAGGGGTCATTATGCTAAGTGAAGTAAGCCAGGCACAGAAAGACAAACACCACATGTTCTCACTTATTTGTGGCATCTAAAAATCAAAACAATTGAACTGATGGAGCCAGAGAGCAGAAAGATGGTTACCAGAGGCTGGGAAGGGTAGTGGGAGAGGGGAGGGCAGTGGGGATGGTTAATGGGTATAAAAAAATAGTTAGAAAGAATGAATAAGACCTAGTGTTTGATAGCACAACAGGGTGCCTATAGTCAATAATAACTGTGCATTTAAAACTAACTAAAAGAGTGCAACTGAATTGTTTGTAACACAAAGGATAAATGCTTGAGGGGATGAATACCCAACTTTCCATGATGTGATTATTACTTATTGCATACCTACATCAAAACATCTCATATACCCCATAAATGTGTACACCTGCCATGTACTCACAAAAATGGAAATTAAAAATTATAAAATATGACAAATGCTACAAACACAAAATCCAGAAATATAACAACATTTTAAAATTGGTTAACTTTCATTATAATACATTTTTCCTCTACAGTTTTTGGCTTCATTTTCTCTGATCTCTTTTTCATATGATAGTATTAAAAATATTTTATTTAATTTTTTTTAAGAGGTAAGATCTTGCTATGTTGCCCAGACTGGTCTTGAACTCTTGGCCTCTGCCTCAGTCTCTCAAATATCTGGGATTACAGATTCCAGCCACCATGTCCGGCCAAAAATTTTTTTTTAAATAGAAAAAGATAATCCACTCTTCCCTCTAAAGGTGGACCTCAATTCATCTTTAATTATTGATAGTTAAGAAAAGTTTCTTTCACTTTAATGACTTGTAAACTTTTAGAACTGTTAACTCTGAGAAATCCTTTATCAAGTGTGTTTCACATATAAATGAGCTGTTAGGTCTTAGGCATTTCAAATTTTCTTGTTCAGTCACTAATGTTAAATAATCTTTGAAATGATGATACTTATTAACCAGTTTGTTGCCACTGTTCTTGCAGGTCTATGTTATAAATTGTATATTTTCTTTAAGTAGGTATTTCATGTAAAATCAGCAACAGATTAACAAGAAATGTATAGATGGGATCAGGCAGAGGAGGAGGCTCTGCAGAGGTATGGGCTGGCGAAAGCAGGGAGTGCAGGGGGCCTGAAAAAGAGAACCTACAGAGTGGCAGGTGGGTGAGACCAAAAAAGTATATTGGAGCCAGGTGCTCTTTGTGCTGAAGAGAGATCATGCTTTAAGTTAAAGAGCCCAAAGGTCCAAGATGGATTCCTAACCAGCTGAAAAACATCATGAAAGTATTAAGGTCATTAGCAGTAGAGTTGGGAAGACTTTGGTCTGAATCCCAACTTTGTCACTTACTAAACTATGGCAGCAGGAGTAACTTGCTAGCAGTAACTTTCCTATATACATACCTGGCAGTGAATAACATAAATATGTCCCATTAAACCCAAACTAACATAACTACGTCCCAGTAAAACCTAAACCCAAACTAAATGTGTCCCTGATTCAACTTCTCCTTCACCAGATTTCAAAAGTGCCTCTGGCTGTTTCATTGCCACAAAATGGGAAGGCAAGTGTGAGGATGTTCTCGGGGTCTCAGAAGGGGCCCCGTGCAAGCAAAGGCCCTGAAGCTTACGTCTCACTAGCTTTTTAATAAATCAATTTTGAGTGCATGGGCGCTTAGCAACTCCAAGGAGTTCTCTGTCTCCGAGTGTCCTGGCTCAGGTAATTAGTGTGGCCGGCGTGGTGCATGGGGCACTTTGATTGGCCAGGTCTGGGCCACGTGCTAGCTGTGGAGGGGGAGGCAGGCACTGTGATCAATAGCTCCACCAGAATTCTAAGGGCTGGGGAGAGGCAAAGGGCGACTCTCTGAAGGAAGATGGCAAGCTGCACTGGGACTGGGTTCGGGGAAGACAAAAATAAGTGGTGTCCTCTAGAATATAGTCACCCTCTCTTCAGCCAAATGTCCCTCTCCCCTGCTTTCTCTGAGGCACATACATATCTACTTCCCAAGGCCTGGGTTTTTGGTCTTTTTCTCCTTCGTTATACTTCTTTATGCTCAAAGAAACAGTCTCTTCCTTGAACCCATCTTTCTCATCTTCCTTTTGCTCTTTGTATGTTAGTAACACAAGGAATCCTTCACAGTTGGGTCTCTGACCCTTTAAGAGATTCATTCTTCCTGTGATCGTTAAGCCTGAGACTCCCAAATCACCCACCTCTTTCAGATAGTATATATATGTATGTTTTTCACAGCTGCATCCTAACCCCCCAGGCCTGCAGTCATAAGGTTCTGTCTTGCCCAGCCTGTTGTTTAGGCTGACTTCAGCCTCCAGTTTTATAGCCCTGACGTCTCTAGCTTGGGTTAGGTGGCTCTCAAGGCATTTAGGGAATTCTAATAGAAATGTTACGGGAAAGAGGTCCCAATCCAGAACTCAAGAGAGGGTTTTTGGATCTTGTGCTGGATCTTGAGCTAGAAAGAATTTGGGGCAAATCCGTAAAGTGAAAACAAGTTTATTAGAGAAGTAAAGAAAGAAAAGAATGGCTACTCCATAGGCAAAGCAATGGTATTGACTGCTCCTCTGAGTATATTTACAGTTATTTGTTGATTATATGCTAAACAAGGGGTGGGTTATTTATGATTTTTCTGGGGAAAGGGGTGGAGATTTCCTGGAACTAAGGGCTCCTCCCGTTTTTAGACTATACAGGGTAACTTCCAAACCTTGCCATGGCATTTGTAAATGGTCATCGTGCTGGTGGGAGAGTCTTTTATCATGCCAATGCATTATAATTAAAGTATAATGGGCAGTGAGGATGACTAGAGGTCACCTTTGTTGCCATCTTGGTTTTGGTGGGTTTTAACCAGCTTCCGTTACTACATCCTGTTTTTTCATATCAACAAGGTCTTTGTGACCTGTATCTTGTGCTGATCTCCTATCTCATCCTATGCCTGATCTCCTGGGAATGCAGCCCAGTGGGTCTCAGCCTTGTTTTACCCAGCCCTTATTCAAGATGGAGTCAGTCTGGTTCAAACACTTCTGAAAGAAATAGTTAAAAGTTAAGAGCCACCATTTATTTGTTGCTTACTATGTATTAAGCACTGTGCCAAGCATTCTTTATACATTATTTCATTTAAATGCATGACTCCTCAGTCCCTTATGTTGTGCTGTGTTTGTTGATATCTCTCCCAAGAGACAGAGAGCTCACAGATGTCAGGGACTGGAAGCTCTTCATCTTTACACTCCTAGCACTTGGCACAGTGCCTGCACATAGTGGGTACTCACGCTTTATTTGTATATTAAGGGAGTCCACTCCATGCAAGCATTATGGAGTTTTGGTTTGATGTGAGGATATCTGTATGGGCCTCAATGCTGGCCTAACTATACTTCTGATGGAGTTGGTATTCCCCAGCCTAACCCACAACGAGGAAACCCTCTAGAGCAAGGGTTGCCAAATTTTTCTGTGAAGGGCCAAAGAGTAAATATTTCTGGTTCTGTGGGCCATTCAATCTCTGTTGCAGTGAATCAACTCTACCTTTGTAGTGAAAAAACAGCCATAGGCAATATGTAAACAAGTAGGTATGGACATGCTCAAATAAAACTTTATTTACAAAAACAAGGGGTCACCTGGGCTGGGTGCTGTGGCTCACGTCTGTAATCTCAGCACTTTGAGAGGCTGAGGTAGGTGGATCACTTGAGGTCAGGAGTTCGAGACCAACCTGGCCAATATGGTGAAACCCTGTCTCTACTAAAAATACGAAAATTAGCGGGGCATGGTGGCTTATACCTGTAGTCCCAGCTACTTGAAAGGTTGAGGAAGGAGAATCGTTTGAACTTGGGAGACAGAGGATACAGTGAGCTGAGATCATGCCACTGCACTCCAGCCTGGGTGACAGAGACAGACTCCGTCTCAAAAAAAAAAAAAAAAAAAAAAAAATCCAATATATCTATACAGTACTTGAAGAGAAATCTTTGAAATGTTATTAGGTAAAAAAAGAAAATTGTAGAATATTATATATAGTCTGATCCTATTTCAGAAAATTAAAAAACAAAAGAGAAAAAAGTATATGTGCATGTGTTAGGGTAGGTAGCTAGGCAGACATGAGCAGGGCAGGAGAGCACTTTCCCAAAGGAATGTCGGGTGACCACCAGGTGATGGTCAGGCAGTTGTTAAACTGCCTCTTTAAAATAATAATTGGGCCGAGTGCAATGGTTCATGCTTGTAATCCCAGCACTTTGGGAGGCTAGGGTGGGCGGATCATCTGAGGTCAGGAGTTTGAGACCAGCCTGGCCTGGCCAACATGGTGAAACTCCATCTCTACTAAAAATGCAAAAATTAGTGGGGCATGGTGGTATGCACCTATAATCCCAGCTACTTGGCAGGCTGAGGCAGGAGAATTGCTTGAGCCTGGGAGGCAGAGGTTGAAGTGAGCCAAGATCCCGCCACTGCACTCCAGCCTGGGGAACAGAGTGAGAGTCCGTCTCAGGAAAAAAAAAAAAAAAAAAAAAAAATTTGTCACTGCTGGTGCCAGGGAAAGACAATCTTCCAATAGGTAGAAAACACCTGAAGTTGGTGATTGCCAGCTTCCCGATAAGATCTCAGGAGATGGGTGAGTGCGCTCAAGTATGCACACTAAGATGCAAAATGGTGGCGCTTAACTGGTCTATGACCTTCCTCTAGGAACACTCCACTAATAAGGGAAAAACACCTCAGAAGAGCATGTGCACACCTTCAGTAAATGCACTGCACATGCGGCCCCTCCCAAGTGCTGGCAGGCCACCACACTTGTGGACAGCTCACCCCAAGGGAAAAATCAGGGGAGAAGAGTCACAATGCCCTGGAAGCCTTCCACTGGATAAAACCCCAAGTCAAAAGTCAAACAGGGCATTTGGATTTCTCAAGTTGCCTGCTTGGCGCTCTTCCGAGTATACTTTACTTCCTTTTATTCCTACTCTAAAACTTTGAAAAACGCTCACTCCTGCTCTTGCTTCAGTCTCTCATGCTGCCTTATGCCCTTCAGATGAATTATTTCCTCTAAGGAGTCAAGAATTGAGTTGCTGCAAACCCATTCAGATTTGCTCTCCCCAGGAACATACTTTGGTGTCTCATGACTTGGATATGTTCTCTAGTGGTAAAGACACCTTTATGCCTTGCCTTCTTTGGCTAGAGGTGTTCAACTACGGTATTTGATTTCCTTCTTCCCTTTCACTTTCTTGTTTGCTAACCAACACACAGAATGATTCTTCTCAGCCACAGAGGCTCTGCTCTCTGCAGCTGATCTCTCGGCTAACCCTGATGGGTGGCTCAACGGTGTGGGAAGGACGTTGGAGTCTGCACCAAGTAGACCTGAGACACTAACGGCCTTTCTGGACAGAGGCTCTTGAGGGTGGTAGGTCTAAAGCCTAAGACCGTGCAACGTCTGGGAGTTCCTCTGCCTTTTCATCTCAAATCAGTTCTTTCCCCAAAACCCGCATGACCCATTCTCCTGTTTTCTCTGTGTGTATTCTGAGATGTCCCTGCACACGCAGCAGACTGTGTACCTTGGGAGCAAGCCTGCCTCTTCCCTGCTTTCACTGTACATGCCACGTGATTTCCTTCTCTGCCTTAAACACAAACTCCGTGTTGTTCACGCTCCTGCAACTCTTGCTGTGTTTGTGCGGCAGCAAATGGGCTCCTTGCAGATGTCTGCTGGCTCATTGCTGGGACAGATACTAATTGGAATTCTGGCTCTGCCAGTTCCTTGCAATTTACCATATGCTTTTACAATTTTTTTTAATTGTTAAAATTTTTTTGTTTTTTTTGATATAGAGTCTTACTCTGTTGCCCAGGCTGGAATGCAGTGGTGCAATCTCTGCTCACTACCTCCTGGATTCAAGCAATTCTCTTGCCTCAGCTTCCCAAGTAGCTGGGATTACAGGCATGTGCCACCACACCAGGCTAATTTTTGTATTTTTAATAGAGATGGGTTTTCACCATATTGACCAGGCTGGTCTCAAGCATGCTTTTCAGTCCTGTAACACTCTCAGGGCTGTTTTTTGGTGGCTTTTGTAGTGCTTTGTCTGCCTGTGTAGGACCTCACTCTGTGGCCCTTTAAGGACCCCCACCTACTTGGTTTTTTTTCAGTTAGCACCACTTTTGGAGAAGGGAAAATTCTTCCTTTGCTATTTGTTAGCTTTTATCCCAAACCCCAAGTCCTCCAGAGGTCCCTCCTTCATGTCAAAAAGGCAAATATTGCCCTCTCAATTCCAAGGGCTGCTGTTTTTGTGAGCACATGAAGGCTTTCCATGAGTATTCCTCTTGCTTCCTCCCACTTCCTCCCGTAGCAAAGGGGTTGGCCTGTCTCTTTAAGCATTTATTCTGCATGTTGCCTTGGGAGGATAGGGAACCCCAAATATGAATTTTCTTTAATTCCTCTAATCACTTCCATGCGCTTCTGAATATGCATCAAGACCTTCAAGGTCGTATTCAAAGGGAGGAAAGTTCAGCACCCTTGCAGCAGCTGGCTAAAAAACAAGCTTCTTGTCTACTTAAAAAACATGGGAAATGGGATTACAAGAAAATAGATAATCATTTTGTTACTAGAATGCTCTCACCTTACAGTGAGAGACACTGTAAGGCCTTGAAGATGAGGCTAGCTATAGGCCAACCCAAGGCTGCAGGCACAAGAGACAAAAGTACCCACAGGACATAGATGAAGCCTAGTCTCAGACTAACAGACTACCATTAGAACAGAGAGGAAGGCAAGATTAGGGGTACTTGGTCAGACCGTTTCATTCTGGAGCCCCAGGGATAAACAGGGGCCTCCTGTTCTGCCTGATATCTCTTCTGTTCTCAAGTGGGTAATCTTGAGATGGGACCAAGGTTAAGGATACCCAGAGATTGGTTCATTCTGGAATCCCGAGGACAAATGGAGGATGCCCTGTTCAGGAAAGAATAATAGGGAGATAAGGAAGGATTCCCCCCCACTTTTTCCTTTTTTTCTCCTCTGTTCTCTCTTTGCAGATGGGTAATTCCATTTCTATACCACAGGACACCCTTCAGATGCATCTTCCAAAATGAGGAAGAGTTTAATACTGCAAACCTTAAAACAAAAAATTAGTTTTCCTTTGTAAACTGTTTAGCTTAAAAATAAAGTGGGAGAAAATTACAAAAGTCAGCCTTAGAACCCAGTGCCCCTATGCAGAAAATCCTCAAATTAGTCTCCTCAGTCTTTTATGACTGAGAGCAGAATAAGGAGGACAGAATTAAGGGGAAGGGGAAATACAGAGACAAGAAGCAGGCTCAACTATCAACTGCTTTAGAAGCCCTCTAGCCCCCTCCAGGTTGACCTCAGAACTCCTTCTCATGGTGTGAAAAACCAGGCCACAGAAAGGCAAACTGCCCCAGTGGGATTAGTGGGAAAAAGCTTTTCATGGGTTGCTCCTCGGCCACAAGCTCCGACATTGGAAATGGGACTTTCCTGAGGGCTGAGGGGCCCGCAGGATAAAATCCCAACCCCTGATGGCCTTGAGCTGAAGGAGTCCTCTGCTCCAGCTAGCTTCCAAATCAGACATTGACATGAACAGGACAAAGCTAAGGGAAACTCTGGAGGTGACATGTAAAATGATAAATTTCTCTTTTAGGTTCAAGAGCTGCCTACTCTGTGTGAATCTCCTTCTCTAAGCAAGCCCTGTTGGGTAATGGGGGAAACTGGTGCCCCCTCCCTCCAGAAGAAAATATTCACACCCCTTTGGGGCAAAATATCCTTTCCAGGATGGGTGCCTACTTAATATTTACCCAACATCTAAATTTGTTTTCTCTCTGATAACCCCATTTCTCCTGGGAAAGCTTCCTAAATCTTTGACCAATAACTTCAGCCTGGGCAGTCCTACCTCAGGGGTTTAGAAATTGCCCATAATTATTCAGACAAGCCCTAGTAAAAATCTAACCAAGCAATCTCTTGAGGGGGATAACTTCTACAGCATATCGGTAAACTCCTTGTCTGCTCTTCTGTCATAGGACTTTCACAGCAACATGTAGTACAAACCATAGTTTCCTAACAGAAGGAAAATGACTTTTGTCTAATTCAAAGATTATGAAGGTAAATAGGTATTTTTGGTAAGAAAGGATATAAAGAAAAGAGATTTTATATGTGAAAGGATCTTGTATGCTAAATTCTTGTCCTAAGGTAAAATGACTGGTAGTTTAGAAAGAGGGGTGTTTAGGACAAGTCAGAAAGTCCAAGCATGTTGTAATTGTCAGTGTTGTGAAAATATTTATGAAAAATGTATATAAAATGTAGAATTTTAAAGACTATTAGCTCTACAAATGCTTCACAAACTGTTACTATCACTCTTAATTGCACAACTTGCCTGCTTTAAAGCCATTAAATTCTAGGTAAAGCTTGGGAACATGTGGAATTAGCCATGCCCCTAGCTGTGCTAAAAAGAATTGAGACCTTTATTTCATTTTGACATCTCCACTTTTCTTAAAACTCAAGAAACCATCTATATTTAAGGCCAATCAGTTCACTAATGCTTCCTCATTAACTGGACTGGGACTCGTATCATAGGCTATGTACCTTTGGACATTTTCATAGTCCCTGACAATCTCTCTCTTCCAGTATGAATCCATGGGGTTCCATCTTGCCCAGGGTAAGGAAGACTATCCAATTAATTTCCCTTCTTGTGGGACTTGGCATTGTAGCTTATAGCTTGTATGGGAACCAGAATTGCTGAAATCACAAAAGCCTCCTTAACCTATAGCCAACTCTCAAAGGAAATAGCCAACAACATTGATGCCATGACTGAAACCTTAACAAGTATGCAAGAACAACTGGACTCTTTAGCAGCTCCAGGATGATTTTAGTCTTCCAAAATCATCAAGGACTAGACATATTAAAAGCAGCACAGGGAGGAATTTATTTAGTTTTAGATGAAAAATGTTGCTTTTGAATAAATCAATCAGGAAAACTGTGAAACAACATCAGATAATGCCTAAATTAAGGCTCCAGATAACAGGAACGAGCCTTTCAGGGTTGGTTAGGTTGGAAAGGAACCTGCAGATGGTTCTCCTGGGTTTTTTCCATTTTAGTCCCACTTGTTAGTTTCCTTCTTTGCTCCTTTTTGGTCCATGTCTTTTAAATCTAATAACCCCATCTGTCTCTTCTCACCTTCATGCCATCAAACTCCAGAT
This sequence comes from Sapajus apella, assembly GCF_009761245.1. NCBI lineage: Eukaryota > Metazoa > Chordata > Mammalia > Primates > Cebidae > Sapajus > Sapajus apella. The sequence goes on along the minus strand of NW_022436941.1, from coordinate 81,001,938 downwards.
GATCCTCAGTGAGGGATGCTGTCCTCTCAATATTCAAGAGTCACCTGTCTACAGGGGACCCCTAGACTTCCTATCAGAGAAACACAACAGAGGGGAAATCCTGTCCATCTCCCTTGGATCTGACTGGATACCACTTTCACCAACTCATGGAGCCACCCTGACCTGACAGCTAGCAAGAGGCCAAGACTCACAGAACAACTACCACCATCCCTCTGTCAGCAGGTAGCAGTTACAGAAGACTGACCTTCATTCATTTTCCCAAAGAATTGGGTCTTTGACTCTTGGAGGGGGAGAATATTAGAGTAGGTAGCGAGGCAGACATGAGCAGAGCAGGAAAGTTCCCCTCTAACCCACCAAGGAATTGACATGGAGACCATCAGGTGATGATCAGGTGGTTGTTAAACTATCTGTCTACAATAAGAATTGATCATAGCAGTACCAGGGGAAGGCAGTCTTCCAACAGAGAGAAAACACCTGAAGCTAGTGATCAGCACTTCCTAATAAGATCTTGGGAATTGGAAGAGTGGGCTCAAGCATGTGCACTAAGAGGCAAAATGGCAGAGTTTAACTGGTATATGACCTTCCTCCAGGAACAATTGATTGGTAAGGGAAAAATGCCTCAAATGAGTATGTGTACAACATCAGTAAACACATTGCCCACGCAGGCCCTTCCAAGTGCTTGCAGGATACTATACATGCAGACAGCCCAACCCAAGGAAAAATCAAAGGAGGAGAGACACAAAACCCCAGAAGCATGACGATATATAAAACCTCATGTCACTTGGATCTCTCAAGTTGCCCATTTGTCCTGGCCCTCTTCCAAGTGTATTTTGCTTCCTTTCATTACTGCTCCAAAACTTTCATAATAGACTCTCACTCCTGCTCAAAAAACTTACCTCATGCCCCTCGGATGTACTGTTTACTCTGAGGAGCCAAGAATTGAGTTGCTGCAGACCCATATGGATTTGCTGCTCCTGCCATATCTATATTTGTATCTCTTTGTATGAGCATAGATAAAGTTATGAAACATCTTAAAAGTGATTACTTCTGGGAAGGTGTGATTGAATGGAAGTGGAGACATCATTACCTTTTTAAATTACTCAAGTAATTGACAAAGCCATTACATTTGAAAACAAAACTTTAGAGCCAAAGCTGGCCCTCTTAACTACCATTCCTGGTCCTCTTCCCTCCTTTGTTATATGTGGTTTTGTTGAGATTTTCTGTGTATTTTCATGGTTATATATGTACATGGGGAGAATTTAGAATTTTAAAAAATACATGATACCATGTTGTATGGATCTTTCTATAATATACCTTTTCACTCTACAGTGTTTTTTGTTGTTGTTGTTATGTATCCACATTAATACATGTAAACTCTCTAACCCCTTTTTAATTGCTGTATAGGATCCCATAGCAAATAGCCATCTATTTAGCCATTCTTCTACCGATGGGCAGTTAGATTGTTTCCATTTTTTAGCTATTAGAAACAGTGCCACAGGGGCCACTTGTGTACAAGCCTCCTTGGACGCATGTCTAGGTTTCTCTAGGAGAGACATCAGTAGTAAAAATGCTGGGTCACAGTGTATGATATTTGGAAAATAGTTTCAAAGTAAATTCAGGCCTCGTGTGGTGGCTCTTGCCTGTAATCCCAGCACTTTAGGAGGCTGAGGCAGCAGGATTACTCAGGCTAAGAGTTTGTGATGAGCCTGGGAAACATAGTGAGAGTTCATTTCTAAAAAAACTTTAAAAAAATACAGTATATTCTATATTATTACCTTTAAAAGAGGCTATGACAATTTACATTTTATAATCTGAAGTGTTTTTTAAAAATTGTCTAATTTAAAGCAGGCATGTCCTACTTATGTAATAAGTATAAAAAACAAAGAAATCCATAAAAGTGCTTTGAATTCCCTTTGTTCTTCAAATGTGTGGAAGACGTACGTGGATTTTCACCTGTCCTGGTTTCCTCCAGGGAGTCCTCCCAGCTGAGCAGGAGGTGGAGAAGGTAGCTTCGGCAGCAAAGATTAACAAGAGTCTTCAGAGACCTTGTTTCTGTTCCCTGGAACTTACATTATAAGCAAGAAAAAGTTACAAATTTACTACATATTAAGTATGCCTAGTCTCAAAATTTGAAATCCAAAAAGGCCCCAAATATGAAAATTTTTGAGTGCTGACCAGCATACAATAAATGCTCCTTGGGGCATTTCAGATTTTCCCATTGGGGATGCTCAGCTAGTGTAAAGCAAGAATTCAAAAACCTGAAAAGTTTGGAAATCCCAAGCCCTTCTGATCCCAGTCAGTCCCAATAATTTTAAATAAAGAAGACTCAACCTGTATTTGGTGTTTTACTTATAGTTCCAGCAAGAGAGAAAGGCATCTCTGAGTTTCAGAAAAGATTTTGGTTGAGCATGTGAAAACATTGGCTGAGGAAAGAAAAGGCCTTTGGAATTTACAGAAACATGAAATGGAAATGGCTCTTCCTCTGATTTAGGCAGTAAATGTAGAACACACCCGGAGAGGTTAGTGTGATCTTTCATAGATGAAACTCCTTAACAAATGCTTGCCAGCTTAGGTGAGGTTCTAAGCTAAGGCACCAGCAGTGAACTTTGATATTCTTTTACAAGTGCATCACTCACCAGCAGAGGGGGCCAAAGAGCTTTCCACGGTTTGAAAACCCCCTGGCTTCAGAGAAAGCCTCAGTATCATCTTTGCCTAATGGTGCAGCATATATAAAAATGTTTAAATTTGGTGTCCAAGAAGAAATGCCATAGTGTTCATTTTCTTAAAGAAGTTATTTTAATTTATATATAGAATTACATATGCACATTGTTAAAATGCAAATAAAAAGAATCAATACAAGAAGGCTTTTTGTATATAAAAACACAAAATGTTATAAAAGACAGTGCTGGGGCTAAGACTCAGGATTCTGTATTTTAGACACTGCTCCCCCAATACCCAGCTTGGAAACCTCCGGGGTAGCTAATGGCTTCCCTCAGGTAAGGAGTTGCCTTCTCCTTAAAAAGACCCTGCTGGAGGGACAGAAAGGGTAACTTGTTTTTCTGGCTTTGTCCTAGGGTCCTTCGGATTCCTTCCCACCTTAGTGATCATGGCAGTGGAGTGAGTAGTGGCTGGAGAGGTAAAAATAGCATGTTTCTGTCCTAAACAACTGTCATGTAGGGGCTCTGTGTTGATAAGAACACCCATAGCCTTTAATTTAACATAATTTGTGATTTAATTTGGCTATTGCAGTGACAGTCAAGAGATGATTTTCTTTGGAGAGGCTGAGAGGGAAAGGAAAGAGACTCCAATCAGGGTGTGTTAAACTTTTTAAATAAAAATGAACACTAGGGGGCAGCAAACTACTGTTTGGAGGAGCGTCTGCACAAAATTTAATGAGGCCGAAAGATTGTTTTCCTGAAAACGTGATGTGTTTGTTAAACATCCTCTAAAAAGGGATGTCTGATGCCAGGCTGCTGTTACCTGAAGGGCAGCTTCAATCTTTGGATTGTCTTTATTTTTCAGTTTCCTCCACACAGTCCCGATATCTGCCATCTTCTCATGGAGCACATTCACATGCCACACTCAGTATTCCTTACAGGACTTCTTACAGGCAGCCCTCCTAGTGCCTCCAACAAACACTGCTAACACTGATCCTCCAAAAACATGCATGTCGTTGGAGAACAGGCGGCTTGAGCAGTTCACTTCCTGCATCTTGAGAGATGAGGAGCTGGAGGTCTCTTCCTGCTGAGTCTCTGTATCAGTCTGTTTTCACACTGCTGATAAAGATGTACCCGAGACTGGGTAATTTATAAAGAAAAGAGCTTTAATGGACTCACAATTCCATGTGGCTGGGTAGGCCCCAGAAACATGGCAGAAGGCTAAAGACATACAAGAGCGAAAAGAGAACCAAGTGAAAGGGATTTCCCCTTATAAAACCAACATATCTCGTGAGACTTATTCACTACCATGAGAACAGTATGGGGGAAACTGCCCCCATGATCCAGTTATCTCCCACTGGGTTCCTCCTACAACATGTGGGAATGACAGGAGCTACGATTCAAGATGAGATTTGGGTGGGGACACTGCCAAACCGTATCAGTCTCTAAGTTAATACAGTTTCTACCAAGACCGCCTCCTGCCCCCCAGGTGACAGGAGATGTATCAAGTGAGCATGTTCACAGGAGTGACCTTGCACTGTCCTGAGGGACGTTCCATATAGGCAAAGGCTAAATTGTGTTTGGCTAGATATTTTATTCTAAATCACCTAAGCCTATTTTCTCTGCTGACTCTGGGAATTAGTGCCCAGGATATATATATATATATATATATATATATATATATATATATATATATATTTAAATAAGATCAATTTTAGTTAATTATTCATTTTAAATGTCAACTTTTATTTTAGATTCAGGAGGTGCCTGTGCAGGCTTTTACGTGGGTATATTGCACCCCAGGAGTGAACATAGTACCCAGTAGGTAGTTTTTCAACCCATGCCCCTCTTTCCTCCCCCTCTAGCAGTCTGTTGTTCTCATGTTATGTCCATGTATGTTCAATGTTTAACTCCCACTTATAAGTGAGAACATGCAGCATTTGGTTTTCTGTTCCTGTGTTAATTCACTTAGGATTATGGCCTCCAGCTCCATCCATGTTGCTGCAAAGGATAAGATGTCCTTCTTTTGTATGGCCGTGTAGTATTCCGTGGTGTATATGTACTGCATTTTCTTTACACAACATCTTCATAATTAAAACTTTGCATAATTTATCCAAGTTGGAGGAAGTAAGAAGGCATGTTGCATTTTGCTTGTATAAAGTGTCCAAATGTAGTTGTTATTGTGAAGAGGATGGCGCTTTTCAGCTAGGACTCATATAGGCCTTGGTACCATGTAATGTTTTCTGGTAAGTGCTCCTGAGGTGCCATCAGAGCCCAGAGTATTGGGTTATGGTGTCGTTTAGCCATGACCTGTGTGGCCTTGAACAGACCATGTAACCTCTGTTTTCTCCTTCGTAAAATGAAGAAGTGAGCCTGGAAGTGAGCCTAGAAGTGCACCTCTGAATCTGATTTGAAGCAAGTAGATCCCTAAGCTCCATGTTCTTTTACAGGATCACATTTGTAATTACCCGTGATAGTTAATACTGAGTGTCAACTTGACTGGATTGAAGGATGCAAAGTATTGCTCCTGGCTGTGTCTGTGAGGGGGTTGCCAGAGGAGATGAACATTTGAGTCAGAGGACTGGAAGAGGCAGACCCGCCCTCAATCTGGGTGGGCACCATCTAATCCGCTGCCATTGTGGCTGGAATAAAGCAGGCAGAAGAATGTGGAAGGACTAGACTGGCTGAGTCTTCCAGTCTTCATCTTTCTCCTGTGCTGGTTGCTTCCTGTCCTCGAATATTGGACTCCAAGTTCTTCAACTACTGGACTCTTGGACTTATATCAGTGGTTTGCCAGGGGCTCTCAGGTCTTCGGCCATACACCAAAACTTGCACTGTCAGCTTCCCTAGTTTTGAGGTTTAGGGACTTGGACTACTTCCTTGCTCCCAGCTTGCAAAGGGCCTAATGTGGGACTTCATCTTGTGATCATGTGCATCAGCACTCCTTAATAAACTCTATTTCATATGTACCTCTATCTTATTAGTCCTGTCTCTCTAGAGAACCCTAATTGCAGTGCTCAGTGGGTTCTTCTTACTCACTGCCCAGATGAGTCGATTTACTAAGACAGGGAAATTATGATAGAGAAAGAGTTTAATATACGTAGAGCTGGCTAAACGGGAGACTGGAATCAGCCTTCCCGAAAATTTGGAGGCTAGGGTTTTTTAAAGATAGTTTGGTGAGCAGGGTGAGGTATGTTGATTGGTTAGGGGTGCAGTCATGGGAGTGTGGAAAACAGTCCTCATGCGCTGAGTTCACTTCCGGGTGGGGGCCACAGAGGAGATGCTGGTCCGGGTGGAGTCATCCAGTTGTCAGAAATGCAAAAGGCTGAAAAGACATCTTAAAAGGCCAGTTTTAGGTTCTAGTAATTGGAGAAACTGCAATTCTCGTGACCTTTGGAACAATGACTGGTAATCATTTAAATATGCCTACATTTAGCAGAATGTAGGCCCCTCTCATAATCCTAAACTTGTGGCCTTTTGTTAGTTTAACAAAGGTAGTTTAATTTTTGGAAGTGCTATTATCATTTAAACTATAAACTAAATTTCTCCCAAAGTTAGTTCGGCCCATGCCCAGGAGTGACCAAGGGCAGTTTGGAGGTTAAAGGTAAGATGGAGTTGGTTAGGTCAGATCTCTTTGACTGTCATGATTTTCTCAATGTTGTAACTTTTGCAAAGGTAGTTTCACAGTCTCTAGTGGTGGGCCCCTGGTGTGTGTTGCATGTGGTGGTGCTGGTGGCAGTGGGAGGACCCCCAGGTAATTCTGGTTTGCTCCCCAGGATGTGAACATCCAGGCTAGATCATTGCTAGTATTCCTTCTGACATTCATTCATTCATCATATATTCATCAAAAATATGTTGATATAAAGGCCTTTGTGAGTCAATTTTGAACTCTAATTCAGCAAAAAGTTGCCAGATAGATTATACAGACTATGGCAAGCACACCTACGCAGACACACACATACACACATGCACACACACACAATTTTTGGTGTGTTCCAATTAGTATAGTAATAGGTACATGGTTAGGTTACATTCATATCATTATTTGTTTATTTTCCAAGTCAGAGTGACTTCATAGTAGTTGACAAAATGGGACCTCCTAGGACACATAAGCCAAGAAATGAGTAAAATTGAATTAAGTGGCTGTAGTAGTCCATTCTCATGCTACTAATAGACACATACCTAAGACTGGGTAATATATAAAGCAAAGAGTTTTAATTGACTCACAGTTCGGCATGGCTGGGGAGGCCTTGGGAAACTTACAATCATGGCGGAAGGGGAAGCAAACACATCCTTTGTCACATGGTGGCAGCAAGGAGGAGTGTAGAGCAAAGCAGGGGGAAAAGCCGCTTGTAAAACCATCACATCTCATGAGAACTTACTGTCATGAGAACAGCATGGACGTAACCGCCCCCATTCAATTCAATTACCTCCCATCAGGTACCTCCCGTGACACGTGGGGATTATGGAAACCACCGCTCAAGATGAGATCTGGGTGGGAACACAGCCAAACCGTATCAATGGCTGACTCATAAAGTGCCGGGGAAGAGAATCTGGTGTCCTAGTGCTAGCTGCCACTCTGCCACCTACTGACAGTGTGATCTTGGTAAAGAACAGTTGGCAAAATGCCTTAAGTTTCCTCATCTTTACTAATTATTACTTTTCAAAGAGGATTAAACAAACTCACTGCTTGTTTTTTTGATGAATACTAGGATTAATGAGATAATGTGTGCAAAGACGCTCTGTGAATTATACAGAGCTGTAAGCGTAATATTAATCTTGCCTTATTGCTATCACTACTCTATCAAGCAGGGGCAGTAACATTTTCCTTTCAGGCTATGACTCTTAAAGGTAGCAATAGATGATCTTGGTTTTAGTTTGTAAGTGGTGAATAGTCTCTCTGGGTTTTCTCTGTCACTTTCCATGAACCATAACAACTCATGTCTTCATATTATTGGCCTTAGCAGACTCCTCTCTAAAGCTTCCTCCTGCCTCATCCACTAAAAAAATGCACCCTGTGGTCCACAGTGCCTCAGCTGAAATGTTTTATGCTCTGGTTCTGTAAATGTAAGGCTGTGGCAAGCCGTGGCTGTGGCCTGCATCTTGGTTTTTCTGGGATTGGGTTTCTAGGAAAACACAACAGAGTGGGAGAGACGCTGGCTTCAGTGTGTCTGTGCCTCCTTATCCTTCCCCTGGGGTGCAGGGGACTTTTGCAGCCCCATTTTGGGCCTCAAATTAAGCCTTTCCTGCTTCAGATGTTGAGGGTCCTCATCACGCTCCCTCTTCCTTTCTGGAGTGAGAAGAGGGGTTGGTGCATTTGTGTCCTGACTTACAAGAGGGACGAACACAGCATATTTACTGAGAGAGGCATTTTGGAATCAGATAGACTAATGCAATGGGTCTGGGGGTGCACACAGCAGGATGCTATGGCTCCTGGGGAATGTGGTGCCCTGTCTCCTCATGTTTCTTCTCCCTAAGGGAAAGAGGAGGCATTAGTGACTTTGTCAGGGTCACCCTTAGTATTCATGCTCTAATGAAGGTTCTTAAAGCAGCCGAAGCACAATTTATTTTCAACTTAACACACACGACTGGGGGAAATTTTGGGATCACCAAAGAGGAATGAGAGGATGGCCAACCTTGTACCCTGCACCGCTAACTCCTTTAGCCCCTCTACCTTCTCTGTGGGGCAGTGGTCAGTCCCGGGACACATGCTCTGCCATTAGCAGTGGCTCCTACTGAAGACAGGTGGGCTGTCGGGTCCTTCTCATCAGCACTGAACTTGGGCGGTCTCTGAACTTTGGGATCAGGGCTCCTCACATTCTCTGTGGTGGAGGAATAGCTTTAGCAAAATTCCCGATCCATTACAGACTGATACTTGTGTAATAACAAATTTTTTCCTTTGTAAAAAATGAATTGAAAAATCCCAATACAAGCCCCACTTAAAAAATTACTTGATTTTGACAGATATAATAGTATTCTGTCAAATTGCCATCAAAGCTTTAGAAGACGTTCCGTTACTGGCACACTTGGTTTCTCAAGCTGCCCACTTGGCCCTCTTCCAAGTTGAACTTTTCTTCTTTTTTCTTTCCTTACTGTTCTAAAGCTTTTAAATAAACTTTCACTCCTGCTTTGAAAAAAAGAGACTTTACATTATTACGGGAAACAGTTCAGTAACAAAGGTTCTCTCCCTGGGGCGGGTATATGGACCACACTCTGGGAAGCACTGAGAGCCTACAACCTCCCGTCTGGGGCCCACCACCATGTGACAGGCAGGGAGCACACTGCCTGTTTCGGCTTCTTTACCTTAGAACAGGGCTCATGACACTGCTCCCCTCATAGGGCTGTTATGAAGATGAAATGGGTTAGTACGTGTGCCTCTTAGAATAGAACGTAGGTACTGTTGCCCAGGTGTGAGCCAAATGTGATCAGTCTTCATTTACAATCAGCTCCTTATGCTGGAGGCTGTTTGTATCACAGGGATAGGACCTGAGCCACCTGAATTTTTGAGCCACCTGCCTTGTGTTCTTCTCATTAGACAGCAAGACCTTCGTTTTCTTACAAACACTCATTTAGGTACATCGCAACTGTGGGAACTGCAAACAGGCTTTTTTTTTTTTTTTTTACAACTTGCCGGTATTTTTGCTTGGAAAATGAGACTTCATTGAGCGAATCTGTTTATCTTCTTTATTTCTGGTTAGTTTCTCTTTCTAGTTAAAATATACAAAAATTTTTAGGCTCATAGTATGGCAAGGGGATGTTTAGATCTAAAATAAACTGTTTTGTCAAAACTAAAAAACAAGAACTCTTTTAATCCATGTGCCTTTTCCTTTAGAAACCATAAATTTTCTTTTGGACTAAGAGCACTATTCCTTTTAATGAGTATAGAACATCTTATTTCTGGTGATGTTTTAGGTTTTGACATGCCTTAAGGCAGAACGTATTATTGAGATGTTTTAAATAACTAAATCATTCTTATCAAGTCATTGGCCTAAAACTGAAATCTATAGCATAAACACGCTAAAATGACTGTTTTACTATATATCATCGAAACTTAGCCTCATGTTTGCATTAGACTTTTTCTAAAATACAACAACAAAAAAAAAACCAAGCGAGAAATTTCTACTTTCATTGTGAATCCTATTTCTCCACAGGCTTCTATTTTGTTTAGGAGTTGCCTTTCACAGTGTTTTGATTTGAGCACAAAATAAAGGCTGTGCAGTATTTCTGTGTTTTAATGCCACATTCAATCCTGGAGGGAAAAGTTGGTCAGATGAACAATTGATCATTGTGTCTCTGTGCAGGATAAATATACTACAGTAACAGAATTCCCAGGGGTCTCAGTTTTCCATGGTGATTCCTAAATACCTCACCTGTGTGTTACTAGGCCTCACCTGCTCGTGAGTTATAAAGAAGCTAAATGGACAATAATAATTCACTACTCACAGGGTCGGGTGTCCACTTCAAATGCCAGTGGACGCCTGCTTCACAATGGCTCCTGCCTTTGCTGCAGGCTGTCCCCTAGAAGGTATGCCCAGGGTTCTTTGCTTGCTCTTCCTGAGTTGCTGATTGATTGCTTCATTCCCTAAAGTCTTGACTGAACAATTGCCAAGCTCTGTTGCTTGATGAACTGGGGGCTGCCAACTGCCAACTCGAAACTATCCTCTGTCTCATGTGTAGCAAAGCAGTCTGTAGTTCCCATTGCTTCTGCCAACAGGCCATCTCAGGATGGAGTCCAGTCCTGAGTCCTGGGTGCCTGATTGGGAGGACAGTGGACAGACTGTGCTGGTGGCTCCTCTTTTGTCTTTCCCTTCAGGCACAACCACCCAGGATTCCTTAACTGTACTCATTTAGCTGATAATACCCATTTGAATCAACTCTTGCAAAACCTTTCTTCCAGACTTCTGGATTTGCTCAGACATAGTATATAAATGTGCATGAAGATTTTGTATATATATTATCTTATATATTTTATCTTATGTAATATATAGTATCTTATATATATTTTATAATGTGTATCGGCTCAGTGCAGCCTCGACCTCCGGGATTCAAGTGATCCTTCCACCTTAGCCTCTAGGGTAGTTTGGACCATGGGTGCCTGCTACTACACCTGGCTAATTTTATTTTTTGTAGAGACGAAGACTTACTATGCTGCCCTGGCTAGTCTCAAACTCCTGGGCTCAAGTGATACTCCCACCTTGGTCTTTCAAAGTGCTGGAATATAATTAGAGTGTTCCTTTTTGGATAATGTGGTAACTAACCACTGGCGTCAAATTTATTATTTGAAGTAGTCATGAGAAAATAATGTAAATATTTGAAGCATTTCAATTGTATTGATTAAAGAAGTATTTATTTAAAATGGATAAAAGTTATTGGTCCCTCTATAACCCCTTCAGGCACAATGTCTGCCACTAAGTGGTAGAGGGTGGAATCACTTCCAAGAGCTGCATGAAAGGGATCATCTTGTCTGACAGAAAAGGGAAGTTACCTGAGCATAACTGTTCTGGCCCCTTGTCTCTACTCTTTTCTGGGTCTCCAATTTAACCTACGTTTGATCTTCTCACTGTGGCCTTTATATCGCTTATCCTCCTTTCTATACTCCATTCCTTTTACTCTCTGTGTTACATTCTATCTCTTGGGACATATCTTCCAGTTCACTAAGTCTTCCTTCAGCTTCCTCTACCCTGCTGATAACTCAGTACATTGTTTTAAATTTTGGTTATTGTATTCTTTAGTTCCTAAATTTCAACTTGTTTCCTTTTCAAAATCTGCAGTGTTACTTTCTACCTTTTCCAGTCCTTTGCTGAAATCATTTAGTTTTGTTTTGATCTCTTTGAGCACATTAATTACAGTAGTTTTATAGCTTGTGTCTCATAATTTCATGATCTGGACTATCTGTGTGTACAATTCTGTTGCCATTTGTGCTGGTTGTTGTTCACGTTGCTCTGTCTCTTTGAGGACTGATTATATTTTATTGTGTGTTGGACCATTGTCTTTGAAAACATTTCTTGTAAAAATAATTTGAGGTCTAGAATGATATCTTTTCCCAAGGAGAATTTTCTTTTGCTTCTGCTAGGCATTGGAGGTACCTGGAAGCGCAATCCAGGATTACATAAATTTAGTTGCAGGGCTTGAGACTTTGTGGGCTACACAAATGAGTTGCAGTCAAACTGCAAGTGAGAGCAGGTTTAATTGCAGTTTGCACTTATTTCTAGTATGCAGCCCTTAGGATATCAACCTTAAGCACGGGAATCCCTTTTTAACAGGGTCTAGATGATGCCTTTTCCCCTGCTATTCTCATAAGATGTCAAAAGTTCTGCTCTGCCTTTTATCTGTCTCTTCAGGACAAAGGCAGCCCAGGTGTGGGTCCCCCTCTCTGAATTTTTATTTTTTATTAAATCATGGCCAAGTAAATCTTCACTCTCTTGTTAGCTATTTGATCCTTTTACAATTTTTTTTGTATATTTCATCAAGCTTTAAAAAATTCAATTCAGCATAAGAGTTGGTTTGAATTATCTGGTTTATCTTTAATGGAAATAGAATGTGAGAGCAGATCTGTAAAGGCTGGCTAGTGCCTGTCTCCAAAGAGAAAAATTTTCAGCTGCTCTCTGCTCCAAAGCCCATCAAAAGTTAGCTCTTGAGCCCACCAGAGCCCCGGGTGCAACAAAGAAAGCAAATTGTCTGAGGTCCTGTGGTCCTGTGGTTTTATATCACATAGCCAGGCAAAATAAAACTTGCATGAGTCTTGTACACTATCAGCCATACAATATTACACTCTCACTATGTTGCCAACATCCCAAGCCTGTGAAATATGAGGAATGCACCTGGTGGCTAAGATAAGATAACAAAACCATGCTCTCCAGACCTGAGCTCAGGCAAAGCAAGTACCTACTTTTGCACTGCCTTGTAACATAGACTGCAATGATATGATAGTTTCTCAACTTACTTCATGTGTTGACTGCACTGGCTTTCAAAATTTAGCATGTATGAGAGTTTTAGGAGAGCTTGCTACAACACAGAACGCTGACCATATCCTGAGTTTTCAATTCAGTGCTTCTCACCTAGAGTCTGCTAATTTGTATTTCTCCCAAGTTTCCATGTGATACTGCTGATTTGGAAACCACATTTTGTGAATTGAGAAACCAAATTGAGAATTCCCTGTCTTCTCCATTCTTTGGACTGTAAGACTCAGGTAGAGACTATAACTCATTAGCTGTCTCTATTAGCAGCTAACTCAGTACTATGACTCATGTAGGACCTTTTAATGTAATAATCTAATATGGTTTGGCTCTTTTTCCTCACCCAGATCTCGCCCTGAATTGTACTCCCATAATTCCCACATGTTGTGAGAGGGACCCTGTGGGAGATAATTTGAATCACGGGGGTGGTTTCCCCCATGCTGTTCTCATGGTAGTTAATAGGTCTATTAATAATAATAATATAGGTCTCATAATAATAATCAGTTATGAGATCTGATGGGTTTATTAGGGGTTTCTGTTTTTGTATCTTCCTCATTTTATCTTGCTGCCATGTAAGAAGTACGTTTCACCTCTCACCGTGATTCTGAGGCCTCCCCAGCCATGTGGAACTGTAAGTTCAATTAAACCTCTTTTTCTTCCCTGTCTTGGGTATGTCTTTATTAGCAATGTGAAAACAGACTAATACAGTAAATTGGTACCAGTAGAGTGGGGTGTTGCTGAAAAGATACCCCAAAATGTGGAAGTGACTTTGGAACTGGGCAACAGGCAGAGGTTGGAACAGTTTAGAGGATTCAGAAGAAGACAGAAAAATGTGGGAAAGTTTGGAACTTCCTAGAGACTTGTTGAATGGCTTTGACAAAAATACTGATAATGACATGGACAAGGACATCCAGGCTGAGGTGGTCTCATATGGAAATGAAGAACTTCTTGGGAACTGGAGCAAAGGTGACTCTTGTTATGTTTTAGCAAAAAGACTGCTGGCATTTTACCCCTACCCTAGAGATTTGTGCAACTTGAACTTGAGAGAGATGATTTAGGATATCTGGTGGAAGAAATTTCTAATCAGCAAAGCATTCGAGAGGTGACTTGGGTGCTATTAAAGGCATTCAGTTTTAAGGGAAGCAGAGTGTAAAAGTTTGGAAAATTTGCAGCCTGACAATGTGACAGAAAAGAAAATCCCATTTTCTGAGGAGAAATTCAAACTGGTTACAGACACTTGCATAAGTAACGAGGAGCCAAATGTTAATCCCCAAGACAATGGGGAAAATATCTCCAGTGCATGTCAGAGACCTTTGTGGCAGCCTCTCCCATCACAGACCTGGAGGTCTAGGAGGAAAAATTGGTTTTGTGGGCAGGTCCCAGGATTCCCATGCTGCATGCAGTCTAGGAACTTAGTGTCCTGTGTCCCATCCACTCCACCCATGGCTGAAAGGTGACAACACAGAGCTCGGGCCATGGCTTCAGAGGGTGAAAGCCCCAACCTTTGGCAGCTTCTACCTGGCGTTAAGCCTGCAGGTAAAAAGAAGTCAAGAACTGGGGTTTGGGAACCTACACCTAGATTTCAGAAGATGTATGGAAATGCCTGGATGCCCAGGCAGAAGTTTGCTGCAAGGGCTGGGTGCCCATGGAGAACCTCTGCTAGGGCAATGCAGAAGGGAAATGTGGGGTTGGAGCCCCCACACAGAGTTCCTACTGGAGCACTGCCTAGTGGAGCTGTGAGAAGAGGGCCACCATCCTCCAGACCCCAGAATGGTAGATCCACCTGCAGTGCCTGGAAAAGTCACAGACACTCAACCCCAGCCCATAAAAGCAGCTGAGAGGGAGGCTGTACCCTGCAAAGCCACAGGAGCAGAGCTGCCCAAGGCCATGGGTACCCACTACTTTCATCAGTGAGACCTGGAGTTGAAGCAAATCATTTTGGAACTTTAAAATTTGACAGCCCCGCTGGATTTTGGACTTGCATGAGCCCTGTAATCCTTTTGTTTTGGCCAATTTCTCCCATTTTAATGACTGTATTTTACCAATACCTGAACCCCCATTGTATCTAGGAAGTAACTAGCTTGCTTTTGATTTTACAGGCTTATAGGCAGAAGGGACTTGCCTTGCCTCAGATGAAACTCCGGACTTTTGGATTAATGCTGAAATGAGTTAAGATTTTGGGGGACTGTTGGGAAGGTATGATTGGTTTTGAAATGTGAGGACATGAGATTTGGAGGGGCCAGGAGTGGAATGATATGGCTTGGCTCTGTGTCCCCATCTAAATCTCATCTTGAATTGTACTCCCATAATTCCCACGTGCTGTGGGAGGGACCCGGTGGGGGATAATTTGAATCATGGGGCGGGGGTTCCCCCATACTGTTCTCATGGTAGTGAATAGGTCTCACAAGATCTGATGTTTTATCAGGGGTTTCCACTTTTGCATCTTCCTCATTTTCTCTTGCCACTGACATGTAAGAAAGTGCCTTTTGCCCCCGCGATGGTTCTGAGGCTGTAAGTCCAAGAAAACCTCTTTTTATCCCCAGTCTTGGTTATGTCTTTATCAGCAGCATGAAAACGGACTAATACATAATCATTGAATGAATAATTCAGGGGTTTCCTTTGGGTTGTTGTTGTTTTTCTATGTTTTTCTATAGAATTTCCTAAGGCGTACTAGAAGCTTCATGGTAGCTCTGCTGTCTGTAGTAAGAATCACAGGACCCTTGACCTGCAGGTTTTCTCCACTCCAGTTGTGGAGAGAGGCAGCTTCAGGATCAATAACTGTTGCTGAGGAGCTTTCCCATTGAGGACAGTTCTTCACTTTGCTTTGAGAAATGTGCATACTCTTTTTTTTTTAATGAACAAATGCTAGTTGTGGCTAGTATGACTGCTAAAAATCAGGGTAGTTGAATTTAATCTGATTACAGAGACAAAAGCATGTGGAGCCAGGAAGAAAAGCAAAATATGTGGGAAGACACATAGTCTAAAAAAGAGATAAGAAAGAATCTTCAGAGCCTGAGCAGGTGGCCACATATGACCCCTGGGTGCTACCTGAGTGTGTCTGAGATAAAGATCCTTATGGGCAGGCCTTGGTGTTTACTGTCCTCCTGGCTGGTGGGTGGAAAATGACCGCCTAGTGGGGTAGAAGTGATGCTGTGGTTTGGGTGTGATTTGTCCCTGCTATACTCAGGCTGAAATGTAATTGCCAATGTAATGGTATTGGGAGGTGGGACCTTAAAAGGTAATTGGGTCAGTAAGAGGGATTAATGTCTTTTTCGCAAGATTGGATTAGTTCTCATGGGGATGGTTTCACTGTTATGAAGAGTTGTTTGTAATGAAGCAGGCTGGCCTCCTCCTTTGTCTCTTTTCCTGTGCCTGCCCCGCTGGCTGCTCTTGCATGTGCTCTCACCACGTGATGCCTTCTGCCATGTTATGACCCAGCACGAGGCCTTCACAATAAGCTGAACAGATACAGCCCCCGATCTTGGACTTCCCAGCCTCCAGAACTATAAGGAATACATTTATTTTTTAAATAACTTACCCAGGCTGGGTACAGTGGCTCATGCCTGTAATCCCAACACTTTGGGAAGCTGAGGTAGGAGGATTACTTGAGCCCAGGAGTTTGAGACCAGCCTGGGCAACATAGTGAGACCATGTCTCTGCAAAGAATAAAAAAAATTAGTCAGGTGTGGTGGTGCAGATCTGTGATTTCTGCTACTTGGCAGGCTGAGGAGGGAGGATTGATTGAGTCTGGGAGGTTGAGGCTGCAGTGATCATGCCACTGCACTCCAGCCTCAGCCATAGAGCGAGATCCAGTCTCAAAACAAGAATTACCTAGTCTCAGATATTCTGTTATAGCAACAGAAAATAGGCTAAGATTGGGGGTAAAATAGGTAAAGCCTTTCTTTGACACTTGCTGGTCTTTTTTGTATGCTCCTCCCTTCTCTATTGCCCCAGTGTTCTGATATTAGGGGTCCCTCCTGTATGGTAAGCTGGTAAGTGACTGGACAGTATGGTGTTAATGGCTGAAGACCACTTCTATTTAATTTAGCTAAGTTCAACAAATTATTCGTTAATTGCTGCATGCCAGGCATCTCTAGCCACTGGAAGTAAAAAAAGAAATGCAACACAGTTTCTGTCCTTTTCATTGAATGGGAGATGCAAGGCCCCATGGCAGGGGCAGGCAGAGGACAAGAATGAATAAGTAAGTTGACCATGAACTGTTTAAACAAAATTGAGACATTTTAGAAAGTGAAAGAGAATGCTAAAAAATTATAGTGGATCAATGGAAAGGAGGATGCAGGGTCACTCTATCTTTTCAGGGTTTATGGGAGCAATGAGAAGGGGCGATTTAGTACAGCTCAGCCTAGCCAGTAGGTTGTGGGTGGGGGCTTAGAGCAGAATTGTAAAACGCTACTTACTGGAGATTGTTCTTGTTGAGTCTTGAGCCTGAACTTTTGCATTTTAAAGCAAGACCCGTGAAAAGGAGCTGCGTTTCTCCCACTCATCCCTCCTCAGCCCTGTCATGCCTCTCTAACATTCTCTCTCTCTATCTGTCTCTCTCTCTTAGTACGCAAAGTCAGTAAAGCTGATCTTTGGGCCAAGGTTGTAACATGGTCAGTCCCAGGTTGGAGACAACTAATCTCATTGTAAGACGGCTCTCAATATTTGGACAAAACTAAAGTCTTTGCATTAGAGCTCAATGATATCTCCGTGGAGTCTGTATTTCCTCACCTAGTCTCTGCCTCAAGCTTTTTCTTCATTACTAGGTTTCTTTCCTAATTACCTTGCAAGCATTTACTTTCTCACCTGCTGAGAACATATTCTCACAGTAGCATAATTGCATAGCTGTGGCTTATATTTTGCTACTACCTTGGGTACAGTTTGCTGCAAATAAGGACATTTACAATCCCTGGGAGATGTTGAAACAGTCCCGAAATAGCAGACATGCAAACGCTTTGCCTGATTAGCTGCTACTTATTAAAACATATGGTTTAAGGACTGAGTTGCCTATTTTATGTTTCCATAAAGTACTGCGTGGTCTTGAATAATGAGGCAAATTGCAGAATACTGATATTTATGAAGCAGTCAAATCTGTGGATTTCAGAGGCACAGACCATGACTTCTAACTTGGAGTTTCAAGTTAATACAAAATTTTTGCTTTATTTAATTTAACATCTTTTGCTCTTTAAGGATTGGATGCCATTTGTTTTCTTTGTTGGGTTATAGCTTAGTCTACTATTGTCTTTGACCTTGTTGATGTTTCCGGGTACAAGCAAAGTGGAAAAGGCTTAAGGCTTTCCATTCAGAGGTTTTGCACAAAAGCCCATGTTTGGCTATTATGGGTTGAATTGCGTCCTTGAAAAGGACATGTTGAAGACTTGACCCTCAGAACCTCAGAATGTGACCTTATTTGGAAACAGGTTGATTGAAGATGTAATTAGTTAAGTTGTAATAATGGAGTGGACCAGGCTCCTTATCCGGTATGAATATATGGTGTCCTTATATGAAGCTGGTTACTTGTCCTTACATGAAGCTGCTTATGTGAAGATACAGACACAGAGGGGGAACGCCATGAAGATGGGAGATGGTGCATCTACAAGCCAAGTAATGCCGAAGACTGCTGGCAACAACCAGAAGCTAGGAAGAGACAAGCAAGGATTTCCCTCTAGGTTTCAGAAAGAGTATGGCCCTAATAACAACTTCTTCTGAGACTTCTAGCTCCCAGAACTGTGAGACAATACATATCTTTGTTTAAAGCCACTCAGCTTGTGGTCCTTTGTTACTGCAGCCCTAGGAATCTAATGGCTAATGAAGTCTGGGCTTGTGGTTCCCTCCTCCGGATGCCTCATTCACGGAAATGGATCCAGGTGACCCAGGTGGTGCACAGCAGTCCCTGCTTATCTGCAGTTCCACAGTTTAAATTAATCTATGGTCAACAGCAGTCTAAAAATATTAGAGGGAATAATTCCAAAAATAAGCAATTCAAATAAGTTTTAATTTTAGTACCATTCTGAGTAGCGTGCTCAGGTCTGGCACTGTTCCCGGGGAGCTCTGCCCGGGATGTGAATCATACCTCTGTGCAGTATGTGAGCACTGCCTATGTTCCCAGTTGGTTAGCCACCTAGGAGCCATCTCGGTTATCAGATCGGCTGCCACGGTTTCATAGCGCTTATGTTCAAGTCACCCTTATTTTGCTTCATAATGGCTCCAGAGCACAGGAGCAGTGATGCTGGCGTATTGTTATAATTGTTCTGTGTTATTATTGCTCTCATTAGCTCTTACTCTGCCTAATACATAAATTGAACTTTATCGTAAGTGTATTATATGTGTACTGTATAGAATAAAACATAGCATCTATAGGGTTTGGTATGATTTGTGGTTTCAGGCACCACTGGGGTTCTTAGAATGTGTCCTCTAAGATAAGAGAGGACTAGTATAATATGAGCAGATAGCAACAGGGCTGGACAGGAGGGTGGACAGCGACATTCACGCATGCAGATCCATCTGCCTGGTAGTTCGGAGCCTCCTGCAGTGGTGACCGTTCTGCTCAGTAGCTTTTCCATTCCCCTTCTTCTTGGTGTTAACCCCTTTAATGATGAGTGTGGGGATAGGCAGGGTGCTCAGCACCCTGGCTTGCCTAATGGATATGGTGCATCCCCCACCAGCAGTGGCATGGAACTCAAACAGAGCCCAAATGGTTCTTCCTGGAATGGATGGAGAGGCACTGGGAGAGAAAGACACTGATACTGCTAAGCTGGGACTGCAGGCAGCCATGCATATGTTTTTCTGAAGTGGAGAGGGCCTGCCTGCGGTGGCTGTGCCTTGGAAGCCTCTTGATTCTGTCTCTGGGTCTCATTCCCAGGTCCCAGTTCCTGCAGTTCTCACCTCCATCTTGTGAACCACTCCAGGATTCCTCCCAGCTGTAAGATTCACTGCATTTCATTTCTACTTGACTTAGTTAGAATTTCTTCTTGCGATAAAGGCTTTTGTCTTTCTTCCATCTCACCTTATTATTCCCTCTTTTAGAATACTGGGCAGTAGTTATTTTGGTTTACATGCTGTTGAATCCCACTACCCCATGAGTTTCTTAGAATAGGGGCTGCGTAATCTTTTTTTTTGTTGTTGTTATATCTTAGTGCCATACCTGGATTATGTCTGGGTACCCCACTTTTTGGGGGGGTGATTGGCTGCCAAAATGATCAAATGAATAATAAGCCTGCTCCACTGGGATTACAGAGTGTTTAAGTGGTGAAGGAAACTAGAGTTGTTCTTAATCTAGTGGTTTTCCAAGTTTAGACACAGAATCCTTTCCTCAACTGGAATCTTAGGTGGAAGCTCAAGTGGAGTGCGCAGGGCGTGGTGTTGCTCTGATTGGGCTGGAGGTGGTGGCCCAGGAGGCTGCCATCTCCTCATTTCCTCAGCATGGCCTCTGTGTGGCTTTTAGAGTTTGGTGGGGGCTGCTGTTGGGAACCATCTCATTTATCCTCATTGAGCTTCAGTTCTCTCCCTCCAACCCTGGATTCCATTCCTTATAAAGTGGTTGTGAGAAATTATAAGTTGATGCTACTGCACTACAACTACTTCTCTCTCTCATACACACACACACACACACACACACACACACACACCCCTCTCTAAGGTCCTGGCAAAAATACTGAAGAGGGTGATATATAATGCTAAAAGTCTCAAGAAATAATCTATGCACTTCACAGTAGCTTCTGGACTTTTGGGAATAGGATCAGCTCAAAGGATCCAAATTTGACCAAAGTTGTAATAGGAGAATCTGTTTTCTGAATGATGACACCTTTTCAAAACTGTACTTAATTCTTAATTCTACTTTCTGAACTATCATCAGAATTCTTAATTCTACTTTCTGAACACTCCATGTCCTGTCATAAACCACTGCCCTGTCATCAGGGCACCAGGCTGGTGCTATTTTTCTTGATTGCTATCAGTTTTTATTGTGATAAAAACACCTAAGTTAAAATTTACCATCTTAACCATTTCTGAATGTATAGTTCAGTAGTGTTAGTTACATTCATATTGTCATGCAACCAATCTCTAGAACTCTCTTCATCTTGCAAAACTGGAACTCTGTACCCATTAAACAACAATTCCCCAAGTCTCTTTCTCCTCAGCTCCCGGGAACTGCCATTCTATTCTTGTCTCTCTGAACTTGAACACTCTAGAAACCTTATGTAAGTGGAATCATACAGTATTTGTCTTTTTCTGCCTGGCTTATTTTACTTAGCATAATGTTCTCAAGTTTCATCCATATTGTAGCATGCAACACGATTTCCTTCCTTTTTTTTTCCCCAGACAGGGCCTTGCTTTTTTTCCAGGCTGGAGTGTGGTGGCATGATCATGGCTCATACAGCCTCCACCTCTCATGCTCAAGCCATCCTCCCAACTCAGCCTCCTGAGTAGCTGGGACTACAGGTGTGCACCACCACACTCAACTAATTTTTTTGCAGAGACAAGGTCTCTCTATATTGCCCAGGTCAGTCTCAAATTCCTAGGCTCAAGTGATCCGTCTGGGCTTCCCAAAGTGTTGGGATTACAGATGTGAGGCACTGTGCCTGCCCTCCCTCCTTTTTAAGGCTGATGAGACAGAAAGCTTTTAAAGAATCTAGAGAGCAGACCATGTTGAAGGCACATAAAGAATAATTACTGAATACTCATTGGATGATTTTAATTTTTCTGGTAATGTCTTTTAAATATTTGTGTTTTCCAGTTTCAATTAGCTGGACCAATCAGACACCCTGTGGACATGGATGAGAGAAGAGACCATTTGAGGATGATTTGAGAGTTCCTGAATGTTCCACAAATGGTCCTGTCCCTTCCTGGCCTTTATAAAAAGAATGTTCTTTTGAACTTTGAGTAGTGGTTCTCAATGCATGTGGGTGGGTGGGGGTGGTTTTATCCCCTCCCCAGAGGACATGTGGCAATGTCTGTAGACAGTTTTGGTTGTCAAGACTTGTGGGACGGTGCTACTGACATTTAGTGGGCAGAGGCCAGGTTGCTGCTAAACACCCTACAATGCACTGGACGGCCCACAACAAAGCATGACTCAGTCCTGTGGTAATAGTGCTGAGCTTGAGAAACCTGATGCGGAGACAGCAACTTAAGAAGGTCACGCCGCGTGTGGAGGGTTAGCCAATGGGGGACTTCCAATCATTACACAGAGTGACGATTCACCTCTTTGAGAATGCCTGGCATATACTGAAATAGAACAACCTACATCTACGTCAAAAGCTCAAAGTTGATACAAAAGATCACATCAACAGTGGCTTTCTTATCTAAACACCATTTGTCAAAACAGACGGCCCTTCAAACAGCTGACATTCAGGGAGTGCAGCCTCTGCCCTGCTCTGCGAGCCTCAACCTGGGACGTTTCATGTTAACATAAACAGGATAAGCCTTCTCAGCTGCAGTGCTGTTTACCAGGAACCTGCTGGAATAAACTAGATTGTTAAGTTTAAGCAGTAATCACCGCAGTTCTTCCATTTGTGGAGAAGCCACAAACGTGTGGGCACATCTGACAGACACCGGATTTGCCACATGCGGAGGGTGACTTTGGAGTGCTATCCCAGCGATGATGAACGTCAAGCATGACAGGCCCCCTCCCTTAGAGGAAAGAATCAAAGGCGAAAGAAGCAAGCCTAACGTCTCTGTGAAAGTGGAAATCAGCAAGTCAGTGACTAAGTTGAAAAGGGAATGTGGTCAAAGGATACAGGGTCTCAACTACACTGGAGGAATATGCTTTAGTGGTCTATTGTACAGCATGGTGACCACAGTTAACAATAATGCATTTTACTTATGCATTTATTTTTATTTGAGTAAGATTTAATAGCTTTTTGGATTAAGTAGTAGAAAAACTTCCATGCTTAACTGAGACATTTTCTCAAGGCCAAAAAAGTCTTGCAAAATGGTGAAGCAGGCTGATAGGCTGACATAGAAAATAAACTTTGACCAAACACAATTTGTGACTCCCATCCCTGGAGTGCAGACTGCCATCAGTAAGACAGGATCTCTTTAAATCCATTACTCCATGCCCATCTGAGGCACTGTTGAAATAATCTCACTTTTTACGCAAGGCACTGGTTCTGGTACATATGGATCATAAGCCCATTTGGGGAAAACTCATTTATAGAGGTTCATCAGCTCTGTGTCCTGAGATTTTAGCTTCCGCAGATTTGTGCTGCAGTGTGCTGAGAGAATAAAGGTGAGGCTTGGAAGCGCCTAAGCGCCTGAATCTGCAGTGAAATATGAGCTCCTCCTTGGCTTTCACAGATTCAGGGTTGCCAGGGTCATGCCTCACCACCATTTTAAATACTGACATCTTCTGTTCATGAGGTAGTGAAGAAAATGCAATCAAGGGTGCTCCTTGCCTGAAGCACTCAACCACTGACAGGGACTTCAGAGACGTGAAGTGTGACACACCAGCCAACAACAGCTCCTTCAACCATTTTCTTCCATCTCTTTAAAGATGCTTTTCCTAGTATTAGTAAAAGTTCTGAAACTGAAATATTCAAGCATAATCTTGAGGAAGATTTTCCCTTAGGATCCCATGGAGATGTCTGGAAGCTTGTGAGGTCTCTGTATTTCTGAAATTGAATTCTAACAGCCACATCACGGGGGGTGTCCACTTCATCTGGAAACATCTTTTCCAGTCTTGTTTACATTTCTCCATCATTTTTGCATTTTCAAGCTCGGCAGGCCTATTTGCCCATGCTGCTGATTTTGTTCTTTATCCACTTTCTCATCATAGAGATCATCGTGCACCGACTCCCCTGAAGTCATAGTTTCACGTTCCTCCTCTTCTTCATCTTCACATTTTCATCCTGAGACTCCTCCTTCATAAAATCCTCACGTTCTATATCATCATATTCTTTGCCACCTTAGAACTTTCCTTCAAGAAATCCTTTGTCTCACTCAACCCCTCCTCACTGGGCCAGGTTTGCGCCCCCTCCACTGGATCTGGGGTAACCTCTGTTTGTCAGAATTCCTGTCTATCAGGGTCTGCCTTCATTAGGACCTTAAGGTCTTCTTCCATATCATCGACAGTATCCATAGCACAAGTCGATTTTGGGATTTAATTACTCTAGGATTTAAAGGGAAAGAGTCCATGGGGACATCTATCTGTTTCATCTGGAAATCACCATGTCCAGTGATATGCAGCAATCCATTGACATTCAGAGTCTGCCCATGAACATAGCCTGCAATTTTCAAGGTGCCCACTAAGTTATTCTCTTCACTAGGAGCAAAATCAGCAGCATGAGCAAGTAGGTAGGCCTGCCGATCTTGAAAAGCATGATGCCGTTGCTTCTGGTTAGCCAACTGCCTAAGCAGCATCCCTGCCTCCTGTTGAGTGTCTAACAAGAGGAGTTAGAGTGCATCCGGAAAGTGCTTCTCCACTGCTTTACTTAGCTTCTTTCTGGCATCTACTTGTTTCTTCAGTGGGAGGCCAGATATTCCCTGGACAGCTAGTGTGATGAGGAGGGCCATCCCTGCTACCCAGCTGTCTCTTCTCTGCCAGAACCGCCTCCTTCTTCTGCTTTTGGAGCTGGCTGGTGGGATGCCTCTGGTCTGCTCTGCTGAGTTCTTTTCTCACCTTCTTGCTTAGGGTTTTCAGTGCTAGACGGCCCTTGCCATCCTGCTGTGCAGATCCCTGACCCCGAAGCCACCCACCTTTATGAGCTTTATTCTGCTGCTTGAGTGGGCTGGAGTGCTGGGCTGTCATGCCACAGCTCATGTGTACAGAGTTAGCCCATTGTATTTATTTTATTTTATTCTTTAATCTTTTTTTTTGGTAAAGTTTGGGTCACACTATATTGTCCAGGCTGGTCTTGAACTCCTGGACTCAAGTGATCCTCCCGTGTTGACCTCCCAAAGTGCTGGGATTACAGATGTGAGCCACCACGCGTGGTCGATAATGTATTACCTATTTCAAAATTGCTAAAATAGAGTTTTAATTGTTCTCATCACAAAAAATGATAAATTTGTGGGGCAATGCATATATTAATTAGCTTGATTGAATCTTTCTATAACGTATACATAGATCAAAACATCACATTGTACTCTATAAATATATGCAATAAAAATGATTAAAAATTAAAAGAATAAAATGTGGAAAATTTGGATATTATTTTTTTCCCATAGTTAAAAATAATACCCTTTAATAAAAATTGTACAAGATTTTTTTGTGTGTGTTTGCCACATTAGAATTCCTATCTATAGAAGACCAGGGACAGAGTGAAGGCTTTTAGTAGTAAGAGGAAAGTAGTCTAGCCAAGCAGCACTCAGAGATCTGGTACTATCCTAATTGAAGGGATGCATCCCTTTGGATAACTATAACTATCCCTCAGTGCCAAAATTTCCTGTTTTGTCTAATCTCTGGCTAGCCCTGTTGAGCTAGAGAAAGGTTGTGTTTAAGTGCAGTAAATGCCTCACAGAGAAACAAGTGAGTTTTCATCCAGGGAGTTCTCCTTTGAGCTGTGACTTTATTTCCTACCGTTTTTTGGCTCCATTGAGGTAGCAGAGTTGTAGCTGTTCCTCAGTGCAGTGGTTACGAGTTCAGACTCTCGATTAGACTAGGAAAGTTTGAATCCCAGCTCTGCTGGTTACTAGCTGAGTGCCTTTAGCAAGTTACTAAACCTTTTTGTGTGTCTTGTTCCTCACCTTTAAAATAAGAATGGCAGTGCTTGCACCGACCACGTACGGTTGTGCTGACTTAAGTGATTTAATATTTGTAAAGCACATAGAACAGTTTAGGTGAATGGTGAATACTATATTCACTAAATAAATAAAAATATCAACTGTCATCTTAAACTGGAATCTCTACATTCACACATTAGACTCCAATTAAACAGATAGCCTGGAGCTAAATCATAACAGGAAGCAGGTAACCTAAAAATGAACATGTATTTACCAAATAGCCCTTAATGTCCCCAGGGCTGATTTTTAACTGCTACTGCAAAGCATTCCAACCCTCTTCAGACCTGCACATGCTGAGGGTATGTGATGCCCTGAAAAAAGTGGTGGATGGTTTTTGTAAGGTCGGCACTGACTGATCATCTACTTTCTTACCTGTTGGGTAGGTGCTGACTGCAAGTTGTTTAAAATAGAAGTTTTACCGGAGCAGAGAGCTGGGACGTCAGAGAACAAACCCTGCACTCCCTCTGATATGCAGGTGGTAACAGCAATTCAGTCAGGGGGCAACAGTCTGGACCAACGGTGTGGTTAAAATGGCACAAAAGGGGCAGAATCGGGAACTGGTATAAGCCACAGCCCAGGACAGTCCTTAGGGGCAGTAGTGATGGGACAGAGCAAACCAACAGCTCCATTCAGTGCTAAAAGCTGACTTGGGCATGGCCACGGGAGGAGAAGAACATCACTCTGTCTCAGCCCTGGCAGCTGTCCCTGGAGCCTCCTCTCCAGTGTGTAGCAGAGGGATGGCACAGATACTTTGAAGGGAATAAGCAATACACAACCAACACACAAACAAATGATTGGAAAACAATTCTACACAGCAATTCTTGCCTACTCCCTTGAGGCCTGAGAAAGTTCAATCAAAACCAGAATTAAAGAACGCAAGTACTGGTGGCCACCACAGGCCAGGGCTAATAGACTTTGGAATCTGAGCGAGAGAGGACTTGGGGACGTTAAACACGTTGCTGACTGCAGAAGTTTCACTTTTTCACTTTATTGTTTTCCTTAAAAATTTCCCATGGACTGTATTCTTGGTTTTTGGGGTGGAAGAGGGAGAGAGAGAAGGGAAACAGGAAGGAAGTATTTCAAGGAGGAACAGAGCTGAATTAAGACCACAGGTTGAAGGCTGGTGATTAATGCCCCATCTCTGACTTCTTTCCTTCCATTAATGTCTAAGGGGAAGCAATGGAAAAGGTCAGTTCTGAGTAGGGGAAGCCTAGGGCAGAGCAGTCCCGCTGCTTTCATAGATTTAGTGAGATTTTTGCCCAGCCGTTTGCTGAAAGAAAGGCAGGAAAATGAAGAACCAGAGGACTCAGGCACAGCCACTCTGTCTTGAATGGTTTCCTTCCTCATTCTCAAGGAGGATCTTTCAAGGATTAGCTCTTCCTTGAGAATTTCTGCAGCTCAGAAACTTGCACTTTGAAGCCCAGGATGGCCACTTTTTTTTTTTTTTTTTTTTTTTTTGAGATGGAGCCTAGCTCTGTTGCCCAGCAGGCTGGAGTTCAGTGCCGCCATCCCAGCTCATTGCAACCTCTGCCTCCTGGTTTCAGGTGATTCTCCTGCCTCAGCCTTCTGAGTAGCTGGAACTACAGGCATGCATCATCACGCCTGGCTAATTTTTGTATTTTTAGTAGAGACAGGGTTTCACCATGTTGGCCAGGTTGGCCTTGAACTTCTGAACATCAGGTGATCTGCCTGCCTTGGCCTCCCAAAGCACTGGGATTACAGGCATGAGCCACCGTGCTTGGCCATTTTTTTTTTGAAAGACTAATCTGTGATCCTCCCACTAGCTGCCCCTGGGCAGTGTTGTCAGCTTTGTGGCCAGGATGTTTTATATTGGACACTGTAATAGGTGTGTTGTGTCCCCTACAATTTATGTGCTCAAGTCCTAACCCCTAGTAGCAGTGAATGTAACTCTGTTTGGAAATAGGATTTCTGCACATGTTATTTAAGATGAAGTCTTTAAGGTGGGCCCTCATCTATCGTGACTGGTATCCTTATAAAAACGGGAATTTGGATGCAGACACACACACACAGGGAGAGCACCACATGCAGATGAAGACAGAGATCAGGGCAGTGCTTCTACAAGCCAGGAGATACCCAGGGATTACCGACACACCACCAGAAGCTAGGAGAGCGAACGAGTTCTTCCTCACTGCCTTCTAACCTCCAGAACTCCAGAACTGTGAAACAAGGAATGCTTGCTGTTTTAACCCATCCCTTTGTGGTACTTTGTTACAGCAGCCAGAGAAAACTAATACAGGCACAACTGGAAGATTTGAACTTACTGGAAATAAACAACCTTTTCTCTAGGAGGCAGGTGGATCTACTCCACATTGTCCCCACAACCTTACATCTGGTTTTTGCCAGTACAGTGACCCTTGGTGTGGTTCTGCTCCGGATCCCCCTATATCTCTCCAGTGGAAAATTTCCTAGCTGCCCCAGGCTGTGTGGGGGGATCAAGAATGGAGCTCTTTGTTTAGACTTTGCGTGGTGTACATAAATAACGAGCATATGGGGAATTTTCAAGCCAGAGGCATTTCAGAACTAGGCAAGGGAAGAGAAGCTTCATTTGTTAAAGACATTTCCTGTTAAAATTCACCACAAGCTTCTCTATATCCTCCCTTTCCAGTGTCCTGTGCCCCCTCCAACAAACCCCAAATATGTAAGAGACTTTCTTAGCAGCGTAGGCCCAACAGGATGTTGTGAAATGAATAAGAAAAAACTAATACATTAAGCCAGATGAATGGAAAAAGCTGTTTCTTTTTATGTATGTAACTTCAGAACTGTAAAAAGGAGACGAGTAAGAGAATTTCTCATAAGTGTCTAAATTGTTTATACATAGGGTGGCCTTCAGAAAATCACCACAGTTTGTTCCTTTTAGTTACAGGGACATGCACTGAAATTCTACCTTCAGGATTTTAATGGAGACTTCTTGTGTTAGTAGCTTATGTGCCTACCTGCCCCGGGCTATAAAGTAGAGGGTCAAGTTTAAGGTGTAAGAGTTGGTCTAATCCAAGCCTGTCTACCCAGAAAGCAGGAGGTGGCCCTGGCCCTGGGGAATAATTTTGGATTCCCTCAACAATCCACTTAGTTACTGCTATTTCCTATTATCCTGTGGATGCTTTAAAGCAACCACATCTATTGGCTCTGTAAAAGCCCTTTTAAATAAAAATACTTCATTAGCTGCCAGGGAATTGGTGAGGCAAGCTGTGTAAAAGGCAGCCCCATTTGCTTGGGTCTAGGAAGGAGGTTGACTCCTGGTTAGCACAAATATCCCAGTTTCACACCCCATTAACAGGGTGTTAGTTGGATTTCTCCCTTTTAACCGAAATCACAGCCCTGGGGAAGCCGGCCAGCCTTCCAGTTGCTTCTGGTGCAGAAATTCATGGCTTCATGGTCTGACTTAGTTGAAGTGATTTCTTGCAACAGTTTCAGAAGGGGTATTTCCGCATTCAAATGTAACCATAGGACCACATGGTAATGATAAATATTCATCATATAAGGATTGCCTCGTATTTTGAATTATGGTGCTTTCTGGACAAACCTCCTGAAGATCAATCTGAATAATTGGTAATTTGCAGTAATATTAGGAAAACAAGAAGAAAAAGTAACAAAAAATTACAAAAAGTAACAAAATAGTAATAATTCCTACTATTAAAAATAATTATTAAATGGTAAGGTACAAGAGAGAATACAGAACATAAAGCATAGAACTGAAGGAAGTCGATTAGGGTAAAATTTATTGACGATCTACAATGAACCAGGAAATGCACGATGTTCTTTATTATGTATCCCTATCTTGGGAGGAGAGAGAGAGGGAGAGGGAGACTATGAATAGATTAATTTGGAGAATTTTTCCTGAATTATTGAAGAAGGGTAATTTATATGAGTGTCATGAAGTCATTTAGGAGTTTGAGGGGAACTCAAACTCCTATTTCAATAGAAGAGAGGTAATTATGTATCCAAAACCCTAAACCCAACAATCACATTTTTCTGATTTACAGAAGGGTCTAATCCTGAGTAATGTTTTTAAGGTCAAGATCCAAACCCTGGCTTTGGAATAATTGACCTGTTGCCTAGAGTCAGGGCTTCAGCTTTTAGAGACCAAAACAATAACCAGAAACAGTTTTCAGAGAGATGTCACTCTACCCCAAGCTTACTACAGTGACTTGCACATAGTATGACCTGAAATAAGAGTTTGTGTAATGGATGAACAGAGGATTCTATATTGAAATGTTGTTTGTAGCAGACAATTCCTGTACCTCTTTTTCCACTTGAAGATGATGAGGAGGGACTTGTCTGAATTGCAGTAAGAGAAAATGGGATAGAATTCCCAGCTGCAAGCAGAAAGAAACCTTGGTAAGAGCTTCAAGAGGGTTAATGAAGTTCTTTCTGGAGTATCTATGGCAACACAAAGGCTAAACATAGTCCTGTGTAGAAGAGTGGAGTAGATCTTTAAAATCTGCTCCTTACTCCCCTCCTGCGTACCTTTTCATTTACTACTTGGTGGGAGACACAGCCACCTAGAATTATACTAAATCTCCCAGAATGATGGAACTCTTTCTTATGGTCAAGATGCTCAGCCTTTTTGAGGACATAAGCATCATGCAGCTTATGTTGCCTGAACCATGTTATGGTATAAAATGGATACATATCAGTTAGGGACTGGTTTAGCTGAGAATGAAGGTGAACCCCAAATAAAATGGCATAAACAAAATAGAAATCGAAGGAGCCCAGAGGAAAGAACCCTGTTCGTGACACTGTCAGGAGCCACCTTTTTCATCCTGCAGCTTCACTACCTTATATTCCAAGATGGTTGCTTGAGCTCCAGCCATCATGTCTACATTTTAGAGAGGAGAAAAGAAAGGATGAAGAAAGGTACATTTCATTCTTTTTCCTTCCTTCCTACCTTTCTTCCTTCCTTCCTTCTTTCCTTCTTCTCTCCTCTCTCTCTCTCTCGTCTTGCTCTGTCACCAGGCTGGAGTGCAGTGGTGTGATCTTGGCTCACTGCTGCAACCTCTGCCTCTTCGGTCCAAGGGATTCTCTTGCCTCAGCCTCCTGAGTAGCTGGGACTACAGGCGTGTGCGACCATGACCAGCTAATTTTTAGTAGAGACAGGGTTTCGACATGTTGTCTAGGCTAGTCTCAAACTCCTGAGCACAAGCAATCTACCTGTCTTGGCCACCGGAAGTGCTGGGATTATAGGTGTGAGCCACCATATTCTTTTCTTACAAGGACACTTTTTAGAAGTTGCAAGAAACACTTTTGCTTGTATAGCATTGGCTAAAACTTACATGTAGACATTCTACTTTCAGGGGAGGCTAGTAATGGAGTCTCTGTTTTGGACATTAAGTACTAGTGAAATACAAGGGATTCTATTATGAAGAAAGCAGAGGAGTCTGGTTAGAGGGGGACAACTTGCAGTCTCTACCATGAAGGTAAAATGGGCATCTGAGAGGTTTAATGACAAGGCTTGTCACCCTGGCCATGAAAACATTACCTTCCTTTCTAAGTGTTTATTATTAGCTTCTCATTTGAGAGCAGGCACCAAAGGGAATTGCTCTACACTCACCTTGGATTTTCTTTCAGTTTTAACTTGATTTTGAAATCCTGACAGTAGGAACTTCTTAGCAGATACTGAAGGTGTTCATTAGACTCTTGGAGGCAGCCTAGGTTCCCAGGAGAAGAGCACTGCTTTCAAACTGTACTGGAAAAATGCACTGTGAGGCAGTAGGTTTGGGCTAGGGCTTGAAATTCTACATTTCTAACAAGTTCCCTAGTGATGCAGTGCTGCACTGCACAGGCCGTGTTTTCAGCGCAAGGGTTTAGAGAAAGTTCTCTATGGCTCTCTGAGTCTTAGTTTGTAGTAGGATATTCAGGAAGGGATAGCATAATTGCCTGATGAGTTCTTCTTGCCTGCTGCACAGATAGAGCCAATTCACTGAGACAGTGCTGTTGCAGCAGAGAAAGAGCTTAATAAATGCAGAGCTAGCCAAGCCAGAAGGATGGGAATCTATTACTCAGATCAGCTACCTTAAAATCTCAGTGGCAGGAAGAGTGGTAGGGAATGGGAAATGCTGGGATGAAATCATAGGGGTGTGGAAAATGATCCTTTTGCACTGAGTCATCTTCTGGGTGGAGGCCTCAGGACCAGGTGAGTAATTAATCACAAGTCCAGGTAAAGTCAGTTGGTCACCAGAATGCAAAAGTCTGAAAAAACAAATCAAAAGATCAATCTTAGGTAATACTATAGTGATGTTATCTATAGGGGCAATTAGGGAAGTTACAAACATTGTGGTCCCTGGAACAATGGCTGGTTATTGTTTCACTATGCCCACATTTTAGCAGAGTTCAGGTCCCCTCCCATAATTCTAACCTTGTGGCCTTCCATTAGTTTTACACAGGCAGTTTCTGTTCCCAAAAAGAAGGGGATAGTTTTGGGAATGGCTACTGTCATACTTGCTTTAAGGTTAAACCATAAACTAAATTCCTTCCAAAGTTAGCTTGGCCTATGCTCAGGAATGAACAAGGATAGCCTGGAGGTTAGAAGCAAGATGAAGTCAGCCATGTCAGATTTTTCTTAACCATCATAATTTTGCAAAGGTGGTTTCAATGGGGGTGGTAGTGACCATATATCTGTCAGTGGTTTTCATATACTACTATTCATAAGAATGCCCTGGGAGCTCAGTAAGATACAGACTTCTAGGATACTGACAATCACTTTCAATGTAGCAGGTATGCAGTATACAGGTATAACAGTATACAGGTATACAGTAACATGTGTCTGATTTTTGCAACAGGCACTCTGAGTAATTTTTGATAAAGGTGGTCAAGAAGAGGCATTTTGAGAAATATTGGCACCCTGTGCCTAGGCAGTCTGCATGGGTGAGGGTCTGGACCTTTCAGATCATAAGTCTACAGAGATTCCAGTATTCTGGGATATGCAGGTTTTAAATAGTCTGGTTTAATTCGTTAAAGGAGACACATATTGCATATCTTCATGGCCCAGGAAAATTTAATCAAAGGTACATTTTCCTCCATTTTGGAGTTAAGGGTTTTGTTCTTACAGGAAGTTTGGAGGTGTCTGAGTCAGCTCAGCTGCTATAACAAAAGGCTATAAACGTGGTGGCTTAGATAATAGGCATGTATTTCTCACAGCTCTGAAGGGTGGAAATCTGAGATCAGGGTGCCAGCATGGTTGGGTTTTGCAAGGACTCGCTCCTTGGCTTGCAGACAGCCTCCTCCTATAGCCACCTTCTTGCTGTGTTCCCACATGGCAGAGAGGGAGTGAGCTCCCATCTCTTCCTCTTCTTAAAGGACATTAATCCCAACATGGGAATTTCATCCTCATAACCTCATTTAAACCAAATGGCCTCCCAAAGTCTCCATGTGAAATACCATCACACTAGGCATTAGGGCTTCAATATATGACTTCTTTGGGAACACAAACATTTAATCCATAACAGAGGATTCTGCATCACTAAGAATGGTGCTGCCCAAGTAACAAGAGATTTGGTGTGGATAGAGGTGGATGTGAGGGCAGAGAGGCTCCGGAAAACAAAGCGTATTACACTCACAGGGGACAATCAGGGAAGAGAAGGAGAAGGGGCAGGGCAGACACTGACTTCTAGTGGGCATTGCTTCATGCAGTCATGGCGCTGGCCATTGTAGACATGTTACTTTATTTAATGCGGTAGAGGTAGTGGGAACTGTTTCGTTTTACCACAGACATTTGTTTTAATATTCTGTTTGCACATATTAAATATTTAATCTACAGAAGTGTTGGAGGAAAGAAATGGCTTTTCTGATGACAGAGTACCAGAACTCTTTTTTGCCTCTTCATCTTCATACAGTGGGCACTGCCTGAAAGGTGTTCCTTCCTCCCTTCCTCTACCTCCTTCTCCCCTTCCTCCTGCTGCCTTCCCATTCCCAGCTCTGCATCTCCAGTTCAGTCTTTGAATTGTCTATACTTATAAGGGTAAGAATCCCAGTTCAAGTCCTGGGTAGATTTCTCTGTCACCCTTTTCAGGAGTCCCAGATTATAATATAACCCCTTCCCTGGATTTAACCCTTCATTCACTTGGATTAGGTTTCCCATATTTCTGCAATCAGCCTGGGGATTCAGGCCAAACCCCAAAAACTAGTAATCCCAAACCAAGCAGTGACTATGTTCTTCTGAGACTGAAGAGCTGGTTAATGATTCATTCTCATTTGGTTGCTTCTCCAGGGCACTCAATAGCTTCAGGCCGTTTCCTAGGAGATTACCATTCCACCTCTGAGGAGAGAAAAATGTGATGGCCCTAAGAGTTCATTTCTTTTGATCTTTCAGTAAATTAGTAGACAGCTGGCTCAGTGGGTCTGCATTAGCTAGATTAAAGAACAGGCTGATTCCAGCCCTGGGCTCCAGAGGCTCCATTTCCAATATGAACACTTCCTTGACAAGAGAGTATCCAGTATTATAGCTATATAGATATTTCCTGTCCTTGTACCTAAAAATGTTTGGAGGTTGATGTTGGTGAGCTCTATTCTACCAAACACTGATGTATTGCACTGATCAAGGTTCTTCAAGAGAAACAGAACCAATAGGATATGTATCTATATCCCATATATCTACATGTATATCTAGGAAGAAATTTATTATATGGTCTTGGCTCATATAATTATGGAGGCTGCGAATTCCCGTGATCTGCCATGTGACTGCAAACTAAAGACCCAGGAAAGCTGTTGGTGTAGTCCTAGTGTCTGAGAGCTGAAGAGCTCACGGTGTAGATTCCAGTCTGGGTCTGAAGACCTGAGAACAAAGAGTGCCCAGGGCAGAGAAGATCAATATCCCAGCGCAAGCAGTCAGACAGAGAGTGAATGTGACCTACCTCTGCCTTTTTCTTCTATTTGGTCCCTCTAAAGATGGCATCATGCCCACCCACATTGGGGAGTGCCATCTGCTTTCCTCATTCCACCGACTCAAATGCTCACCTCTTCCAGAAACACCCTCACAGGTACACTTAGAAATAATGTTTAACCAGGCTGGGTGTGATGGCTCATGCTTGTAATTCTAACACTATGGGAGACAGAGGTGGGTGGATCATTTGAGGTCAGGAGTTTGAGGCCAGGCTGTCCAACATGGCAAAACCCTGTCTCTACTAAAAATACAAAAATTAGCCAGGTCTGGTGAAGTGTGTCTGTAATTCCAGCTACTTGAGAGACTGAGGCAGAAGAATCACTTGAACCTGGTAGGTGGAGGTTGCAGTGAGCTCAGATCATGCCACTGCACTCCAGACTGGGCTACAGAGCGAGACTTCATCTCAAAAAAAAAAAAAAATCTTTAATCAGCAATCTGGGCATTCCGTGGTTCAGGCGTGTTGACACACAAAATTAATCATCACATATATTGTATATAGATTTAAAATTTCTGTATATTAAGATGTTTTGGCATCTTAAAAAAGGTTTCCTGCTGGGGACGATGGCTCACACCTGTAATCTCAGCACTTTGGGAGGCCAAGGCAGGTGGATCATGAAGTCAGGAGTTCGAGACCAGCCTGGCCAATACAGTGAAACTCCATCTCTACTAAAAATACAAAAATTAGCCAGGAGTGGTGGCACACACCTGTAATCTCAGATACTCAGGAGACTTAGGCAGGAGAATTGCATCAACTTAGGAGGCAGAGGTTGCAGAGGGCCAAGATCATACCACTGCACTCCAACTTGGGTGACAGAGCAAGACTCCACATCGAAAAAAACCAAAAAAACAAAAAAACGTTTTTCCATCCCAGGAGAATTGGCCTCCCACAACTGGCCAATTCTAGGAGACAGCAAAGAGCTCAGATGGGAGCATGTCCTAGGTATGCCAAGCACCCAGTCCAGGGCCATATCTCCTCTGTCTGGCCCATGCACCACAGGAAGCAATATTCCTTTGCCTTAATCATCCCAGGGAAAAGTACCAGGCAACTAGGGATATCTGTATAGCTTAGGGCCTGCTGAAATTATTCAAACTAGCCAATCCTAGTTTGCCTCTCCTATGGAAACTTCAATAAAGACACTGGCAGAAACCATTTACTTGCTTCTGTCTTCTGCTTCCTGACTTCCTGTGTCTTTCCTTGTGGCTCTGAATGGCCTGCTGTAGTTTCTGTCTCTAGAAACCGTGAGTGTAATACGCTTTGTTTTCCGGAGGCTCTCTGTCTCCACTTGTGGCCGGCACCTGGCTGAACATTTCATAAAAGAATGCAAAACATTCTATGTTGACTATGGGCTTGGGACTTACATATGCCTGGCCAAAGCTTTTGAGATAATGAGGGCTTCCATGGGAATTATTGCACAGAAAAAAAAAAAAGGGATAATGAAGGCTCGGTGGACTATGTGCCTCGTGCCACTTCTCTGCTTGTCATCTTCCCCCTCCGCAAACTCCATTTTCATGTGTATTGTGAGACTTAAGTGATGTGTGTCTATGGCTCCTTTGTAAAATAGTTTCCAAGTTTTGGTTATTAACCACTCCTGTAGGATAAAGTGACTTCTGTGGTGACAGATCATGGGCTTAATAACAAATGGTTGGACCATTGCTTTCTTCCCATTTAATAAATATTCCAGGAGTAGTTGAATCCTGTTGAATTAGTTGGGCCACGAAGGCTTCTTCCTCCTTTGCCAGGAATGCAGCCACAGCTGTGCTTTAAAAGACACGTGTGCATGTTCTTACACCGAACAAATTCCCTGGCAGAAAGAAAGTAGTGGAGGAGTTAGAAAAGCAGAGAAAGCAGAAGGCAGCAGCAGAGGAAGGATGCACGTGACAGCTTCCGTACATCACACAAATGAAATGGTGACATATTCCCCAGGAGAAGGAGACGATGCTGTTTGGGGCTCTGTCCATCCTGTGTCTTCTTGTGATTAAACTGAAAGAAATGGATGATGTGGGGAGGGAGGGAAAGCTGGAGGAAGACCAGAGCCTGATGCCTTAGGGTAATGATGCTGCCTCTGTCTATGCCTTTTTAATGCTGACAGGAGCCACCCCTCCTGCCTAATGGAGAAACAGAACCAGGTTCCATGCAGCCTAGAACAGCTGGGGTTGAAGAGAAGGTACAAGGTTTTCCTTTTTTGGCTCAGTGCCTTTTTAATCAGTTCTACCAACTTTGCTGGGGGACATGGGAGATGTGTGACCGATGTTCCTCATCTATATGGGCAGGCCACATGGCCAGACTACCTGACATTTGTATCCTGCTTCCTGCAGGGTGAGGAAGTCTCATGAACATAGTCTTGTGAGCTGAAGCAGGGGAAGGGCTCTGGAGAAAGAGAGCCTGGATGCAGATCCTGCCCATTCAGTGATCCCAGGTCCTTGGGCAAATTCCACTGTCCACTTGTCAAGGAGGATTTCCAGTGCTGAGGATAGAGTGGTGAACAAAGGAACTTTGGTTCTTGCGGGAAGACAGTCTAAGAATAGGTAGCAAGAAAAGAAAAGAATGGCACATTTTAAAAAAGACTTCAAAGGGCACAGAGGGGTTGAAAGAGTGATGCTGGGGTTGGCTGGGAAGAGGACTGAGTCAGATATACTTCTTACATTCAGGGGACTCGTGTTCTAGTGGGAGTGAGACACACACATACATACACACCTGTATACATGGTGGAACGCTGCAAAGAAAACAAACAAAGGCCTAAGAGAGGAAAAAGGCAGGGGATGCAGGTGGATAAATCTACATTAGGTGGGTTTGTCAGGGGAGGCCTCTGAGGAGGCGACCATCGAGCTGATAGAAGATGAGAAGGCTGCCCTTCAATGACAGGAGCAGAGCATTCAGTCTGGGAACCAAGGACAGCCTATGCAAAGGGACTGAGGAGAGAACGAGCGGGGAGCTGCCAAGGATGTGAAGGAGGCTCAGTGCAGCTGGCGCCTGTGAAACAGGACGTCTGGGCAGGAGCTGAAGCCAGGAGTCAGGTCGGAGTCCCATCACATGAATTTGTGTGGGCTCTTCTAAGTGTGAAAGAAGGCATTTTAGACAGGAAAGTGATATAATCCCATTGATTATTTTGTATATTTATTTATTTGTTTACTTTTGAGAAGGAGTCTCGCTCTGTTGCATAGGCTGGAGTGCAGTGGGGCGACTCGGCTCACTGCAATCTCCGCCTCCCCGGTTCAAGCGATTCTCCTGCCTCAGCCTCCTGAGTACCTCGAATCACAGGCACGTGCCACCACACCCAACTGATTTTTGTATTTTTAGTAGAGATGGGATTTCACCATGTTGGCCAGGATGGTCTTGATCTCCTGACCTCAGGTGATCCGCCTGCCTTGGCTTCCCAAAGTGCTGGGATTACAGACATGAGCCACTGTGCCCGGCCTAATCCAGTTTATTTCAAAAGACATTCATGCTTGCTGTTATTCTTGAACCTCTGTATACTGGGAATAGTCATAGTACTTACTTCAGCGGGCTGTGTGAGGGTTAAGTGAGGACTGAATATAATGCACTTGGCCCAGTGTCTAGTACACAGCAAGTTCAGGGCACCTTACCTTTACCTATTATTGTATTCATCTACCTGAAAGCTGACTTCAAAGCCAACAAGCCCACCTTATTCTGACTTTGGCTGTTCTCGCCCTAGCCACTTGGAGCTGCCTTACAAGGTGAGGTCAGATCGTGTTTGTGTGTCTATGTCTCTTTACCTTACCTGCCTGCCTACCTCTGCCTCAGTCATCTTTATATATAACTGGAGTAGCCAGAGGGAGGGTTAAGATTTTTCTCAGAACACAAATTTGGACCTAATCCAATAGTCAGACAAATGGGCAGTCAAGTTCCAAGTTCCTAGGTCCTTGCCGCTGTTACCATTTTCATCCAGGGACTGTGAAATAGCTCTCTACTTTAGTCATAGAATTGTTGCAAGGCCACTGTAGAATATTAAACTTTCAGCTGAAACTATCAATGTTGGACATTCTCTTTGGCCTCCTTTTCGTTCTCTACCCTGCTGTCTGTGCTGGGGGCTGATCTCCACAGACCACATCCCTTCTGACTGCTGGATGATGTGGCCAAATGCAGGAAACTGGAGGACAGACAGAGGTTAGGATAGGTGTTCCTTCTGCTTCCTCCCTATCCAGCCACCTTCCTCTACCAAAGGCCACAGCTCCTCCTGAGGTGGTCTCCTCTACTTTGCTGGTTTCTCTGGGTTCAGGTGACCTCTCTTTCCTCTGACATCTTCAGGCCAGGGATTGTAGCAGTTTTCTGTTATCTCTAGCCCAGAGATGCTTGTTGGTTTCCCTTGATCCTACCCACACCTCGATAAATAGTGTCATCATTGAAATTATTTTAAATCATCCCTTTTAGTGCATGCCATCTATTTCCGACTAGAACCCTACCCATATACTCTCTAAAATCAACTGTTTTAAAAACATACCCTGGCTATTGGGGCACTAGCCAGCTAAAGGAAGGTATATTTTATATTCATCATATTTTAATGTTTCTAAAATGTACCTACACACATACTTTAGCACCTCTGAAATCGGAATGAGCCTTGCAAATGGTGACGTTTTACTCTTGCTACTGGCTTGGCATCTGTTGGTGTTTTCCTGTGCATGTGCGAATTTGGTCATTTGTTGCTGGTCATGGAGTCCTCATTTTAATGGAGGTATGTTTGTTGTTGGTACTACTCACTGGTGTTTAAAATATTTCAGTAGGTTTACATTATGATTCAGCTTTGGAATGAAGTCATGATGTACACAGAGGCATGAAACAGAGCAGTAAAGCATTATTTGGATGTCAGTGAAGCAAATATCCATCTTGGCACAACGGAGGAAATTCCATATTTTTAAAGGGCTTTATGGGACTTAAAAAGGAAGATTCTCATAAGTAGTTGAAGCTGTGTTATATGTGTTACTGAGATGTGTGCAAAAGGATTGCCTACAATAGGACAAGCAATGTGACTAAAGGAAGTAGGAATTCCCAAATCCTTTGGAATAAATCAAAGAAATTTCAAAGAAGCAAGGAGTTGGTGGTATTGATTTGCAGTGTTTTTTTTTTTTTTTTTTTTTCTTTCTTAGTGGCACATAAAATAATGGTGCTCCTTACAAATTGTTGACATCTTAGATTTGATGAACTATGGTATTTCCTAGAATGCTATTTTCTGATCTCTAGCCCATTTATTGACTCCAGTCTTACCTCTCTGGCAAATTTACAGAGAAACATAGGCATAGCATTCATCTCCAGGCTGGGGAGGATGTACTCCTTGAGTCTCCTTCTTCCAGCCCCTGATCCCACATACTCTAAGGGTTTGAAATTTGAAGCTTGATGAGTTACTGAACCTCTAGGGGAGTCTAGACCTTCTCAGGGGCCAAAGGCTCACTGAATGTGCCAGTGCAGAGAGAAGACTGCTGTCCCAGGAATGTTCTCCTTAGCTGGGGTAATGGAACATTTTATCTCACTGTCTTGATGGAATAACAGAAAATACCTTAAAAGATGATTCTGGAAAGAAGTTAGTGGGCAATCAAGTAAAATTCAGTGAAGTGGGACCGTTCAACCCAGGGCATCACTGCTGTTTTCTTCTAAGCTTTCAATGCGAGACCACCCATGTCTCGTGGCCCTGCTGGGTAAGCTGGGGAGGGAATTACCAACGAGGCTGCACCTCGGATCCAGACTGCATTTTCAAAGCACTTTATTTAGGAAGCGTTGAAGGTACTTACACACACCTATTTCCCCAAATGGAAAGAAATATGATCTTTTTGAGTATGCATTTTGAAAGTATTTGAAATCCCCCTTTTGTAAATACCCTTTTTCAAATATGGTCTTCCCAAGGGCCATGTGCTGATGGAGAAATGACTTGAATGTGGACTGAATTTGTGAGATGCCTTTAGAACTCTGTCCTCAAAACTGAAAAAATAAAAAAGCAGAGTAAACTTAGTACTTAATTCTAAAGGTCTGCTAACAGGTCATATACATAGAGGTGG
Source organism: Sapajus apella (assembly GCF_009761245.1). Taxonomy (NCBI): domain Eukaryota; kingdom Metazoa; phylum Chordata; class Mammalia; order Primates; family Cebidae; genus Sapajus; species Sapajus apella. Next base: position 80,961,706 of record NW_022436941.1, on the reverse strand, counting down.
GAAAGAGATTCAGAGACAGACGACGAAATTCATGAGGGACAGATTCCATTCTAAAGATAGTTCAGCTGCTGGGCCAGTCTCCTTTTGTCCCTGGTCCCTCCGTCTCTCTTCCCTCATTCTCTCCCTTTCTGCATCTGTCTTTCTACTCAGAAAAACTGGCCTGTATGGACCCACAAAAGGTTTCCATGTCTCCATCTTCTGTGTTTGTCCAGTGAAGAAGGAATCCCAGCAGGAGATGAGAGGGAAGGGATGGATGAGGTCAAATATTTACTCCCCGGGCTTCCTGACTGCTAGGTTGCCTGGAGCTGCTGTGTGCATCTATGGAAGGTCACAGCTCTTCTCAAGCTGTGGTCTCTGCATAGTCTCTTCTTTGGTAACTTCTCCTCTTCTCTTTAGGCCTAGTCAGTCACAGTTCTACCAACTATTAAACTGCAGGTTATAGCACTGTCTCTGTGGCTCTTCTACACCTACAGCGTTGTAAGTATATCCTCCTCAGAGTATGTTATTTCAAGTGTGCCATCTGCTTCTCAGTGCAACCTGATGCTTGGGTGCCAGATACTCCCATTTTCATGGAAGATGTTATCTACTATAAGGCCTGAGAGATTGGAATTACCCTGGTTCAGTTCCTTTAGCCCTGAATTTCAGGAGGTAAATGCAAAGCCCTGACAGTGATGACCTAATTCCCTGACTTCTTCTGGGTGTCAGAGATTTGGATGAGTTTAGAGCATTGATTTTGGGGACAGGTGCGGTGGCTCACACCTGTAATTCCTGCACTTTGGGAGGCTGAGGTAGGTGGATCACCTGAGATCAGGAGTTTGGGACCAGCCTGGCCAACATTATGAAATCCCATCTCTACTGAAAATACAAAAAATTAGCTGGGGGCGGTGGCGCATGCCTGTAATCCCAGCACTTAGGAGGCTGAGACAGTAGAATCACTTGAACCCAGAGGCAGAGGTTGCAGCGAGCTGAGATTACTCCACTGCACTTCAGCCTGGGCAACAAGAGCAAACTCCGCCTCAAAAAAAAAAGGCAATTTTTTGGTGTCCCCTCAACAGGTCTTGAATAACAGTGCAAACTTGCTGAATATAGAGTTTGGTGAGTTTATCTTTCCAAACAGAATTAGACTTTGATGTTTCATAGTCACAATTCCAAGTGATACCTAAAGGGAAGTTGGACTGCTGGGGACAGTGGTTGAGGATGTGCACTGGGGGGCACATACCTGTAGGGGACACCATTCATATATACTATGAATTGGCATGCAACCTGCACAACTGTGTGCAGTGACCCTAGGAGGGCTATAGTCACCTCCAGCACTGATGGGCAGAACAAGAGGGAGTTTAACCATTGCCCACACTGCTTCTGGTCATCTGCATTTTAAGCTTAAGCTTTAACTTCAAATATTTGATTCATGGTGTAAATTTTGCTTTTACTGTAGCTCTTTGTATATTGCAGCTAAGTATTTCGCATACGATGTTTCCATGCTTGAGGATATTCTATGGCAAATTTAATTTCGAGAGCACCAAGATGAAGAGAAAAAGCACTGGATCTAGTGCTGGGTACCTGGATTCAAGCCTTGGCAGGGCAATCGTGAAGCAGTTCCGTTGGGACTCTCAGAATCTCAGGCTTCTTAACTGTAAAACAGGGTGAATAGTAGCTTTCTTATAGGCTTTGATGAATAAACAAGATTACATATTTGAAAGAGCCTTACACACAATAAATGCCGAGTAAATATTGGTTTACTCTTACAAGGCAAAACCTATTAAAGTGACATTTTCAGAAAGGATTAATAGGCGAGCCTCTCTGGCACCAGTTTACTATAGATTTTTTTAATGCAACAAAAACTGTTTGGGAGGCTTGAGAGAGTTGGTTAGCTGGGCTTGAGGCTAACTGCACATGACATTCAGCTCCAGGGGCAGAGGTCTGATCCCTAGAGGGTTCACAACTATTCCTGGCTTTTGCCCTTTTCTCTGACATCTTGAGCTTCCCTATTTATCAACAGGGCCAGCTGGCAAAGAGGCATTCTTCTTTGTCTTTGAATGTTTGCACAGCCTCCTTTTCTGATTAGAGAAATCAGATAGAGCTGGGATCTTTCACCTCTATCCTAACTGGTACATAGCACATTGCAACATTGCATCTATTGGTGTTGAATATGTGGGGGGAGGCTGTATACCAGAGGTCTTTTTTTTGTTTTTGTTTTTGTTCTCTTAGACAGAGTCATACTTTGTCTGGGACTAGAAGTGCACACCACCGTGGCCAGCTAATTTTTAAAATTGTTTGTAGAGATGAGGTCTCATCATGTTGCTCAGGCTGGTCTCGAGCTCCTGGGCTCAAGCAAGCCTCCCACCCTGGCCTCCCAAAGAGCTGGGATTGCAGATTTGAGCCACTGCACCCAGCCTAGACATTTTTTTCCATGGGGATGGGATTAGGGAGTGGAAGTGAAGGATGTTATAACGTGGGCTTTAACTTGAAAAGGGACATAATCTACTCCCTCCATTAGGTGACTCCTGATTCTCGAAGCCAAATGTTTCAATCTTTTGTGATTCCAGGAGCCAAAACAACCAAGGAGGACCTGGTTCCAGTAATAATAATGATATCTTATATTTGTATAATGCTTCGTACTTTGGAAAGCAGCTCTATAATCTCATTTGACCCTCAAATAAACCCAGAGAGGTGGCTTGGGAGGCATTTGTTCCTTTATTTTACAGCTATGAAATCCAAGAAGATATTAAGCGTCTCGCCATGATCTCATAACATGTAAGTAATAGAGTCCAGGTCTCCTGGGTGTTATGTCCAGCGTTTTTCATTTTACACTGCATCATCTTGAGCATTAACATTCTTTTTTTTTTAATTTTTTTTCATTTTCATAGCCATGTGTCACTAAGCATTAACATTCTTTTAAAAAATTTTAATAAAATTTTTAATGAATATATAATGTGTGTTCATGGTTTCAAATTTAAAAAGTACGAAAGGATACATAGTCAAAATTAAGCCCTCTTCCTTCTTTCCCACTCTCTTAAGAACATATTAACCCCTTCTGGATATGACCACCATTCCCTGTTTCTCGTGTGTTCTTTGGTGATATTCTGGGCATTTTTAAGCGTAAATGTATATTTTCCCCTTCTCTGATGGACTTGAAAAAATAAGACAGTGGAAATACCCTAGAGAAGTGGGCTTGGAGAGCTGGTAAGTGATTCCACATGGGGTTTTGTGAGAAATATACCTAATCTTTGTGGCTTTGCTTTTGGGAGTTTAAATGGCATATTTTACCTTTTTAAATATAAAAGGCAATCTCTTTGCACTTTAGATCTTAAAAGTAATGCAGATGCTTAAGAAAAGTTCTTACTGAGGGATTTTTTTCTAGTAATAATAATAGATAATAGTTATTAAGAAATTTCCTAAATGCCAGTGACCATTCTAAGTACTCTCTGTCTAATATTCTCATTAATTCTCACAATTAAGCTATGATAGAGGTATTATTGTTATCCATTTTTTACAGCTGAGAAAACTAAGTCTCAGAAGGGTTCAGTCGTTTACCTGCAAGCGCACATGGAGCACATGTCCAAGCTCGGATTTGAAGCAAGGCAGCCTTACCCCAAGAGCCACATTCTTTTTTTTTTTTTCCCTTTTCTATTTTCTTTTTTTTTTTTTTTCCCATTTATTTATTTTATTGCATTTTAGGTTTTGGGGTACATGTGAAGAACATGCAAAATTGTTGCATAGGTACACACGTGGCAGTGTGATTTGCTGCCTTCCTCCCCATCACCTACATCTGGCATTTCTCCCCTTGCTATCTCTCCCCAGCTTCCCACCCCCCACCGTCCCTCCCCTATTTCCCCCCAACTGACCCCAGTGTGTAGTGCTCCC